>NC_072441.2:141385000-141997500 GCF_028878055.3 Symphalangus syndactylus
AGATTGAGGTTACAGTGAACTATGATCATGCTGCTGTACTCCAGCATGGATGACAAAGCAAAACCCTGTCTCTAAAAAAAAAAAAAAGAAAAGAAAAATTTTAAATAAAATTAAATAAAGGCCAGGCAAGGTGGCTCACACCTGTAATCCCAGCAATTTGGGAGACCAAAGTGGGAGGATCACTTGAGGCCAGGAGCTTGAGAACAGCCTGGGCAACACAGCGAGACCCTATCTCAACTAAAAAATAAAAGACAGCTGGGCATGGTGGTGCACACCTGTAGTCTCAGCTACTTAGGAGGCTAAGGCAGGAGGATACCTTGAACCCAGGAGTTTGAGGCTACAGTGAGTGATGATTATACCACTGTACTCCAGCTTGGGCAACAGAGTAAGATGCTGTCTCAGAAAAAGAAAAAAAATTAAATAAAACTACAAACTGCAGTTGAAGTCTCCCTCCCAGTTCCAACTGTAGATTTTTCTTTCCAAGTCTTCTTTTTTTCTGTAGGCATTAACACCATTTTAACAGTCTCGCACTGCTAGAATATAATCTCTATGAGGGCACAAATTTTTGCCTATTTTGTTAGCTGGTCTATCTCTAGGGCCAACAGAGCCTGGCATATAGGTCCTCCATAACTATTTGTTGAATGAAGAAATGAATGAACTACAACCAGGCAGATATCATCACCACCATCATCACTCTCACCTGGATTACTACAAAGTCCTCTCACTGCTCACCTGTACCCATTCCCACTCTGTTCCACTGAGCAGCCAGAGCAAATGCAAATCTGATCATGGTGCTCTTTGCCACTTGAAACTTGTCAGTGGCTTCCCCTTCTTGAACTCACCCTACTGGTCCAGTATAATCTGAAGTCCCTGACTCCCTCCCCCTACTTCTTGGATCTCCTCTCCTACCCTGCTCCCCGCTTGCTCTCTGAACTCCAGCCACACTGACCTTCCTTTAATGCTGATGACCATCCACACTCCCTCCTGCCACAGGGCCTTTGCACATACTCCCTTTTCTTAGCTAACTCCTATTTGCCCTTCATATGTTAGTTCAGTCATCACTTCCTCATGGAAGCCTTCCTTGGCTTCTCTGATTAGGATAAATTCCCTTGTTGTATATAGTAATGGCTTCATGTGCCTTTGGAACACTGTCACTGTTATGATTTTAAACTTCTTTGCATGGTTCTTTCCTTATTGTCAGCCTCCTCCTAGAAGGTGAGGGAGCCCCACAAGAGCTGGCCATGTCTATTTTGCTCACTGCTGCATCACCAGCAGCTACCACAGTGCCAAGTATATGGAGACAGTCATAAAATAGTTGAATAAACAGTATAGCACAAATAAAGTGCTATACTATGAGGCTGCCCCAGCCTAAAGCAAGTGCATATAGAAGATTTTTTTTTTTTTTTTTTTGAGACGGAGTCTCGCTCTGTCGCCCAGGCTGGAGTGCAGTGGCGCAATCTCGGCTCACTGCAAGCTCCGCCTCCCGGGTTCACGCAATTCTCCTGCCTCAGCCTCTCCGAGTAGCTGGGACTACAGGCGCCCGCCACCACGCCCGGCTAATTTTTTGTATTTTTAGTAGAGACGGGGTTTCACCATGGTCTCGATCTCCTGACCTGGTGATCCGCCCGCCTCGGCCTCCCAAAGTGCTGGGATTACAAGTGTGAGCCACCGCGCCCGACCTATATAAAAGATTTTTACTCTAATAAAGAGTAGATCCAGGCTGGGCGCAGTGGCTCACGCCTGTAATCCCAGCACTTTGGGAGGCCTAGGCGAGCAGATCGTTTGAGCCCAGGAGTTTGGGAGCAGCCTGGGTAAATGGCAAAACCCCATGTCTACTAAAAATACAAAAATTAGCTGGGCGTGGTTGTGCACGCCTGTAGTCCCAGCTGCTTGGGAGGCTGAGAGAAGGATCCCTTGAACCCAGAGGTGGAGGCCGCAGTGATCTGAGATTGCACCACTGCACTCCAGCCTGGGCGACAGAATCAGACCCTGTCTCAAAAAAAAAAAAAAAAAAAGTATATATCTATGTGGCAACTTATTGCAAAAAAGATAAACATTTGAAGAGAAGCAAAACAACTCCATCTCAATAGTGTTTGGGCAGCTTCCTGGACTAAGCCACACAGGTAGAAGTTAATAAAAATAATAATGAGTGTTTACTCCAGCAGCTCAACAAGAAAAACTTCTCAAGAGGCAAACAAGAAGTTTGGAACTCCTCTTGTGACCTGGCACACTACTGACCCTGAATACAAATATTTTCTTCACAATTATGCCAACCCTGATGAAATGTCATTGGGACAGTGTTACATGGAGCAAATCACATTAAGCCAAAACTCCTTGGTTAGTTATCTATACAGTATGGTTAATCTATTTATGATCATTCTCATTTTTAACCATCAAATATGATCCTTCAGCTACTTAATTTTATCTTATTTTTGGTCTATGCCAGATTGTGAGGTTTTGCCACTGTTGGTTTTATTTTGCTACACTAATATTTACCAGAAGTATTTGTTAAGAATGAGATAAGAGACAAATAATTTGTATTTATTTCTTGGCACAAAGAGCATTAGCAGGGCAAAGGTGCAGTGGTGGGTTGCGTTGTGAGGTCAAAAAGTCCTGTCTTTCTAAGAGCTCCAATAGGGGCTGTGCCTGGGGTCTGCAGAAAGATCAGGGCCAAGTCCCTCAGAGAGACTGTCACATGTCTCAGAATACTAACACCCCATCTCCACCCTCTGAGAGCTGGCAGTCCTTTCCTTTTGTCTCTCCCTCCTCCCACCCCAACAGCTCTTGCTGGGCCAAATATTCCTCTCACAACACTGATAACTCAGTCTAGCTTTTCTGTTTGCCTGCCACCCCCTGCCCTTGTCAGTGTGAGAGCCTATCAAGAGAAGAAACTCAGTCCTTTTTGCAGCCCCAGCGTCTTATACAGGACCTGCCTGGCACAGAGTGGGAGTTCTGTGTCTGTTTAATGAATGTCTGGCCGGGCGCGGTGGCTCACGCCTGTAATCCCAGCACTTTGGGAAGCCGAGGCGGGCGGATCACGAGGTCAGGAGATCGAGACCATCCTGGCTAACACAGTGAAACCCCGTCTCTACTAAAAATACAAAAAATTAGCCGGGCGAGATGGCAGGCGCCTGTAGTCCCAGCTACTCGGGAGGCTGAGGCAGGAGAATGGCGTGAACCCGGGGGGCGGAGCCTGCAGTGAGCCGAGATCCCGCCACTGCACTCCAGCCTGGGCGACAGCGAGACTCTGTCTCAAAAAAAAAAAAAAAAAAGAATGTCCGATGGGTGGGTGGGAGGCTGGGTATGTAGATGTGTGGGTGGGGGGTACTGTAGAAAGCTACCTGCCTAGTGTGTATTTAGACCCTCAAGCTGCTCCAAAGCCTAGTCTCTCTAAACACTAAATGTCATGTTCATCTCAGAACCTGCACGTCCCCAGCCAGTTTCCAGGCCCAAACTAATTTACTGAAGCTCTAACATAAACCAAGCACTTTCCCTTATCCCATTTGATTCTGATGACAATCCTAAAAGGAAAGTTCTGTGATGGCCCCCATTTCACAGGTGAGAGAACTTAGACAGATTAAGTGGATCGTTCATGCCAGTGTCAGAGGTAGGATTTGAATCCAGAGTTGTCTGATGACAAAACCCTTAAAACCCTTATGTCATGCTATTTCTGGTAGGCGGTCACATCACCCCGCCCTGAAGCTCCTGCGTGTTCTCTGAAGAAGGAAGTGATTCCGTGGTTCCACCAGGGAGACTTCCCCCACAAAAGTGAAGGGTGCAGGTGGGGCAAGCAGGCACTGAGCTCAGAGCACAGGAATGTAGGGAAGGCAGGCTCCTGCCCAGGCTGGCTCCCAAGAGGCGGGAAGTGAGGTAGGGGAGAACAACCCACCTCCAGGGGCAGCGCGAGGGAGTGCCTGGGTGAGGGCTGGTTGTGGTGTGGGGGTGCACAGACAGCACCTCAGGCAGGAAGCATGGGAGAGGCAAAGGCATGAGGCCGAGAGAAGACAGAACAGAGCTCAGCATCTCTAGCAAGAGTCCTGGCCCTCACTGCAGATTCCTAGGTGGCAACACTAGAGCAGGCGAAGACAGAGAGGCAGGCAGAGGGCAGAGACACAGGCAGACAGACGTGCACACAACAGAGACAGACACCAGACAGTGTAAACAGGGCCTGCACAATGGCGAGAGACAAGACATATTCTCCTCTCTCTCTCACACACACACACTCACACACACATACACACACACGCAGAGGAAACAGACTTACTGGGATTCAAAACTCTACACATATCTGAGACACACAGACGTACCCACAGAGTACGGAGCCAGGTACCTCCTCTAAGGCACAGACAAAGCCTCAGAGATGCACACAGCACACAGAGACACAATGTCCCCGGAATATTTATACAGTGTCATCCAGGTCACTTCTGCTCCTGAGCAAATTATTTCCCTAAGCCCAGAGAAAGTCCGATTAACAAGAGCAACAGCTAATGCTTTTGTCAGACACAGCTAAACACGTTAAACTCATTAGTTCACTTAATCTTTGCCACAATCCTATGAGGTAGATATTATTACCCCATTTTACAAACGAGGAAACAGTTTCAGAGATTAAGACACTTACTTAAGCTCCACGGCTAGTGAGTAGCAAAGCTGGGGTTTGGACCCGATCAGCATGACCGTCTTTACCCTGCCTGCATCCCAGTGGGGACAGCCTCCTGGATTCCCTCTCCTGGAGAGATCTGGGCTGGGAGAATAGGAGGTGGGTAGAAAGGGCAAACTCTGGGGAATGCCTAATTGTGGGGCCGGGAGAGGAGGGACCCTTAGGGGGCAGCATTATCCCTGGCCTGGACAGAGCCAAGCCGGCTCTGAGACGGAGTGCCCTAGGAGGGGGCAGCCTGCTCCAGCAGTTGGGCATTGGGGCCCTGGGACCAGGCCACTGGCTTCTGTGGGTGATAAAGCCGGGAATCTGACTGAGACTACAGATCTGAAGGAACTCTCTGGCCCGGCTGGCGGCCATTGTTCCCAGCCTCCAATCAGGAGCACCCACTTCCTGTTATTTTAGGCGGCAGGAAATGACCCCATCCCGCAGCCTGAGCCCCACCACATCCCTCCCTCAGCCCCAGCAGGGCTGCCCAGGCCGTTGCCCAGATGCTGAAGGCAGAGGCCCAACCTCAGGCCAAGGCCTGGAGATGCCCCCCTGGCTGGACTATTACCACCACCTGGGTCCAGGGCCTTCCTCCTGGTTCAACTGCTTAGGCTCCAACCTGACAGGCTTCCCAGAGAACCCAGGGCTCTGCTGGGGCTACCTCTGCCTGCCAGGGAAAAGATTATGGGGTCCCCAAGACCAAGATGCCCACACAGGCCAGTCATGGGAGGGAAGCAGGCCAGACCTTGTCACTGGATAGCTTAGCCATGATAATTCAGCTTAGAGGTTTGGGGCACAGATTTCAGAGTCAGACAGATTTGAGTTCAAATCCTGCCTCTGCCAGTTGCTAGCTGTGTGACTTTAGGCAAGTGATTTCATCTCTCTGAGCCTCATCTGTAAAATGGGAATAATGCTAGTCTCTACTCATGGGACTGTGGTGAGGAACAAATGAGACAATGCCCGTGACATGCTGAGCATTGTGCCTGGCACAGAGAAGGCCCTTAATGAATAGGAGATAATAAGTCAGAGATAATTAATGGGAAATAACTTGGTTCACCAGGGAGCCTCTACCTGGCTCACATCATCGCTTACAACTGCTGAGCAGCGCCAGTAAGGGCAGCAATACCATGTGCCCTATGCCCTCCCAGGCTCTCTGCTCCCCTCAGGGCAGAGCTGCAGCTGAGAAGTGGTGGAGGAAACACTGAAGGCTGTGCCCCTGGGTGCCAGGCAGAGCTACCACCAGCCAACAAAGCTGCATTATCTGGGCCTGGCTAGTTGGCTCCCTCACTAGCCCCAAGGCCCAGCAGGGACCTAAGGACATGGGTCCCAGCTGCCTGTGGCCTAACTTCCAGCCTGGGTCAGACCTGAGACCTGACCTGACGGCCCTCAAGTATAGCCATTCTAGTCTGGGCCAAGCTTTCAGTCCCTTCCCTCAGCCCTTCCCCACTATCCTGTTGGGAAAGGGGACCTGAGCTGGCCTAGTGTCCCTTCCACCTCATTTGCATATGCGTGACTACACATTAGGGGCTCATTAGAGGCCTCATTATTGGGCCCACCAGCCCAGGAAGGGACTAGGAAGCTGTCATTGGGAGGTGCCAGCCAGCTGGCTGCTGGATGTATGGCCACAGCCCACTGTGCCAGTCTCACCAACGTCTACTCATCCTTTCAGATCCACCTCAAATGCTGCCTCCTCCGTGAAGCCTTCCACAAGCACAGCCCACTGTACACTATTACCATTATACCTGGTTTCCCTGCAGTGAACACATCTGCCTTCCTGGCCGGGTTAAGAGTTCCCCAAGGGTCAAAACTCCGTCTGATTCACTTCTCTGCTGTTCACATAGACTACACCGAGCTGGCACATGGTGGGGCATCAGCATGGGTGTGCTGGATAGCCGGTTGCACCCGTTTCTTGGGTCTTCTCTCCTGTTCCCACTGTTCCACTTCAGGTATGGGGCCCCTCTGTTCCCTGGATACACCCTAGCTCATGTCTGCCTAGAACTCTCCTCTCCCCTGCCTTCTTGTCCTATACTTACCTCCTACAACTCTAATCAATCACATCTTAGGCTTCTGACCGAATTAAAAATAACGACAAAAAACAAATAGCTAGGCTGGGGGTGGTGGCTCACGCCTGTAATCCCAGCACTTTGGGAGGCCAAGGCGGGAAGATCACGAGGTCAGGAGTTCGAGACCAGCCTGGCCAACATGGCGAAACCCTGTCTCTACTAAAAATACAAAAATTTCCCAGGCGCAGTGGCAGGCACCTGCAATCCCAGCTACTTGGGAGGCTGAGGCAAGAGAATCGCTTGAACCTGGGAGGCGGAGGTTGCAGTGTGCCGAGATCGTGGCATTGCACTCCAGCCTGGGTGACAAGAGCAAGACTCTGTCTCAAAATAAATAAATAAATAACAAATAGCTAGCACTTACTGAGCACTAGCTATGTGCCAGGGCCCAGTTTAAGTGTTTTCTCTTTTCATCTAAGGATGCCAATGTCTCTATGAGATAATTTCTAGCATTATTCTCATTTTACAGATGGGCAAACTTAAGACTTAGGTCAAGCAACTTACTGAGGTCACACAGAGATAAGTTACGAAGTGGAGACTTAAACTATTTAATTCCAGAATCTACACTCTTAAACAAATTGACTTCCAATTCCTGCTCCCACCCTCTCCTATATTTCATACCTCCCTGCTGGCACCGGCTGCAGGAGCATAATCACAATAATGGTAATAACACTTTATTGCAGGTGTCTGGTGTCTGCGTGCCAGATTCCTTGAGTTAAATCATCTCTAACCCTCACATTAACCCCACAAGGTTGACAACACTGGCCCTATTTTCCAGGGGCAGAAACTGTGGCTCCAGGAGGTAAGTCACTTGCTCCAGTCCAGTAGCCGGTACATGGCTAACTGGGATTTCCATCCAGGTTTTCTGACCTGAAAGTAGTCCCCACGCTTGTCCTCTACTCCATGCCATCCCCCGTTACTGCTCAGTGTCCAAGTGCAAAAAGGAACTAAAGGGAGCAGGAATCATGTCACATGCTCTCGGAGTGTCAGGCCCATGTCTCAGACTATCACAGGGCACATGCTGTGAGCACATTTACTCCCAGAAAGCCCCACAGAGGACTCCTGTCACCTTTGACTATTCTGTGTGGGGAACTGCTACCATCCTGATGCAGGTTCTCATGTGACTCCATCTAGATCCCTGTGTATAGAAGAGTCCTCCCAATGCAGGAAGCCTATATGCAGTCTGCCCACCAGCCCCTGACCCAGCCCTCCCCGCCCACCCAGCCTCCCCCCTGCCCCCAGGAGAGCCAAGCATCTCACCCATGCTCTCATATTCAGTCTAGGCATCCTCCCCAAGTACCCTAATTATAAACTAGCCACCAGCTCAGGCTCTCTGTATCCCAGTCACCACTCCCATTCAGGCCCCCAACTATACACCAGTGCCAGAGGCCCTTAGGTGCAGAGGGCCAGTAAGCTGAGGTTGGACTCAGGCTGGGCCTCCTTGGGTGTCCCCTCTCAGGCTCAGCCAAACCAGGACAGACCCAGCCACCCTTGTTTCCAGCCCAGCCTACAAGCCTCCTGAAACCCACCAGTCTGATGGTAGCCTCCCCTCCCTGTTCTCCCAGGTCCCACACCCAGACAGTCCCCTAGAAGCATCCTCGCTGGCATGGGGAGGAGCCCACCCACAGCCCATCGGCCCCACCTTATCCTGGGCTCTCCGCACCCACACAAACTGTTTCATCCTGGGCCCACACCCCAAGGGGCAGGGAGGTGACAGGATTAGGCTCAGGACTCCATGGGGGTGTGGGGATGGGGCCACCTCCCCCCTGAGTCAATGGGAACAGAAGTTGGGTCCTCAGTAATCATGTTCTTCCCTCCCCTTCCAGGAAGAAAGAGAAATAGCCTCCCTCCAAAACCAAGCCCAACCAGAAACCTGTCCCCACCCCCTCATCAGCTGCTCCCAGATCCGAATGGGATTTGCAGAAGTCCTGAGCACTGGTGGTTGGTGGGGTGAGGGAGGGGAGGGGAGCTTTGGTGGTCTGAGGTGTGGGCAGAAAGAGAGAAAAAAAAGAGAGTAAGAGGGGAGGTATCAAAGCCTCAGGCTGGGGAATGATGTGGCAGGTCCAGGGAGTGCGGGCTTGGAGCCTTTACCTCATTCTCTAGTGGGAGATTCGGGCCCAGAGAGGCTAGGAAGGAGGGCAGGCAGGAGAAGCAAATTTACTTCTGTCCCCCTCCTCCCCGAATCAGGCTGGGTGGGCTCCAGAGTAGGCCTGGCTGCAGGAGAGGCGGCCCACTCCCCAGCTCCCGCCCTCGCCCCAAACAATGCCGCCTCCCCCTCCCCCTCGCCTTTATCCGGCGGGTTACTTGGCAGCAGCGGCTAGAGACCTCCCTCTCCCCTCCCCTCCCTCCTTTCCCCTCCCCGCCGGCCCGCAGCAGCAACAGGCCCTTTGCGCGGCAGCTGGACGGATGGGGTGGGGGCGAGGTCTGGGCCAGGGCCTAAGGGTACGGGCACTAAGGCCGAGGCGTCGGTATGCAGGGCCCAGGCCTGAGAATCTGGACCCCCGACACACTCAGGATGGGGTCACATGTGCCACGGGGGATGGGGAAGGGGACGGAAGCCCTAGCTCAGTAGAAGAGGATCTTCAGGGCCCGGGGTGGATCGGGAAGGGACGTGGGGGCGGGGAAGCTGAGATGGCACTAAGCTGGGGCAGAAGGGTCACCCCGACAACTCCTGCGCGGGGTCCCTGCGGCTCCCGACGCCCGATGCGTCCGGCACCCGGGGTGGGGGAGGGGGCAGCTGTCAGAGGATGCATCGCGAGCCGGGAGCCGCCGCCGCCGCAGCCTTTATTTTTAAACTTCCAAGTGGTCAGAGGGCGCGGCGGCGGAGGGGTCCCCGCCCAGCCGGCCGGCCTCATCCTCGGCCGCCCCGCAGCCCCTCCTTCTACCCCCATCTCGCCTCCGCGTGGCTCCCGGCATACCTGGGGGTGCGCCCGCCCCCAGCTCCGCACGCGGGCCGCTCTCCATGGCTGCGGCGTCACTGGGGGTCTCGGGGTCTCAGCGGCGGCGGCGGCGGCGGCCAGTGGCCAGGACAGGGGTCCCGCGGCGCATCACGCCCGGCCCGGCCCGGCAAGCAGCGACTCGGAGGCGGGGGCGCCCCGGGGAAGGTCGAGGCAGGTGGCCCGCGAGGCTCGGAGGTGCCGGTCGCCCGGGGTCTCTCGGCTGCGGCCGCGATCCCGTTCCCTGCCCGGCGCCGGCCCAGTCCCGGCCTCGGCCCAACCCTATTGTACCGCCCGGGCTGGGCCTGGCCTCTCGCTGGCGCGTACCAAGTTCGAGGCGGGGGGGGGTCCGCCCCACCAGCGCCCCGGGACCCAGCCCCCCGCGCCCGCGCCGTCCGCTCCGTCCGCACCGCCCCCGCCCCGGAGCCCCGCGCCCGCAGCCTCCCGGCGCCTCTCCCACGGCCACGGCCGAGCGGGCGCCACGGCTCCAGGAGTTCGCCGCGCCAGCTGCCTCCCCCTGCGTCCGCGCCTTGGTACGCGCCGCAGCGCCAGAGGACTATGTAGGGAGCGCTCGGGTGACTCACCCGCCGCGGGGACTGGGGGAGAGGGGGAGCAGGGCTGGGACTCCCCTTTCCCACCCTGGAGTTTGGGGGCTCTGGCACTGGGGCTGAGAAGGCAGCTTCGAGTCCAAATTCTCGTTCAAACCCACCTAAACCAAAGCGGCCCGGGGGACGTCGGGAGGCATGAAGGAGAGTCACAAGGAGACCCCTGAAAGGGTTTCGCTTTCTCTCCCCTGCTGATGGCTGGGCTGGGGAGAGGTCTGGGAGCCTTGCTGCCGCCCTTGCCCTGGCATCCTGGGCTTGTGTCTTCCCTGCTCCTCTGGGGGTAATTACAGCCCTGCGCAGCTGCCTTACCCAGGTCTCTAATCTGCTGGGTCCCTCCCGGCTCCAAACTGGGTGGTCCTAGCCCTGAACCTCCCCCACCCCCACCAGACGACCCCGCCAATCACCCCAGAAGGATTTTCTCCCCGTGGTCTGTCGATGAGGGGGTGGTGACCCCCTCCAGAATCCACTCCCCAAAGTAGCCCTGCTTCCCAGCCCTCCAGAGTGGACTCCCAGCCCCCTTGTTGGTGCCAGCTGAGGTGAGGGCTTCAAGCCAAGCCAGGCCCAGCCCGGGGCAGAGTGGGGAGCTTGCTGGGAAGGTGGATGGATGATGGTGCTGCTGCAGGCACTTGGGTTGGGGGGGAGGAGGAGGGGCAGCTGGGCCCTGCCCACCCTGGCCCTGCCGTTTGTCCTGACTTCTAGAAGGTCAGTTCTCTAGTTCTTCATTGTCCAGAGATTAGGCCCAGTGAGATACTGTCCCCCTTGCCCCCCTTCCCGCCAGTGCCTCCTTCCTTTAAGCAGCTCCAGAAAGCGGCCATTTGGAGGGTTAGAGTGGGAAACAAAAGGGTCAGGGGCTCAGGCAACCTGGGAGCAGCCTGTCCTGGGATGTGTGCCTACCTGGGGGCTTGGACACTCTTGGGAAGGCCTGGGAAGGGAATAGTGTCCCCTCTGGCCCAAAAACATTAGAAAAGGATGATGATAGAAGGGTGGCAACTGGAGCTGGTAACCTTGAGCTAGTGACTTAACTTTTCTAAAATCTAATTTGCTCTCCTACAAAATCAGAAAAATAATAGTGCCATGAGGTATCTTGGGGTCTTTGTAAAGATTAAATAAGGCAATGGGACTGAAGTGCTGAGCACAGAACCTGGCATCTAGGAAGTGCTCAGTAAATAAGTGTAATGGTGATGAAGGCATTGATGAGTAAAAGTGGAAGGACGAGGAGCAGATCCCCCATCTTTGTGTCAGTCATCTTATCTGCAGGGTGGGAGGACTGCGGGGATGACGGAGTTCATGACAGTCCTTTGTGAGGTCAGAGGCCTCACAGCCTGCCTCTTCCAGAGCTGGACAGGCCGGACCTGACCCAGGCAGTGACCAGACTCAGGAGAATTCAGGAACACGTATGGGGAGAGCCCCTGGGATGGTTCTTCTCCCACCTCTCACCGCTTGTCTTGAGATTACTGCAGGGATAAAGATGGATGGATGGATGGATGGATGGATGGATGGGAGTAGCGAGATACCCACATTGGCTACGGCTCAAGACTAGTGGCTGGCTGTGGTGGCTCACACTGTAACCCCAGCAATTTGGGAGGCCGAGGTGGGAGGATCGCTTGAAGTCAGGAGTTCGAGATCAGCCTGGCCAACATAGTGAAACCCTGTCTCTGCCAAAAATACAAAAGTTAGCCAGGTGTGGTGGCGGGCACCTGTAATCCCAGCTACTCCAGAGGCTGAGGCAGGAGAATTGTTTGAACCCCGGAGGCGGAGGTTGCAGTGAGCCGAGATCATGCCACTGCACTTCAGCCTGAGCAACAGAATGAGACCCTGCCACAACAAAACAAACAAACAGCCAAACAAACAAAAAGAATAGTGGAGGTGGAAATGGCAGCTAAAAATGAACAGATAGGCCAGCGACAGCCCACGTAGGAGGACTTGAATGCCAAATGGCTTGGAAACGAGCATGGGGAGCTGTTGAAGATCACGGGGTTTTTCAGTAGAGGAAGGGTGAGCAGACTGTAGAACTGGAACTCTATTGTCTTTGGGATTGACTGTGGGGAGCTCACTAAAAACAGCGCGTGGTATTAGCCTGTGTCAGGGGGTTCTCAACCAAGGGCAATTTTGCCCCCCAGGAGACATTTAGCCATGTTTAGAAACACACAGCGGTGGGGCCGGGGGGGGTCTCTAAACATGGCAGCTACTGCGTAGAAGCCAGGGATGCTGCTTACCATCGTACATTGTGTAGGACCATCCTCACAATAAGGAATTCTCAGGTGCAAAATGTCAGTAGTGCTAAGGTTGAGGAACCCTTCCCTGGCTTGAGGGTGAGGCATTCACAAGATGTTGGTGCTGGAGACCAGCAGAGCATGTGGGAGTTAGGCAGCTTAAACGACAGTTCTCCTGGCCAGACCCGAAGGTTTCCTGCACTGCTGATGAGTCCACAGGGAGTGTGGGGAGGATGGCTGAGGGGGAGCCTGGAGAGCACCCGTGTTCCGTGATTGAGGCAGTCGGTGGACAGAGGAAGTGTACTCTTCTCCATTCTCCTCCTCACCGGCCAAGATCCCTGGCAGATCCCAGGCCCCAGCAACCAAGAGGGTTAAGAGTGGGTGTCTCTCTCTGAGTTTGGGGCTAGGTAACGCTGCATGGGGCACCACAAATATTAGACATCCCAGAGAAGGAGCAAGTAGGGTACTTGCTGAAACCCTAACATAAGAGGCTGAAGTCCCAACAGCATTCCCTGCAGTCTTTGGCGAGTGACAGGGACCTCTGGACCAGGGCAGTCTCCTCAGGGCAGGAGAAGATCGTGGCCCAGGGCGGTCTCCTTCTTCTGCATGGAAACAGGCATGAGTGAGCTGTTCCTTTCACCGCAAGGCTGCGCTGGGGCTGGGGGAAGCCCACAGAATGGGGATCAGAAATATGTTCCTATCCTGGCCAGGCACAGTGGCTCACGCCTCATCTCAGCACTTTGGGAAGCCGACGCAGGCAGATCGCTTGAGCTCAGGAGTTTGAGACCAGCCTGGGCAACATGGCGAAACCCTGTCTCCACCAAAAATACAAAAAATTAGCCAGGCATGGTGGTGCGTGCCTGTAGTCTGAACTACTCAGGATGCTGAGGTGGGAAGATCACTTGAGTCCAGAAGGTCAAGGCTGCAGTGAGCCATGTTTGCGCCACTGCACTCCAGCCTGGATGACAGAGACCCTGTCTAAAAAAAGAGAGAGAAAAGATAGAAAAAAAAAAATCTTTAAAAAAAGAGTACAATAAAGAAATTTTTGGCCAGGTGGGGTGGCTCACACCTGTAATCCCAGCACTTTGGGAGGCCGAGGTGGGCAGATGACCTGAGGTCAGGAGTTCATGACCAACCTGGCCAACATGTCAAAACCCAGTCTCTACTAAAAATACAAAAACATTAGCCAGGCATGGTTGCACATGCCTGTAGTCCCAGCTACTCAGGAGGCTGAGGCAGGAGAATCACTTGAACCTGGGAGGCGGAGGTTGCAGTCAGCCAAGATCACACCACTGCACTCCAGCCTGGGCGACAGAGCAAGACTCTCTCAAAAAAAAAGGGAGAAAAAAAAAAGAAAAAGAAATATGTTTCCGTGCAGTTTCCCCTAGGGGAAGAAAGGCAAGGATATTTTCAGCCTCCTAGTTTGGTGGGGCAGGATCCAGGATGAACCTGATGGAGAGGTGAAGGAAATCACTGGGAGAATTAAGAAAGTTACAGATTTCTCAGAACTGAGGCCCTGGATGCTGCTCGCACACCCACAAAGTACTGCAGGAAGTGGGAGGGGCCTCACAGGGGGCGCAGAGGAGAGAATAGGCACCACATTCTCACTCCCACTCCAGTATCAAGGCACTGCCCCAGCCTCAAGGGACTGCAGCAACAAGGGGTCTCTAACCAGCACCGGCCTTCCTGGTGGGCCTCAGCCCCCAGGGCCCACTCCCTGGGGCTGGTGATGCCAGCTGCCCCTCCCCTTCCAGCTCCTGGGGAGGCAGGGAACTCAGATACAAGACTAAATAGGTTCAACTCTTTGGGTTCCCGGGAAAGAGTCTTTGTCTAGAGCCCCTGATAGGAACAGAAAGCTGTCCCTTGTGTTGTTTTCTAGGGAGAAGGAGAAGAGGCTGGTGAGGGGACATCTGGTGTTCCTAAATGTCCTGGCCCCTAGAAGTGGTAAGGAGGGTTGGGATTTGGGAATGATGGAAACCGTACTGAGAATCCTTGGAACAGCTGTCTAAGGAGTTTTTTGTTGTTGTTGTTTTGAGACAAGGTTTCAGTTCTGTCACCCAGGCTGGAGTGCAGTAGTGCAAACATGGCTTACTGCACCCTCCACCTCCTGGGCTCAAGCAATCTTTCCACCTTAACCTTCCTAGTAGCTGGGGGCCACAGGTGCACGCCACAATGCTCAGCTAGTTTTTTTTTTATTTTTATTTATTTTTGTTAAGAAAGTAAATAAACAAAAGAGTGGCTATTTCATAACAGAACAGCCTTTTTAAAAATTTATGGAGATGGGGGTCTCACTATGTTGCCCAGGCTGGTCTCAAACTCCTGGGCTAAAGTGTTCCTCCTGCCTTTGCCTCCCAATGTGCTGGGGTTACTGGCATGAGCCACTGTGCTCGGCCTAAGAAGCCTTTAAGAACCTATCTGAGTGAGGAGGGGATCATATAGATCAACCTGAGATGGCCCCCACGCCCACTGTTAATTCAGGACTAATGACACTGCAAGTCCCAAAGAGAAAGAGATGCCAAGAGGAGGAATCCCAGGCAGAGAGAGGCAAAGTCTCAGAGGCTGTTGGACAGGCAGGGAAAGGCTCCACCTCCAGTCTCTCTAGAACCGCCCTGCTTGACAGCAGGCAGGGTGGGGTCGGGTGGCTGGCCGTGAGTGTGACTCAGGTTTCTGTGGGCAGCCAAGGGCAGCCGGCAGGGAGGAGCCCAGACCGACAGACCGGCTGGCCAACTGCAGCTTTCACCTCAGCTGTCCTCTGTCCTGGGAATGCAGAGGGCTCTTCTCTAGCTGAGCTGGCCCTTGGGGGCTAGTTGACCCCTGCTTTCCTCCCCCAACCCCAACCAACCCTCAAGTTCCTTCCCAGAGCCCTCGGCCCTTGGCTGCCTCCCCTGTGGCATTACACAGGATGGAGAGTGAGGGGTCACTGCCTCTAGGGAGGAAACAGAATGTCTGGGGAAAAGGGTATAATAATGATTGGTCCTGCACCCTGAGGGAGGGACTGGGGGAACCCTGGGCACCAGCTTGCAGCCTGAGTGGCCCCCCAGCCCTCCCTAGCCTGGCTGGCTCATGTCTGGACAGGCTGGTTGTCATGGTGAGGGCTAGGTGCCAGAATGCAGCCGCTACAGTCAGGCTACCAGGCCTAAGTGAACGGAGAGTGCTCAGGGACCCCCCAGCCCAGCTTCCTCACAGTTGACCAGCTGAGAGACCGCTGGAGCTGAAACCGAAGAGCTGTGGTCAGGGACTCTAGACTTCCCCTTGGTGATGGGTGAGGGTTCAGCCAGCACATTCCCTTCGTGTTTCTGGTGCCTGTTTGTTGGCTTGTTTTTGAAGGGTGGCTGGGAGGGAATACACGTTTCTTTTAGGCCTTTTATGCGCCCAAGTGCTGGGCATGCGTGGGTCACCAATCTTTACAACAACTGAGAGAGATTTAGCAACTTGCCTAAAATGGCAAAGCTGGGATTAGAACTCAGAACTGACGGCCACAACAGTTAGTGATCTTTGTTTTCTGGGAACCAGGCAGTGTAGCTGTTCTAGGGGGAGGGAGGGGGAGAAAGTGACTTGAACTTTGTCTAAAAGACTGGATATTCCATCACGAGGCCACAGGTGGTAGAATGCAGGTGCTGGCATCATTTGGGGTTTGGGAACAGATGGCAGTCTGAAGAGAAAGACACTAGCGAAATGCTTGGCACATAGTAGGTCATTAAGTATTTTTCTAATGAAGAAGCCAATTCTGTGTGAGTCATTGCTAGTTTTCTGGGACATCTTGGGAGCTTCTGGAGCTGAATCGCAACAGCGGAAGACGCTAGCTCGAAAGAGGGACTTTCCAAGACCAATCCTGGCGAGAGAGGAATTTGCGGAGCATCATCTCTGAGCCGGGCGCGGGGGGAGGGGGACAAGGGGGAAGCGTGCGTATGACCCAGGATTACCGAAGGCTGCGGACGCCACCCAGCGGCCGGGATGCTGCCCAGGGCAAGCTGGGCTCTACCAGGCAGGCGCGCGCGGAGCACTCCGGGAGTTGTAGTTGACTGCGTTAAGAGGCGATGCTGCCAAAGGGGCTGTTGGGCGTTGTAGTCTGACGTTTGTTGGGCGGGAGTTGCCCACGTCGGCGGGACCACCAGTCCCGTGGTGCCCCGCGGGTGGCCGCGCAGGCGCATTGAGTCAGTGCCGGTCGGTCTTGTGGGCTGAGGGGCAGCGGCTAGGCTAGCGGTGTCTGCAGGGGTCGCCGAGTAACCCATGGCTAGGCGAGTGGGGCGGGGCGGCTGGCACCATGTCGAGGCAGGCGAACCGTGGCACCGAGAGCAAGAAAATGGTAACTTGGAGCGCGTGACCTCGGCGGGCGGGGCGAAATTGAGGCGTACAGGGAAGGGGCCCGGCGCCGAGCGCGAGGCGCGTTTGGAAAAGGGCCTTCCTGTGAGCTCTGGCAAGGGGAAACCTCTTGCTGGGTCACTCCGGGGGCGTTCCAGGCAGGTGAGGGGACCGTCGGAGAAGTTCCCCGGAGGAGACCCCTTTCCCGTGGAGACCCCGCTCCCAAGGCCTGAGTGCAGCTTTGTCCTAAGCCAACAACAACGACGGTAATAAATATCAATAACTGCCACTTATTGCTCTCTTACTGTGTGTTGGGCACCGGGCCACGCACGTTACAGCATCTCAGTTAATCTGCAGAGTAGCCCCCATCAGATGGATAACATGATTGCCGTTTTACAGCTTGGAGAGCTTACGTAATTTGCCCACGTTTACACCTGGGAAGTTAGGATTTGGACCCGTGTTTAACTCCAAAGCTGATGCTTCGGACTGTTAGGCTTTACTCTTAGGCTACAGTGTCTCGTACTGTGGCGTGGGTGTTGTGAGAGATGTTCAGATACTGGTCGTGCCAGAAAGGAACGTTTTAGTCAATGGAATAAGAGATGGGCCAGAGTAAGCAGTGAGTGGTGCCCCTCTAATGGAGTGGGTGGCTCCCTTCTTTCCCAGGGAATAGTTTGGACACCGTATGGTCCTATAAAGTTGGACTGGGGGCTGGGGCTGCAGACTTAGGTCATTTTTCTTTTTTCTTCCCTCCCTCCCCCGCGACCCCAGACGAAGTCTCGCTCTGTCACCCAGGCTGGAGTGCAGTGGCACTAACTTGGCTCACTGCAACCTCTGCCTCCCAGGTTCAAGCAGTTCTCCTGCCTCAGCCTCCCGAGTAGCTGGGATTACAGGTGCCCACCACCACGCCTGGCTAATTTTTGTATTTTTAGTAGAGATGGGGTTTCACCATGTTGGCCAGGCTGGTCTCAAACTCCTGACCTCAAGTAATCCGCCTGCCTCGGCCTCCCAAAGTGCTGGGATTACAGGCGTGAGCCACTGCACCCGGCCAATTTTTGTATTTCTAGTAGAGACAGTGTTTCACCATGTTGGCCAGCCTGGTCTCGAACTCGTGGCCTTAAGTGATCTGCCTGTTCGGGCTTCCAAAGTGCTGGGATTACAGGGGTGAGCCACTGCGCCCGGCCAAAAGACAAGAATATTTTGTTAGGAAACAATGTCAGGTAAGGGGAAACACATGGACCTTGGTTGGAATTCTGACTTACTTGATTGATCTTCAATTTCTTTATCTGTAACATGGGGATAGTAATGTCTACCTAATATTAAATGGGATGGTGTAAAATGTGAGGGGCATGGTAAATGTTTCTTTCTCCTTTTCCTGTGAGATGAGTAGAGGTCTTCCTGGTTAGTTTTTATACTTTGCTCTCATTTTATCCATTTTTTAAACCTGAAATCAATGTTGAAATCTTTAACAAAAACCTGCAGACTCTACCCCCAACCCCCAGTATTCTTCGTTTCAGTGAAGTAAGGTAATTCGGGAGGGGCAGCAGCATACTCCTGCCCTCAAGTCCCTTGGAACTCCCTTCCTTTAGATAGTCACTTAGCCCACTCGTGGCTTCATTCATAGTTACTCAAATGTCACCTCCTTTGAGAGGCCTTCCCTCCTGATTACCTGCCTAATTCTCTAACCTCTAACTCTATGCTGGTTGTTCTCATAGCACTGTCTATTTAATTTTAAATGATATGCCCAGGCTGGAGTGCAGTGGCATGATTAAGGCTCATCCAACCTGACCTCCCAAGTTCAAGCAGTCCTCCCGCCTCAGCCTCCCAAGTAGCTAGTACTATAGGTGTGCACCACCATGCCTGGCTAATTTTTTTTTTTTTTTTTTTTTTTTTGCCCAGGTTGGTCTCGAGGTCTTGAACTCCTGGGCTCAAGCAGTCCCTCCAACTCTGCCTCACAAATTACTGGGATTGCATTTGTGTTCCATTTAAGCTTTCCAAGACCTAAATTGTTTTGTTTTGTGTTTTGAGACAGAGTCTGGCTCTGTCACCTAGGCTGGAGTGCAGTGGCCCGATCTCAGCTCACTGCAGCCTCCACCTCCCAGGTTCAAAAGATTCTCCTGCCTCAGCCTCCCAAGTAGCTAGGATTACAGGCACCCACCACTACGCCCAGCTAATTTTTGTATTCCCAGGTTGGTCTCAAACTGCTGACCTCAAGTAATCTCCCCACCTTAGCCTCTCAAAGTGCTGGGATTACAGGTATGAGCCATTGCACCCAGCCTTCGCTTTTTGTTTCTTGAAGCACCAAAAGCACAGATTTATTGAAATGAAAGTACACTCCACAGAGCAGGAGCAGGCTCAAGCAAACGGCTCAAGAGCGACCTAAATTGTTAATATGCCCAAGTAACTAGATTTTAGTTTGTGCAAACGGAAACAGCCCTTTTGTCCAATAAACTTTTCCTTAGCCCCAACTATTGCAGAGTTCTGTGCTAGATGCTGTGGGAGATGCAAGGATGAAGTCCTAGTCTCTAACTTTGAGAAGCACATACTCTGTGAGGGAGACAGAAATGTATACCATATATACTGTGTATCTTCTAGCAGTGGAAAAATAAAAAGAAATGTATGCCATACAGAGGTGTAGTACCGCTTGCACTTGAGTTCTAGTTTTACCACTTACTTGCCGTGTTACCTTGGGTAAGTTTGTTCATTGTTCTAGCATCAGCTTAATCATCATTTTTTTTTTTTTTTTTTTTTTTTAATAAAGGAAGTAGGCTGGGTGCGGTGGCTCATGCCTGTAATCCCAGCACTTTGGGAGGCCAAGGCGGGCGGATCACGAGGTCAGGAGATGGAGACCAGGGTGAAACCCTGTCTCTACTAAAAATACAAAAAATTAGCCGGGCACGGTGGCGGGCGTGTGTAGTCCCAACTACTCAGGAGGCTGAGGCAGGAGAATGGCCTGAACCCGGGAGGCGGAGCTTGCAGTGAGCTGAGATTGCACCACTGCACTCTAGCCTGGGTGACACAGTGAGACTCCATCTCAAAAAAAAAAAAAAAAAAAAAAAAAAAGAGACCGAGACCATCCTGGCCAACATGGTGGATCCCCATCTCTACTAAAAATACAAAAATTAGCTGGGTGTGGTGGTGCACGCCAGCTACTCGGGAGGCTGAGGCAGGAGAATCGCTTGAACCTGGGAGGCGGAGGTTGCAGTGAGCTGAAATGGCGCCACGGCACTCCAGCCTGGCAACAGAGCAACACTTCATCTCAAAATAATAAAAAGGCCAGGTGCTGTGGCTCACGCCTGTAATCCCAGCACTTTGGGAGGCCGAGGCGGGTGGATCACAAGGTCAGGAGATCGAGACCATCCTGGCTAACACAGTGAAATCCCATCTCTACTAAAAATACAAAAAAAAAAGCCGGGCATGGTGGCGGTCGCCTGTAGTCCCAGCTACTCGGGAGGCTGAGGCAGGAGAATAGTGTGAACCCGGGAGGCAGAGCTTGCAGTGAGCCGAGATCGCGCCACTGCACTCCAGCCTGGGCGACAGTGTGAGACTCCTCTCAAAACAGAAATAAACAAATGAAGTAATAATAGTACCTGTATTATAGGGTTGTTCTGAGGATTAATTGAGAGAATGCATGTAAAGCTAGCAGTGTAACGGTGCACTCAGAACACAGTTGACACTCAGTAAGTGTCCTCTAGACGTGTTATTAGTAAAGCTAGTAACCTTCATGTGCCTGTACGGGGGTTGACTCTGGAATCCCATGGACAATGAGACCTGCCCTTCTCTTTTGTTGGCTTACTGTGACCCAACCCAGTGTCTATTCCCCTGAGCTCAGGTGAGCTATTACTTAAGTAGTAGCACTTAGAGTCTCCATGACAGAAGGCTGGAGGGTAAGAAAGTTGGCTGGATTTAGTCTTGCTATTCATCCTCCTCCAGCTGCTAGAGGGGATTCACACTGGATTACCTGTTTTGACAAAAATAGTATGAGTTTTGGAGCATTGGCTCTAAAGATCAGCCTCCTGGCCGGGCGCGGCGGCTCACACCTGTAATCCCAGCACTTTGGGAGTTGGAGGCAGGCGGATCACGAGGTCAGGAGATCGAGACCATCCTGGCTAACACAGTGAAACCCCGTCTCTACTAAAAAAAAAAATACAAAAAATTAGCCAGGTGTGGTGGCGGTCGCCTATAGTCCCAGCTACTCGGGAGGCTGAGGCAGGAGAATGGCATGAACCTGGGAGGCAGAGCTTGCAGTGAGCCAAGATTGCGCTACAGCACTCCATCCTGGGCAACAGAGCGAGACTCCGTCTCAAAAAAAAAAAAAAGACCAGCCTCCTTAAGGAGATTTGACATTTTGTTTGGGGCACTAACTGGAAGAAAGTCCTCCTGAAAACTGTCAAGTGGTGTCTCACCTGAGTGTAGAGCTGGTTTCCTTTACTTTGTTCAGGTTGTGCCTGAAGTACTTGGAGATCATGTTAGCATAGCTGCTATAAATCCTGTGGTTTCTTGTCTGCCAAGCACAT
The DNA here is from genome assembly GCF_028878055.3 of Symphalangus syndactylus. Lineage (NCBI taxonomy): Eukaryota > Metazoa > Chordata > Mammalia > Primates > Hylobatidae > Symphalangus > Symphalangus syndactylus. Next base: position 141,406,273 of record NC_072441.2, read on the forward strand.
TCAAGTCCATTATCTTACTAGATCCTACCAACAACCCTGTGAATGGCATGACAGATTTTACTGTTTTTTTTTTTTTTTTTTTTTTGAGACAGAGTCTCGCCCTGTCGCCCGGGCTGGAGTGCAGTGGCGCAATCTCGGCTCACTGCAAGCTCTGCCTCCCGGGTTCACGCCATTCTCCTGCCTCAGCCTCTCTGAGTAGCTGGGACTACAGGCGCCCGCCACCGCGCCCGGCTAATTTTTTGTATTTTTTAGTAGAGACGGGGTTTCACCGTGGTCTCGATCTCCTGACCTCGTGATCCGCCCGCCTCGGCCTCCCAAAGTGCTGGGATTACAAGCGTGAGCCACCGCACCCGGCCAGATTTTACTGTTTTACTGTTACTTTTTTTGAGTTAGAAGATTGAGGCTTAGCCCAGTGAGTTGATTTACCCAAGTACTCATAGCTGTTAAGCAGCAAGTCCAGACTCAGAATCAGGCTTTCAGGATCTTGCTGTGTCATCCAGGCTGGAATGCAGTGGTGTAATCACAATTCACTGCAGCCTTGACTTCTCAGGCTCGAGCCATCCTCTCACCTCAGCCTCCTGAGTAGCTGGGACTACAGGCATGCACCACCATGCCCAGCTAATTTGTTCTATTTTTTTTATAAAGATGGGGTCTCACTGTGTTTCCTAAGCTAGTCTCAAACTCCTGGGCTCAGGTGACCACTTCTGATCCCTGCCTCGGCCTCCCGAAGTGCTGGGATTATAGGCATGAGCCACCATGCCTGGCCAGAAAGTTGTCTATATTGATTCAAAATCTCCTTCTTTCTTTATTACTTGCCCCCCCCCCTTTTTTTTTTTTTTTTTTTGAGACAGGGTTTTGCTCTTATCTCCCAGGCTGGAGTGCAGTGGCATGATCTTGGCTCACTGCAATGTCTGCCTCCTGGGTTCAAGCAATTCTCCTGCCACAGCCTCCCAAGTAGCTGGGATTACAGGCGCCTACCACCATGCCCGGCTAATTTTTGTATTTTTAGTGGAGACGGGGTTTCACCATGTTGGCCAGGCTGGTCTCAAACTCCTGACCTCAGGTGATCCGCCCGCCTCGGCCTCCCAAAGTGCTGTACTTGCCCTCCTTGAACCTAGTTCAGGGTGCACTCTAGCACCACACCACATGGAACCAGTTTAAGAATAAAAGTAAGTATGTATTTCTTGAGTACCTGCTGTGCAGCAGCTGCTCCACAAACATTATCTGATTGGAATTTCACTGGAATTGCACAGTAACTCTGAAGGGCAGGTAACATTGTTACCATTTTACAGATGGGAAAAACTAATGTTTAGGAAGATTAAGCAGCAGCTTAGGATAACAAAGCTTTTTACAGGATAATGCTCAACTATAAGAAGGCCGTTGAGTCTCAGTTACTTAACCTGTCATCTGTAAAATGGGGATGAATAATATTTGTTCTGCTCACCTCTCATGGTTGTTATGAGAAACTGTTACAAAAATAGATGTGTTGGCCGGGCGCGGTGGCTCAAGCCTGTAATCCCAGCACTTTGGGAGGCCGAGGCGGGCGGATCACGAGGTCAGGAGATTGAGACCATCCTGGCTAACACGGTGAAACCCCGTCTCTACTAAAAATACAAAAAATTAGCCGGGTGTGTTGGCGGGCGCCTGTAGTCCCAGCTACTCGGGAGGCTGAGGCAGGAGAATGGCGTGAACCTGGGAGCCGGAGCTTGCAGTGAGCCGAGATCGCGCCACTGCACTCCAGCCTGGGCAACAGAGCGAGACTCCGTCTCAAAAAAAAAAAAAAAAAACAATAGATGTGTTGCAGAAGCGATTCATGTTTCTGGTGGTAGCGGAGATGCGGTGCTTATGTTCAGTGAAGAGACTGGGCTGGTTGACCTTTATGACCTTTATGATCCCATGAGAACTTTTGTTTTAAAGGTCACAAGGGCTGAAAACCCAGGTCTTCAGACTCTGCAACCTCCTGTCACTTATCTGATTTCCTCTTCTGTTCTCTCTTGCTTACTCCCCTCTAAGGCCAAGAGTCTCCGGCTGTTTCTCAAACACACCAGGCATGCTTGTACCTCAGGATCTTTAGAATTAGTGCCTAGAATGTTTTCTAGACCAGCCATCTATCCAGATATCTTCATGGCTTACCAAGTGTCACCTTAGTAAGGCCTTCCCTGATTATTCGATTAAAGTTAACCACCCCCCAACACACACACACACGTAAATACCCCCAATCTGGTTTTGTGCTTTATTTTTCTCCATAGCACTTACCACCGTCTGGCAAATCATGTATTTTATTTGGTTGTATTGTCTCTCTCCCTCTTGTTAGATACCCTGGTACACAGTAAATGTTGAATCAGTGATTTGTTTTCATTATACCATAGCCCACTCCTATTTTGTTTATATTTATATTTATTTTTATTTTGTGAGACAAGGTCTTACTCTTTCACCTAGGCGGGAGTACAGTGGTACAATTACAGTTCACTGCAGGCTTGACGTCCCAGGCTCAAGCCATCCTCTCGCCTCAGCCTCCCGAGTAGCTTGGACTATAGGCATCCACCACCATGCCTGGCTAATTTTTAAAATTTTTTGTAAAGTTGGGGGTCTCACTATTTGCCCAGGCTGGTCTCAAATTCCTGGGCTCAAGTGATCCTCCCGCCTCAGCCTCCCAAAGTGCCGGGATTACCAGCATGAGCCACTGCACCTGGCCCTCCCTTCTATTTTTAAAGCATAAAGTCCTTTAAGTTATACATTTATGTCACTCACAGTTCCACAGAGGCTTGGTTCATAATTGAAGATGAAGATAGACTTGCAAATCAAGAGAGGGTATGGAGAGCCTAACCCAGGGACCCCATTCCGAGATCCCAGGTATATGGATTCCACGGCCACCAACAGATCCGTCCAGGACCTTGATTGTTTTTAAGTGGTAAATAAGAGGTAGCTGCATGTATAAGGTGCTTGATAACATCATGATTTGCTTGTTACTTGGCATCATGGTGGCCTGAGGCACTTGGAGTCTCCATCCAAGGGCTCATTAATAATGGAATGAAAGCTCTCCTGATTTAATGCAGTGGTGCCAATTCGCTGGACTGGTAACTGCTGGATTGTTTCCATCCATTCATGCTCAAACCATTCTAGTGCCAAGCCCTTGACTTTACTAAAAAAAATCCTTCCCCTCCTTAACAGCTTCCCCTTAATTGCCATATTTGGTAAATAGTCTCCTGGAGACACTGATCTGACTGTTTATTTGAGTTCAAAGGGCCTCCTGATCCTGAAACTGATTTTCTTTGACTCTAGTGCAGCTAAGTTTTTTGGGTATTTTTTTCTTCTGTTTTTGTTTTTATTGAGGAGGGTTTATTAATATTGCAGTTGTGGGGAAAAGTGGATAGGTTGACCATTGGCTTGGAAAGCTATGATTTTTTTTCTCCCCAAATTACTTTTTTCAATAATTAGCTGTTTGTCCTTGGGCACATTCTTTTTTTTTGGAGACGGAGTCTTGCCCTGTTGCCCAGGCTGGAGTGCAGTAGCGCGATCTCGGCTCACTGCAACCTCCTCCTCCCAGGTTCTAGTGATTCTCCTGCCTCAGCCTCCTGAGTAGCTGGGATTACAGGCACGTGCCACCACACCCAGCTAATTTTTGTATTTTTAGTAGAGACGGGGTTTCACTGTGTTAGCCAGGATGGTCTCAATCTCTTGACCTTGTGATCCACCCGCTTCAGACTCCCAAAGTGCTGGGATTACAGGGGTGAGCCACCACGCCCAGCCTCCTTGAGCACATTCTTTAACCATTCTAGGTCTCAGTTTCCTCATCTCTAAAGTGGGATTAATTCCTGCCTTTCCTGGATTACTGTGTTATCATGGGATAGATAATGAGATACAAGTAGAACGCAGTATTTAAGCAAAGGCATTCAAATTATTATTGTAGTGCCCCCATCATCAGGCCATGGGGATGGCGTGAGGAGCATTGGGTTCTCAGAGCCTGGGCTTTTACATTTCTTAGACTTTCTTCCCCAGAAAACTTGAAGAGAGGAAGGTTCTTTGCTTCAAATCTGACAAGCCTCCATTCAGAAGGAAGAGTGTGGGTGGTTATCCTGATTTTTCAGCCTTATTTCTGAGTTAATTCATTGGTCCAGATGTGCTGTTAATATGTTTCTCACTTTAACCCTGATAATGCCTTTCTCCCTGCCTGCTGCTTTCATTCTGTAGTCTTGGTATTTGTCACTCATTTCACCTTCTACATCAATTTCTTGGTAGATAAGTGACAGAATTCTTTTTTTTTTTTTTTTTTGATGGAGTCTCGCTCTGTCGCCCAGGCTGGAGTGCAGTGGCGCATTCTCGGCTCACTGCAAGCTCCACTTCCCGGGTTCACGCCATTCTGCTGCCTCAGCCTCCCGAGTAGCTGGGACTACAGGCACCCGCCACCACGCCCGGCTAATTTTTTGTATTTTTAGTAGAGACAGCGTTTCACCGTGTTAGCCAGGATGGTCTCAATCTCCTGACCTCGTGATCCACCCGCCTTGGCCTCTCAAAGTGTTGGGATTACAGGCATGAGCCACTGCTCCCGGCCCCAGAATTCTTTATGTGAGAAAGGATTTCTGTGATTTTAACTGCTATGGTAATAGAAACCAGTTGATTCTGAAGAGTCACCTCTTTTCCTGGAAATATTTTGGCTGTGCGTTAAGAGGAACATTATTTTCTCCCATGCTGGTGACTTTGGAAAGGGGTTGTCATCAGTGCAATGAACTTGGTCTGGAACTTCCTTCCTTCCCCGTGGACTGGGCCCCTGGGTCCTCTGTTGCTCCTGGGAGGGGCCTTGGGAGTGCAGTTTACTCTAGGCCAGGACATTCTAAGACATGCAGAAGCCATTGGTCACACCTGCCAGCAACAGCGATTAGTTTGTAAATGTCTGTTTCAGGTGTTTCACAGCATCTAGTGAATGACTGTTGCTCCCATACCAGATTCTGGTGACCTGATCTGAGGCTTGACAGCTGTGGTGGAGACTTGGGTTGGCAGAAGCCTACCTTGGCGTGTTGGAAGAGTGATTGCTTAGTGCATGAGGTGCCTTTTACAGCCCATTTTGCAGTAGTTCTGGCTGCAGCCCTGCCACTTTGACCTGGTGGGCCAAATTTCCTGGCTCCTCCAAAGGGGATGATGTTCTTTCCACCAGACACAGAGGGAATCCTGACAGTTGCATCAAGGCTGATCCAGACTCTCACCACACTTTCTCTTTTGTGCTGCTTGGTCCTGACTGCCTTTTGAATCTCTTTTAGAGCTCTGAGCTCTTCACCCTGACCTATGGTGCTCTGGTCACCCAGCTATGCAAGGACTATGAAAATGATGAAGATGTGAATAAACAGCTGGACAAAATGTGAGTGAGCTCCTTTATAGGAGAGACAGAAATGGGGCCTCCCAGTACACTGAGTCTACATTGTCCTTTAGAGCTTAAAACACGGTTCTCTCTCTTTCTCAGCCAACATTTTGGGTCCATTTCTCACTAAACTCATTTACTGAGATGTTCTTGAGATTATCTCCATTTTCCCTTTACCACTAACAACCTTATGTTCAAACATAAGAGACATTTAGACTCCATCATGGTCTCTTCTCTAACTTCCTTCCCAGGGGCTTTAACATTGGAGTCCGGCTGATCGAAGATTTCTTGGCTCGGTCAAATGTCGGGAGGTGCCATGACTTTCGGGAAACTGCAGATGTCATTGCCAAGGTCATTATTCTGGGCCACCTGTCCATGCTGGAGAATTGCTGCTGGGAGGCACTGCTTACCACTCTTTCTATCTCCCTTAGAGAGGCCTTTAATCTCCCAAAAGACTGGCTAGGCAGCTCTTTGGGTCAAAAAAGCATTCCAGGTCGTTAGGGAATAACATAGATTATTTAATCCCTGTGGATTAAAGCCCCACTGAAATCAGAGCCTGAGCTTTTCCACTGTGAAGGCGTAGCACAGTAGCATGGAGGTAAAGAATACAAGACTCGGTCGGGCGCAGTGGTTCACGTCTGTAATCCTAGCACTTTGGGAGGCCAAGGTGGGTGGATCACAAGATCAGGAGTTCAAGACCAGCCTGGCCAAAATGGTGAAACCCCATCTCTACTAAAAATACAAAAGTTTGCTGGGCGTGGTGGCGGGCACCTGTAATCCCAGCTACTCAGGAGGCTGAGGCAGAGAATTCCTTGAACCCAGGAGGCGGAGGTTGCAGTGAGCCAAGATCACATCACTGCATTCCATCCTGGGTAACAGAGCAAGACTCCATCTCAAAAAAAAAAAGGAATAGACTCACAAACCTGGCTCCGGTACTTACTAGTTCTGTGTTTTTAGATAAGTTACTTTAAATTTCTTTAATTACCAGTGACCTCATCTTATTTTTTTTCTTTTCTTTTTTTTTTTTTTTTTTTTTGAGATGGAGTCTCGCTCTTGTTGCCCAGGCTAGAGTGCAATGGCGCGATCTCGGCTCACCACAACCTCCGCCCCCTGGGTTCAAACGATTCTCCTGCCTCAGCCTCCCGAGTAGCTGCGATTACAGGCATGCACCACCACGCCCGGCTAATTTTAATTTTGTATTTTTAGTAGAGATGGGGTTTCTCGATGTTGGTCAGGCTGGTCTCGAACTCCCGACCACAGGTAATCTGCCCACCTCGGCCTCCCAAAGTTCTGGGATTACAAGCATGAGCCACTGTGCCCGGCACCAGTTACCTCATCTTTAACATGAAGAAAATAAGAGCTACCCCCAGGGCTGTTTTAAGGAGTAAATGAATAATGGACATGAACATTTAGGTAAAACACTAGTGTTTAGCATAGTGTTGTGCATATAGTAAATGTTTACTATTACTAGTATTAGTGCTATTATAGTATTAATAAATGACATAGCACCTATAACTGTGGTGTCAGTTACTTAAAAGTTGGTCTTTCTGTTGTAAGCTTGCTGGTCATACCTAAATCCTAAAGAGGATTGACAGTGGAGAGAGCTTTGTGAGAGTTTGGAATTAGGAGGGTGGATAGGGTAGGACTTTTTCTCCGCCCCATAATGTGTATTCACTTTGAAGAAGGTGCATTCAGGTAGCACAGACAGAGGACAGGGAAGTGGGTTAGGGCCTCTGCACTCAGGCAGCCACCGTGTTGAAAGACTAGTGCTCCCACTGAGAAGTACAGGCAGACAGTGAGTGAGTTGTTGCTTACTTGTATGATGCCTAGGAAAGAAAAATGTTTCTGGGAAAACAAAACAAACAAAGCGACAGCCAAAATTGTATGATGCCGTGAAAGAGAGGTGCAGCATCATGTACAGATGCTTCTCCTTTGTTGCCCTGAGTATCTAAAGTGTCATCTTGTGGAGGCCACAGGTTTATTCCTGAGCCACTTAATTCCCCTTTGCCAGTTCTGTCACCTTTCCTGTGGTACAGTTCCTGCTGCTCTTCCCCAAAGTGCTGTTGTGTGTCCCCTGACAGGTGGCGTTCAAGATGTACTTGGGCATCACTCCAAGCATTACTAATTGGAGCCCAGCTGGTGATGAATTCTCCCTCATTTTGGAAAATAACCCCTTGGTGGACTTTGTGGAACTTCCTGATAACCACTCATCCCTTATTTATTCCAATCTCTTGTGTGGGGTGTTGCGGGGCGCTTTGGAGATGGTGAGTGCAACTCTTTATCTTCTGGGACACCTGAAATGCAATAGGGACTTGATAAGTGTTTAAATGAATGAAAGAGAGAAAAGAAAGGGCTTTGGCTCACCCCAGCGTTTTACTGCCTGAGATGGTGATGCTGCTGAGGTAGGATCCAAGTCGGACATCTTTACATGGTGATACTCCTCCATACCAGGCTGGAAGGTGGTGCTGTCAGTCCCCAAAGCCCAGGAACATCCATTCTCAGATAGGCTTATTTGGTGACAGTCTCATTCTTGGGTATTCTTTGCTAAGTTTCTCCTTAAGGGTTGGAGCCATTGTCTTAGGCAACGGAACGTTGGCGCCGTCAATCCTGTCCTTGTGGGAAACCAGCCCCCCTTTTTTGGCTGCTGTGGATGAGTCAGTTATGCCCCATCCCCACTGGTTCCCTAGAGGCTGTGGCCAGGCAGCTACCCCTTCATTTTCTCACTGTCTCCCAGGTCCAGATGGCTGTGGAGGCCAAGTTTGTCCAGGACACCCTGAAAGGAGACAGTGTGACAGAAATCCGGATGAGATTCATCAGGCGGATTGAGGACAATCTTCCAGCTGGAGAGGAATAACCATCCCTAGGACTCGAGGATAGCCAGCAGGAGCACTTTTGGAATCAGCAGGCCTCTGTGCTCCCTCTGCCCTCCAGAACTCAGTGACTCTTGAACATGGATGTTATATATTCTTATAACCTGTTTCCATTCTCCATTCAAATAAAGAGCAGACTGCGATATAGTCCATTTACCCCATGTGTGCACATTCAGGAGCGACAGTCTCTGCCCCCATTCCCTTGAGAGGGGCTGGATGTAATCACCCTTGGTTGGACTAGAAAGAGCTCAAACCATTTTACATTCCTGTTTGAATTTTTCCAAAGCAAAACTCACTTTGACCCCATTAAGAGGCAAGCCTGGCACATCTATCCCTGGGCCTTTAGAAAGCCATTTGCCTCAAATGGCTATAGGGTTGTGGGGTGGAGGGAGGAAGGGCTGGGAGGGAGTGGGGAGGAATTGCTAGCTGTAGTGTGACACATTGTAGTGTTTGCCAGGAAAGGAGCCAGTCATGCCGGAAACACTGACTTCTGGGAAGCCACCCAGGTCTCATTCCTCCCTGCTGTTTGGAGGCAACATCTCCTCTTTTTACAGAGGGTACATCCTTTTTTCTTACAAATTCTTCAATAAAGACACATTCTTGAGTGAAATCCCAATCGTGTCCTGTTTTCTTTCTGCTTATCATCCCCAGGTGTTTTGTTACAATGGTGTGAGGAGACCAGGTGGGTTCATGGGCCCTGTCTTTCTTTGACTTGGTTTAGCAGTGGCTTCTCTCCACAGACGAGAGAGTCTGGGAAACCTGGGAGCCAGTATAAGCAACTGAAGCCCCTTCAGAGTCACTTTTGGCTCTAGTATGTGCAGCAAAATCTAGAAGCAGACCATTATTCCAGACATACCTAAAATGAACTATCCTGGGCACTTGGCCACCAAGTTGGAAGGTTTGGCTAGAAAGGCCATATAAACCCTATGGTCGTGGTGCTATTTATTGAGTGCTTACCACTTGAAAGACACTACTGAACACTTTGCATGCATTAGCCAGCTCACAAGAATTCCATTTTTAGAGTGGAGGCCACAAGTTGCCCAGGTCATATGGTGAGTAAGTGGAAAAGCTAGGGTTCAAAGCTGGGCCAAAGGGCAAAACCCATGCTCTTAATGAAGATTCTCTTTTACTGCCTGGCTAACACTGTGGGGCAAAAACGGAACAGGCCCACAGCTCCCTCTCCCAGGCTTAGAGAGCTTGGGATAGCTCTTTAAAAGGAGGAAGCAGAGATTGTGTCAGGCTGTATTTGGTAGCACTGCTTGGGGATAGCCTAAGGCCCCAAGGTCTAGACACTCAGGTTGTTGGAGGGAAATGGGGTCCCAGGCCTTCCCTAAAGTTTATGTGCAGGCCTGAGATGGGGGGAGCCAGTTTTAGATGCATTGTGCTTGAGATGTGTTTTGGTTGTGCAAGGGTAGGACCAGGGTTTTGAGACACCACTGAGAAGGGCAGTTTGCAAGGACCTACCTGCTGTAGCTGGATTAGGTCACCAAGGAGGGATGGTCAACTTTGTGTCCCCAAATGTAGGAACATCCTCTGAGCCTCTTTATGTCCCCCTCCATATTATAATTTGGGGTCCCAGGGCAGCAACTCAATTTTGGTCAACTGTGTCCTTAGCACTCAGTGTGGGTCTCAGTGCAGTCACAGCAGAGTCTGAATGAATGAAAGAGATTAAGGGAATGAATGTTGGGGCCCACATGTGGAAAGCTTTATGTAGTGTCTGAACTCTGCCAAAAAAAAAGTCAGCTACACCGCCCTTTCCCTTCTCCAGGGGGACCCTTGCCCTTCCTCTCCTCCGGGTACCACAGCCTACTTTTGAGCAGTGGTTTGTATGCCGTGAGGTTTTGGATATTTCCTTTCCCAATGTTAAACTTGGGCAACATTACAGGATTAGGGAGCTGTGGAAACAAAACTCCCTTAGTGACTTTTCCCAGTTACAGCCCCACAATTGGGGCTGAGGGAAGGAAAGAGCTGGGGACTGCAGAAATATTTGGAACATGCAATCCCGAGCGAACTAACTTCCTGGTCCCTACCCATGTCGTTGATTGGTTGTAGATTGCACATCCCTCTCTTACTATGACTGTGAGGCTGAGACAGCCCCCTAAGCTAGGCCATTCCCTCCCAACAAGATGGGGCAGGTGAGCCTGGCTATATGGGAGAGGCTGACTAACAAGAATTTTTGGGGAGTCTGACTCAATGGCAGAATTCTGGAGCTGGAGGGTTGATGCTGGTGGCCTTTGGGCCTGAAGCTGGCTGGGTGGAGCTCTAAGGAAAGGTCTTGGTCTTCTGCCTTTGGCCACCAGGGGTCTCCAAATCACCACTGTACTGTTCCAGAGAGTGACCACTGGACCCCTGGTTTTCAGAATTTGCTAGAAGATGCACCTGATGGAGCAAATCTTAGAGGCTGACCAGAGGCTGAAAGTGCTCCCCCTCTTCCAGCAACCCCTACAGGACCTGAAAGCAAAGCTTACATATAGCTGCCAGGCTAAGCGCCTGCCTACTGGAGCCAGGGCATTGGAAGAGAGCGTTGGCCAAGGATGTCTGGCCACATACATACTTCAAACTCTCATGCTGGCCTCCTGAATTGTGTACAAGCTAGCTCTGAGCCCTCCCCTAATCAACCCCCTTTACTTCCTGAGTGGAGGCCAGAGCACCAGCCCCATTCCCCTGATGTAACACTGTCCCTTTCTGCCCCAGACCTCCAACACCAGTGAAATTTCCACATTCAGGTTTCACCTTCTCCTAGGGGGTTGGCCTCCCCTACATTTGTACTGGGCATCCAAGGCCAAGAAGCGGGTGGCAACAGAAGCCTCAGGAGCAGAAATTGCATTCAGTAAAATTAAAATAGTCTCCTAACAAGTAGTTCATTGTGGCTAGTAGGGGGTGGGGGTGCAGGAAAAATGTCCTCCCAGAGCTTAAGTGCTACCATGTGCTGTGTTTTGGAAGCCAAAGGGCCGGTGGGAGGGTAGGAGAGAGGAGGGGAGGCTGGTGGCAGGCAAGGAGCTGCTGTTACTGATCCCCAGCCTTTGATGTAGGGCCAGGCCTGACCCCAGGACAGCCGCCGGCCACTGCCAGGGGAGCGGTGGGACTCAGTGCATTCCTGGGGGCAATTTACACTCTGGCAGGAGGAGAGAGGAAAATTTCTACTGTGGGAAGGGGGAAGGGGGTGGAGGGAGGCCGCTGCAGCAGAGGTTCGGGGAGAGGGTGTTGTAAAGAACAATGGAGGTAGCCGGGACACAGAGTAGCACTCTCCTGCTTCGCCCTGGCTCCCTCGCCCACCTTGGGTCCAGGCCTCCTCCAAGAAGCCATCTCTGATGGAACCCAGAGCTGGTGAGGAGCTCACATGGGCTGGCTCAGGTACAGCCCAGGGGATGCAGAGAAGCAGCTGCTCTTTCTTCTTGGCTCTGGGAGCCTGGACTGTCAACCATGAGGGCATCTATGACTGAGCTAGGCTAGAGGAGGGGTGGAAGGGTGGTGCGCATGGGCAGGAGGACATTTGCCAGTGAATGTGGATGAATGTTAGTCATAGCAATAGCTAATCTTTATTGCAGTGGCCATGTGCCAGCGCTAGTCATGTGATATGCCAGTACTTCACATGTATTTCTCATTTAGCATTCACCACAGCCCTACTACTATCTGCAGATGAGGAGACTGAGGAGCACAGCTAGTATACTGTGGATTCAGCACTTGAACCCAGATAGTCAGGACTTGAACACAAAGCTCTTACCCAGTACATTACACATTAGGTATGTATGTTTTTGTGTTTCAGTGTCTGCCTGTTTCCTGGTGTTCCTTTGGGACTGTGTCTGTGTGTGAATTCTTTTTTTTTTTTTTTTGAGACAGAGTCTCGCTCTGTCACCCATGCTGCTGAAGGGCTGCAGTGCCGCAATCTCTGCTCACTGCAAACTCCGCCTCCCAGGTTCGAGCGATTCTCCTGCCTCAGCTTCCTGAGTAGGTGGGACTACAGGCGTATGCCACCACGCCAAACTAATTTTTATGTTTTGTTTTGTTTTTTTGAGATGGAATCTTGCTCTGTTGCCCAGGCTGGAGTGCAGTGGCACGATCTCAGCTCACTGCAAACTCCACCTCCCGGGTTCAAGCGATTCTTCTGCGTCAGCCTCCTGAGTAGTTGGGACTACAGGCGTGCGCCACCATGCCTGGCTAATTTTTGTATTTTTAGTAGAGATGGGGGTTTCACCATATTGGCCAGGCCAGGTCTCGAACTTCTGAACTCGTGATCTGCTTGCCTAGGCCTCCCAAAGTGCTGGGATTACAAGCATGAGCCACCGTGCCCTGCCTCAATTTTTGTACTTTTTTTAGTAGAGATGGGGTTTCACCATGTTGATCAGGCTGGTCTTGAACTCCTGACCTCAAGTGATCCACCCGCCTTGGCCTCCCAAAGTGCTGGAATTATAGGCGTGAGCCACCGCGCACGGCCAAATTCTTTTTTTTTTTTTTTTTTTTTTTGAGACGGAGTCCTGCTCTGTTACCCATGCTGGAGTGCAGTGGCGCGATCTCAGCTCATTGCAACCTCCGCCTCCCAGGTGCAAGCAATTCTTTGCCTCAGCACCCCCAAGTAGCTGTACAGGCGCCTGCCACCATGCCCGGCTAATTTTTGTATTTTTAGTAGAGACGGGGTTTCACCATCTTGGCCAGGCTGGTCTTGAAGTCCTGACCTCGTGATCCACCCTCCTCGGCTTCCCAAAGTGCTGGGATTACAGGCGTGAGCCACTGCACCTGGCCTGAATTCTTTCATTTAACAAAAATGTAGCTCTGTGTTAGGGGCTGAGGATGTGGAGCTGATCTAGACTTCAGCCCTATCTGCTGGGAGCTTCTGCCCATGGGGAAGCAGCTGAATGCAATGTGGGGTCGAGGGGAGAGATTGAAAATGAGGAAATAGGGCAAGTCCTGGCTCTTCTAGTTATTAGCTATGTGACACTGGACAAATGATTTGACCTTTGAGCCTCAGTTTTTTTCATCTGGAAAATGGGAATCATAATGCCTCCCTTGCTGGCTGTTTTAAGGATGAAACAAGGTAATATATATAAATTTCATGGCATATGATGAGTATTCCCTAACTGGCAGTTACGATTAGCTTGATTGTTATTGGGGAACATCTTGCAAAACCACTGCATGGATGGATATATGAATGTCTGAATGTGTAAGGAGGGTAAGTTTGTGAACTCAGGGCATGTCTATGTTGTCCCTCACTATAGCCCCAAGCATCTGGCACAGCTTGTCAGCACAATGTAGGTGCTCAATAAATGTTTACTGGCTGGGTGCCGTGGCTCACGCCTGTAATCCCAGCACTTTGGGAGGGCGAGGCGGGTGGATCACCTGAGGTCAGGGGTTTGAGACCAACCTGGCCAACATGGCGAAACCCTGTCTCTACTAAAAATACGAAAATTTGCGGCCAGGCGCAGTGGCTCACGCTTGTAATCTCAGCACTTTGGGAGGCCGAGGCGGGCGGATCACGAGGTCAGGAGATCAAGACCATGGTGAAACCCCGTCTCTACTAAAAATACAAAAAAATTAGCCGGACGTGGTGGCGGGCGCCTGTAGTCCCAGCTACCTGGAGAGGCTGAGGCAGGAGAATGGCGTGAACCCGGGAGGCGGAGCTTGCAGTGAGCCGAGATTGTGCCACTGCACTCCAGCCTGGGCGACAGAGCGAGACTCCGTCCGTCTCAAAAAAAAAAAGAAAAAGAAAATTTGCTGGGCGTGGTAGCACACAGTCCCAGCTACTCGGGAGGCTGAGGCAGGAGAATCGCTTGAACCCGGGAGGCAGAGGTTGCAGTGAGCTGAGATCACGCCATTGCACTCTGGCCTGGGTGACAAGAGTGAAACTCCGTCTCAAAAATAAATAAATAAATACATGTTTTTAATTTTTATTTTATTTTTTTTTAGAGACAGGGTCTCGCTCTGTTGCCCAGCCTGGAGGGCAGTGGTGCGATCCCAGCTCACTGCAGCCTCAACCCTCCAGGCTCAAGTAGTCCTCCTGCCCCATAGCTGAGACTACTTTTTGTAGAGACAGAGTCTCACTTTGTTGCCCAGGCTGGTCTCAAACTCCTGGACTCAAGCGATCCTTCCACCTTCGCTTCCCAAAGTGCTGGGATTACAGATGTGAGCCACTGAACCCAGCCTTGACTGGGTATTGACTGTGAGTACAGGGTGGGGAGAACTCACAGAGAGAGAGAGGTGTGAGTGCAGGGGAGCCCTTCACCACGGTATACTTTATGGGGCTCAGTGCAAAATGAACACGGAGCCCTTAGTTCAGAAATTATTATGAATTCCAAGACAACCCAAGAGAGCGTTAAGTCAGGTCCTCGGGAGTGGGGAGACTTGTGTGATTCCCATGAAGCCAACCCTGATCTCCGATTGCCTGTGGAGCCCCACTGCCCCGCCGGCCTCCCCCAGCCAAGTTGTTAGGGAGAGAGTATAAGCCCTGGGGCTCCCTGGGCTGTCTAAGGGAAGGCGAAGAGGGGAAGGATGGCTCAGTGCGGGCAGGCATGGAGAAAGCCGAGGGAAGGACCCCAAGACCAGCAGACCTCTCCCCAGGGGGCACCCCAGAGCCAGGCCCATGTCTGAGAGCAGCCCTCTGTCTTCTGTCCCCCCACACCAACCAGGCCGCTGGGTGGTCTAGACACATGTGGTCACATTTAGATGTTGATTGAAGCAAAATTGTTATAAGATTAGAATATTTAAGGTAACTTTAATTTCCACTGCATTGCTGGGATTTTTGAGGATGAGGCCAAGAGATCCCCTGGGGTGGAGGTAGGGAGAATGGTGGGGGATGCAGGAGGGGTCTCCGTCACCCCTGCCTGAGAGGAGAGGCTGCTGGCAACTCAAAAGAAGGAGGGAGAGCTAGACAGAGGGGAGGACTTCCCAGGAATCTTAGAAGCAGGAGTTCAGCCCTCCAGCAGATGTGGGGAGTGAAGGGCCGGCCTTGGGGGAACAGGAACTCACCAGTACCACACCTCCTCCCCAGACTATCTGAACATCCTGGACCACACATCTGAGCACATATCCCTCCCTTCAGGTTGCCAGACAGACAGAAAGGGGGGCCAAAGGAGGGTCCCATCCAGGACCTCCCTGGCTCCAACCTGGGGTGGTTGGGGCCCAGAGGGTTTTCTTATTGGCAGATCAGTAGAAATTTAGAAGGAATAGGAAAATAAGGTAATAGTAATAAGGATTACTAACATTATTTTTATTATTATTATTTTTGGAGACAAAGTCTCGCTCTGTCGCCCAGGCTGGAGTGCAGTGGCGCTAACTCAGGTCACTGCAACCTCCGCCTCCCAGGTTCAAGCGATTTTCCTGCCTCAGCCTCCCGAGTAGCTGGGATTACAGGGGCCCACAACCACGCCCAGCTAATTTCTGTATTTTTAGTAGAGATGGGGTTTTACCATGTTGGCCAGGCTGATCTCAAACTCCTGACCTCAAGCTAACTACCCACCTTAGTCTCCCAAAGTGCTGGGATTACAGGTGTGAGCCACCGCACCCAGCCAGATTACTAACATTATTACTTACATTATTATTATAACATTACATTATTTACATTATGATAACATTATTACTAACATTATGATTATTAGAGACAGGGTCTCACTTTATTACCCTGTCTGAAGTTCAGTGACACGATCATAGGTCACTGTAGCCTCAAACTCCTGGGCTCAAGCAATCCTCCCACCTCAGCCTCCTAAGTAGCTGGGATTCCAGGTGTGTGCCACCACATCCAGTTTGTTTGTTTGTTTATTTATTTATTTATTTGAGACAGAGTTTCGCTCTCGTTGCCCATGCTGGAGTGCAATTGTGCGATCTCAGCTCACGCAACCTCTGCCTCCCAGGTTCAAGTGATTCTCCTGCCTCAGCCTCCTGAGTAGCTGGGATTACAGGCATGTACCACCATGCCCAGCTAATTTTGTATTTTAGTAGAGATGGAGTTTCTCCATGTTGGTCAGGCTGGTCTCAAACTCTCGGCCTCAGGTGATCTGCCCGCCTTGGCCTCCCAAAGTGCTGGGATTACACGCATGAGCCACTGCGTCTGGCCAGCCCAGCTAATTTATTTATTTAGAGACGAGGTCTCACTATGTTGCCCAGGCCAGTCTCAAATTCCCGGGCTCCAGTGATCCTCCTGCTCCAGCCTCCCAAAGTTCTGGGACTGCAAGCATGAGCCACCACACCTGGTGCTAACATTTATTATTATTAAATGCCCAACTATTATTGACCCATTACTGTGTGCCAGGCTTGTATTAAGCCCTTTATTATTCTCTCCCCCTCTCTCTCTCTTTTGGTTTAAACATTTATTTCTCATCGATCTGGAGCCTCAAAGTCTGAGATCAGGGTGCCAGCATGGTCAGGTTCTTGACAAAGGCCCCTTCGTGGTTTACAGATGGGTGTCTTCTTGTATCCTATCCTCACCTGGTGGAGAGAGCTCATTATCTCTTCTTTTCTTTTTTTTTTTGAGATGGAGTCTCACTCTGTCACCCAGGCTGGAGTGCAGTGGTGTGATCTCGGCTCACTGCAACCTCCACCTCCTGGGTTCAAGCGATTCTCCTGCCTCAGCCTCCTGAGTAGCTGGGATTATAGGCGTGTGCCACCAAGCCAGGCTAATTTTTGTATTTTTAGTAGAGACGGGGTTTCACCATGTTGGTCGGGCTGGTCTCGAACTCCTGACCTCGTGATCCACCCGCCTCGGCCTCCCAAAGTGCTGGGATTACAGGCTTGAGCCACCGCACCCGGCCTCATTATCTCTTCTTTTTTTTTTTTTTTTTAGATGGAGTCTTACTCTGTCACCAGGCTGGAGTGCAGTGGCACGATCTCGGCTCACTGCAGGCTCTGTCTCCCAGGTTCAAGCAATTCTCCTGCCTCAGCCTCCCTAGTAGCTGGGACTACAGGCACAAGCCACCACGCCCGGCTAATTTTTGTATTTTTAGTAGGGACGGGGTTTCACCATATTGGCCAGGATGGTCTTGATTTCTTGACCTTGTGATCCGCCTGCCTCAGCCTCCCAAAGTGCTATGATTACAGGTGGAGCTCTCTCTCTCCTCTAAGAGACCTGACAGCACAATGGGAAAATGGAAGACGGTGAGCCAGCTTGCCTGGAGCCACATCCCAGCTCTCACTTCCTAGCTGTGTGGCCATGAGTGAGTTAGTGATTTAAGCCTCTGTGCCTCAGTTTTCCCATCTACAAAGTGGGGACAATGAGGAGACCAACCTCAAAGAGCTGTTGTAAGGATTAAATGAATTAATCCACATACAGTGCTCAGAATAGTGCCCGGCATGGGGCGAGAGCCCTGTATAAGTGTTTGCTGTTCATCATTAGGGGCTGTTATGCCCCTTTCATAAAGGAGGAATTTGAGGTTTTGGAGAAATGAGGTCACTTGCCCACAGCTACAGAGAGGCAGCACTGGGATCCAAACCCAGGTCTGCTGGTCTCCTCAGCCCACTGTCTGAATCACCAGGCTGGTGCCAGAGCTGACTCTGCCAGGGGCCGTGCTAAGCAAGTTACATGTTGTGTCTGGTTCAGTTTAACCACCCACCCCATTTGATACCCCTGCCCAGGCCTAGAACAGTCCTTGAAGCCTCGCTGGCCAGCTTCTGATTGTTGTGGCTGAGGGAACTGAAGCCCAGAGAGGGGCAGCAACTTGCCCAAGGCCACACAGCAGGTGATCATAGGCAGAGCTGACCCATTGATATCCAGACGCCACCAGAGACAGGCCAAGGTGGAAGCCCCTGGCAGGGGCGGGTGAGGAGTCTGGCTGGGAGTTTGGCCTTGTCAAGAGATGAGGCTTGGTGTGAGAGTCCACGACTTCTGCACAAATAGCTGGTGGATAAGGAGACAGTGGCCGCAAAGTCATGGCACAGCTGTCAGCCTCTACTGGGGGATGGGGAGCTGAGGTCCCCCTCGGGGTTGGGGAGGCGCCTGATGGCCAATGAACACCAGGGCCACAGGATCTGGCCACGGGACAGGGCCCAGATTTGGCATCCAGGGCTGGTTGAAAGGAGAAGGAGCTGCAGCCCTCCCTCCCTGCAAGGCACTGGGCAGGGGCAGGTGGGGCAGGGGTTGGGGGGAAAGGGAGGGGATTGGGGACAGGTGTGTACCTCATAGAATCAGGCCTGAGGGCCCCAGGAAAAGTGTAAGGAGTGAGGAGACCCAGGGGACCAGCTGAATTTGTGTCTGAGTGTGGGTGTGAAGCCCATGGGAGCCCCTTTCCCACACAGCGTGCCCCCTCCCTTGCCCGCTTGTGTCACCAGGCCCCACTTCATGCAGCCCTCCCTCCCTTCTCTCTAAACAGCTCACACTCAGAGTGAAGTGCTCTGCATGGATAGACTGTCATCCTTACAACATGCCTATGAGAGCTTCCCAGATGGAGAAACTGAAGCACCAGAAGTTAGGTGTCTGCCCAATGGCATGTGGCTGGTAGGTGGTGGCACTTGGATTTGAACCCAGGCAGTCTAACTCCAGGGTCTTTGCTGTCAACCTTTAGTCCCTGCTGCCTAGCTCCCACCCCTCCCAAGCCCGTCCCCATGCGCACTCAACCCCCATCAGATCCCCATGCAGGGTCCGGTTTCCACACCAGCTTCAGGGTCAGGCCTCAGTCGGTGTTCTTCTAGGCACCCAGAATCCGGAGAGGATTCTGGGGGGGTGTGCATGCGCGCACGCGTGTGTGTGTCTGTGGGCGTGTCTGTGTGTGTGTGTGCATGTAGGTGGGTGTGTGCGTGTGTGTGCGTGCATGACAGCACCTCTCTCAGTCAGGCCTCAGTCGGTGTTCTTCTAGGCACCCTGCCAGCCAGGCCCCCTCCCTTCTCTGGGCAGCACCCCAGCCTGGCTCCCCTGTAGTTCAGGCCAGAAGGCCAGACCCAAAGACCCCTGGCAATTGCCCCCAGTTCTGACGGGTGGGATGGAGTGGGCCAGGCTCTGACGGTAGGTGAGGGTGAGAGGCCCCGTTGTGGAGTGGTGGGTCTGGTGTGTACCTTGGCAGGGGGACAGAAAAGTGGGAGGCCCTCAGAGGGCAGGCAGCAGGAGGGGGAAGGTTGAGGGGGCTGGGCCCTGACCCGAGATAGCCTGGGGCCCTCCCTGCTCCTTTCCTGGACCTGGTGAGGGCTCTGCTCTTTCCCACTGAAAACACACACACACACAGCCACACTCACCCATACACACAGCCACCCACACCCCCCCACAGACACACAAACACACACACACACTCCCACCCACACCGAGCCACACACAGACACACACACTCCCACCCCCACACACAGCCACACACACACCCACACCCACACACACACAGCTACACCTACACACCCACACACACAGCCACCCACACCCCCACACACACACTCCCACTCACACCCCCACACAGCCACACACACCCACACCCACACACACCCACACCCACAAACAGCCACACACACAAAGCCACACATACACCCACACAGCCACACACACCCACATAAAGCCACATAGTCACATCCGCACACCCACACACAGCCACCCACACCCACACAGAGCCACAGCCCCCCACACCCCCCACGCACACATACCTCCCCACACGCACACAAATACACACCCCCACCCCTCCACACACCCACACACATGCTGACCCGCCCACCCATGAACACACGCACACACACTCACACACTCAAGCACACATACCTCCACATATGCCCACACCCACCTACATGCATGCACACACACAGGCACGTGCACACACATACACGCATGCACACACACATACACACCCACCTACATGTACACACACACACACAGGCATGCGCACACACATGCACACACACACAGACACACCCACCTACATGCACACACACAGACACGCCCACACACACACACACACGCGCGCGCGCGCATGCACACCCCCCCCAGAATCCTCTCCGGACCTCATCTCCCCTTCCCCCTGCACTTGCTGCCTCCCCCTTTCTCCCCTGCTGCCTGGTTACTGCCCCTACCCCCACCCCAACCTCCAGCCCTTAGCTGCTGTCCTTAAGAATGTCCTTCTGTGACAGCCCATCCCGTGGGCCTCCCTGGCCTTCTAGAAGCACTCTGCCTTTGCCTTCTGGGGCACTGCTCTCCCGGTCCCTGCCACCTTCTCAGTCTCCTTTACCGACCCCTCTTCCTTGGCAGCCCCGTGAATGCTGATCAGTGTCCTGCCCGCGCCCTGCCCGCCTCCCTGGGCCCGCCGCTCCTTACTCTATGGCATCAGTCGCCATCTGCAAACCGTGGACTCCTCCTCGCTATCCCAGAACTCTCACCTCCCTTCCGGATCCATGGAAGTCCCACAGGCTCATCCAACTCATTGCACCCGTCCTCCTCCTTCTCCTAGACCCCACCGCCCCCAGGCCTAGCCCGAAGCCTGCGCACTGTCCTTGACACAGCCCCTCGCCCAAACTCTGCCTAGTTCGCCTCCTCACTCCCCTCGCACTGGGCCCTCCCTTTCCTTCTCCCTCACTGTCCCTCATGGGACCATGCCAGGGTATTCCCGCAGCCTCCTTGGTGTCCTCCCTCTATCTTCCTCCACACAGCTTCGGAAGGCTCTTTCCAAAGCACAAATCTGACCACGTGACTGCCCTGCTCCAGAGCCTTCCGTGACTCGCCATTTCTCGGGGACGAGGTCTGGCCAGCCTCAGCCTGCCCCCGCCTGCCTCTGTGACCCCGGCTCAAGGCCCTAAAGCCTGAATGTGCGGACCACGACTGGCCCCTGTGAGTCCTCCGGGCTCAGCCTACCGAGGTCACGTCTGCAGGCAGCCTTCTGGGGACTCCTCACTGGGGGGCCACCAGTCCGAGCTGCCCCTTCCCTGCAGGACCACGCCTGGCCGTCCTTCTCAGCAGCCGCGTCCGTCCCCCCAGGCAGGTGGCCCCTCGAGGGCAGGGGCTGCGTGGACTCCCCGGCGGCCGAGCCGCGGGTCAGGTGGACGGGGAGGGGTGGGGGCGGGCCGCCCGGGAGCGCGTGTGTGGCGGGGGCTCGGCGTGGGTGTCGGGGAGGGAGGCGGCCGTCCGAGGCCGCGCTGGGCGCACTGGGCCGGGCGGGGCGCGGGCCTTGGCCGTGGCTGTGGAAAGAGGAGGGCGGAGGCCCCGCCCCGACGCGCCGCTCCTGCCGCCCGCCCACTCCGGCAGCCGCAAGGGGCCGCCAGCAGAGCGACGCGGAACCCCGCCGGCGCGGACCGCGGACCCCGGACCCCGACGCCGCCCGTCCAGCCGCGGACGCCCCTGCCCGGAGCCCGCTCCGCCCGGGCCGCCCTCGAGGGCCGGGAGCTGCGCCCGGCGGCCGCGCCCGCAGGTAAAGGCGAGAAGGCGGACACCGGGGCTCGGGCTGTGGGGCTCCGAGGGCAGCACCTGGGCTGGGCTTCTCCCAACAACATGCGGGATGGCAGGGCCGGCGCCTTGGACTCCGGGGTGGGGACGCGGTGGGGGACCCAGGCCAGGAGGTCGCCTTAGAATGAGGGGGCCCATCCCGTTCCCTGCGCCCTGTTCCCTCCCCGGCAGGATCCCAGTAAAGCCCCCTCCTCCCTTCCTCTCCCAGAAGCGAGGGCTCCAGCATCAGACAGTGTCGGGTGGAACCCCCGACGTTGTGGCTCTGGGCGCGTCACCCCCTCCGGGTCTCCCGTCCCACCTGTAAAGCGGGGATAACAAAGCCGCCTTCACAGGGTGGTGGAGGACAGAGGAGGGAGTGAGGGGCCTTAGCATCCCCCCGCTCTCACTCCTGCCCCCATCTCTCTGCCATTGCTGATTTGCTGGAGACCTCCCAGTTGTGAGGTTTTTCTGCCTTAGCCCCCAAGTTCCTCCTATTCTAGGTGCCCTGTCAGTCGCCTCGCCCCAAACTGGAGACAGGTACCCAGGAATGTCCCTGTCAGGGGCTCAGCATCCCCCCAGCTCCAGACTGAGACTTGCAGGGGGTGAGGGCCGCTGCCTGGCCAAGAGGGACTGGGGTCCCAGGGCCCCAGAACAACCTCCCAGTGTCTCTGCCCTGGGTCTAGAGCCACCCTAGCCCCAGAAATCCTCCAGGTAGAGAAATGCTATTCAGCCAGAGGGCCCAGGAACGCTATTGCCATGGGGAAAACTTTGCTGGTTGTATGTGTGCACGCACGTGTGTGTGCCTGTGTGAGACCATGCTGGGTTCCTGACACAGACGTGTGGCTGACCTCCTTAGGGGTGCCCGAGCAACCAAAAATCATCCCTCCCGTCTGCTATCAGTACCTCTTGCTCAGGCTGGCAGCAGGAGCCCATCCACTCCTCTTAGCAGAGTCCCTTGGCAAGGACAGCCTCCTAGCAGCTGTACTGGGCATTTGAAAGGTCTGGAGGCCGTGGAGCTGGATGGCTGGAGGGTCAGGCAGCCTGGGGTCCCTCTCTGGGGACTGAGCTAAGATCGACTGATCCTTACTGCCCCAGGCAGATGAGGCCACAGGGCAGGAGTTGGTGATCTCTGGAGAGACAGCATGGTTGGTGGTCTCCATCAGGGCACAGGTGCCGTCACTGGCTTCCCACTGGACTGGTGAACACCTACAAACCCTTGGACACACAATGACCCCAGATGATAATGAGGAGAAACCACAGACACACTCACCCAGCCACACACAGCCTTGCACACTTCTGAGAGCCACGTACAGTAAACACACCGACCCAAACATTCATTAGATTCATGCGGACACACTCCTCTACTGAAACATACACCACCACGAGACACAGGCAGACGCATGCACACACACCCAAACTGCTACAGACACATGGCAGGCCCCACGTGGTCCAGCCAGACATAGACAGGATGGCACACACACACATACGCTCACACCCAGACACACTCACCAGGGTCTCTTTCTCTGGTTTCACTTTGTCTACCGCAGTGAAAATGAGAATTTCCGCTCTTTGGCTCAGAGGAAGGGGAAAGAAAATATGGAAGTGAATGTGTCTGTTAGCAAGAGGGAGGAGAAAGATACTAAGCAGGGCTGTCAGCCTGAGCCCCTGTACTCCACTCCCTTCCCTGCTCTTGCCTGAGCCGGAACAAAGGACGCACAGCCCCAGCTTCCTTGCCCTGCTGGCCCCCCAGCCTGCTCCAGAACTCTCAGTGGCAGGGATGGGGCACCTCTTACAGGGAAGTAGGGCCTCAGATGCACTGGTCCCATCCGTGGCAGGAGGAACTTACAGTGTCGGGTCGGAGGAAAAAGAGAGACACAGCGGCCTCTCCTCTGGGGTGTGACTGGGGTCTCACGGTGCCCTACTAGGTACCCGAGGAGGGGCACCATGCAAGCCAAAGTGCAGATCAGGGAAGGTGGCACCTAAGAGGTGGTCTGGCCAGGGCTTTCAAAGATGATAATTTTGACAGGTGCAGGGGATGGAAAGGGTGAATGGGAGGGTGTTCCCGGCTGAGGGCACAGCTCGTGCAGAGGTGGAGGGGGAAGCTTCAGGGTTCTCTCAGGGACAGTGAGTCATGGGAGTAATGGGCACTGTTGGATCCCACTGGGGAGCGGGAGGGACTCATGACTTTGAAGTCAGATTTCTAAGGGCCCTGTCCAGAGGAGGGGTGCGAGCTGCAAATGATATAATCTGGGAATCACTCTGGCTGCCCAGATGTGATTCGAGAACAGCCTGACCAACATGGTGAAAACCATCTCTACTAAAAATACAAAAATTAGCCAGGCTTGGCGGCGCATGCCTGTAATCTCAGCTACTCAGGAGGCTGAGGCAAGAGAATCTTGCCTCTGGGGAACAAGGATGAAGGGGGGATCTTCGAGGCAAGGGAAATCACAGAGGAGGCTGGGCAGAGTTTAAGGAGAAAGGTGACGAGGGATGAAGTGGGCAGTTGCCAAGGGGAGGAGAGGAAGAAGTAGATGGAAAGGAGTAAGCTGGTTGGCAGTGGGGCCAGGAGCCTTGCACTGGATGGCTGTGGCCTGTCCCCAGCGAAGGCAGGTGCAGGGGAGATGTGGGTTTGGCCCTGGGGTCCGATAAGTTGAGATGACTGGGAGCTGGGGGCTGAGTGTAGCCCTGAAGCCTGGGTGGGTTTGTGAGGCCATATGTGGACACACATGTGCCCAAGTACCAGTCATGGAAGTCTGGCTCCCAGAAAGAGAATTCCAGGCCCAATTTGTTCTGGGGGCATTTCCAGAGTGGGTGGAGTGTGGACAGCAGATCTTGAGTGAGGCAGCATGTGCTGTGTGGAGAGGAGCTGGCATTGGGAGTCAGACAGATCTAGGACTTCCCATCTCTGTGCCTCGGTTTCCCCATCTCTAAAATGGGAATGCTGTACTGGTCTCCAGAGTTGTTTTGCCTGCAGAGAGGTGAGGAGTAGTCCCAGGTCACACATGTGATGGGGGCGTGGCACCTAGATCGTCCGATCAGTGTCCATTCCGTCTCTCTGGTTGGACCCTGGGAGTGGACTGGGGAGGACCTGGCCGTGCTTCCATTCAGATTCTTGGAAAGTTCTGAATTGGAGGCTGACTATCCCCATGCAGCCTGGATAGGCTGGGATTCCTGGGTTTGGAAGGGGAAGAAGAGGTCACATGTGGGAGTGGCGGAGGGCTAGTGCCTCATGGGGAAAGCCAGGTGGCACTGCTGGCCCAGCTCATGGATGGGGTTATGGAGACTCAGAGGGGAACTCACCTGAGGTCACACGGCAGCCAGAGGCAGAATCGAAACAGATGCCAGGATCCCAGGCCCAGGTGCCCTCCCTCACAAAGGCTGCCCTCCCTCAAAGGACATGTAGCAGAGGGAACCTTGCTATTTGAGGTTCTGTGATTTCTTTCTTTTTCTTTCTTTCTTTTTTTTTTTTTTTTTTTTAATTTTTTTGAGACAGAGTCTGGCTCTTGTCGCCCAGGCTGGAGTGCAGTGGCGTGATCTTGGCTCACTGCAACCTCCACCTCCCAGGTTGCAATGATTCTCCTGCCTCAGCCTCCCAAGTACCTGGGAGTATAGGCGTCCACCACCACGCCCGGCTAATTTTTTGTATTTTTAGTAGAGACGGGGCCAGGCTGGTCTTGCACACCTGACCTCAGGTGATCCGCCCGCCTTGGCCTCCCAAAGTGCTGTGATTACAGGGATGAGCCACTGTGCCTGGCCAATAAGAAGGAATTAGAACAGTAACTTTTTTTTTTTTTTTGAGACAGAGTCTTGCTCTGTCGCCCAGGCTGGAGTGTAGTGGCATGGTCTCGGCTCACTGCAACCTCCGCCTCCCAGGTTCAAGCCACTCTTCTGCTTCAGACTCCTTAGTAGCTGGGACTACAGGTGTGCACCACCATGCCCAGCTAATTTTTGTATTTTCAGTAGAGATGGAGTTTCACCATATCGGCCAGGCTGGTCTCAAACTCCTGACCTCATGATCCACTCGCCTTGGCCTCCCAAAGTGCTAGGATTACAGGAGTGAGCCACCATGCCATGCCTGGTCATTTTTTTTTAAGATGGAGTCTCACTCTGTTGCCCAGGCCAGAGTGCAGTGGTGCAATCTTGGCTCACTGCAACCTCCACCTCCTGGATTCAAGCGATTCTCCTGCCTCACCCTCCCTAGTAGCTGGGATTACAGGTGTGTACCATCACGTCTGCTAATTTTTGTATTTTTAGTAGAGACGAGGTTTCGACACATTGGTCAGGCCTGTCTTGAACTCCTGACCTCAAGTGATCCGCCCACCTGAGCCTGCCATGTTGGCCAGGCTGGTCTTGAACTCCTGACTTCAAGTGAGCCACCCACCTTGGCCTCCCAAAGTGCTGGGATTATAGGTGTTAGCCGCCATGCCCGGACTTTCTTTCTTTCTTTCTTTCTTTCTTTCTTTCTTTCTTTCTTTCTTTCTTTCTTTCTTCCTTCCTTCCTTCCTTCCTTCCTTCCTTCCTTCCTTCCGTCCGTCCGTCCTTCCTTCCTTCCTTGCTTCCTTCCTTCCTTCCTCTCTTTCTTTCTATTTTTTTTTTGAGACGGAGTCTCGCTCTGTTGCCCAGGCTGGAGTGCAATGGCATGATCTCGGTTCACTGCACCCTCTGCCTCCCGGGTTCAAGTGATTCTCTTGCCTTAGCCTCCTGCGTCGCTGGGATTACAGGCACGCGCCGCCAAGCCTGGCTAATTTTTGTATTTTTAGTAGAGATGGGTTTTCATCATGTTGGTCAGGCTGTTCTCAAACTCCTGACTTTGTGATCTGCCTGCCTTGGCCTCCCAAAGTGCTGGGGTTACAGGCGTGAGCCATTGCGCCCGGCCTCTTTTTATTTATTTATTTTTTTGAGATGGAGTCTCTCTCTGTCACCCAGGCTGGAGTGCAGTGGTGCAGTCTTGGCTCACTGCAACCTCCACCTCCCGGGTTTGAGCAATTCTCCTGCTTCAGCCTCCCTAGTAGCTGGGATTACAGGTGTGTACCATCACGTCCGCTAATTTTTGTATTTTTAGTAGAGACAGGGTTTCGACACATTGGTCAGGCCGGTCTTGAACTCCTGACCTCAAGTGATCCGCCCACCTGAGCCTCCCAAAAGGAATGGAATCTTAACTGTCGTCCGTCTACAGTGTGTGGGGCATTTTCATAACACGAGGGGTTTTTTGTGGAGGAGGAAAGAGGAATAGCAGGCATGAGAATGTCAGGCCCAGAGACAGCCCAGAGCCATGAGGGCTGGGGTGGTATTTTCTATTACCTAGGAACCCTTGGTGGTCCCTGGTGGGTCCTGTGAGGGAGGGAAGCCTCTGTGAAGAGGCGGGGCCTGAGCTGGGGGTCCTGGCCTCCGGTCTCCATTCTGCCACTGGCTGCTGTGTGACCTCAGGAGAGTTTTCCTCTGAATCTCTGCAACCCCATCCATGGGCTGGGCCAACAGTGCCAGCCTGCCTCTCCTTACAGCCTGTGGCGAGGAGCAACCTAGATTGCGGGGTAGAGGGGTCAGTTCTCTCCTGAAAGATCCCAGGTGGCCAACTCTTTGGTCTCCACACCCGTCCAGTGTCCACAGCCCCCACCACCCAGAAGTTCTCCTTTTTGGCTAGCCTCCTTCCTTCCCACTGTGCTGGTTGCCACCAAGCTCTGCGTGGGCACTCCAGGCCACGCTCCTTGACAGGCGACCACGGCTCTGCTCATGGCAAGCATTCTTTTCATAGTTCCTGGAGCACAGCAAATCCGGCTGCTTAGCCAGGAATGCAGAGCCCCCTCCTGCAGCGGCAGCAGGGGCTGGATTGGGGGTGGAACCCCTGGGGGTCAGGCAGGAGGGGCTGAGGGGGTGCAGGGGACTGACCTTCACCCCAGTACACACCATGTCTCAGCTTGGGGGAGCCAGAAGGCTGTCCTCATCTTTGGACCTGCTTAGCTTGGGGCCAAGCTCTGGGACCGTCCTTCCCTGGCTGGGGGAACTTGGGCAAAGGATGTCTCTCTGAGCCTCAGTTTCTGATCTGTAAAATCGAGTTTATAATACTAACCTCACAGGGCTGTTGAGAGGTGTCATGGTGATTTTATTTATTTATTTATATTTTTATTTTTTTTTTTGAGACGGAATTTCGCTCTTGTTGTCCAGGCTGTAGTGCAATGGCGCGATCTCAGCTCATTGCAACCTCCACCTCCCCAAGTTCAAGCGATTCTCCTGCCTCAGCCTCCCAAGTAGCTGGGATTACAGGCACCCGCCACCATGCCCGGCTAATTTTTGTATTTTTAGTAGAGACAGGGTTTCTCTATGTTGGTCAGGCTGGTCTTAGAACTCCCGACCTCAGGTGATCTGCCTGCCTTGGGCTCCCAAAGTGCTGGGCTTATAGGCATGAGCCACTGTGCCTGGCCAGTGATTATATTTATAATAGGGCATATTTATTTAGGATTCCTATATGCCAAGCACTGCTCTGAGTCCGTTACACAAAATTAACTTGTTTAATCCTCACAAATGCTCTGTGAAGCTGGGCTGGGCAGCTTTATATGGGCTGGGCAGAGCTGGGTTCAGATTCCACCCCTTTCACTTTCTAGCCTGGTTACCTTGGAGAATGGATGTGACCTCTCTGGGACCTAGCGCTCTTCCTCAGTAAAATGGGACAGCGGTTCCAGCCTTCCAGGGTTATGGGAGTAAATAATGCCTGGAGTTCCCATTTCATTGATGAAGAAGCTGAGGCCCAGATGGAGGTCTCATGCTAGTGAGAGCTAGGGCTGAGATAAGGATGCATGCAGCTGGGCTCCAGAGAGGTCCTCTTAATCTGACATGATTTTTAAAGCAAGACTCTTAGCCCAGAGCCTGCCCGTAGTAGGAGCTCAGAAATGGGAAATTTTCCCGTGAGCCCCATCTCTGGCAGGAGCCAATTGTTCACCTCATGGCCATCAGCACCTCAGTCTGGAAAGTTGGAATGGGGAAGCGGGCCTGAGGCCCTGGCCAGCCTCCCTGGAACCCTGCAGCTCTCAGAAGCTGGTGGGGGGTGGGGGGCGGGGGGCGGGGGGTGCAGACTGTCCCACCCACATCTGGTCTGGGATTTAGCCAACAGTGGCAGGCTCCGTGCAAAGGGGAGACGTCGCCAGGGGAGGGGCTCCAGGAGGGGATTAGGGAAGGCAGCTGGGGGTGGAGGTTAAGAACAGAGTCCCATTGAAGTTGGCTCAGGTACCGCCCTGGCTTACCCACTCACCCCAGCTTCCTATTTGTAAGACCGAGGGGGCCTTGGCCCACTGGAGTGGACTCCTGAGGCACCTGATAGTAGCTGCCCACTCTGCTCCCGGCCTTGACTGTCCCTGGTGCCATCTAGGTGGAGGCAGCACAGGTGGGGTAGAGCAGGAGTAGGGGGCAGGGCCCGTGGCTGAGGTCTTCAGGAGCCCAGGTGTACAGGGCTTTAGCCACCTGGGGGCCAGGCAGAGCTGGGTTCAGATCCCACCTCCTTCACTTCCTAGCCTGGTTTCCTTAGAGAATGGATGTGACCTCTCTGGGACCCAGTGCTCCTCTCAGTAAAATGGGACAGCAGTTCCAACCTTCCAGGGTTACAGGAGTCAATAGTGCCGGGAGTGTGCCTAGTGCTATGTCCAGTGCATACAATGAACTTGGGATGCAGACACCGTTGTTATTAACACTTAACATGGGGGAAGGGAATGGGGAAGCAGCTTGAGGTAGGATCCGCATCTCTGATCCTGATATTCAAGGCATTTCTCAGTCTGGCCCCAGCCAGGTCTCCTCTCCTCAAGTCATCTGTATGGTGAAGAGCATAGGCTTTGGAGGCTGCAGCCAGGGTTCAAATTCAGGTTCTACTTTTTTTTTTTTTTTTTTTTTTTTTTTTTTTTTAGAGATGGGGGTATCACTGTGTTGCCCAGGCTGGACTCAAACTCCTGAACTCAAGTGATTCTCCTGCCTTGGCCTCCCAAAGTGCTGGGATTACAGGCGTGAGCCACCGTGCCCAGCTCCAGGCTCTACTTTTCTTGAGCTGTGTGATGTTGGGCCAGTTACTTATCCTCTCTGTCCCTTAGTTTTCTCATCTGTAAAAAGGGAAGATGAAATACTTTTGTCACTGGGTTGTTGTGATGATTAAATGAGATAATTCATGAGAACACCCAGAACGGTACCTGGCACACAGTAGGTACACAATGAATATTAGCTATGATTAGTTAGTTCGCGTGTTTGTTTATTTTATTTGGATTCTCTCCATCCCCTGAATATATTCAGGGCTTTTACACTCTCACACATGCTGTTCCCTTGGCCCAGGACTGATCACCTCTCCCCACTACCAACCAGTTAAATCCATGTTCATCCTTCAAAGCGCAGAGCCAACTTAAGTCATTTCTTCTCCCCGAGTCTCATGCTGCGGGGAGGGGGCTGGGGCCAGAGAAGCTGGGGCTAAGCTGAGCTGGAGGGTCCTCCTACCTGAGCTCCATCATCCAGGCTATGGCCCCATGACCCAGCTCTGGGGTCACAGTGTTCAGAGTGGCAGGATGGAGGCAGGGCTCAGCTGAGTTGGAGAGAAGGCCTAGGAGCTGCTGGCTCCGGCATCTGGCTGCTTGTGCAGCTACAGACAGGACTGGATGTCAGAGTTTCCATGGGAGCAGGCAGAGGCAAGCAAGCAGCTGGGGGAGAGAGTGACGCGGACTGCAGGCCTCCCTGCCAGGTGGGCTGGCTGGGCGTCCCCTCCCCATCTACCCCGGAGTC
Organism: Symphalangus syndactylus; assembly: GCF_028878055.3. Lineage (NCBI taxonomy): Eukaryota > Metazoa > Chordata > Mammalia > Primates > Hylobatidae > Symphalangus > Symphalangus syndactylus. The sequence continues at coordinate 141,436,544 of NC_072441.2, forward strand.
ATGTCTGGGTCTGGACTTTAGCCCTGGATGCTCTGCGTACAGCTATGTGACCTGGACTACGGCTTTTGTTAGATCTTTTGTCACCACGCCTGATTGAGGCAGAAATGGGGACCCAGCCATCCAGGGCGCTGACCACATCACTTCCCCCACTAAATAACCTTCCATGGCTCCCCATTGCTCTCCAGAGAAATGCAAGCATGGCATTCAGATTTCCTCACCATGTTGCCCCAGCCTCCCCGTCCCACAGCACTTCTGGACCTTCCCTGTATATTACTACCTGAAATTCCTTCTATCACCTCCTCTGCCTTTCAGATTCCGACTCATCCTTCAGGACCCAGCTCCAGTGTCCCTTTCTCCATGAAGCCTTCAGGGGAAGCTTAAGGCAGCAGTGTTCCCTGCTTCATGCTCCCACAGCCCAGAGATCTTTGCCAATTATGTGATGACCGCTTGTCTGATGCCCCTAGCCCTTCCAGGCAAGGCAGGGCAGGGTATGGGGTTGAACCATTTCTGTGGTCCATGGCCCAGGCTTGGGTCCTCCACATAGTAGAAGCTTCCCCAGCAGGGATCCTAACACAAAGTAGAGGCCACCCCAAACCAGAGCTGACATATGGGAGGGACTTCTCCAGCATGGGAACCCGGGACACAGAAGGGGTGTCCTCAGCCTGGGCCCTAGGACAGGAGGAACTCCTTGAATCCAGGGCCAGGCACCCCATGGGTATTGCTAGGTGTGCACTGAATGAATGGAGTCATGGAGTATGGGGCACACACCCTGCTTCCCTCAGGGGAGGAGGGAACTGAGAAGAGAGACTGAGGTTGAGGCCGGGTTTCCAGCAGGGGGTTCTGCTAAGAAGCCTGGGGCAGGCACTGGTGTGGCTGTGGGTTAGGGCAGGAGGCTTCCCAGGCTCCTGATGTCATCGTCTCACTGTTCCTTCTTTTTTTTTTTTTTTTTTTGAGACAGTCTTGCCCTGTCTCAAGAGTGCAGTGGTGCAATCATAGCTTACTGCAGTCTTGAACTCCTGGGCTCAAGCAATACCACCCTCCTCAGCCTCCTAAGTAGATGGGACTACAGGCATGCACCATCATGCCCAGCTAATTTTTTTAAATTTTTAGTAGAGACAGTGTCTCCCTATGTTACCCAGGCTGGTCTCAAACTCCTGGGCTCAAGCAGTCTTCCCGCCTTGGCCTCCCAAAGTGCTGGGATTACAAGCGTGAGCCACTGCCCTATAGCCTCACTGTTTCTCTTGTTCATCCTCAGGCCCTGCCTCTGCTGGGAACTTCCCAGGCCCCTCCGACCTGAAAGGTAAGCTAGGTTTGGGGACGGGGTTTTCTGATATCTCAGTCTGGATGAGGCTTGTGTTCATTGCTGTCTAACCTCACTCCCTCCTGCTGCACCAGAAGCCCCTCCCAGGCCCAGAGAGTCCTGTGAGCCACCCCTTTTGCAGGTGACCTCAGCTCCCTGCAGCCTGGGCTTTAAAACCCTGGCCCAACTCGGAAGCAGCTTTTTCTCATTTGTGAACTATTTCGCCTGGCTCCTTGGCGGGGCCGTGTTTGCTTGGCCCAGCCTGGGTGCAGTGGCCTGGCTGTGCTCCCGCCGGGCCCCCTCCCTGCCCAGCCCAGCCCCTCCTGCTGCCGCTGCCGCCGCCACCACGCAGGGTAGCCGCAGAGGCCCAGGAATCTTGGCAGGCATGGGGAGGCAGCGGGCGGCGGGTGGCGCTCCGGAAAAGGCTGCAAATGCGAACCAGAAGGTAAGGGATTGGAGGCTGAGGAGGCCCCGCCTGCCCCTGCCTGCCCCTGCCTGAGGCCTGGGGGTGGCTGGGTCTGTGGGGGCCCTCGGATGTCCAGTTCCCATCAGAAGCTCAAGGCCTCTGCTGGGAGGCAAGCGACGGCCCCAGCTGAGACCCGAGCCCCTGGGTGGGGAAGGGCCAGCTGCCTGGCTGCCTGCCTGAGGGTACATGGCTGCCCTCAGGCCTGCCCACTGCCGGGCCTCTTCTAGTCCATCTGCCCCTGCCCGGCTGTTCTTACCTTCCTGGGCACTTTGCTGTCCCGAGATGCTCCTCCCTAGGGGAGCAGCAGAGAACCTAGACTCAGAGATGGGCAGAGGCCAGGGGCTTGGTCACCTGCAGGAGGGAGGTTTGGTCCAAGCCCCCTCCAGCCCAGAACCAAGAAGGACTCAGGAAGAGCAACAAAGAGAAAGTGGCCCCGTGATGAGCCACCCGAGGGCTTGGCTGGACGAGGGAGGTGGGTTTGTCAGAGGCCTGGACCTACAGGCTTCATTGAGCCCATGCCCTGTGCCTGCCTCAGGCAGGAGGGAGGTGGGGGTGGGGAAGAGTGCTTTCATGCAGGTGGGTGCCCAGAAGGAGCTGTTCTGCCTGAGGGAGGCAGGGAAGGCTGCATGGAGGAGGAGGCTTTTGAGCTGGGTCTTAAATGAGGACTAATATGTTTCCATGGAGGAGAAAGGTAGAAAGGGCAACCCAGCAGAGAGGATCATGCAGGAAAAGGCAGGGACAGGGAGGCAGTGAGACGTCTGGGGTGTCTGGATCCTAGGGTGTTAGGGAGGAGCCCAGGGCTGTGGTGGGCTCCTCTCACTCCCTAAATGTAAGCATGTTCCCCAAGGGAGAGTCCATGGGCCTCCTCCAGGCTGCAGCAACCCCGCCAACAAACCTGCATTTTTTTTTTTTTTTGAGACGGAGTCTCGCTCTATCGCCCAGGCTGGAGTGCAGTGGCGCGATCTTGGCTCACTGCAAGCTCCGCCGCCCAGGTTCACGCCATTCTCCTGCCTCAGCCTCCCAAGTAGCAGGGACTACAGGCGCCCAGCTAATTTTTTGTGTTTATAGTAGAGGTGGAGTTTCACCGTGTTAGCCAGGATGGTCTCGATCTCCTGACCTCATGATCTGCCTGCCTCGGCCTCCCAAAGTGCTGGGATTACAAGTGTGAGCCACCGGGCCCAGCCACGAACCTGTATTTTTACCTCTAGCCCATGTCTCTCTCCCGAGTTCCAGAGCCCCAGGTTCACTGCTCCTTGGATGCCCCCCTACCCTGGAAGCCTTCCTCATCCAGTCATTTGCTCTGATTTTAGCTTGGACCGTCCCACCATCACCTGCCCCCGTGGGCCTGTTGAACTCTGATCTCTCCTTCAAGCCTCCTTCCAATGCTACTTCTGAAACTGAGGCCACTTGTGGTCTGGGAGCCTCACTTGCAGGGCTGAGGGATGTTGGGACTGTTAGGTGGAACTGAAGTCTGGTAGGGCAGACCAGGTGGGCAGGCGGCAGCACTCCTCTCCTGACTTCAACCTGGGTGAGAAGGTGGCCCCCAGGCAGCCCTGCCCTGATCTGGCCACCTCCCTCCACCCTCCAGCTCCCAGATTCCAGGCTCCTCTTTGTCTCTGGGGCAGTCCTCATCTGCACAGCAGACAGCGAGCTCAGCTCATGGGCACTGGACCCCCCGCCAAGTCCCTTCCCAGACTTCGCAGAGCTGCTCAGGCATTGCCCAGGGCGGTCAGACCCAGACCTGACGTTAACAGGAGCAGGTGTGGACTGTCAGTGCTGGCCTTCCCAAGGGTCCCGCCCAGTGACCAACAGCTAGAGATTTACAGAGCCTGGAACCCAGAAAGGGACCTAGGCACAGGACATGGAAGAGGACAGAGAAGGACAAACAGTGTCAGAGATGGGTGGACAGGTGGGATAGTGATACAGAGGCAGGAGGAGAGAGACGCACAGAGACAGAGATGCCAGAGACCCACAGGAGGCAAAGGCCCAGCGACACACAGCCATGGACTGAGGGACGCAGAGGGCACAGCACACACTCTGATGGCTCCTGCATCGAGCTGGCCCCTGGCCCTCTCCTTACCCATGTGACTCTTAGACCTAGAGTGTGTGCCTCCAAACGTGACCTCAGGGCTTTGCTGGGCTCAACATCCATCTCTCTACCCCCTCCTTCCTAACTGGTCCACGTTCTACTGAGTCTAAAGCATGCCTCCTCCTCCAGGAAGCCGTGTGAATTGCAGAATAAGATGGAATTTATCCTGCTGGTACCAGGAAGCCACTGGAAAATCCAGAGCAGCGGACAGCCGTGGGCAGAACTGTGCCAATGTGTGGCTCACAGACAGGCAGCGTCAGCGTCCTTTGGGAGCTCGCTAGAGAGGCAGATGTCGGGCCCTATCCCACACCAACCGAATCTCGATGGGGCCCCAGAACCTGCATGGTGATAGGCTGTCCTAGTCATCCAGACGCAGCCTAAAGTGTTAGAAGCATTGTGGGAGTCTCCATAGGCTATGTTGAGAAAACAGAGAGAAGCTGGGGCTGGGGGACTGGGTGAGAGACTTTTATGACCATCCAGGAGAGAATGTGGACATTTAACACACTTTTGCTTAGTGACAGGGGTGTGCCAGGCACTGGGCTGAGTTTTGGGGGAATACAAGGTCTGCCTTAGGGTGAGGCTGTGGGAAAGGAAGGGAAGGAAGAGAAGTGAGAGAAATAGAGCAGGCAGAGTCCACAGGATAAGGTTGGAAGTTTGGGGGAAAAGAAGAGAGATGTCATGTACAGTTGTCCAGGTTGGCTACTGTACAAGGGCACCCAAGAAAGGTGATGAGTAGGAGCTGAGTTGGCTGAAAAGAAGGGTACACCAAGGCATAGAGGGTTTCCTATAAGGAAGGAGGGTCAGAAGTGATGTTCACCCTTAAAACAAAAATAGGCCGGGCGCGGTGGCTCACGCCTGTAATCCCAGCACTTTGGGAGGCCGAGGCGGGCGGATCACCAGGTCAGGAGATCGAGACCATCCTGGATAACACGGTGAAACCCCGTCTCTACTGAAAATACAAAAAAAATAGCTGGGCGTGGTGGCAGGTGCCTGTAGTCCCAGCTACTCGGGAGGCTGAGGCAGGAGAATGGCGTGAACCTGGGAGGCAGAGTTTGCAGTGAGCCGAGATCGCACCACTGCACTCCAGTCTGGGCAACAGAGCGAGACTCTGTCTAAAAAAAATAATAATAAAATAAATAACAACAGAAGTGATACTCAGATTTTTGGCCTTGGCACCTGGGGGTACAGGGCACTTGGGTTGGGGTGAAGCAAGTAATGAGGGAGAAGGTAATGACAGCAGTTTGGGTGGGATCTCTGAGGGACAGCCAGGGGACATGCTCGGCTGATAGTTGAACACAAGAGTCTGAGGCTCAGTTGGGAAGCTGAGGTGGGAGGATCACTCGAGCCCAGTAGTTCTCTAGAGTAGCCTGGGCAGCATGGCAAGACCCTGTCTCTTAAAAAACTTAAAAATTAGTCCAGTGTGGTGGCTTACACCTGTAGTCCCAGCTGCTCGGGAGGCTGAGACAAGAGGATGGCTTGAACCCAAGACTCTGAGGCTGCAGTGAGCTGTGGTCGTGTACACCACTGCACTCCAGCCTGGGTGATAGAGCAGACTGTCTCCAAAAAAAAAAAAAAAAATGGCTCAGGAGAGACATCGTAGCTGGAGACAGATGTGGGAGTCCTTGGTGATGGCGTTGGCACTGTGGGAGCTGGTGGGAGCTAGACACTATAGGAGAAACATCCAGAGAGAAGACATAAGGCCTGAGCCAGCTCCTTGGGCAAGCCTGGGTCTGGAGAGTGGGCAGAGGAAGTGGGCAGAGAAGATTCTGAGGAGGAGCTTTTCAAAGAAGGAAAAGGGCAGAGTGACAAGGTGGAGCACCCCGAGGTGAGAGGGTGGAGGGGGAGTGAGTGGGGCCTGAGGGTGGAGAGCATTCTTTCAGGAGGCTCGGCTGAGAAGGGCTGGGGAGTGATGAGCGTGGCTGGGGAGGGGTCAGGCCCGTGTGGACATATGGATGGAGAGGCTGGAGACTAGGGGGCGAGGACAGGCAATGGCAGACGGGTGAGAGGCCCCCGAGGAAGAGGTGTGGAGGGGCCTGGGCCTTGCTCCTTCTTCTGAGATTCAGGAAAGGAGGATGGGAAAGGGCTCCCCAGTTTCTACCAGCTGGGAGAGTAGTAGGGCAAGTGGGGCTCAGGAACCCTGGAGAAGTCTGGAGCTGCCCAGCTGGGCAGTTGGGGTGGGTATCATGCCCAGGGGGTGAGGAGGGTTCCTCTGCTCCTCCCCAAGGTCCATAACTCAGTCCTAGCCCTGAGCAGGCTTTGTGGCCCCTGGCCGGTTTCGTCTCAGGAATGGTCGGGGAAAAGGTCAAGAAAGCCAGAAAATTGACTTTAGAAGTTTATTTTATAGGCCAGGCATGGTGGCTCAGGCCTATAATCCCAGCATTTTGGGAGGCTGAGGCAGGCGGATCACTTGAGGTCAGGAGTTCGAGACCAGCCTGGCTAACATGGTGAAACCCCATCTCTACTAAACATACAAAAAATAGCTGGGTGTGGTGGTGCACCCCTGTAATCCCAGCTACACGGGAGGCTGATGCAGGAGAAATGCTTACACTCAGGAGGTGGAGGCTCCAGTGAGTCAAGATCTCATCACTGCACTCCAGCCCGGATGACAAAGTGAGACTGCATCTCAAAAAAAAAAAAAAAAAAAAAAGTTCATTTTACAAGATCCTGACCTTTGGCAGCAAGTAACCTGAGCTTTTGAAGAGATAGAGGAAAGAAGTTGCTTTGCAGCAGGATGAATTGAAATTAGAGTGAAGAGAGGACTTCCAGGCCATCAGGGTGGCAAGATAGGGCAGCACACATGGAGGGGCTGGTGGCTTAGATTATCTCAGTTAATCCTTTTTTTTTTTTTTAAATGAGAGCAAGCTCATTAAGAAAGTAAAGGAATAGGCCTGGTGCGGTGGCTCACACCTGTAATCCCAGCACTTTGGGAGGCTGAGGCGGGTGGATCACGAGGTCAGGAGATCGAGACCATCCTGGCTAACACGGTGAAACTCCATCTCTACTAAAAATACAAAAGGAAATTAGCCGGTCGTGGTGGCGGGCCCCTGTAGTCCCAGCTACTCGGGAGGCTGAGGCAGGAGAATGGCATGAACCTAGGTGGTGGAGCTTGCAGTGAGTCGAGATCGCGCCACTGCACTCCAGTCTGGGCGACAGAGTGAGACTCCATCTCAAAAAAAAAAAAAGAAAGTAAAGGAATAAAAAGAGTGGTTACTCTAAGGCCTGGCGCGGTGGCTCACACCTGTAATCCCAACAGTTTGGGAGGCCAAGGCAGGCGGATCACGAGGTCGAGAGATCGAGACTATCCTGGACAACATGGTGTCTACCTAGTAGAAACCCCATTTAGTAGAAACCCCGTCTCTACTAAAAATACAAAAATTAGCTGGGCATGTTGGCGTGTGCCTGTAGTCCCAGCTATTCGGGAGGCTGAGGCAGGAGAATCACTTGAACCTGGAAGGCGGAGGTTGCAGTGAGCCGAGATCGTGCCACTGCACTCCAGCCTGACTCTGTCTCAAAAGACAAAAAAAAAAAAAAAAAGAGTGGTTACTCCATAGGCAGAGCAGTCCCTGAGTTAATCCTTTTGCAGATGAGGACACTGAGGTTCAGAGGGTTTAAGTGACCCATCCAAGATTACCCAGCTGGTAAGTAGCTGTGCTGAAATGGGAGTCCAGGGGCTGCCTGGACCTAGGAGGGCCTTAGAGGTCTCAGGGCTGGGTCCCTGATAGGGAGCTCCTGAGCCAGAAGTGCTGTTCACCTGTGGCGATGACAGAGCCAGAGCCAGGAGGAGGGGAGAGAGGAGTCGGGTAGAGACCCAGCAAGAGCGCAGAGAGCAAGGCTGGGGTGCAAGGAGACAGCAGCGCGGGGCGGGTGAGCAAGCAAGGCAGCCGGATCCCACAGCGATGTCTCCACAACAGGAAGCGTCTCATAACATACCTGTGGTTTGGCCAGGCCCTGGGGCTGCCTGAGCGCCCCCACCACTCCCTCAGCTGCAGTTGCTCCATCTGGGGTGGGTGGGGGGCTTGGAGCAGTAGGGGCCTGCTCAGGGCTGCGTTTCATCCACCCACCCTGTGGGGGTCTGCCGGTCTGCTGGGAACCTAGCGGGTGCCTGGGGTCTCTCTTGGGCACCAACTCTCAGGCCCCCCTTTTTTATTGAGACCTCTGATCGCTCACCTGTGAAATGGGATGGGAGAGTGGGCAGGTCTTTCAATTCCATGCTACCACCTAGCCCTCCTCTGCTGGTCACCCCTAGGAAAGGACTCTTTCGGAGACCGGGACTGCTGGGAAGGGTCCCTGCTGGCTGATGTCCTTTCCCCTCTTCAGGCATTTCTGGGGGCAGAGAGGGGGTCTGCTTCTTGCCAATTATTTCTTCTGGGGCCCATTTGCTGCACACCACCACCACCCCGCACCATTGGTCTGAAAGACCCTGGAGCACTCCCCACTCCTAGCCGGTCTCCTTGGCCTCCCTGGGAGGAGGCCCAGGCTGCCACAAAATGCTGACTTGGACAAAATGCTGTTTTATGGGGATTTGCTGAAAAGGGGGGAAATCCCCGTTAAGGACTTGCAGCTGTCCAAACACCGCGTCTACCCGAGGCCGCCACTGCGCCGTCCTCTGAATCGGCGTCTCCTGTGTGCGTCCCACCTTGGGCTCCGTATCCCTGCCAGCCCTGCTTTCTTCCTGCCTTCATTTCCCAAGAGGTCACCAGAGAGGTTGATGGCTTACCAGGGGTCACACAGCCAGTCATGGGCAGAGCCAGGCTTGAGCCTCAGGGCCCTGCCCCTGACCCCCGACAGTCCTGCTTGGCCACTGTTCCCCATGGGGAGAGCAAGGAACACACAGATGAAGTGTCCTCCCCTGCACACCTCTAATCCCAGAGCACATGGTTCTTAGTTGAGGCCCTACGATTGAGGCCATGTGAATGTTCCTCGCTCTTCCCGTTCTAGCCCAGATGAGCCCCTTGGACCTGGGGAGTGGACTCCCTGGGTGAATGTGACATGTATCTGTGCAAAGCTGAGGAAAGGACTGAGTGTGTTATTGGTGTGTCCTTTAAATTTGATGGTGAACTGAGTTCATCAAACACTGTGGAGCATCACTGTGTGCCAGCCAAGCCCTGTACAGGGCAGAGTTGGGGAGCGTGGTGGAAAGAGTTGGAGAGCTACGGGAGGAAACAAGAGCGATGACGGGGACCCATGGGTATCAGCAGGCCTCAAGGGAGGCGTCCAGCCAGTGTCCCAAGTGTCGAGAGGGCAGAATGTACAGAGGCCAGAGAGCCCCAGGGAGGCCCGGCATGTGTGCAGGAAGCAGGGGAGGTCAGGGGGCAGGGATTGCAGTGAAAAGGAGGCAGGTGGGCAGGGGGCTCAGAGGTGCCCAGGCCCCTGTGGCTCTGATGGTGCTGGGGTGGGGGCAAACCGTCGTCCCTGGGCTGCTGGCTTCACCATTCCAGGGGGCATCATTTCTTTTGCAGCCCCTTGAATAGGCTGCACACACCCTTCCCGCCGCTGTGGCCAGTGCGCACTCCCCAGCTCCACCCAGATGGGCGCATGCCAGGTTCCAGCTCTAAGAGCCAGGGTGAGCCTCCTCTCAAGCCCACAGGCCCTTGGAGTTGGACGAGAGACTCCTCTGTTTGCATCTGTCTCTGCTGTTGCTCTCTGCCTTTCTCTCCCTCCATGGCACTATATCAGAGTGGCTAGGAACTCGGGGGTTTTTTTTTTTTTGAGACAAGGTCTCACTCTGCCACCCAGGCTGGAGTGCAGTGGTGCAATCATGGCTCACTACAGCCTCAAACTCCCAGGCTCAAGCAATCCTCCCACTTCAGCCTTCCAAGTAGCTGGGACTACAGGTGCATCACCATGCCTGGGTAATTTTTTAAATTTTTAGTGGAGATGAGGTCTCACTACGTTGCCCAGGCTGGTCTTGAACTCCTGAGCTCAAGTGATCCTCCCGTCTCAGCCTCCCAAAAGTGCTGGGATTACAGGTGTGAGCCACCGCACCCAGCTGAGCTCAGGTTCTTAACGGGCATCTCCAGAAATCCCTGAGTCTCCTCATTTGTGAACTAGCACCTCTTGCCCAGGGACACTGTCAGAATTAAGTCACGTATTGCATGTAAAGCCTCGTGGCGGTTCCTGACACCTGGTCTTCCAGCCGCAGTCCTCACTCAGACCCTCCTCACTCATGGCGACACCTCTTTGGAGTCCTGGCATCAGACCTGACCTCAGCAAGCGCAACGCAGTGCAGGGTGGAAGGGTCTGGGATGGGGCAAATTCAGGGAGCCGAGAGGGTGGGTCAAGGACACTTGCTGAAGGACCCCCATTACCAAGGAGGAAGGAAAGGTGCCAGCTTGCGGGGGTGCTGCCTGGGCTCCTGGCTGCACTTGGGACTGTTCCTTTGGCGTCCTGCTGCCTGAGCTCCTCGAAGTCCTCTTTGCCCTGAGCACCCTCCCAGCTGCACCCCTCCATCACTCCCGACCCCCAGAAGCCAGGGCTGTTCTGGATCCTCTTGTGATGGTGTCAGGACCTTGACCATGGGCCAACCAGGCCAGAACAGCTCCTCCCCTTCCTCGGCTTCCTGCCACACACTCTGCCCCTTCTATCTGCTCCCCCATCCCCCTGTCCACCTGCCAAGCAGAACATTCTGGTTCTGTGCACATGTGGGCAGCCCCCGAGCTCAGGTGGCTAGTGCAGGAGGGCCGTCCCCTGCGCAGGAGAGTGGGGATGGTGTGGTGGTTAGGGGCTGGAACTCGGGACTCGGACTGCCTGGGCTTAGGCTCTCACTGTGGTGCTTTTGGCGAGTGGCCCCCTCAGGCAGTTTCCTCATCTCTTGTTTTTTTTTTTTTTTCTTTTTTTTTGACGGAGTCTCTCTCTGTCGCCCAAGCTGGAGTGCAGCGGTGCCATCTCAGCTCACTGCAACCTCTGCCTCCTGGATTCCAGTGATTCTCCAGCCTCAGCTTCCCGAGTAGCTGGAATCACAGCCACCATGCCTGGCTTATTTTTGTATTTTTAGTAGAGATGGAGTTTCACCATGTTGGCCAGGCTGGTCTTGAACTCCTGACCTCAGGTGATCCACCTGCCTCGGCCTCCCAAAGTGCTGGGATTACAGGTGAGCCACCGCGCCCTGCCTCCTCCTCATCTCTCTGTCTCTCTTTTTTTTTTTTTTAAGTGAGACAGGATCTCGCTGCTGCTTAGGCTGGAGTGCAGTGGCACAAACACGGCTTACTGCAGCTTCTACCTCCTGGGCTCAAGTGATCTTCCTGCCTCAGCCTCCTGAGTAGCCAGGACTACAGACCTGCACCACGATGTCTGGCTAACTTTTTAATTTTCTTGGTAGAGACAGAGTTTCACTATGTGCCCAGAGTGATCTCAAAGTCCTGGGCTCAAGCGATCTTCCTGCCTAGGCCTCCCAAAGTTCTGGGATTACAAGTGTGAGCCACCATGCCTGGCCAGTTTCCTCATCTCTAAAACAGGGATAACATACCTCACAGGCTTGTATGAGGATTACATGTAAAGCATGAGGCCAGTGCCTGTCAAGGTACCCCAGCAGCATTCCCCGGTGGGTCAGGCCTGCGTAACGTGGCCTTGATGGGTTCTGCCATCAATCAGAGCAAGGCGAGGCGGGCGGCCTGTGCTGAGGGGAGGCTCTGGGCGAGGCCTCAGCTGACACTTAAGACTCTTACAGTTGGAGCTTCCATTCCTACCTCTGTAAAATGGGGGTAATAACTGCAGGATCTTCATGGGTTTGTTGAGGGGATTAAAGTGGCCTTTGAGGCCTGGATCACTCTTTGGCACACAGGGAAACATGTGGCAAGTGTTACTATGATACTGAAGCTCAGGGAGGTTAAATGACCCATCTGAGGTTACAGAGTGGGTTGGTGGTAGAACTGGGATTCGAACATGAGAGCTGACAGGTCCATGGGTCTTCTCTGGAGGCCTGCATTAATTCCTGCAAAGCTCCATGTGATCCAGGGCTTGGAGGAGCAGGGACCTCAAGCCCAGACCTAGCCTGGCCTGAGGGAGGCCTTCTCCCCACACACATCCCCAGACACGCACACCCCCGCCTCAAACTCCACTTGTTGCCAGGCACAGGTGCAGAGAGGTCCCTGCGTAGGGTGGAGGGAACCCAGAGCAGGGATTTGAGGGGAAGCGGGACTTTCCTCGGGTGTGAAAAACACCAAATAGAACCTCCTTCGAATAATGGGAGCCCACTCTGAGCCAGGTGCAAAATCTCTAGTTATCACAGCAGCCCCAAGAAGCAGATTTTAACCCACTTTATTTTTATTTTATTTATTTATTTATTTATTTATTTTTATTTATTTATTTTTTTGAGATGGAGTCTCACTCTGTCACCCAGGCTGGAGTGCAGTGTCGTGATCTCGGCTCACTGCAAGCTCCGCCTCCCAGGTTCACGCCATTCTCCTGCCTCAGCCTCCCGAGTAGCTGGGACTACAGGTGCCCACCACCACGCCCGGCTAATTTTTTGTATTTTTAGTAGAGATGGGATTTCACCATGTTAGCCAGGACGGTCTCCATCTCCTGACCTCGTGATCCACCCGCCTCAGCCTCCCAAAGTGCTGGGATTACGGGTGTGAGCCACCGCGTCCGACCTATTTTTATTTTATTATTTATTTATTTATTTGAGGTGGAGTCTCTGTCACCAGGCTGGAGTGCAGTGGCACAATCTCGGCTCACTGCAACCTCCACCTCCCTGGTTCAAGCGATTCTCCTGCCTCAGCCTCCTGGGTAGCTGGGACTATAGGTGCATGCCACCACGCCCAGCTAATTTTTATATTTTTAGTAGAGATGAGTGTTCACCATGTTGGCCAGGATGACCTCGATCTCCTGACCTCAGGTGATCCACTCGCCTCGGCTTCCCAAAGTGCTGAGATTACAGGCATGAGCCACTGTGCCCGGCCTATTTTTTATTTTTTGAGGCAGAGTTTTGCTCTTGTCACCCACGTTGGAGTACAATGGCATGATCTCAGCTCACTGCAAGCTCCGCCTCCCAGGTTCAAGCGATTCTCCTGCCGCAGCCTCCCAAGTAGCTGGGATTACAGGTGCCTGCTGCCACGCCTGGCTATTTTTTGTATTTTTAGTGGAGATGGAGTTTCACCATGTTGGCCAGGCTGGTCCTGAACTCTTGACCTCAGGTGATCTGCCTGCCTCAGCCTCCCAAAGTGCTGGGATTACAGGCATGAGCCACAGTGCCCAGCTAACTCACTTTAAAAAAATAACAGGTGGGGGCCAGGTGTGGTGGCTTACGCCTGTAATCCCAGCACTTTGGGAGACTGAGACAGGTGGATCACCTGAGGTCAAGAGTTTGAGACCAGCCTGGCCTACATGGTGAACCCTCATCTCTATTAAAAATGCAAAAATTAGCTGGGCGTGGTGGCATGCACCTGTAGTCCCAGCTATTCAGGAGACTGAGGCAGGAGAATAGCTTGAACCCAGGAGGCAGAGGTTGCAGTGAGCCGAGATTGTGCCATTGCACTCCAGCCTGGGTGACAGAAGCGAAAGTCTGTCTCAAAACAAACAAACAGAAAACACAGATGTGGGCCTCACACCTGTAATCCCAGTACTTTGGAAGTCCGAGGCGGGCAGATCACGAGGTCAGGAGATCGAGACCATCCTGGCTAACACGTTGAAAACCCGTCTCTACTAAAAATACAAAAAATTAGCCGGGCGTGTTGGCGGGTGCCTGTAGTCCCAGCTACTTGGGAGGCTGAGGCAGGAGAATGGCGTGAACCTGGGAGGCAGAGCTTGCAGTGAGCCCAGATCACACCACTGCACTGCACTCCAGCCTGGGTGACAGAGCGAGACTCCGTCTCAAAAAAAAAAAAAAAAAAAAAAACAGGTGTGGCTCACTGGCTCACGCCTGTAATCCCAACACTTTGGGAAGCTGAGGCGAGAGGATCACTTGAGCCCAGGAGTCCGAGACCAGGCTGGGCAACATGGTGAAACCCTGTCTCTACAAAAAATAGAAAGAATTAGCCAGGTATGGTGGTGTGTGCCTGTGGCCCCAGCTACTCTGGAGGCTGAGGTGGGAGGAGCACTTGAGCCTGGGAGGTTGAGACCAGCCTGGGCAACAAAGTGAGACCTCGTCTGTACAAAAAAATTTCTTTTTATAGCTGAACATGGTGGTGCATGCCTGTAGTTCCAGCTCCTCCAGAGACTGAGGTGAGAGGATCGCTGAGCCCAGGAAGTTGAGGCTTCAGTGAACTGTGATTCTGCCACTGCACTCCAGCCTGGGCAACAGAGCAAGACCCTGTCTCAAAAAACAAAATAAAAAAAACTTTCTGGCTGGGCATGGTGGCTCATGCCTATAATCCCAGAACTTTTGGAGGCCAAGGTGGGAGGATTGCTTGAGCCCAGGAGTTTGAGACCAGCCTAGGCAACACAGTGAGACCCTGTCTTTACATAAAATAGAAAAAATTAGCTAGGCATGGTGGCACGTGCCTGTTGTCCCAGCTACTTGGGAGGATGAGGTGGGAGGATTACTTGAGCCTGGGAGGCCAAGGCCGCAGTGAGCCATGATTGTGCCAACTGTATTCCAGCCTGGGCAACAGAGTGACACTGTGTATCCAAAAAATAAATAAAATAACAGCTTTAGGCTGGGTGCAGTGGCTCATACCTGTGATTCCTGCTCTTTGGGAGGCTGAGGCAGGCGGATCACTAGAGGTCAGGAGTTTGAGACCAGCCTGGCCAACATGGTGAAACCCCGTCTACTATAAATACAAAAAATTAGCTGAGTGTGGTGGCAGGTGCCTGTAATCCCAGCTACTCAGGAAGCTGAGGCAAGAGAATCTCTTGAACCTGGGAGGCAGAGGTTGCAGTGAGCTGAGATGGCACCACTGCACTCCAGCCTGGGCAACAGAACGAGACTCCATCTCAAAAAAAAAAAAAACCAGCTTTATAGAGATATAATTCACACATCATACAATTGGCCCATTCAGTGTACAATTCAGTGTTTTGTTTACCGTGTTCATAGAGCTGTGCAACTATCATCACCACGATCAATTTTTGAACATTTTCATTTTCCCTAAAAGAGCTTGAGACCAGCCTAGGCAACACAGTGAGACCCTGTCTTTACATAAAATAGAAAAAATTAGCCAGACATGGTGGCACGTGCCTGTGGTCCCAGCTACTTGGGAGGCTTAGGTGGGAGGATTACTTGAGCCCGGGAGGCCGAGGCTGTGCCCATTAGTCGTCACTTCCCATCTCCTCCCCGCCCCAGCCTTAGGCAACCACTGATCCACTTCCTGTCTCTATGGATTTGCCTATTCTGGCCATTTCATATAAATGGAATCACACAACATGTACATTCCATATCTCACTTTTCACTGTTTTCAAGATTCATCTGTGTTGTAGCAGGTGTCAGGACTTCCTTCCTTTTATATATATATATATATATATATTTTGAGACCAGGTCTCACTCTGTCGCCCAGGCTGGAGTGCAGCTCACTGCAACCTCCACCTCCTGAGCTCAAGTGATCCTCCCTCTTCAGCCTCCTGAGTAGCTGAGACCACAGCACACCCACACCCAGCTAATTTCTTGTTTGTTTGTTTTGTAGAGATGGGGTTTCGCCAGGTTGCCCAGGCTGGTCTCAAACTCCTGGGCTCAAGCAATTCACCCACCTCTGCCTCCCAAAGTACTGGGATTACAGGCGTGAGCTATTGTGCTTAGCCTATTTATAGATAATTTTTTTAAATTTGAGGTTTTGCTATGTTGCCCAGGCTGGTTTTAAACTCAGGGCTCAAGCGATCCTCCCACCTCAGCCTCCCGAGTAGCTGGGACTACAGGTATACACCACCATGCCCAGCCTGTACTTCATTCGTTTTCATTGCCGGGTAATATTCCCTTGTATGGCGATACCACATTGTATTTGTCCATGGACATTTGCATTGTCTCTACTTTTGGCTGCTGTGAATATCGCTATTATGAACATTCACATACAGGTTATTGTGTGGACATCCTCTCTCATTTCATGGATGAGGAGACCTCCTGCCCAGGCTCCTGCAGCTGGGAAGGGGAAGGGGAAGGGGAAGGGGAAGTCTGCCTGGCTGGTTCTAGAGCCTGTGCTTCTTCCCCACCCAGGCTTTGTTCTCTGAGTTGAGCCAAATGCTGCGACAGGCATAGGTCAGGGCACAAAGAAATGAGGCTTTATAGAGGAAGGGATGACAGCTTCCCAGGGCCATAAAAGATGAGTAGGGGAGGAAAATAACATTGCAGGCAGAGAAATAGCAGGCGCAAAGGCCAGAAGTGTTAAGGTGCCCGGTGCCTGGGAACTTAAGTTCTGGTTTACTGGGTGGAGGTGTGGGGAGGTGAGGGGCAGAGAAAGGGATAGCAGGCAATAAAGTTGGAGACACAGGCACAGAGCAGGTTAGAAAGGCCTTGAATGCAGGCCGGGCATGGTGGCTCATGCCTGTAATCCTAACACTTTGGGAGGCTGAGGCAGCTGGATCACCTGAGGTCAGGAGTTCAAGACCAGCCTGGCCAACATGGCGAAACTCCATCTCTACTAAAAATACAAAAATTAGCCAGGCGTGGTGGCACACGCCTATAATTCCAGCTACTTGGGAGGCTAAGGCACGAGAATCGCTTGAACCCGGGAGGCGGATGTTGCAGTGAGCCAGGATGGCGCCATTGCACATTGCACTGGGTGAGCAAAACTGTCTCAAAAAAAAAAAAAAAAAAAAAAAAAAAAAGCCTTGAATGCTATGCTAAGCGCCATAGACTTGATCCCAAAGGCGGGTGGCAGGGAGTCCAGAAGGGCATCAGCAGAAGGTGCAGTCAGACAGAACTAAGACAAATCCCAGCTCTGGCTTCCTCAAGACCTTTGCTTTAGTTTTATCATCTGGAAAATGGAGATGGCAATAATAATACCTTGTTAAAGTGTTCTGAGCATGAAGTGAGTTCATGTCCCTATGTCCCTAAAGAGCTCAGCCTAGTGCCTGGCAGAGAGCTGGCCCAGCAATGGAAATGGGTGTTGACATCCAAGAGTTTTCAGCAGGGGAGGTCAGACTGCTCTAGCAGGCACGCCCGGCTGCAGAGTGACTGGCTGGTTTTGAGGAGGCCGCTGTCCTGGGGAGGCTGGGCCCTTGGGATGGTGGGGGTGATGAACAGCCCCAGGCAGGGTCTGAAGAAGTTTTGGAGGTGGCTTATGCATACCCCCGCAACTTTGAAAATTGCTTGTGAATAATATCTAAATTCAGAATTGTTTCTCAGCCTTTTGACTAAAATCTCAAGTGTGATCTCTAAATTCTGATCTTTTGGTGACCCCGGGCCTGGTGCCAAACCACCGAGGGCTGGCTTGATGACTTTCTCTGTTCTTCTCTGCAGCACGTCCACGGACGCCATGCGGGGGACTCTGACACCCCTGTCTTCGCTGCTGCTGCTGCTACTGGTGCTGGTGCTGGGGTGTGGGCCGCGGGCGTCCTCTGGTGGCGGGGCCGGTGGGGCAGCGGGCTATGCCCCGGTGAAGTACATCCAGCCCATGCAGAAAGGACCTGTGGGACCACCCTTCCGGGAGGGCAAAGGCCAGTACCTGGGTGAGAGCCTCCTCACCCCACAGTGCCTCAAATAGCTCCCAACCCCCAAATCCGCTGCCTCCCTGACAGCCATCAGATCCTCAGGCGCCCCCCACAGCCCCTCATTCGCCACCAATCTTCCCACCTTCACTGTTTTTCCTAATACCCCAGAGGGCCTGGAAACGGTGCCGTTGGCTGGCACAGGTGGTCTTCCAAGGGCAGATGAACTGGGAAGTTGGGAGGTGGGACTCTGCTCCCACGGGCTCTAAGGTGGGCTGCTGGTGCCACCTGGTGGCCACTCCACCTTCAGGTCATGCAGGGATGAGAGGTGAGAATCAGCCAGGCTCATGGAGGAGGCCCAGCCTGGGTAGGTTGAGTGTTAGGAGCCCTTAGTGAGGACACCCTGTTGCCCCCAAGATGGGCCCTGGACCATCCCCAAACCCCGTCTTCCATGAGAGTAGGGAGGGGAAGCCCCATTCTTTCTCTCCCATGTACCTCAAACTGGAATGGGGGAACGGGTAGATGGGGTCCTCTGTCCCCACAGTTCAGGCCCCTGACTGCCCGCTTCTCTTTCTTTCTCAGAAATGCCTCTACCGCTGCTGCCGATGGACCTGAAGGGAGAGCCCGGCCCCCCCGGGAAGCCCGGGCCTCGGGGTCCCCCTGGCCCCCCTGGCTTCCCAGGAAAACCAGGCACGGGAAAGCCAGGACTCCATGGGCAGCCTGGCCCTGCTGGCCCCCCTGGCTTCTCCCGGATGGGCAAGGCTGGTCCCCCAGGGCTCCCTGGCAAGGTCGGGCCACCAGGGCAGCCGGGGCTTCGGGGGGAGCCAGGAATACGAGGGGACCAGGGCCTCCGGGGGCCCCCAGGACCCCCTGGCCTCCCAGGCCCCTCAGGCATTACTATCCCTGGAAAACCAGGTGCCCAGGGGGTGCCAGGGCCCCCAGGATTCCAGGGGGAACCAGGGCCCCAGGGGGAGCCTGGGCCCCCAGGTGATCGAGGCCTCAAGGGGGATAATGGAGTGGGCCAGCCCGGGCTGCCTGGGGCCCCAGGGCAGGGGGGTGCCCCTGGCCCCCCTGGCCTCCCTGGTCCAGCTGGCTTAGGCAAACCCGGTTTGGATGGGCTTCCTGGGGCCCCAGGAGACAAGGGTGAGTCTGGGCCTCCTGGAGTTCCAGGCCCCAGGGGGGAGCCAGGAGCTGTGGGCCCAAAAGGACCCCCTGGAATAGACGGTGTGGGAGTCCCAGGGGCAGCAGGGTTGCCAGGGCCACAGGGCCCATCAGGGGCCAAAGGGGAGCCAGGGACCCGGGGCCCCCCTGGGCTGATAGGCCCCACTGGCTATGGGATGCCAGGACTGCCAGGCCCCAAGGGGGACAGGGGCCCAGCTGGGGTCCCAGGACTCTTGGGGGACAGGGGTGAGCCAGGGGAGGATGGGGAACCAGGGGAGCAGGGCCCACAGGGTCTTGGGGGTCCCCCTGGACTTCCTGGGTCTGCAGGACTTCCTGGCAGACGTGGGCCCCCTGGGCCTAAGGGTGAAGCAGGGCCTGGAGGACCCCCAGGAGTGCCTGGCATTCGAGGTGACCAGGGGCCTAGTGGCCTGGCTGGGAAACCAGGGCTCCCAGGTGAGAGGGGACTTCCTGGGGCCCATGGACCCCCTGGACCAACTGGGCCCAAGGGTGAGCCGGGTTTCACAGGTCGCCCTGGAGGACCAGGGGTGGCAGGAGCCCTGGGGCAGAAAGGTGACTTGGGGCTCCCTGGGCAGCCTGGCCTGAGGGGTCCCTCAGGAATCCCAGGACTCCAGGGTCCAGCTGGCCCTATTGGGCCCCAAGGTCTGCCGGGCCTGAAGGGTGAACCAGGCCTGCCAGGGCCCCCTGGAGAGGGGAGAGCAGGGGAACCTGGCACGGCTGGGCCCACGGGGCCCCCAGGGGTCCCTGGCTCCCCTGGAATCACAGGCCCTCCCGGGCCTCCCGGGCCTCCGGGACCCCCTGGTGCCCCTGGGGCCTTCGATGAGACTGGCATCGCAGGCTTGCACCTGCCCAACGGCGGTGTGGAGGGTGCCGTGCTGGGCAAGGGGGGCAAGCCACAGTTTGGGCTGGGCGAGCTGTCTGCCCATGCCACACCAGCCTTCACTGCGGTCCTCACCTCGCCCTTCCCCGCCTCGGGCATGCCGGTGAAATTTGATCGGACTCTCTACAATGGCCACAGCGGTTACAACCCAGCCACTGGCATCTTCACCTGCCCTGTGGGCGGCGTCTACTACTTTGCTTACCATGTGCACGTCAAGGGCACCAATGTGTGGGTGGCCCTGTACAAGAACAATGTGCCGGCCACCTATACCTACGATGAGTACAAGAAGGGCTACCTGGACCAGGCGTCTGGCGGGGCCGTGCTCCAGCTGCGGCCCAACGACCAGGTCTGGGTGCAGATGCCGTCGGACCAGGCCAACGGCCTCTACTCCACGGAGTACATCCACTCCTCCTTTTCAGGATTCTTGCTCTGCCCCACATAACCCGCGGGGGGCCCTGCTGCCCTGGCCTCCTCCTCTTTAGTGGTAGAGCGACCTTTTCAATTACAAACAACCTCCCGAAAAAAAACAAAAGCTGAACAGAGGCGGCCGTGGCCTTGGCCCGAGGAGACTGACTTGCTTTCTCCCTGCATGCAGGCTGAGATATTGTTTCTGGAAGGGGCTGGCCTGAGTTTCTTTCCCCTAAATGTCTGTGCAGCGTCAGGGTTGCACCCCATGGGCCCTGGGGCACACAGCCCAGCCCCTTGTGAGTCCTGGCCTCTGCTGGGCCCTGAAGGAGCTGAGAGGGAGCTGAACTCCCCACCCCGCCACCTGGGGAGACAGCCCTTCCCACTGGCTCCCTGATGGCACCTGCTGGAGGAATGGGGCACGGTCTCCCTTACAGCCTTTGGCTGGGGCTCCAGCTCCCCCTGGGACCTCCAGCATATGACAGTGGACTAAGGACTGTGGGGTCTCCCTCCAAGGGAAAGGGAGAAGAGGGGACCATCGAGGTGGCAACTGTGGACACCCTGCCCGGGCTGCAGCCCCCATGGTGATGCTGTGGCATCAGACATGTCCGTGGTGGACACAGTGCCTGTTGTCCTGGGAAAGGGCAACCCCCTTTCACTGCTCCAGTGGCAGCCATGGGGAAGGCAGTTTGTGAGGGCTTGGGGCACAGACCTGGGGCAGGAGGCAGCTCTTCACGTTCATCCCCGTCTCTCCTGGGCTGCGCCCACCAGCTCTGGCTGTTTAGCTTGAGGGCAGCACAGAGGCCCCTGGGACACCTACAGGCCAGAAAGATCAACCTCTGTGAAGTGTCTAGAAGTATCTAGTGCAGATGGTGGCGGAGGCAGACTCGACCATCAGCAAACGTGAGCACTCTTCCCTTTCCCCCTTCGACCTGCTGCGGGCCGGGCTGGTTTTCTCATACAAAATTATAAGAGGATCCTTGCCACCCCAAGCCAGGTATCCCCACGGCACAGCACCTCTCGTTTGGCCCTCTGAACAGGGTGCATGCGAGCTGGGGGATGAAGACGGCTCCCACTTGCTTTTCCTTAATAAGAACCATATGGTGGGTGTATGTGTGTACGAGAGGGGTTCATCTGTGGGGGCTTCCTCTCCTCCCACCCTCTGATTCCAGTTTCCTGTTCTAAGCAGGACTAGGGCCCAGGAGGCTAAGGCTGGGAAAGAAAGGGTGCCAGCAGGTCCCTTTGGAATGAGTTGGCTCTGGACGTTTCTGCCATTTTCCCCAATCAGAGCTCCTCTGCAGGAAACAGGCAGGATGCCCCTCCCAACCCCTCAGTCCCTAGTTCAAGCTGAGTGGTAAGGCTGAGATGAGTGCTGGGAGTGGTGGACATTCCTGCCCTTGGAAAGATGGCCACTTTCCCTGCAGCTGCAGGGCCTCACACTCGGCCCTCGCCAGGCCAGCCCCACCCCCTGTACCAAGTGTGAACTGGGGTCATTCGGTCTGTGATCTCGTTGCACTGCTCCAAGTCTGGCCGTGTCCAGGCGGTCCATGTTGAAAATGGAGGATGGCTGCTGACTTCTGACTGGCTGAGCAGTGGGTTCCTTCAGGCTCCTTGCCAACCCTCCTCCCCTGCCCACAACTTCTCCAAACAAAGCAGGCTGTTTGCTTCAAAAAGAAAAATGGAAACCCAAATCTGCCCAAGTGACACTTGAAAAGGTTTTGGCTGGGGTTCCTGGTGGATTTCTTACTACCTAACGCCCAAGAAAACCAACTAAGGACTCTCAAACCATACCTGGTGGGGGTTCTTTGCTCAACCTCTTTCTTCTTCCCTAGGTCAAAGCCACTATGATCTGATGTGTTAGGGATGGGTTCTGACTGGCAGAAATTAATCAGCTCCCAGTGGGAGCCCACAGAACTAAGTAGGGTCCCAAGAAAATAAATGGGAGCTATTTCACAGCTGAGCTTCTGCCAAATTTCATTCCTCAAACCTTTCAGGAGGGGTGGTTGGCGTTTCTAAAATGTTTATGGGATTTGAGTTGCAGATGTCCACTTAACTGACTAGCTTTGATAAACAATGTCAGATTTTAACTATGAAAACGACATTACCTTGTGCATTTTTATATTGATTCCTTTTTTGAGATTAAAGTTTAAATGTTTTCCACTAGTCGTTTCACTTCTAACTTGGTATAGGAAGCTTAGCTCTCTAAATACCTATCATGTGCCCTGTATCACAGAAGATTCAGGAAAAATGCACTTGGGAATCAAAGAAAATGGACCTTCTTTTTGAAAAGACAAGCAACCGTGTTAACTGTATTGACACATCCTCAATAAAACCCGTTGTATAAAACAGCACTGTGCTGAAACCGATACTGACGCAGAGGTATCTCAAGCCTCTGGGTTCTGTAAGGTGTCCAGGAAGCTCTCTGGGGCTCATCATGCACTCACCAGCTCCCTAACCTGGATTTCTGTCACTACCACATCAGAAATGCCTGATGCTCATAAGCTGCTGAGGCCATGCGCCAGGCAAATGCCAGGAGGCATTTTAAGAAACCAAAGGCAGGTAGTGGCTAGAGCTGGGGGCGATGGCTCAATCTTTACTGGAATATTCCTACAAGCTCTCAGGGCTAGTGGAGCATGACGGCTGGCTCAGTAGTCCGAGGGCCAAGTTTCAACATCTGATACAAATTATGAATGAAATCATGAATCTTTGCTCCTAAGGGCCGGGCTAGTGTCAGGCCCAGTGCTGAAGACAGGCCGGGGGAGCTGTCCTGGGCGGAAAGCACCTGCTCACAGCCTACCACGCTCAGCCACGAAAGATCTGTCCCTGGCGCTGGGGCTCTGGGTGGCAGACCTGAAGCAATCTGTGTTTTGAAGAGTCCTCAGCCTAGCCAGAACCCTATCTTCACTAAAACAGATCTGCCCGACAGTGCTGAAACCGCAGGGCAGCTGCAGGCTGTGCTTGCTTGGCTAGCCACTGAGGCTGGATGCTCAGGGAATGTCCCTGGAGTTTGAGGGGAGGCATATTTCCCCTTTCAATTTTCCTTTCTTCAGAATGGATGCTAGTCTCAGACACTTGGGAACCCATGTGGGAGGATCGCCTGTGCAACAGAGACCCCATCTCTAAAAACATGCTGTGTAAAACTTCCTTGCAGGGAAAGGCTTTCGATTGGTCCCAAGATACAGGAGGAGGCACACGGCACTCAGTCCACCTGGTGCCCCTGTGATGGTGCCCTCCCCACCCAAAGGTTGGTAGTCTGATGACAGAAGGGCCCTCTGGATCCTTCTACAGGGTTCCTGTTCCTGGCCCAGCTGGGCCTAGCTCCTGTTTGGGGAAGTCAGGCTCTGAGAACAGAAAAATCTGGCTTTTCCCTACCTGCTGCCTCTGGCAAAGCACTCAGCCCAGCAGCCTGGGCCACTCTGAGTGATCTCTAACAGGAAAAGCCACCAGACCATGCCTGCTGTGCCCTTCCTGGCTGAACACGCAGCCAGCTGGAGTGCCTGGCAACACAGTGGCTCATGGCCTTGAGGCCCCAGCTTCTACAACAGTGCAGCGCAGACAAAGGCACTAGTCTTCAGATATCAGGCTGGCAGGGCAGAATCCATTCAGGGCAGGAGAAACAAGAAACAGTGGTGAGATTTACCAAAAACTGTTTATTGCGACTTCCACTGGAAGCTGTTAATAAGCCACATGGCAGCCAAGAGCCAGGTGTGACCTAGATCAGCTGGATGCAAGTGCCTGTCCCTTCATCCACACAACCTGCTGCTCGGGGACCCTGCTAGGATGCGCTTGCTGGCAGACTGGCTAAAACCCAACAGGGAGAAATTATGCTACTGCTCATCATTTCCACCTCCCCACATCCCATGTCCAAGACAATACAGGAAAATGCCACAAGTACCCCTCCAAAATAAACCCGCCTGGGTCTGTCTGTCCTACTGAGGAGCCGGGAGTGTCCTACGGCTCTGCAGCAAACCAGAGACTCAGTACCAGCGAGGCACCAGTCCCTTGCTCGCTGTTCCAGTGACCTCCCCTTAAGAGACCCCAGCCTCACTGGTGTACTCAGTCAGCTCCACAATGCAGGAAAAGTGGGGAGCCACACTCAAGGAAGCTCAGGGTTTCTGACTGGAGCTGTAGTTGGTCCCAGGGGACCTGGCAGAGCCCCAACAGCTGTAGCCCTCATAAACTCTTCTGGAAGACACGGTGCAGGCTTTGGGCCAGGATGTCTGTCTCCTCATAGCCTTCACAGCTTTGCTGCCAGCTCTCTGGCACCTGATCCATCCCATAGTAGGCACCAGCAATGGCCCCAGCCATGGTGGCAATGGTGTCTGTGTCCCCACCAAGTGAGATGGAATAGATGAGAGTCCTTTGAAGGCTATTAAAGGCAGAAGGGATCTCAGGGTCTGGCTCCATGCAGCGCAGGAAGCAGTAGATGGCGGTGGGTACTGACTCAAAGGCAGCAATGCCATTCCCTGTGGGGAAGCCAGGTTAGAGGGGCTCCATGCATCCCCAGGCCTCCTACCATTTGACACAAGTCAGCACTCTTGGCTTCAAGCAGGCTGTGACTAAGATCTCAGGCTCTACAGTTAGACCTCCTGGGCTCAAATTCTGGCTCCACCACATACTGGCTGCGTAACTGGGAGAGTTACCTAGGGGACCGCTAAGCTTCCTGCTCCCAGATTCAACTCCTTAAGCAGGCATGGAGTAACGTTAGCAACTCTCTGACAGGGTTGTTGTGAGGATGAAGCGAGATTGTGTCTGCGAAGCATTCTGCACAGTGCCCAGTATAGATGCCAGATAAATAAAATCCATTATCAACATTTTTACAACTAGTGGCCAGCTGCCATTTCTGAGGACACTGATCCACAAGGCTGACGGTGCTGTAGCTTCACAGCAAGAAGCACTGAGCTCAACCCTGCCATTGACTCTGTGTGTCACAGCAGCCCAGGGTACAATGTGACGGCAGGCATGACTCCATGCTCCCCTGAGCCCAAGACCGACCCTGAAGGACGACAGAGGGAGAGACAATGCCAGGCAGACCCACTCACCTAGCTCAGACACCACTTCCTCCCTGGTCACCGATGCCTGGTCTAGAAGCTCTCTAATCTTCTTCAGGCGGCTGGAGTACGGACGCTCCTCCATGCCCAACCTGTGGGTTGGGGGAGATTTCAGGGAGGTCAGAGCTAGCAGGGTGGCGGCGCGGGCAGGGGAGGGGGCTGCATGTGAGAACGAGCAGGGATGTGGTCAGGCTGCCAGCCAGGCACAGGTGCCCTGACAAGAGGTGGGAGAGGGCTGGAGGGGAGCAAGTTGTTTTGTTCTCTGGGACGCTGAGAGCTTGAAATACAGACAAGATAAAGGGGCTTCTGCCCATGCCTCCCTAGGGTCTGCAATTAAGGAAGGAAGGTTTCAGTTTGCGGCAATGCCAGAGGCCCCCTGGATCACCCACATACCCACACCACACACCTCCAGCCCCATACTCACTCCCTGGCATCCAAAACGGACTGGGCATCACCCTCCAGATCCTCCATGTGGCCCAGGAGTTGCTTGAGAAAGTGCTCGCTGGAAGACTCGCCCTGCAAGGCCAGGTGCACAGCCAGGGCCTGCAGGATGGCGCCATTGTAACCCAGGGAGGAGGCATGTGTCAGCTGGGCCGAGAGCCGGGCAAACTAGGGAGGAAGAGACCTGCTGTCACAGAAGCCCTGCTGCAGAAGAGGAAGGGGTCAGCCCAGAAGCCAGCCCGCCCTGAATACCTTCTGCACATCCTGGACACTGCTATAGGCCAGGGAGATGCCAGCCACCCGCATGGCACCTCCATTGCCATAGGAGCCTTTCCCGTTAAACTGGGCCCGCGCAGGCTCAAAGACATTGCGACATTTGGGGTTCAGGAGCTTCTTGAAGACAGTGACTACTCCAGCACCATAGCCCCTGTCAGGGTCTTTCTTGTACTCCTGAGCAAATCTAGGGAACAGAAGGGGAGACAGGATTGGGATTTACAAGATGCCTCTAAGGGTTGGGAGAGAAGAAATCGAGGCTGGTTTGGAAAAAGAGAAAGCCTCGGGGGCCTAAGGAGACTCCACCAGCAGTGCTGCTGTTTTAGCTTGGGAAGCTGTGCCAGCCAGACACAGGCTCCTGTGGAGGGTGGGGGCACGGACATGCACAGATGTCATTCCTCTGGTCAAGGGGTGCAATAACTTTCCCACTTGGTTTGCCCCAGCCCAGGACCATCCCCCTCACCTGTGAGCCATGTCCACCTCGTCAAAGGCCTCCTTGGCTAGCAGGGACTGCACCAGGGCCCTGGCCATGGCTGTGTCATCTGTGTAGTACAAGGCTTCTGTGGGGAGAGGAGGGAGGATGAGAGCCTCCTGCTCACCTTTGTTTTTTTTTTTTTGTTTGTTTTTTTGCTTTTTTTGGAGACAGAGTCTCGCTCTGTTGCCCAGACGGGAGTGCACTGGTGCAATCACGGCTCACTGCAGTCTTGAACTCCTGGGCTAAAGCTATCCTTCTGCCTCAGCCTCTCAAGTAGCTGGGACTATAGGCATGCATCATCACACCCAGCTACTTTTATTTTTTGTAGAGACAGGGTCTCACTCTGTTGTCCAGACTGGTCTTGAATTCCTGGGCTCAAGCGATCCTCCTGCCTTGGCCTCCCAAAGAGCTGGGATTATAGGCATGAGCCACTGTGCCTGGCCCTGCTCACCTTTTATTTTAGTTTATATTATTATTTTTTTGGTACAGGGTCTCACTCTGTTGCCTAGGCTGCAGTGCAGTGGTACGACCATGGCTCACTCCATCTCGACCTTCCAGGCTCAAGGAGCCTCTTGCCCCAGCCTCCTGCGTAGCTGGGACTACAGGTGCACACCACCACACCTGGCTTTTTTTTTTTTTTTTGGTAGAGACGGAGCTTCATCCTGTTGCCAGGCTGGTCTCAAACTTTTGGGCTCAAGTGGCCTCTCCCAAAGCGCTGGGATTACAGTTGTGGCTACAGCACCCAGCCCCTACTCGTGTTTTAGAGTCACCACATCTAAAATGACCTCAAGTCAGTTTCTCACTCCCATTCACTTTCGTGGGCCTGGGAAGCCTTAGGATCCCAGCACTGGTATTTTCAGCAATTCTTTATTCCAAGTCAGTCCTGCTGCTTTCTATTTTATGTATTTATTATCAGCCTACATCACGCTTTTATCTGCTGATTTCTGAATGAAAACTTCCATCCTCTTGTGGCTGCCATCCTTGCAGCTCCAGTCTTTCTGTTTTTGTTTTGTCTTTCTTTTGTACAGACAGGAGCTTGTCATGTTGCCCAGGCTAGTCTCGAACTCCTGGACTCAAGTGATGATCCTTCCACCTCAGTCTCCGGAGTAGCTGGGATTACAGGTGTGTGCCACCATACCCAGATTGAAAATGATAGTTTCTGGATGCAGATCTCCCTCTACTTCACTTCTCTGTAGCACAACACCAGTGACCAGTGTCTTCATCTTGAAATTATTTTCCTAGGTTTCGTTGATAGCCACTCCTGCTTCTCCTATCAAACTGTTTCCTTCCCTAGCCCCCTCCCTCCCTCCCTCCCTCTTCATTACCGGTGTTCTCCAGGATTCTGACCATGGCCCTTTCTTCTTACTATGCTACCTGCTCTCCAAGAAGATTCACCTCCTCTGCTTGACCTCACACCTGCTACCTGAGCCAGGATCTGAGCGCACAAGGGAAGGGAAGTGAGTTTTACAGGCAAGACAACACATGCAAACGCCTGGCCTAGAAGAATCACGGTGTGAGGAACCGAAGAGCAGAAAGCAAGGCCAAGGTTGGCGGAAGACGAAACTGCAGACGTGTGGGAGGGCCGGACCACGTCGGACACGTTAAGGAATGTAGCTCTGTAGTAAGGGTAATGGGAAATCACAGCAGGGTTTTAGGCGGGGGGAGGACGCGGTTAGAGTCAGGCTTCCAAAGCACGCCCTGCGGGGTGGAGAACGGGCTGGTGTTGTACTGACTCTAGAGAACCGGGAAAAACAGGTCAAGTCGGCAAGGGTGGACAGGCAGTCCCCGGCTTAGGATGATTCAACTTAAGTTTTTTTCGGCTTTCTGATAACGCTGATACGCATTCATAGAATCCTCGACGTCCGATGGGGCTGCGTCCAGATAAAACAGTTGTCTAAGCTGAAAGCGCACTTTCCACTTCAGGTATTTTCAACTTACGATGGGTTTATCCACACCCTGCACGGTTGAGGCCCCGGTACTGCCACGCCATGAGCACGGGATGTTCGGGGCGAGACGCCTAAGGCCGGAGATCGCACTGGCACTCGCTGAGCTCAAGCTGTCTGCGGGTCATCCGGCTCTGGCCCCGGTGCCCTCGGCAGCCTCATCCCCGCGCACACCCGACCCGTCGCCCCCGGAGGCTCCGCGCCCCTTCGGCCTCCCTCCCGCACGGCCTCTGACTTGCGCCCGGCCCCGCCCACCTGTCCGCTCACTCCCGGGCGTGCCGGGGTCGGGCTCCAGGCTCTGGACATGACGCAGGACTGACGTCAGGTCGACGGTGTCGTGGGCCTCGTAGAAGGAGCCCACGCAGTCCCCGAGCAGCGCGCCAGCCAGGCAGCCTC
Organism: Symphalangus syndactylus; assembly: GCF_028878055.3. Classification (NCBI taxonomy): domain Eukaryota; kingdom Metazoa; phylum Chordata; class Mammalia; order Primates; family Hylobatidae; genus Symphalangus; species Symphalangus syndactylus. The sequence goes on from NC_072441.2 coordinate 141,464,954, forward strand.
GGAAACGCGAGAGGGAGCGGGCCGCGCCAGCCCCTCCACCGGCCGCTGCCGCCATCGCCGCTGCCGCCATCCGCGCGCAGACTGCTCGCCACTTCCGGTGCCACCCTCGCAGTTTCCTTGCTCCCGGCCGGCAGCGCTCTCCGGGGCCTAGAGTCTCCGCTCCGCCGCCAGGTCCACAGCGCCGCCCAGCGGCCCGGAGTCGCGGCGCCGCGCAGTTCCCGCCAGCCTGTGCTTTGAGTCCCGGTTCTTTCCGCTCCTCACCACTGGGCTAACTGGGAGGGAAGGCCACTATGGGGTCCCCGGGGGATGGGCACTGAGCCAGACCATTGGATCACTGCAGGCCACACTGCCTTCCGCAGGCGAGCCCCCCTAACTCCTCACCCCCAGCCGGCCCTCCCCACCGAGGCCGGGACCACCCCCAAGCCCTCCCACCGGGCCCTTGCCCCCTGTAGGCCTCCCTTAAGCATCAGGAGGGCGGACCAGGGGCCAACTGGGACACAGCCAGGTAGAGGCCGCGCTGCTGGAGCCCAGGAGTGCTGACCCAGCCCACAGAGGGGTGCCCTGAAGGGAGGGAAAGAACTGGATTTGGTACATGGAGTTCGGGGGAATGGTGTTCCCCATCTTTGCTCCTCCATAGACAGGAGGGTGTCCAAGAACCCTCTCCCTGCTGGCTACATACAGTGGGGCAGAAAACAGCCGGCCTGAGATCCTTTGCATTTATTCCATTCATTCTCTCCTCCCCGCTTCCATTGCCCACCCAATCCTGCCCTCCTCCCGCAGTCCTCCAAGGCTAGGCCAGCTCCAGCTGGCAGCTTTTGAGTGGACTCAGGGTGCTATTTGTGGTACGTGTGAAGGTGTCCACCTCAGGCACAAACTTCTCAGCAGGCACGGTCAGCTTGCGCCGCGTGTCCATACACTTGGTGTCCAGCAGCATGGAGTTGACCTTGCAGGCAATGTCAGCCTGCAGCCGGGCCAGGTGCTTGGACAGGGCGTCCAGTGCGTCCCTAGGGAAGGACATTGACAACCCCCCAGCCCCCATGAGGCTGGGAGGCCTGGGCTGCGTGCACAGCCTTCAGTCAGGAAGACAGCGCTGCCCAGGGAGCCAGCAGGCAGCAAGAGGCCCCATTGGTGGGCAGCGTCTCACTGCTCTTCCCGCCCACTCCCCAGACGTACTGTGCTTGCGCCAGCTTCTGCTTCAGGGCAGCGATGGTTGCCTCTAGCTGGTGAACCTCGTCGGTGAGGCCGTACTGTGCCTGGAGGCAGAGGGGTTGGGAGTTCCAAGTCAGCCACACTGTCCTTTACCTGAGTGCTGCCCCGTGACAGCAGTGCCCTTGCTCCATCAGAAATATGAGAAAACTTTGGCTAGGGGGCCCGTGCCCCACTGGGACACCGTCTCACCTGGTCCCGGCAGAGTTCCACCTTGGGCCGGTAGGTTCTGGCCTCTAGCCGGGTATGGGACAGCTTCAGGTTCAGGAACTTTCTGCGCAGATCCTCCTCCAGGTGCCGTATGTCCTCCTGCAGCTCAGCGATCTCCTCCAAGGTCTGCAGGGGACAGAGCGACTGGTTTCCACCTGCTGGACTCACGTGCGCGCCCGGTCCATTGCCTCCTGGCGGGGGCTTGCGGCTCCTCATCCCAGGCCGCAGGAAGTCCAGGCCCCGGGAGGCGCTCACATTCTTCTCTTGCCACTTGAGCTCACTGTACACTTTCTCCATCTCCCGCAGCCGCTTCCTGAAGGCAAATTCCGTGGCAACTCTCTGGGCTTCAAGCTCGTTGTTGGTCTGAAAGAGAAAACACAGGGCAAGGGGAGGGTCTACACTCAGGGCTGCCTGAGGATATTACTCAAGCGAGGGGCAGGGGGCCACGTGCACAGCAGGGAACAGAAGATAAGGGCTGAGCGCACACTGGGACCATCCATTAGCTGTGGGTGGCCCGTCACCTCAGCAATAGTTAGAGCAATGGCCTCCCTCAGCTCTGTGGCCGCCTTCATCTCAGCCTCCGCTCGGTCCTTGTTGAACTGACTGAAGTCGTCCCACTGCTGGAGTGTGGTGGAGCTGCAGGTGGCAGGGAAAATGGGGGTCATGAGGGTGTGGCTTGGGAGGCGAGGAGAAGAGACTGGCTGAAACACTCTTCTTACCCATCAGGGACTCGTGTGGGGTCAACCTTCAGCGAGATGTTTGGGGATCTGAGGCTGAGAGAGAGACAGCCTCTGTCGATCTCTAGTGTCTCCATTTTGCCCCGATGGTCGGAGTTGAGCTGCTGTCGGACTTCCTGCAAGAGGCTGGGGAAAGCGCAGACTCCATCAGGACCATCCCCCAAGGGCCAGAGGCAGGCCTCACCGTACTAAGGGGACACCACAGGAAGAGGAGGCTGGGGTGACCCTTCCCAGCAGAAGACAATGGAGCTTCAGCCGCTGAGACCAAGAGCAGCACAGCAGGATGAAAATGCTGCCCCCACACGCCCTACACACCTGCAGGATGAAAATTGGATGAAAATGCTGACCCCACGTGCCCTACACACCTGCAGGATGAAAATCCAGTGAAAATGCTGACCCCCATGAGACCTCACACCTGCGGGGCACACGGATGTAGCTGCGCTCACAAAGGCTCGTACACACACACTCACAGGAGCTACTCAGGGGTGGTAGCAAATGGGTGTCACCTCTCATGCCTCCAATCAGTGGATACCGGCTGCCCAGGGCAGGGTGGTGAGAAGTATTCTGAGCCCATGTCCAGGCAGTGGGAAAAGTGCTACAACTGATTAGTGGTTTCTGTCACAGGCACCAGAGGGCCAAAATGTAGCACGAGAGCCAGTTGCTTCTCATCCACAATACCTGTGTTCCACATTGAAGGCACACGGCCTCCAGGGGCGCATGAGCACGCGGATGACCTGCCTCTCCCTTACCAGAGCTGCTCCAAGGCCTGGCTGACCTTCTGTTGCAAGGCCTTCTTGGTGGCCTCGATGACCTCTGCCTCTTTATGCAGCTCATCTTCCACAGGGTCCTTCACCATATCAATGTCTCGCCGGCTTTCCCGCAGGGTCAGGCACTCAATGGCCACGTCCAGAGGCAGGTTCTTGGCCTGTAGGTTTTGCTCTGCTGACTCCTTCATCTAGAAAAGAGGGCGCGGCCGGGCACAGTGGCTCAGGTCTGTAATCCCAGCACTTTGGGAGGTCGAGTCGGGTGGATCACTTGAGGTCAGGAGTTCAAGAACAGCCTGGCCAAAATGGTGAAACCCCGTCTCTACTAAAAATACAAAAATTAGCTGGGAATGATGGCGCACACCTGTAGTCCCAGCTACTTTACTCAGGAGGCTGAGGCAGGAGAATCGCTTGAGCCCAGGAGGCGGAGGTTGCAGTGGGCGGCGATCACACCGCTGCACTCCAGCCTGGGCAACAGATCCAGACGCTGCCTCAAAAAAAAAAAAAAAAAAAAAAAAAAAAAAAAAAAAAAAAAAAAAAGAAAAGAAAAGAAAAGAGGGGGTGGGGGTGCTGGTGGAGTCATCCATGGGGAAGTAGCGCTTGTCCCCACTTTAGCAGGGGGCCAGTGACTCAGATGGACACGTCACTCATGACCCTCCATCAAGGGCTTCTCAACCCAGCTGTGGGGAAGGAGGGGAGGTTTTGGCAACAGCCCCCGGGCACCCAGTCCTGGCTCCCTGCCTGTGTCAGGGCGTCGATCTCGGCATCTAAATCTATCAGACACTTGTCCAGCATCTCCTTCCACCGGTTGACAGTATCAATCCTCTCCACCAGTCGAGTCCTGTTGTCATGTTCATCCCAAATAGTCTGAGAGAGACAGGGCCACATAAAGAGGGTGTCAAGGGGTTGGGAGCTATCCCTTTGCCCACCCAGCTGAGTTCCCGTCCCCAACCTGCTTGTTGGTTTCGTTCCGGAGCACCCGGGCCTCCTGGCGGATCTGATGGGAAGCCTCTCGCTGCAGCTGGGCATTGGTGGATAGCAGGTAGCTGTTAGTGTGCCAGTCGGGCAGCCGGAAGCGCTGACTAGGCTTGACGTTCAGCGTGGCCATGGCACAGAAACCAGAAGGGTCAGAAACCCCCAGGCCTGTTCACAGACACCACCTGCAGAGGGAAAACACTGCTGCGAGAGACCTTTCAGGAGACACACGCCTCCTGCGCAGGACTTGTTCCTGTCCGTGTTGCTCTGAGCCCTGTCCTGCTTGGAGACAGCCCTTGCTTTACTCAACTTTGTGTGAGGCATTAACTAAGTTTCCCTCCCTCCTGTCCCCGGGCGGACACAAACCCCTGGACCTTGCAGGTCCTGGAGCAGGTAAAAAGGAATAATGGAGTCCCGGAAGCCTCGAAGTGTGTGTGAAGTGCCAAATGCCTGGGGGGGGTAGGAGGATGGCAGAAAAAAATAGCACTTAATGCAGTTTCCACACCTGCCCCCAGCCAACCATGCCTCGTTGAGCTTCCTTTCCTGTCTTCCCCAGGCTGGGGATCCCCGTGGGGGATCTAAGGGCAGGAGCCCTGTTCTCTCTCCAGGGACGCGTGCCTGGTGGCACTGGGGAGCTGGGGGGAGGCCCCCTCCCCGTCTGGTAGCCGCCACGCCCTCCCGCCCCTCCGCCCTCGCCTACTGTTGGAGGGGGAGGCGGGACGGGGAGGGCCCCGTGGGAGGAGCTGCGGTCGGTCCGGTTCCCCGCCGAACCCCTTTCTTCCCCTCCGCAGGATGATCGCCTTTGGTTTCGATCAGTACCCCGGTCCGGCGCGGAGGAAGGGGGCGCCCCCGCTTCCCTAGCTCCCTTACCTCCTTTCCCGCTTCGCTTTCCGCGCCCCGCGCTCTGAGCTCCAGTGTTTGGCACCACCGGTTGCTAGGCAACCACCAATCCCCCGCGGCCAACGCGGCCTGGGCGCTTCGCTTGGCAACCGCGGCGGCGTCGGGCTGCGTCCCCGGAGGCCTTTAGGGTAGGCGAGGGGCGGTCGGCGGAGCCTGGGAGAGGTGGGGGGCATCAGGGCAGCGCTTTCACTTGATTTACAAATTAAATGAACATTTGTTGTCTTTTCAGACAGGGTCTCGCTCTGTCGCCCAGGCTGGAGTGCTGTGGCTCAATCTCGGCTCACTGCAGCCTGAACCTCCCGGACTGAAGCGATTCTCCCACCTCAGCCTCCCGAGTTAGCTGGGACCGCAGGCGCGTGCCACCACACCTGGCCAAATTAAAAAAAAAAAAATTTTAGTAGAGACAGGGTTTCACCATGTTGCCCGGGCTGGTCTCAAGCTCCTGGCCTCAGGCGATCCACCCATCACGGCCTCTCAAAGTGCTGGGATTACAGATGTGAGCCACTGCCCCGGCCTAAACAATTTTATTTTGATAAACGCATGCATAGACATGATAGAAAATACGAAACCAGGCGCAGTGGCTCACGCTTGTAATCCAGCTACTCCAGAGGCCCAGGCGGGAGGACCGCTTCAGGCTAGGAGTTCGAGGTCAGCCTCAGAAACATAGCGGTTGCCAGCAAACGAACAGTACACAGAAAAAGTAGGCTGGGCGCAGCGACTCAGGCCTGCGATCCCAGCACTTTGGGAGGCCGAGACCAGGTGGATCGCTTGAGTCCAGGAGTTGGAGACCAGCCTGGGCAACATGGCGAAACCCCATCTCTACAAAAAATACAAAATTTGGCCAGGCACGGTGGCTCACGCCTGTAATCCCACCACTTTGGGAGGCTGAGGCAGGTGGATCACCTGAGGTCAGGAGTTCGAGACCAGCCTGGCCAACGTAGTAAAACCCTGTTTCTACTAAAAATACAAAAATTAGCCAGGTGTGGTGGCAGGTGCCTGTAATCCCAGCTACTTGGTAGGCTGAGGCAGGAGAATTGCTTGAGCCTGGAGGCAGAGGTTGCAGTGAGCCGAGATCGTGCCACTGCACTCCAGCCTGGGTGGCAGAGTGAGACTCCATCTCAAAAAATAGATTAATTAATTAAAATTAACATCAGGTGCACTCCCCAGCAGGTCCCCTCCAGCAATGGATGGGTAGTTAGTGTTGTTTAGAACACTTATTCTATTCTGTCTTGCCCAACAACTTTGCCCATCTTGAAGGTCATACAAGGAATGATCAAGGGATGATAATCATGTTTGGAGAGGGCACAACCCTGAGAGAGGTAACTGGGGTATGAGAAGCAATGCTCTGGTGGCACATGCCTATAATCCCAGCTACTCAGGAGGCTGAGGCAGGAGAAGTACTTGACCCTGGGAGGCAGAGTTTGCAGTGAGCTGATATCACGCCCCTGAACTCCAGCCTGGGGAACAGAACGAGACTCTGTCTCAAAAAACAAAACAAAAAAACAAAACAAAACAAAACACAAAAAACCAGAGAAGCAATGCTCAATATTCAACCATTTCTTTAAAAAAAGAGAGAAGGGAAAAAAAAATCATGTCTGTCTTATTGTCTAGTACTGTATTGTCTGGTATTGCCTAGTACTTCTAGGGGTTGGAAAAATATTAACATTTAATCTTCACAACTAATAGGTGAGGTGGGCATTGTCCCCACTTTCTTAGGTAACAAAAGAGACACACTGCTAAAAAGCAGGGAGGGAAACCCAGGCGTTCTGGCCCCACCCAGAGGACACTCTGCTGTGCTCCACACTGCCTCTCGTGGGGTGCTGGGATAGAGAGGAAGACAGGTGTGCAGGCCTGGTCCTGTTCTGAGGGCTCTGCTGAACCGGATCCTATGAGGTGGGTACTGTTACCATCTTCACTTTACAGGCAGGGAGACTGAGGCACAGGCCAGCCAGGACGTGCCCAGGTCACATCACTAACAAGTGGTACAGCCTGGATTGAAACCCAGGCAGTCGGGCCCAGGGGGAAAGAAGTCCCAGAAGGGTCCTTCAGTTGTAAAACATCATTGGGGGGATGGGAAGAACAGTAGGGAACCAAGGGCTTTGTAGGCAGTTGGGGGATGGATTGGCTTTTGGGCAGTTTTTGAGCAGTTTGAGGTGTTCACAGTGGATCCAGCTGCTGCCCAGCAGACATTCGGGTTGTTTTTTTTGTTTTGTTTTATTTATTTATTTATTTTTTTGACAGAGTCTTACTCTGTTGCCCAGGCTGGAGTGCAGTGGCATGATCTTGGCTCACTGCAACCTCCCATTCCCGGGTTCAAGCGATTCTCTGGCCTCAGCCTCCCGAGTAACTGGGACTACAGGCATGCGCCACCACACCTGGCTAATTTTTATATTTTTAGTAGAGACGGGGTTTCACCATGTTGGCCAGGCTGGTCTCAAAGTCCTGACCTCAGGTGATCTGCCCAGCTTGGCCTCCCAAAGTACTGGGATTACAGGCGTGAGCCACCACGCCTGGCCTGATTTGTTAATTGCAAGTCTGTCGTTCAGCAAGACTGAAGCCAGAACAGTATTTCCCAAACTCCCTTCCTTACAGAGTATTTTTTTCCACAGGTTATTTTGTAAACTCTAACATATGACTTGTAAGCTGGACATGAACAAGAATTTGTGATATAGCCTTTTTACCAGGATTGAAGAAGACAGAAAGAAAAAAATCTTGGACAAATTAATTGCAGGAAGAAATGATCAAATTTTGGCTTACATATTTTGCAACAGTGGTATAACACAAAGAAGTAAGCAAATATGGCAGAAGTGTGGTGGCTTTGGCGTCTACTTTTGGCCGTAGTGGTGGCCCTGTTATTCGTGACTCCCGGGGTTCCTACACATCCTTCCCGATGGAAGAAGGTGTTGGCCAAAAAGGTCAGCCAGCTGATGAATTGGACCAAGAAAGACAGAGTGATAAGAATGAGTGACATCATGTTTTATCATTTTGCATTAGATGCACCAAAAAACTATTCTGTTATTGTGATGCTTACTGCTCTCCACGAGTTCAGTTCATGTGTAATGTGCAAAGGCGCTGCCGAAGAATTTCAGATCTTGGCAAATTCCTATCAACGCCCTGGTGCATTCACCACAAAGGTATTTTTTGCAATGGTGGATTATGATGAAAGCCCTGAGGTCTTTGAAGCACTCCAGGTAACGTCAGTTCCGAGTTTCTTCCACTTTTCTGCCCAATGGAAATTTACAACAGATGACATTTATAATTTGAGAGGAAGGGATATTGTTGCTGACCAAATGGCTGAATGGGTAGCAGAAAGAACACATGTCAGTGTCAGAATCAGACAGCCTACAAATTATCATGGTCTCCTCAAGCCGGGCATACTGTTGGCTCTCATTGGTGGACTTGGGTATTTCTTGAAATGGAATAGGAAATCTATTTCTTGCAGAATTTTGTGTGAAGTTTTAACTCTGTGCTTTGTGATTGTGATGACATCTGGTCAAATGTGGACTTATATAAGAGGAGAACCGTATGTCCAAAGGGACCCTCGCACAGGACATAAACATTATATCAGTAAATTTAGTCAGGCTCAGTTTGCAGCAGAAACATTCATTATTTCCCTGTTTAATATGTGTGTTAGCCTGGGAACGGCGCTGTTAGACAAGGCTGCCACCTCTACGATGACCATCATAAAGAGAAAGATGATGTGTCTGGCTGGTATATGTCTTCTTGCCATATTCTTCAGTTGGCTGCTTTCCCTCTTTAGATTTAAAGTACCTGACTATCCATACAGCTTTGTCTGGGATTAAAAAGGATCCTACAGACATAGACAATGAAGCAAGAAATTTGAAAAAAAAATGTGAAGCAGAAAAATGCAAACTCATAGCTTTTTAAAGTAATTGAGATTTCACCAGAAGAGACCATAAGTGCTTTAAGTGCTTTCAAAATCTGTCAAGTATTATAGTTTGTATCTTCTCTGCTCTTAATTTTTCTCCCCGAGTGTTATAGATTACCTCAAGTCCAATTATTAAAATATTCAGAGAGTACAACTTTCATTGAATCAGAACAATGTTTAAAAGTACCTTAGTTAATATTAATATTTGGTAGGCTGATCTTATTCTAATATGAAAAATAATCTTTTTTCTTCTGTGTGTGTTTTTTTTTTTTTTTTTTTTTTTTGAGACGGAGTCTCACTCTGTTGCCCAGGCTGCAGTGCAGTGGTGCAATCTTGGCTCACTGCAAGCTCCGCCTCCCAGGTTCACGCCATTCTCCTGCCTCAGCCTCCTGAGTAGCTGGGACTACAGGCGCCCGCCACCACGCCTGGATAATTTTTTGTATTTTTAGTAGAAACGGGGTTTCACCGTGTTAGCCAGGATGGTCTTGATCTCCTGACCTCATGATCCACCCGCCTCGGCCTCCCAAAGTGCTGGGATTACAGGCGTGAGCCACTGCACCCGGCCAAAAAATAATCTTTTTTCTTTTTCTTTTGAGGCAAGGTCTCCCTCTCTCGCTCAGACTGGAGATCAGTGACACAATCTCAGCTCACTGCAACCTCCACCTCCTGGGTTCAAGCAATTCTCCTGCCTCAGCATCTTGAGTAGCTGGGACTACAGGAGTGTGCCACTACGCCCAGCTACTTTTTTGTATTTTTAGTAAGGACGGGGTTTTGCCACGTTGGCCAGGCTGGTCTTGAACTCCTGATCTCAAGTGATCCACCCCTCTTGACCTCCCAAAGTGCTGGGATTACAGGCATGAGCCACTGTGCCTGGCCGAAAAATAATATCTTGACAAGGTATTCCCACACCTGGCCACTGAAGATAATTATTATCCCTCTATGGCAGTGTACATTTGCAGTCTGTTTTGTGGGCGGAGAGAGCAGTTGTATTATCTTGTCCCCTGAAGTTTAAATACCTATGTTTAGAGTACACTTCCAAAGCTCAGAGGCAAATATATACTTCTTACTTCTTAGTACTACTAGGTATCCGTCTCTCCTATTGGAATACACTAGTATGTTTCTTCCTTTTTTTTTTTTTTTTTTGCTGTTTTTTTCTTTTACCATGCTGTTTTTTTTTTTTTTTTTTTTTTTTTCCTTTTTCTTAAGACAGAGTTTCACTCTGTCCCCCAGGCTGGAGTGCAGTGAGTGGCGTGATCTCGGCTCACTGCAACCTCCACCTCCCAGGTTCAAGTGATTCTCCCACCTCAGCTTCCCAAGTAGCTGGGAATACAGGCGCACACCACCAAGCCCAGCTAATTTTTGTATTTTTAGTAGAGATGGAGTTTCGCCATGTTGGCCCGGCTGGTGTTGAACTCCTGACCTCAGGTGATCTGCCCGCCTCAGCCTCCCAAAGTGCTGGGATTACAGGCGTGAGCCACTGAGCCTGGCCCTTTTACTATGCTTCCTGATAGTTGTAGAAATTACAAACCAGTTAAACACCAGATTACAATTTATCTTTGATTATTAACTACCTTTTATCTGGAAAGATTTCAGATACGTTATCTTTCCTTATTTTTCTTTCCTGGGGCCAATCTCTAACAAAATAGTATTTCCTATTTCTGTGTTGGCTTTGTTGACTTGAGGTTGTTTTCCATTTACTTTAAATCTAAGAGAAAAATAGGTATAAAGACAGTTGAGAAGATAAATAATAATTTCATTCACCCATTCTATTTAGGAGCCTGCTAAAATATCAAGTCATTTCCAAAATGCAGAAACACAAAACTGAACACCCTAATAGTTTTTTTGTAATTTTAATAAAATCTGTTCCATTTCAGCCTTTCTTCCCTCTTAGTGGAAAAACAAGGTACAAATTTAAAGATGTTTTCCCCCTTTATCCTCCTTCTGTCATATGTAGATAAAGTCCCAAACATCTTACTAGCATACTTGGCAAATTATAGCAAAGATTTAAGGGAGGATTTTTTTTGTTGTTGTTGTTATTTATTTATTGAGGTAGAGTCTTACTTGTGGCCCAGGCTGGAGTGCAGTGGTGTGATCTCGGGTCACTGCAACCCCTGCCGTTGCCTTCAAGCGATTCTCCTGCCTCAGCCTCCTGAGTCGCTGGGATTACAGGTGCCTGCCACCACGTGCAGCTAATTTTTGTATTTTTAGTAGAGACGAGGTTTCACCACATTGGCCAAGCTGGTCTCGAACTCCTGACCTTGTGATCCACCCGCCTCGGCCTCCCAAAGTGCTGGGATTATAGGCATGAGCCATCGTGCTGGCCTGCTGTCATTTATTTATTTATTTATTTTGAGACGAAGTTTTGCTGTTGTCGCCCAGGCTGGAGCACAATGACACGACCTCAGCTCACTGCAACCTCTGCTTCTTGGGTTCAAGTGATTCTCCTGCCTCAGCCTGCCGAGTAGCTGGGATTACAGGCAACCGCCACCACGCCCAGCTAATTTTTGTGTATTTAGTAGAGACAGGGTTTCACCATGTTGACCAAGCTGGTCTTGAACTTCTGACCTCAGGTGATCCACCCGCCTCGGCCTCCCAGTGTTGGGATTACAGGCGTGAGCCACTGTGCCCGGCCCTGGCCTGTTGTTATTTTTAAGACAGAGTCTCACTGTGTTATTGCTCAGGCTGCAGTGCAGTGGTGTGATCTTGGCCCACTGCAACCTCTGCCTCCAGGGCTCAAACAATTCTCCTGCCTCAGCCTCCCTAGTAGCTGAGATTACAGGTGGGCACCACCACGCCCGCCTGTAAAAAAAATTTTTTTGTATTTTTAATAGAGATAGGTTTCACCATGTTGGCCAGCCTGGTCTCGAACTCCTGGCCTTAAGTGATCTGCCCGCCTCAGCCTCCCAAAGTGCTGGGATTATGAGCCACCATGCCCGACCTGAGGTTTGTTATTAGATCAAACTCCACCCTTCTCTCTGGAAATTGCCATTTTAGAAATGTGAGAACTGTCATTGTGAAAATGTTTTTCAAGCAACAACAATATAATGTCACATTAGAAGGATCCTGTCTTAAATTGGGACTGGCTTGGCTATTTAGAGTCAAGTAACCCTCTTTCAAGGTCTGGTAGAAGATTTGAAGGTTTTATGTGAGTGTTTGCCAAGGGAGTTGAGTTTACTTATAATTATTTTTAATATTTTTATTAAAATATTATTTTAATGTTTTTATTAAAATATTAATGTTTTTAATGTTTTTATTAAAGTATTAATATTATTAATATTTTTAGCAGGAGGTGACTGGGAATAGTTGACCTCTCGCACAGACATTTTTTGTTGTTCATTACTCCAGAGGAAACTGCTTGACTTTGACCTTTTTTCCAGCTTGCTTTTCTGCTGGTCCTGTACTTGTCTCAGGCCAAAGAAATTCGTGCTGAGATTGTCAAGGCTGAGATTTGGGTGAGGCTAACTCGTTTTGCATAGCATACTAGTCAGAGAAATAACGGCCCACTTCAACTACACGGCTGCAGATGATTTGCTCTGGAGGTTAAAACAATGATTCCTACCATCCCATCTGCCCTTCTTATCTTCAAAACCCACTCTTTTTCCATAAGAAAGAAAAGTCTTCAGGGTAAAATAAATGGCAAGTAACTTTGCTGCATTCAGTAAAGTGATATACTTTTGTGCAGATTTTCAAATTAATATCTAAAGAATCTTAGACAACAGTCATAATTTTATGAATGGTCTAGCTAGCACCTATGAATATGTATTTTTAAATACTATTCAAAGGAATACCACAGATGGCAAACTTTCATAGTCTAAAATCTTTATACAAGCACAAATATAAATTGGAAAAAATTAAGATTAAGCTTACAAAAAAAAATTTAAAAAGATGGTTAATCTTTTTTTTAACAGAGTCTCGCTGTGTCGCCAAGGCTGGAGTGCAGTGGTGCGATCTTGGCTCATTGCAACCTCTGCCTTCTCGAGACCACCCCAGGCAACATGGTGAAACCCCGTCTCCACAAAAACTACAAAAAGCAATTCTCCTGCCTCGGCCTCCTGAGTAGCTGGGACTACAGGTGTGCACCACCACGCTCGGCTAATTTTTTTTCTTTTCTTCTTTTCTTTTTTTTTTTTTTTTTTTTTTTGAGACCAAGTCTCGCTCTGTCGCCCAGGCTGGAGTACAGTGGCGCGATCTCGGCTCACTGCAAGCTCCGCCTCCCAGGTTCACGCCATTCTCCTGCCTCAGCCTCCCCAGTAGCTGGGACTACAGGTGCCCGCCACCACGCCCGGCTAATTTTTTTTTGTATTTTCAGTAGAGACAGGGTTTCATCGTGTTAGCCAGGATGATCTCGATTTCCTGACGTTGTGATCCGCCTGCCTCGGCCTCCCAAAGTGCTGGGATTACAGGCGTGAGCCACCGCTCCCGGCCATTTTTGTATTTTTAGTAGAGACGGGGTTTCACCATGTTGCCCAGGTTGGTCTCGAACTCCTGACCTCAGGTGATCCACCCACCTTGGCCTCCCAAGTGCTTGGATTACAGGTGTGAGCCACGACGCCTGGCCAGTTAATCTTAATTTTACATGTGTATAAAATACATGTGAAAACCATCTGAATGCTGGTGCTGACTGAAATCCTGTCTGATGCAGCATCAGACCATTCCTACACTTGATCTTAGCCAAAAGGCCGAGAAGCGATGCATCAGACCATTCCTATGTTCTGTTTTTTTATTTTTGCTTTGGAATACAATATGCAAATTCTATTTCGCAACATAGTTACAGTAAAGGAAGAGTAATTTTATACATTTGATAGTTTCAAGTGCTTTTGTTTTGTTTTTGACACTGGGTCTCACTCTGTCACCCAGGCTTAAGTGTAGTGGCACATGCAGCCTCCATGTCCTGGGCTCAGGTGATCCTCCCACCTCAGTCTCCCATGTAGCTGGGACTACAGGAGCATGTCACCATGCCTGGCTAATTTTTGTAGTTTTTGTAGAGATGGGGTTTCACCATGTTGCCTGGGGTGGTCTCGAACTCCTGGGCTCAAATAATCCACCCACCTTGGCCTCCCAAAGTGCTGGGATTACAGGCATGAGCCACCATGCCCAGCCTCAGGTACTTTTGAATTGGCCTATTTTTAAAATCATTTAGCAAAGCCTATTAAAATTTTGTTTCAGTTGAGAACTGAACATATTGGACTTTATGATACTAAGCCACTAAGGTATCTGTTTTGTTTATAATTATAAATTTTGAACCCCAGCATTATTCTTAAGAAAAAAAGTCTTTTTTTGAGACTGAGTCTCTTTCTGTCACCAGGCTGGAGTGCAGTGGTGCAATCTCGGCTCACTGCAAACTCCATGCACTGCAACCTCCGCCTCCCAAGCTCAAGTGATCCTCTCACCTCAGCCTCTTGAGTAGCTGGGATTATAGGTTCACTACCATGCCCAGCTAATTTTTTGTATTTTTTGTAGAGATGGAATTTCACCATGTTGCCCAGGCTGGTCTCAAACTCCTGAGTTCAATCAGTCCACCTGCCTCGACTTCCCAAAGTGCTGGGATTACAGGTGTGAGCCACTGCACCCAGCCCAAGAAAGATATTTTAATAGGGAAAAGTACAAGAAAAGTACTACTCTATAAAGGCATTGCAGCTGGGCGCGGTGGCTCACGCCTGTAATCCCAGCACTTTGGGAGGCTGAGGCAAGCGGATCACTTGAGGTCAGGAGTTCAAGACCAGTCTAGCCAACATGGCAAAACCCCATCTCTACTAAAAATACAAAAATTAGCTGGGCATGGTGGCACACACCTGTAGTCCCAGCTACTTGGGAGGCTGGGGCATGAGAATTGCTTGAATCCAGGAGGTGGAGGTTGGAGTGAGCCAAGATCATACCACTGCACTCCAGCCTGGGCGACAGAGCAAATCCCTGTCTCAAAGAAAAGAAAAAAAAAAGGCATTATAAAGATCTTCATAGACTGTAGAAACTGTGGAAGCAACAGAAATGACAGATGACATTTGTGGAAGCAACAGAAATGACAGGAAAAAAGTCATCTTTCTTCTATAGATAAAACTAAAGATTTCAGTTCCCTTCATAACATTTAGTCAAATATTGTGAAAACGTACACCTCCTTTCCTGGCATTGACACATCAACCTAATTAATTTCCTGAAAACATAAGCAAGGTATGCAAGTATCAGCAGCTGAGATAAATCTGTCAAATAACCAGACAAATTAAACATGAAAACTACATTCAGATGTATGCCCCTCACTGGCCAGGCACAGTGGCTCACGCTTGTAATCCCAGCACTTTGGAAGCCAAGGTAGGTGGATCACCTGAGGTCAGGAGTTCGAGACCAGCCCGGCCAACATGGTGAAATCCCATCTCTACTAAAAATACAAAAAATTAGCCAGGCGTGGTGGCGGGCGCCTGTAATCCAGCTACTCTGGAGGCTGAGGCAAGACAGTCGCTTGACTCCAGGAGGTGGAAGTTGTGGTGAGCAGAGATCGTGCCACTGCACTCCAGCCTGGGCAACAGAGTGAGACTCCGTCTCAAAATGACAACAAACACTTAGAATGTTACCTTCGACTGCCACCTCATTTCTGATGCTTAAGTGTGGTGTTCTGAGCACCCTTGCTCTGAAGAAAGTCTCAAGCAGTTGAGCTCTAATGTAACTGGCGATTTGTTTGGTTCTGGCGTATCTTACTATTTTTTGTTTTGGAGACAGGGTCTCGCTCTTTTGTCCAGGCTGGAATACAGTGGTATGATCGCAGCTCGCTGTAGCTTCGAACTCTTGGCCTCAAGCAAGCCTCCTGCCTCAGCTTCCCAAGTAGCTGGGATTACAGGGGGATGCCACCACACTCGGTTCTTATTTTTAAAGAGAAGATAAAATCTGGGCCAGGTGCAGTCTCATGCTTGTAATCCAAGCACTTTGGGAGGCCGAGGTGGGAGGATTGCTTGAGGCCAGGAGTTTCAGACCAGCCTGGTCAACATAGTGAGACTCCATCTCTACAAAAATTTTAAAAACTATCCGAATGTGGTGGTGTACACCTGTTGTCTTAGCTACTTGGGAGGCTGAGGCAGGAAGATCCTTGAGCCCAGGAGGTGAGCTGTGATCCTGCCACTGCATTTCCACCTGGGCGACAGAGTGAGACCCTGTCTCTCTTAAAAAATTTTAAAACAATTGGCCTGGCATGGTGGCTCATGCCTGTAATCCCAGCACTTTGGGAGTCCAAGGCGGGCGGATAACGAGGTCAGGAGTTCAAGACCAGCCTGACCAACATGGTGAAATCCCGTCTCTACAAAAAATAAAAAAAAAATTAGCCAGGCATGGTGGTGGGCACCTGTAATCCCAGCTACTCAGGAGGCTGAGGCAGGAGAATCGCTTGAACCCGGGAGGTGGAGGTAGCAGTGAACCTAGATCGCACCACTGCACTCCAGCCTGAGTGACAGAGCGAGACTCTTATCTCAAAAAAAAAAAAAAAGAAAGAAAATTTAAACAATTAAAAATTATTTGCAGACTGAAACTGGCCTGCCAACTTGCGACTTGTGGTATTAGTCTAACAACTTTAATTATAAAATGAAGAGCTATACCTGAAATTATGCGTTTAAAGAGGGTTGAGAGCTGATTTCCAAAATCTTAGTCCAGTGTTTTCTTGCATCGCCTACCGGGGCTGTTTATCCACTTTTGGAACCAGTTCATTTTGGTTCCTTTTTTCCCTACACATTCTTAATTCTTTCACCTCCTGGTAAAGTTTGGAAGCCTAGTGTCGTCTCCCCATTTTCACTCCACTCACTGTCTTTTATTTAAGAAGGTGAAAAATGGGTGGGGTAGGGGGGAGGTAGGCAGTCTTTGAAAAACCTGAGCTCCAGCCACATGCCCAGCACTGGAAACATTCTATGTATTGTTTCATTTAATGCTCCATCAGTTCTATTTTCTCCTTTCACACTGGAGGAAACTGAGATTTAGAAGCATCAAGGAACTTGCTCAGAGTGTCACGTAATTGAGGTTTGAACCCAGGACTTCATGACTAAAGCTTAAGTTCCTTCCACTGTATCACATGGGTCTCATTCCCTAGTCTGAAGAGCTGTAATGATGACCACACAAGAGAAAGTTTAAGAGCAAAGCTTTTCTTTTTATTGCAGTTATTAGTGAAAGTTATACTTCAAACTGAAGCTAAGCAACACTAAAACCATTAATATTTTTAAAATCAAGGATTAAAAACAAATACAACATAGAACTCTCCAGTAGGCAGAATGGCAGAAAAAAGAGTAGTGGTTCTGTCACAGAACATTTCGTGACAGTTTGGCTCAGAAAGAATCATGACAATTCCTTTTGTTGTTGTTGTTGTTGTTGTTTGCCTCCCAACAGGAAACAATGACACTTTCTTTAACACAACATATTATATGAGCTGCTTAAAAACCAGCTTCTTCAAGCTTCTCAGTCTCACTCATAACTTGTTCGTAGTATAATAATTTCTGTGGGGAAGATAGTTTAACTGAAATATAATATTTTTTCTGGGGAAGATAGTTTAACTGAAAAAGAAAATATATTACCAAATTTTAAATACTGAAAACAAGTACTTTTGTTCAAAAACTTTATTTGCCTTCTGCTCATTATAATTACATATAACCTTCAAGGAGTTTAAATGACAACCAAATCCAAGGCCTGGCCCCCAAGAACACAGTGATAGGATTCAGCATTTGGTGTTTCTAATTACACAATGACTACATATATATCACAGACTTGCTGTCATCCATTCTCCAGCATAAAGTTCCAATTTCCTCTTAATAAAATATGGCAGTCAAGTTTAGCCTCATTCAAAATCTTATCTGGTCCTATAGCATATTACAGACTTAGACTCACTCTTCTGTTTTAATTGATGTTACTGTGTAGCCAAAGATTTTAAGAAAAGATTTATAGATATACACTTGAAATTCTGCAATCTTGAAATACCACAATAAATTGTTCTTACTTATGAAAAGCCAACAACAACAAAAAAGGCCAGGCCAGGCAAAAGACAGAGGGGAAGGGAAGATGAGGAGGGAGGTTTGAGAGTCCCATCATTTTGCCTTGCTGAAACTGGGTTTCAGTAGAAATATTTGGCAAGAATAGTGTGGAAAAGGAGGATGGAGAAAGAGGTTACTCTGATTTTATGTAATAATTCAGTTTCAAAACATACTGATATCAACCTCCAAAAATAGTAGTTCACCTCTGCAATACAAATAGGCACACACGGTAAAGATGGTTAAAAAGTAGAATTTAAAAGGCTATTTGTCCATCTTCAGGACATTTTGCAGGCGGCCCCACCCTCCCCACATGTCCTGTATTTACATTTTACTCTTCAGAAAAGCCCCTTTTAAAAGAATGCTATTTCTTCCTCCATTATTTAGGGTTTTTTTTTTTTTTTTTTAGCAGCAATTATCTAGTGGGAGCAGTTAGCTACGCTTTAGGGGTGTGTGTTTGTATGTGCATTGTGTGTAACAAATGTTCCCTACAGTGAGCAGTCAGATTACACTGGAATGGTCATATTACAATTTAGTCCCCCAAACACTAAAGAAACACATTATTTTTTTCTAGATAAACTTAATACACAGAGTTATAAACATAAAATATTGATATAGACACACATACGCACACCACTGCTTCCCACAGCCTATGAAGGCATCCACGTACTAGTCCACAAGAATGATCTTTATTCACAAGATATAGTAATACTTTTATGGGTCCATAACTGAAAAGAGACATTAAAGCTACACATTACAGCAAAAATAGTTTAAAATTATTCCTGATATATCAGTGTTAGCTATCTCACCGCACAAGGTGGAGTTTTTGTTCATTTTTCATTTTTCAAACATGAATCTCCCCAACTTTTCATCTTCAGTACTTGAAATTCTCATTGAAATTAATGCAGATGCCACCTTTGTTAGCAATGAGTTGGAAAAGCCCAACTGCCTGCAACAAGGGGAGGTCGGCATCTGTGGAGATAAAAGTAAATGTTGAATGCGTCCATACCCTGTGTACCTAAAATGCATCCTTTTTTCTTTTTTTTAAAAAAATCTTGTCTGTTGCAACAAAGAATTGTTTACACTCCCTGAAGTGGTATGCCCTTTGTAATTTCCTAGAAACAGAATCTCTTCCCCCCATGGAAATGCATAAGGCTGTTGAAATGTAAGGACCTGCCACGATCCATAAAGGTAACTGCATCAGACACCTGATATGACCTGCAGGTGCTCAGAACTGAATTCACATGAAGCAAAAACTTTCACTATATTTTAACCTTTACAGGTACACGATGATTGGAATTTTTAAAGTAAAGCAAAGTTAAATTCTGCAAAGCCATGAGTGAAATAAGCACACTTTCTTTCTTAAAATCTAACCCTCTTCTTCAAAGAAAGGTACCAAAAATCGGCCAAGAAACAGGGGAATAACCATCTAATTGTACAACAGCCTCTGATGCTAACATGTAGCAAAAGTGCCTGAAGGCAAAGGTGAAGTTAATTTCTAAGTATTTGTATTTTATGATTATTATTATTTTTTTAATTGAGACAGAGCTTCGCTTTGTTGCCCAGGCTGGAGTGCAGTGGCACAATCTTGGCTCACTGCAACCTCTGCCACCTGGGTCCAAGCAATTCTCCCACCTTAGCCTCCAGAGTAGCTGGGATTACAGGCACCCTCCATCGCGTCCAGCTAATTTTTGTATTTTTAATAGAGACGGGGTTTTGCCATGTTGGCCAGGCTGGTCTCGAACTCCTGACCTCAAGTGATCCACCTACCTCGGCCTCCCAAAGTGCTGGGATTACAGGCATGAACCACCGCACCCAGCCAATTTCTAAGTATTTGATGGTTTTCACCACATTAATCTAACAACTGCAGCTGCCATAGCACCACTAAAATCATTTGGTTTTTGAAAAGTTATGCGTTTGCCAAGGATTATTATAAAGAAAAATGCAGCCTGTGTGCTGGATATCTTGCAGGGAAGAAACAACAGGATATGTCTGTAAGTGAGCACTACACCACGATAAGGCCTATGTTTCTCTTATTCCTGTTTCATAAAATGATCTATGACAAAGACATTTTCACAGAGGCAAACTGGAAAGGAATCCTTCACACAACACTCTTCTATTATCTTGAAAGTCTGAATAGCTTTTCCTTTGCAGAACTCAAATGCTTCTGCAAACATTATCTGATTCTTACGACAATTTAGTGATCACACCTATAATCCCAGCACTTTGGGTGGCTGAGGCAGGAGGACTGCTTGAGCTCAGGAGTTACGAGATCAGCCTGGGCAACATGTGAGACCCCATCTCTGCAATAAAAGAAAATAATTAGCCAGGTGTGGTGGCATGTACCTCTAGTCCCAGCTACTTGGGAGGCTGAAGCAGGAGGATAGTTTGGGCCCAGGAGTTGGAGGCTGTAGTGAGCTATGATCACACCACTGTAGTTCAGCCTGGGCAAGAGAGTGAGACCCTGACTCAAAACAAAAGAACCCCAACAATTTAGTGAGGTAGGTGAGGACAGTCATTACCACTCTTATTTACAAGGGGAAACTAGGCACACAGAGATTAAAAGAATTGCGTAAGGACATGGCGCAAATCGGTGGGAGACCTATTACTAAATTCCAAGTCTGTGGCTCATATTCTAGAGCCCTTTCTACTCTGAAAGGCAATACATTCTCAATAGGCTTTTTCCAGTCGTGACCTTTCAAAAGTTCCTCCATTAAAGAACACCTTAAGCCTTCTCTCTTACAGCCCACGCTTGACTAGGAAGTGGGATGAGTTTTAAACTATTTTTACATAATATTTTGCACATATCAAGAAGGCAGATGTGAGACATAAACTGTATAATAAAGTCAGAATAAATACATAAATTAAGAGAAATGAACAGGTTAAGTATTAATTCATTCAGTATAATTTTTTACGTATTTTAGAAGCCATGTATCAGAACAAAAGTCATAACATTTTAAAGTTTAAATTAGAGTCCAATTTATCAAAACCATAAGCTATATTAATTTTCTTTAAGAATATGAGGATCTCTGTTGGTTGGCAGAAGGTTAGAATATTACTTTCAAGAATAATTCTTATTTATTTATTTATTTTAAAGATTGGAGTCTTGCTGTATTGCCCAGGCTTGCTTTAAACTCCGGGGCTCAACTATCCTCCTGCCTCATCCTCCTGAGAAGTTCGGACTACAGGTGCAAACCACCACATCTGGCTAATATCAAGAATAATTTTATCACTTCGCCATAATACATCATATTCCTGATATATATTCTGTTCACATTAGCATTCTATAGCTAGCAAAAAATTCCATGGCTAGAGATAATACTTGCAACATTAATACTTTCAATCTTAATTCTCACTTAGCTGAGTTAGAATTTCTCTTCATATATGTTAAAGTTACATTGTAATAATCATCATTCTATTTTTGTTTTATCCTTCCCCTTTTATTTTTAACAGTGTGTGTGTGTGTTTGTGTGTGTGTGTGTGTGTGATGGAGAGAAAAGAACAATTGTGTGATTCACAAATGGCATAAAACACTGATTGTATTACAAATAAGAATGGTGGCACTCTAGTAAGTAAGATAATGGAATGTCAAAGGAAACAAACTTTAGAATACAAACATGGAAAACGTGCTAAAATATTAATCAAGCTATAGCTTGTGGCACATGATTCTTCTTTCCCAAGTATTTTGAGAGTGTCATTTACCCCCAGTAGAATTCTATATAAACTGCCTCTAAGTCCTTTTCCTATTCCTTGTTTTTTTTTTTTTTTTTTTTTTTTTTTTTGAGACAGAGTCTCGCTCTGTCGCCCAGGCTGGAGTGCAATGGTGGGATCTCGGCTCACTGCAACCTCCGCCTCCCGGGTTCCAGACTACCTTGTCTGGAAAGGCCCTGCTTGGTGTTTTGCCCTATTTAAAGGGCAAAACCAAACACGTTATGTTGATAGCAATGCCTGGCTCTATTAAGGATAAATACTTCATTTAATTTCCTTATTGTAATTCAGACTAGTAGGATTCTCCTGCCTCAGCCTCAGGCGCCTGCCACCACGCGCAGCTAATTTTGTATTTTTAGTAGAGACAGGGTTTCACCATATTGGCCAGGCTGGTCTCAAACTCCTGACCTTGTGATCTGCCTGCCTCGGCCTCCCAAAGTGCTGGGATTACAGGCATGAGCCACCGTGCCCGGCCTATTCTTTCTTTTTTAAAGAGGGGTTGGACTGTGGGCTAAGAAATGAGAAAGCTCCTGGAAAACCTTAATTGCAATTAATTACTATAGAAGATCAAGTCTGTTGCTATCAAAACCAGAGCTTCCCTTTGTTAAACTCCCTGGGATCAAACTGTACCCATAAACTGGGTTGGATTGTCTATGCCAAAATTCTTTCTTCATTACAAACTAACCAGTGTTTTTACCAAATCCCACACCAAAACCATTTTCTTTACAGGAAGGACTATCTTGTCTGGAAAGGCCCTGCTTGGTGTTTTCTATTTAAAGGGGAAAACTAAAGACATTATGTTGATAGAAATGCCTGGCTCTATTTAAGGATAAATACTTCATTTAATTTCTTTACTGTAATTCAGAAGCAACTTCCAAGACTTCTCAAAGTTACTGAGAATAGCTGTGCCTTTGGGTCTGGGACAACATTATCATATAAATTTAGATTACAGAGACGCTCGTCTTAGGTCTCTTCTGTAGGTTCAAATAGCAATAGCTGCTCTTTTACTCTGAAAATATTAAACAATTGCAAGGTTTCCGTCCAAAGATCCCAGCAAGGAAGACTTACCCTAAATTCCCCCTCACTATATATTCTCACAATCCTACTAGCCTATTTCTTTACAAAGACCTCCAGTTTCTACAGATTCTGACAGAGTCACGTATGCAACATTTTTGCAGTCTTTCCTTCTTTGGTTCTAAAAAGACTATTAAAGGACTAACTTAAGAGATTTTTGTTTGTTTTCCCAACCAAAAATGAAATAAAGATGAAATAAAGCCATGAAATAAAGATGAAAGTTTTGTCTTTTATTTTTAAAATTATTATTATTTTTTGAGACGGAGTTTCACTCTTGTCGCCCAGGCTGGAGTGCAGTGGCACGATCTTGGCTCACTGCAACCTCCGCCTACAGGGTTCAAACGATTGTCTTGCCTCAGCCTCCTGAGTAGCTGGGATTACAGGTGCCCACCACCACGCCTGGCTAATTTTTGTATTTTCAGTAGAGACGGGTTTTGCCATGTTGTCCAGGCTGGTCTAGAACTCCTGACCTTAGGTAATCAGCCTGCCTCGGCCTCCCAATGTGCTGGGATTACAGGTGTGAGCCACCGTGCCCGGCCAAGATGAAAGTTTTAGGCACTAAATATCAGAGTAATCGCCCTCTCTAGTCTCTGGTGTTGCCTCTTCAACATTGAACATAAAATTATAGATAGCATACCGCCAATTTTTGGAAAGAATAAAATTTAAAAAGCAAAGCTCTAATGACCAACACTTCCATCTGTTTTCTATGCATAACGCTGTTCATAGCAATTCTTTTTTGGTATGATCTATTACTTACTGTACAACGATTTTTTTTTTTTTTTTAGACAGAGTCTCACTCTGTTGCCCCGGCTGGAGTGCAGTGGCATGATCTTGGCTCACTGCATCCTCCGCCACCACACCCGGCTAATTTTTGTATTTTTAGAAGAGACGGGGTTTTGCCATGTTGGCCAGGCTGGTCTTGAACTCCTGACCTCAGGTGATCCGCTCACCTCAGCCACCTAAAGTGTTGGGATTACAGGCGTGAGCCACTGCGCCTGGCCACAAAGCTTTCTTTCTAAAGAGGTGAACTAAACATGAACAAGCCATCAAGTACTTCACTGTGGTCAAGCCGTGCTGATGTCAGGTAGCAGGATTTGTGGAGCCAACCAGTTAAAACAGCAAAATAAACTCTATATGCCAGGTTTCTATGAACTTTCAGAAGGAACAAGAAAACACAGGACCAGAGGCACTTTTTTTTTTTTTTTTTTTTTTGAGATAGAGTCTTGCTCTGTCGCCAGACTGGAGTGCAGTGGTGCAATCTTGGCTCACTGCAACCTCCACCTCCCAGGTTCAAGTGATTCTCCTGCCTCAGCCTCCCAAGTAGCTGGGACTACAGGCGTGCGCCACCACGCCCAGCTAATTTTTGTATTTTTAGTAGTGATGGGGTTTCAGCATGTTGGCCAGGATGGTCTCCATCCCTTGACCTCGTGATCTGCCCACCTCAGCCTCCCAAAGTCAGGGATTACAGGCGTGAGCCACCGTGCCCGGCCCAGAGGCAACTTTTAAAATGTTGGTTTTCAGGAACTACATGTCTGCTAACCTTGGACATGTTGAAATGTAATGAATACAACTATTAAGGTTATAAGCGCAATAAATATCCTTAAAAGGGGACATACACTCACAGCAAAAATATTTTGCTTTTTTTTTTGAGACGGAGTCTTGCTCTGTCGCCCAGGCTGGAGCGCAGTGGCATGATCTTGGCTCACTGCAACCTCCGCCTCCTGGGTTCAAGCCATTCTCCTGCCTCGGCCTCCCCAGTAGCTGGGATTACAGGCGCGTACCGCCAAGCCCAGCTAATTTTTGTACTTTTAGTAGAGACGGGGTTTCACAATATTGGGCAGGCTGGTCTCCAATTCTTGACCTCGTGATCCGCCCGCCTCGGCCGCCCAAAGTGCTGGGATTATAGGTGTGAGCCACCACGCCCAGCCACATTAATTTGCTTTTAATTAGTAGTAACAGATTCTTATAATCAGAGTATAAATCTGTACTATCTGTATATAATTAGTACTTGATGTGTGTGGGGGGTGAAGGAAGTATCTCAGAATAGTATATTATAGGGCAAACTAATGTAACTGGCAAAAATGCAAAAAGAAATGAAATGGCTAATCTCTACAAGAAATCACATGCTGATCTATTTTAAACTGTAAAACTTTACATCATATAAAAATAAAATTTTCCCATTTATAATTACCTGACACTTTCCCATTTCCTTGCCTCTCAGTGGAACACACTACAGTAAAATGTCATACATTGAGCTCCAATAATCTAGAATTGAAAACCCAGAGGATGGAATACAGTTTATCTTTTAACCACTTATAGAAATTTCTTAACAAGCAAATTCATGATGTAAAAATACAATGCAAGTATTTTACCTGCTTAAGGGAATATACTTTTTTCATGTACTTTTATTTATTTTTATTTTTATTTTCTGAGATGGAGTTTCACTCTTGTTGCCCAGGCTGGAGTGCAATGGCGCGATCTTGGCTCACTGCAACTTCCACCCCCCGAGTTCAAGTGATTCTCCTGCCTCAGCCTCCCGAGTAGCTGGGATTACAGGCACCTGCCACCATGCCCAGCTAATTTTTGTATTTTAGTAGAGACAGGGTTTCGCCATGTTGGCCAGGCTGGTCTCGAACCCCTGACCTCAGGTGGTCTGCCTGCCTCGGCCTCCCAAAGTGCTGTGATTACAGGCGTTAGCCACCGCACCCAGCCCATGTACTTTTATTTTAAAAGTTAACATTGTTAACAAAGTTAACCAATATCCATAATCTTGATCTTGGCCAGATGCAGTGGCTCATGGCTGTAATCCCAGCACTTTGGGAGGCTGATGTGGGAGAAGCACTTGAGCTTAGGAGTTCAAGACCAGCCTGGGCAATATAGTGACCCCACCTCTAAAGAAAAAAACCACTGGCTGGGCGTGGTGGCGCATGTGAGTAGTCCCAGCTACTTCAGAGGCTGAGGTGGGAGGATAGCCTGAGCCCAGGAGTTTGAAGTTATAGTGAACTATGATTGTGCCACAAAACAAAACAAATAATCTTGACCTATTCACTAGGAAACTGGACTGTCTATATATAATTGAACTTAATATTCTATAATCATTCTTTTTACTGCCTTCCAATTTATTCACATTCATAAATTATTACTATTTAAATTTTTAATTAGCTGAAGAACTCTATTAATCAGTCTTTATACCTGGCTCTCCCTAGCCACTTAAACTCTGATTTCTTCATTGATACTCAGGGATTCAATCGACTTTAGAAGTATGCTAGGGAAAAGATCAGGGTAGCAAATCTTCCATATAACAAATTATGGGGGAAAAGTTTCATTTCAAAGTCAATTATCAATGAATTTTGAATCATTTGCTATTGGTTTTCCAGGCCTACAAAAATGGTGTCTTAATTCTAATGCTGAAAAATGTGACCATTTAAGCCGTTTCAATGTACTTAAAGTTAAAAAAAAAAAAGGCATGTAACAATTATTTATTTGACAGGTTTCCCCAAAACTGCAATCAGGTAAAATAAATCCAATCTGTTATGTTAGTTTGTTACTAAAGGGAAAAAAAGGATCAAACTTACAGGAAAGCCCCACCTCCCCTCCACATGGAGAAATCTGTCTAAAGACTGTCTTTAATGCCCACTATATAAACAACATTAAATATTCTAAGTTACAAAATAGTGTTAATGGTTTATTGGTAAAAATCCAAACTCTAGAGTTTATGGAATTCGTAGTTTGGTTGGTATATTAACACTCCATCTTAATCTTTGCTGCTATTACAAAGAATGAGGAAAGCTAGAAATATCTATAAAAATAAAATACCTTAAAACCAACAAGCAAAATATAAAAGTTGCACACAAATTGCCAATAAATATAAACATCACAATAGAAAAATTAATCTTAACAAAAATAAACTCATAATTGCTATTAAGACATTATAAAAACAAAAAAGTTTAATGTGCATGTATATTTGCAAACAGACACAGTACACTCCAAACAATATAATTTTACTATCATTATTATATAATGCAGCATACAAGGTTACTGAGGTGTGGTATTTTTTTTGTTGTTGTTTGCTTTTAGTCTTATTTTCTGGAAGAATGCTCACCAAATTCACAGGAAACAAGTGCCTAGATGATCATTTACTGCTATTTACTGCTTCCTGGTATGGAGCAAAGTTGCCCTCTGGTAGGTAACTACATTTCTAATTAGTATGAAAGGTCCTGCTATTTTCCTTTCTTTTGCTTATTTCCCCTTAAGCACAATTTTGTACATCCTACTTCTATTTAACTGATCATACCCTTTTAAATGCCTTGTCATCATTTTTCATAGTTCCTGCATCCTAGAAAAAACAAAAAATCATTTAAAATATTCCTTGGTGTCTAGAAAAGAAAATTTCTCTAACAATAGAGATCATCATTTTGCTTTCTCACTTAAGCTGATCTGAATGATGATTTGGTACTGCCTTTATGAGCAGTCCTTCTTAATAATGACTAATTAGGCCGGGTGTGGTGGTGCATGCCTGTAATCCCAGCTACTTGGGAGGCTGAGGCACGAGAATCACTTGAACCCGGGAGGCGGAGTTTGCAGTAAGCTGAGATCGCACCACTGCACTCCAGCCTAGGTGACAGAGTGAGACTTTGTCTCAAAAAAAAAAAAAAAAAAAAGATTAATTAGAAAATGTTGCCTATGATTCCAGGCAAGTTACATTTCCCTTTGGACACTGGTACTATACCCATAATCTTGTTAAAAAGTTAAGTAGGTTTGCTGTTTTATGTGCATTATGGATTTCCTCCAACACAGTTGGGAATTAAAAGAGGTAATTCTACTAAATATTTTGTTTTCAAATTTACAAAATAAATTTGGTGAGCATTTACCTAGATACTTTACTGCATAAAAGCTTTTCTTGGTTCCCTTGGACGAGATTCAGGACAACAACTAACATTATTTTTATGAAACTGTCACACTCTTGGAGTTCTAAAATAATTTATCTTTAAAATTCTTAGCTTCGTGCTATTTGAAAAATAAAAATCTACAGCACCATCTTCTGAAAAGGCACTTTCTAAGAACCGCCTTGCTTTAAAAAATGATTAAAAAATTTAACTCAAGAGTCTATGCCCTGACAAACATCTTTGCTTTACTGAGACCCTAACATAGATACATCAGATTTTGGTTACCTTAGAAATTAGTCTAAAAAAGGAAGGGACCCCAATGGCTGGATAGGTGATTTGATAGGATTCTAATTTTATCACACCATTTACCTGATACTTCAACAGGGTTTCTCACTGGTAAATCTCAACCCTCTATATTGAATTTATCATCCTTCTGTCTTTAATTCAAATTAAAATCTTTAACTTCCATATTTTAAGAACAAAAGATTCTTGAGATTTAATCAATGATGTAAACATCTGGAGTACTAGTTTTGATGGGTAAAGTAATATAAATGTCAATGAGTAGTAGGTAATATTAGCACAAGCCTTGACCATTATATCTTAGTTTGAAAAATTATGTTGACTGACATGGAAAATTACAAACTTAAATGTGCCATTTTAAAAGTAGGAAAAAAGTCAAAATAATTTTTCCCTTTGTGTGTGTGTGTGTGTGTGAGATTATATATATACACACTCATACACACACACACACACACACACACTCCCCCTCCCTGCTTCCTGGGACTCAGCTTGGCATTCACTAATCACAGTATCATTTCTAACATTGCAACTGATCGAGAATGTTCTTAGTATAAACAGGACTTTTTTAAAAGCTTTTTTGGAGAAAATTCTCACTTTCTGATTTCTGTACTGACTTACCTATTCTTGGCTTATTTTTTGACCCCTATAGAATCACAAAAGTGCTTTTCTATGATCAAATATGAGGACTGAAATAGGAAAACAAGGGTTCTAAATTAGGGTTATACTGCTACACAGGAAGGCGTTACTTGATGTCAAACCTCCCAACAATTCTTACTGAAGCTTTAAGACATTTATGAATTCTCAGAAAGAATGAAAATAATGAATACTTCATATGGATAAAGCCAAAATAAAGATGCCAGACTAATGATATTTTTGCAGCTTGACTAACTAATAAAAGGTAATTTAAGTAGCAAGTTACTGTTAAGGGCAACCTGCCTGTTCAACAGAAGAACATCTAAGAGGATAAGCTAAGCAAACATTTAACTCAGGTTTAATGATACTGAATGAAAATTTTGCAGAGTTGTCAGTTAAACTTCTTGGTAAAAATATTAAAATCAAGTTTGAAATAGGAAGACTGCAACATATTCTAGCTGTATCCAAGTCGTTTGCTTCTTGAATTTCATAAAAATCACTGCCCTTGGCAAATTCATGTAGGTCTCTAAACAGATCCATCAAGTTCCTTGAGTCACAAATGGTCTCTAATTCCTGGTGTGCAATCCATCTAAATACTTTGGATCCATCACTGGCATGCTTAGCGCTCACCCTTTCCTTGAACACAGAGATCCGCTGCCAGTCATTCCTGCTGAAGGGCAAGTCAGCTTTTATTTCCCTAGACATGCCTTAAGTCTTTCGTGATTCTGTCTGTCAGAAGGCCTATCCTCCTAAAATCCATTAGAGAATACACAAGTAAACACTAGGCAGTGGTGGGCTGTGGAGAAGCTAGCTTGGAAACTGGTCTAGATCTTTAGAAGGCTGAGAATCCCTGTGCTGGAAAGCAGAGATGCCGCTATCAAGTGCCTTCTGAAACACTCAGTAATTCCTACTAGAACCCCTGCCAGACTCTCTTCTAGGAATAGAAATATATTAATAGGTTATAAACAGGGATTTCCCTTAGAACAATAGTTTCTCCAAGAAACTTGTTAGAAGATCACTATTAAGAAAAAGAAAGGGAATCTAATATTTCTGTTGAAATGTGCCAAAAAACCAGTACTGAGGAGGCTGAGGTACCCTTTTTCAAACTGTAAAAGTCAAAATCTACATTTCTAAAACAAAGAATATCCTGATATTAAATTGAAACTAAAATGGCAGCACCCTTTGTTACTTTGATATTCCGTGTCCTTACTCTTAGGAAAAAAAAGGGTCTAACACTAGCCTTGAATCCTGCTTATCTCCTTATTGTTTAGTGCAGTAACTGTCAGACTCTACTTAAATAAATATAGCAGCTACAGTATTGGAAGTGTATGGTCCTCCATGCCAGTAACGTGATACTGTAATATAATACATGTATCAGCACTTTATGTAGACAGATTAACCATCAAGAATATACATTAAACTCCCAACTCTTCTTCATATGAAAATCAATTATCTAGTTGCCAGACTGATATTTTACAGTCAGTCTTGTAAGACACATCATAGAAAAAAGAAGACCAAAATTTAGCATTCATGATATAGTTAGTGAGCAAGGGCAGGAGCAGAAGGGCCACTGTGAATTTCATGTTTAACTTAAAAAAAAGCAAAACTTTTTTAAAATAAAAAAGATTAGAAATTCTACACCAGAAGTGCAACAATAAATAGGACAAATTTCAAGAAGCATTGGTCACTTAGCCTTTTATCTTAAAATTCTAAGCACAAGTTTTCTTGTAATTAAGAACCAGTGGTAATTAATATACCATTTGTTAGCAAAATAGAAATATAGTATACATATTCTTTCAAGTTAATCAACTTTAAACTAGCTCTTACACTAGCTGACTAGTGTAAGAGCACTCTTAAAAAGAAATCACTCAAAAGGTAAAGCTTTATAATTTAGAAAAAATATTTTTCATCTTAAAAAAGTTCTTCCAAATAGATTTAAATTAAGGGCTCCACTCTAGCATATATGAGTGACTGAAAATTAGGTGACAGAGTCCATAGAGAAAGGGTATCTATAGTCACTCCCTAAAGTTTCCCACATGAATCTGTGCAGCTCCCATGATAAAGGAAGATGTTTTACTCACATTGACCAAGCATAGATGAATTAACTTTTTATCATCTTGGGTATACTATTTTCTTCTCTTGCCCATGATCCTGACTATATTCAGTAAAATTTCAGTGTAAAAAAATCCATCTTTATAGGAAATTTTTCTGGAGGAGATGGGAGAAGGCTGGGAGAAAAAATGTATATACGATACAAATATTACCTTTTGTAAAGTTCTTTGCAACAGTGTTGTAAATTGCATTTCAGACACTTCAAAATAATAAACACACAAAATACAGTACTTTCGTAGTTTTCTGGCAGAGGGACAAAAGATTTCATGCCTGTCGGAGGACATGGGCTCAGATTTTAGGCTCAAAATACAGTGAATTGGCAATAATAGTGGATTACAGGTAAGAGAGAAACTAAAGATCTTAAATCCATTAGGTTTCATGTGCAGATGGAATTCTGAAAGGCTAACAACAATGCCCACTGGAAACAATCTGTAGTATCTATACTCTGAACCAGTGCAAAAAAAAAAAATCAAAATGCAATTTTCATGAGTTACAAAGTGCAAAGCTCCCCTGAATCCAATGTTACTGATAAACTCGGTTTTGATAGCTTTATAGTACTTTTTAACACCTTAAAGTGTAATCAATAAAAGTTTTGTAAAACAATTTCCCACATTTCAGTGATTTAACTGATTTAAAATGATCAAAGTCCTAACTTCCTTTGTTACTATCACCTTAATTTTAAAAGGAAAGTTCCACTGGTGATACATTAGCACAAGTTTTAAAATATTATCTTGCATTTTCCTGATTCATTTTAGTAAATGAAAATGAGCATCTAGCCAATATGATTCTTCAATAAACACATCTATTTGCAAATAATTTAAATATGTTAAGCTATTCACGATTATTTCTTATATAAAAGTTCAACTTTATTTCTAATATTCAAGTTGGACTCATTTAGGCAATTTCACTTCATTTTCATTATGATTTTTTTTTCTTTTGAGATGGAGTTTTGCATTTGTTGCCCAGGCTGGAGTGCAATGGTGCAATCTTGGCTCACTGCAACTTCCACCTCCTGGGTTCAAGCAATCCTGCCTCAGCCTCCCGAGTAGCTGGGATTAGAGGTGCCTGCTACCACGCCCAGCTAATTTTTGTATTTTTAGTAGAGATGGGGTTTCACCACGTTGGCCAGGCTGGTCTCAAACTCCTGAGCTCAGGTAATACACCTGTCTCGGCCTCCCAAAGCGCTAGGATTATAGGCATGAGCCACCGCATCCAGCCTTTTATCATGATGAATTTTAAAAGATATGCTTTAAAACCGAAAATTACAAAACTTTCCTTCTGAAATTAAGGCTGTATTATTTGCCCTTTTAAATTATGGAGGTGCCTGTTCCTCCTACTATCCATGGTAAAGATGCAAACAGACACAACTTTCCTTTAAAACTGCTTATTGCACTAAAGGATAGCAAAAACAAGTTGTCAGTTCTTAAAATAAACATGATTATATGTCTATAAAAGATGCTGCCAATACAATTCTATAATTATTAAAGCACTATTCTAATAAATATAAAAGAAAAGGAAGCTACACTTCCAAACACATACATATGTGTTTATATACACACACATACATGTATATATAAAAAATATATGAAAATCACATTAAGGTATGAGAGGCAGCAAGTAAACTATCAAAAAACAAAACAAAAAAATCCCTCAACAAACCCTTCTCTCTCTCTACTCAATTTCAGAGGTCTCAACCCTACAGAGTTCTAATCTTTTAAAATATTTACCCTTTATAAAATCTTTAAAGAATTTCCATGTATAACCCATAGAAACAGAAGGCTTCAGAAAACACATCACTTATCAGAGAGAAAGAGTTACAACTTCTGACAGGTTTTATATTTATAGCAGCTTTAACAAACTCACTAAAGAAAAAGAATAGTAGGCCGGGTGTGGTGGCTCACGCCTGTAATCCCAGCACTTTGGGAGGTCGAGGCGGGTGGATCACAAGGTCAAGAGATCGAGACCATCCTGGCCAACACGGTGAAACCCCGTCTCTACTAAAAATACAAAAATTAGTTGGGTGTGGTGGCACATGCCTGTAGTACCAGCTACTCGGGAGGCTGAGGCAGGAGAATTGCTTGAACCCGAGAGGCGGAAGTTGCAGTGAGCCGAGATCTCGCCACTGCACTCCAGCCTAGTGACAGAGCGAGACTCTGTCTCATAAAAAAATAAAAAACAAAAAAAAAAGAAAAAGAAAAAAGAGAAGGAATAGTGCAGGTTGCTACTGCTTATATACAAATTGCCCAAATGGTAAATGTATGTTCTGAGCGGGAGGGGAGAGACACACTCTCACAGAAAGTTATTTTATGTATATATATGTGTGTGTATGTGTCTGTGTATGTATGCATACATATATATATATATAAAATTTTGTTTCTTAAGACAGTAATATCAAGAGTTGAGAACTCAGAATTGTGTATGAGATAGGAGTCAGGAGTAGGGTATGCAAAATAAAAGTAGAAATCTAGTTTGCCATATTTTATATTCAAACGAACCAGATACGTCAACATTTGAATGTCACTGGTAGGATTAGGAAAAAAATGTAGGTGATGAAGGCAAGGGAAATAGAGAAATAAAGGCGGTAGTGGGGGTAGAATAAAAGGGAAAGAAAGTTCCCCAGTGGAATGAACTCTAAAATATATAACAGACACATATATATCTATTATCAATCCAGATCTAGATATATATGCATATGAAGTATGGATGTATATATTTTAAAAATACACAGACACCTTTTACAAGAATAGATGAATGCACATTTTTTGCACATATAATTTTGAAAAATCACTTTGATTATTCATGAAGGTGTGTATTTTTTAAACCATCATTTACTTTTTCTTTACTTTTTTTTTGCAAAGATAGTTGTGCTGCCAAGCAACTTGAGGTAAAGGCATTAAAAGGGTTAGACTACAAGAAATGAAAACAAAACAATTGCGATACTTCCTATAGGAGACCGCACAAAAAGCAGTTGGCTGGTTTCATATTGCATAATGATGCTGTGTTCCTTGATGAAGTAAACAATCTTCCTTGTATTAACATAAGGATCAGACCTTGGCCCCCACACAGTGTTGGTTTCTGTATGGCTGGAGGTGTCCTTACTCAATTGACTCCACTGGAAACATACGTTGTATGTCAATTCATCTTTCAGTACTTCCTCTCAGAGAATATACTTGGACTATTTAAGCGAAGTACATTGTGCGTAAGGTATCTTGGTGAATCTGTACAGCCTTGGCAAGAGCTTGTGGATCTCGCCCATTGCTTTGTCCTGAAACGTGACTTCCTTCAGCACTGTAAGAGAAGTGGCAATGAACACAAAAACAAACTTTCTATTCTGATGTAATAATTCCAAAAAATATTATTTGTTGTAGAAAATTTCAAAATTATTAACAAATAAGAGACTGGTGTGACAATCTATGTGTCCATCACTCAGCTTCAATCACTGTTAACTAAAGGCCAACTTTGCTTTACTTCTCTCACCTCCCCAGAATTAATTAGAAGCCAACCCACATATCATATCATTTCGTCTATCTATGTGAATGTATCACTTTATTACCTATAATCTCTCCTTGCAATCAATGTGGTAAAACAACTAAGTTACTCTATGATTCTATTACTAATGAGCCTAGACAATATATTTCAATAGGAAACCTTGGGCAGTCAGTTCTGTCATCACTTTTCACATGGATCACTGACTCCGCTAATAGCTTGTGGAACTTGAAAATCCTACCATGCAGACAATATTTGGATTGGGGTGAGAACCTGTTATGTTTTTATATTACCTGTCATGTTCTTTGTCCACGAGATGATATCTGGCTCTAAATGCTACCAGGTGAGCATAATACGCTGGTGCAGGTATAGAAACAGATCGTGTACAGCGTACGTAAGTGTGGCAGAGCTGGTAAGTTAGCAGCTGAAGTTCATCTGCAGTAAAGCAGTTATCATCCCACAAAACATGATAGTGTGAAGGACGACTGGTACCCTATAGAGAAGGCAATGACATACACTGTTGAATTTTGAACTCTTTTTGTTTTGTTTTGTTTTTTGAGACAAAGTCTTGCTCTGTTGCCCAGGCTGAAGTGCAATGGCGTGATCTCAGATCACTGCAACCTCCACCTCCCGGGCTCAAATGATTCTCGTGCCTCAGCCTCCCCAGTAGCTGGGATTACAGGCATGTGCGATCGCGCCCAGCTAATTTTTTGTATTTTTAGTAGGGACAGGGTTTTGCCATGTTGGTCAGTCAGGCTGGTCTCAAACTCCTGACCTCAAATGATCTGCCTGCCTCAGCCTCCCAAAGTGCTGGAATTACAGGCGTGAGCTACTGTGCTGAGCCCAATTTTGAATTTTAATAAATATTTAATACCAAGTCACATAAAAAACAGGTTTGGCACTTTGGGAGGTCAAGGTGGGAGGGTAGCTTGAGGCCAGGAGTTCAAGACCAGCCTGCACAACACAGTGAGACTCCATCTCCACAAAAGGTAAAAAAAAAAATTAGCCAGACGTGGTGGCATGCACCTGTAGTCCCAGCTACCTGGGAGGCTGAGGCAGGAAGATCACTTGAGCCCAGGAGGTAAGGCTGCAGTGAGCTATGATCCCGTCATTGCACTCCAGCCTGGGTGACATAGTGAAACTTTGTCTCAATAAATAAATACATGAAATGAAATGAAATAAAATAAAATAGAAAAGTAAAGCTGGGAAGATGTATAAAGAACAGTTTTTAGTCTCTGTGAAATATTCTTGGTTATTTGCTGACTACAGCAGAAGTTTCGAACTGATATCCTAAAGGAAATCTGTTCAGGCTGGGCATGGTGGCTCATGCCTATAATCTCAGCACTTTGGGGAGGCTGAGGTGGGAGGACAGCTCAAGCCCAGGAGTTTGTGACTAGCTTAGGCAACACAGGAAGGCCTCATCTCTACAAAAAGATTTAAAAAATTAGCCAGGTGTGGGCCAGATGTGGTGGAGATCAAGACCATCCTGGCCAATATGGTGAAACCCCATCTCTACTAAAAATACAAAAATTAGCTAGGCATGGTGGTGCGTGCCTGTAAGCCCAGCTACTCAGGAGGCTGAGGCAGGAGAATCGCTTGAACCAGGGAGTTGGAGGTTACAGTGAGCCAAGATCGTACCACTGCACTTCAGCCTGGTGACAGAGCGAGACTCTGTCTCAAAAAAAAAAAAAAAAAAATTAGCCAGGTATGGTGGTGTGGACCTGTAGTCCCAGCTAGTCGGGAGGCTGAGGCAGGAAGGTTGCTTGAGCTCAGGAAGTCAAGGCTGCAGTGAGCAGTGATTGTGCCACTGCACTCCAGCCTGGGCAACACGGCAAGACCCTATCTCAAATAAATAATAAAACAAAAATAGGCTGGGTGTGGTGGCTCACGCCTGTAATCCCAGCACTTTGGGGGGACAAGGTAGGTGGATCATTTGAGGTTAAGAGTTTGAGACCAGCCTGCCCAACATGGCAAAACCCCCTCTCTACCACAAATACAAAAAAATGAGCCGGGTGTAGTGGCATGTGCCTGTAGTCCAGCTACTTGGGAGGGTGAGGCAGGAGAATCTCTTTAACCTGGGAGGTGGAGGTTGCAGTGAGCCGTGACTGCACCAGTGCACTCCAGCCTGGGTGACAGAGCGAGACTCTGTCTCAAAAAAAAAATAAATAAATAAAAATAAAAATTTTAAAAGTTAAAAAAAAAAGGAAAACTGTTCCCTAAGGTTTCTGGTTAAATATATTGGAGAAATATTCCTATCTTGAAGATTCATAATGGTCATTTGCATATCAATGGTCTTCAAAAGTTCCATAATAAAAAAAAATCTGTTTAACAGCATTTCTAAAACTTAACTTGAAGAGAGAATCTTTCTCCTCTTGTGATTTTTAAAATACAGTCATCTGGATGCAATGTGGTATTTATTAAATACGGGAGGAAACACTAGGTTAAAATATATAATCCAGTCATATAGGATTTATTTACTTATTTATTTAGAGACAGGGTCTGCAGTCTCAACCTCCCAGGCTCAGGTGATCCTCCCCTCAGCCTCCAGAGTAGCTGGGACTACAGGCACCCACCACCACACCCAGCTAATTTTTTTATTTTTTATAGAGATGAGGTTTTGCCACGTTGCCCAGACTGGTCTCCAACTCCACTCGCCTCGGCCTCCCAAAGTGCTGAGATTACAGGCCTGAGCCTGATATATATAGGTTTTAATCCCTAGAAGATACTATTAACTTTTTTTGGCTTTTGTTATTTTTCATGGACACAATAATTACACATATTTATGAGGTACAGTGTAATATTTTGATACACATATATAATGTATAATGATCAAATCAGGGTAATTAGGATATCTATACCTCAAACATTGTGTCAGGAAAATTCCAAACCCACTCTCCTGGTTATTTGAAAATATACAATAAGTTGGTAATTATAGCCATCCTATAGTGCTACAGAATATTAGAACTTATTCCTCCTACCTAGTTGTAATTTTGTATCTGTTAACCAGTCTTTGGTAACCCCCCTCCCTTTCCTGCCTCTAGTAACTACTATTTTACTCTCTACTTCTATGACATCAACTTTTATAGCTTCCACCAGTGAGATCACGCAATATTTATCTCTCTGTGGTTGGTTTATTTCGCCTAATATAATGTCCTCCAGGCTCATCCATGTTGCCACAAATGACAGAATTTCATTCTTTTTTGTGGCTAAAGAGTATTCCATTGTGTATAAATACCATATTTTCTTTATCCATTCATCTGTTGAGGGACACTTAGGTTGATTCCATCTCTTGCCTATGGTAATAGTACTGCAATAAACATGGGGATGCAGATATCTTCTTGACACACTGTCTCCTTTCCTTTGCATATATACTCAGTAGTGGGATGGCTGGATCATATAGTAGTTTTAATTTCAGTTTTATGAGGAACTGCCATACTGATTTCCCTAATGGCTGTACTAATCTACATTGCCACCAATAGTGGATATGAGTTCCCCTTTCTCTGCATTCTTTGTCTTTTTGATAATGACTATATTAATTTGAGTGAGATGATATGTCATTGTGATTTTAATTGGCATTCCCCTGGTGATTACTGATGTTCAGCATTTTTTCATATACCTGTTGGTCATCTCAATGACTCTCTTGAGACATCTGCCTATTTTAAAATCAAGTTATTCTGTTGTTGTTGTTGAGTTGTTTGAGTTCTTTGGATATCCTGGATATTAATACCTTGTTTTTTTGAGACAGAGTCTTGTTCTGTTGCCCAGGCTCATTGCAGCCTTGCCCTTCTGGGTTCCAGTGATCCTCCCACCTCTGCCTCGTGAGTAGCTGGGACCACAGGTGCGTGCAAGCACATCCAGCTAATTTTTTTATTTTTTGTAGAGATGAGGTCTCAATATGTTGCCCAGGCTTGTCTTGAA
This sequence comes from Symphalangus syndactylus, assembly GCF_028878055.3. NCBI lineage: Eukaryota > Metazoa > Chordata > Mammalia > Primates > Hylobatidae > Symphalangus > Symphalangus syndactylus. The sequence goes on from NC_072441.2 coordinate 141,502,739, forward strand.
ATTGTGGGCTCAAGCAGTCCTCCTGCCTCAGCCTCCTGAGAAGCTGGGATTCCAGGCATGTACCGTGTGCCCAGCCGTTTCTATGTTTTTGATTTAAATGTTTATTGTGATAAACTCCCTCTGAATTCTGTTTTTGCTCTATCCCACAGGGTTCAGAATGTTGTATTTCTACTTTCATTTGTTCCAAGAAATTTTAAAAATTTCTTCTTAATTTCTTCATTGACCCACTGGTTGTTCAGGAGCATACTGTTTAATTTCCATGTAAAAGATATTTGAGGCCGGGCATGGTGACTCATGACTATAATCCTAGTACTTTGGGAGGCCGAGGCAGGTGGATCATTTGAGGTCAGGAGTTCGAGACCAGCCTGGCCAACATTAAATAAAAAAAAAATTGAGGCTGGGTGCAGTGGCTCACATCTGTAATCCCAGCACTTTGGGAGGCCAAGGTAGGTGGATTGCTTAAACTCAGCCTGGGTAACATAGTGAAAAACCTTGTCTCTACAAATAATGTCAAAATCAGCCAGGCATGGTGGCATGTGCCTGTGGCCCTAGCTACTTGGGAGGCTGATGTGGGAGGATCACTTGAGCCCAGGAGGCGAAGGTTCCAGTGAGCCATGATCTCACCAGAGTGAGACCCTGTCTCCAAAAAAAAAAAAAAAAAAAATCATATCAAGTTTTTTTTGTTTTTTTTTTTGGGGAAAGAGTCCCACTCAGTCACCCAGGCTGCAGTGTGCAGTGGTGTGATCTTGGCTCTGCAATCTCTGCCTCTGGGGTTCAAGCGATTCTCCTGCCTCAGCCTCTTGAGTAGCTGGGATTATAGGTGCCTGCCACCACACCAGGCTAATTTTTATATTTTTAGTAGAGATGGGGTTTTGCCATGTTGGCCAGGCTGGTCATGAACTCCTGACCTCAAGTGATCCACCTGCCTCAGCCTCCCAAAGTGCTGGGATTACAGGCGTGAGCCACCACACCCGGCAATTATTTAATTTATTTATTTTGAGACAGAGTCTCGCTCTGTCATCCAGGCTGGAGTGCAGGGGCATGATCTTGGTTTACTGCAACCTCCACCTTCTAGGTTCAAGCGATTCTCTTGCCTCAGCCTCCTGAGTAGCTGGGATTACAGGCATGTGCCACCACTCCTGCTTAATTTTTGTATTTTTAGTAGAGACGGGGTTTCATCACGTTGGCCAGGGTGGTCTCGAACTCCTGACCTCAGGTGATCCACTCACCTTGGCCTCCCAAAGTACTGGGATTATAGGCATGAGCCATCGCACCTGACCGCCTCCATTATTTTAAATTTGTTGAAATTTGTTTTGTGGCCTAACATGTGGTCTATCCTGGTGAATGTTCCATGTGCTGAGAAAATAATGTATATTTTGCAGCTGCTGGATGAAATGCTTTGTATATATCTGTTAGGTCCATTTGGTCTAAAGTGTATTTTAAATCCAATGTTTCTTTGTTGATTTTCTGTTTAGATGATCTGTCAAGTGCTGACAGTGGGGTGTTGAAGTTCTCAACTACTACTATTGGAGTCTCTCTCTTTAGAGCTAATAATACTTGCTTTATATTATACACCTGGATGCTCCAGTGTTGGCTGCATATATATTTACAACTGTTATATCCTCTTGGTAAATTGATCCCTTTAGCATTACATAATGACCTTCTTTGTCTCATTTTATAGTTTTTGACTTAAAGTCTGTTTTGTCTAACTTAAATACAGCTACTCCTGCTTGCATTTCTTTTCTGCTTGCGTGGAATGAATAACTTTCTCCATCCCTTCACTTTCAGTTTATACGTATCTTTACAGGTGAAGTGAATTTCTTGTAGGCAGCATATATTTGGATTGTTAAAAAATTCAGTATTTTAAATATAGGAGGTACATGTGAGATTTGTTACATGGGTATATTACACCCAGATGGTGAGCTTAGCACCCAGTAGTTTTTCTTTTTCTTTTTCTTTTTTTTTTTTTTGAGATACAGCCTTGCTCTGTCGCCAGGCTGGAGTGCAGTGGTGCAATCTCGGCTCACTACAACCTCTGCCTCCCGAGTTCAAGTGATTCTCCTGCCTCAGCCTCGTGAGTAGCTGGGACTACAGGTGCACGCCACCATGCCTGGCTAATTTTTGTATTTTTAGTAGAGATGGGGTTTCACCATGTTGGCCAAGATGGTCTTGATCTCTTGACCTTGTGATCCACCGGCCTTGGCCTCCCAAAGTGCTGGGATTACAGGAGTGAGCCACCATGCCCAGCCCCCCCCCACCCTCCTCTCTAGTAGTCCACAGTGTTTATTATTCCCATGTTATGTCCATGTGTGCTCAATGTTTAGGTCCCACTTTTAAGTGAAAGCATGCAGTATTTGGTTTTCTGTTCCTGTTAGTTTGCTTAGGATTATGACCTTCAGCTCCATCTATGTTGCTATAAAGGATATGATTTCATTCTTTTAAAAAATTCATTCAGTGGCTGGGCTTGGTGGCTCACGCCAGTAATTCCAGCAGTTTGGAAGGATGAGGCAGGTGGATTGCTTGAGCTCTGGATTCAAGACCAGTCTGGGCAACACAGTGATATCCTGTCTCTACAAAAATACAAAAATAAGCCAGGTGTGGTGATGCATGCCTTGTGTGGTGATGCATGCCTGTAGTCCCAGCCATTCAGGAGGCTGGGGCAAGAGGATCGCCTGAGCCCAGGAGGCAGAAGTTGCAGTGAGTTGAGATTGCACCACTGTACTCCAGCCTGGGCACCAGAGTGAGAAAAAAATTCATTTAGCCAGTCTATGTCTTTTCGGTGGACAATTTAATTTGTTTACCTTCAAAGTTACTACTGATAGGTGAAGGCCTATTCCTGTCATTTTGTTAATTGTTTTCTGCTTGTTTTCTATATCCTTTCTTCCTTTCTTCTTATTATTATGGTGGGTTGGTGGTTTTCTGTAGAGCAACAAGGTTTGAATCTTTTCTGTTTCTTTCTTGTGTATCTGTTCTACCAGTAAGTTTTATACTGTTGTTTCCATAATAATGATTATTGACTTTTTGCCCCCAGATGTAGGACTCCCTCGAACATTTCCTATAGGTCGAATCTAGTGGTGATAAATGTCCTCAGTTTATGCATGTCTGGGAAATACTATTTCTCCCTCATTTCTAAAAGTTAGCTTTGCTGGAAATAGGATTCTTATTGATTGATTGAATGATTGAGACAGGGTCTCACTCCGTTGCCCAGGCTGGAGTACAGTGGCACAATCATAGCTCACTGCAACCTCTGCCTCCTAAGCTCACATGATCCTCTACTGGGTACAGCATTCTTGGCTGACAATTGTTTTTTTCAGCCCTTTGAATATGTCATCTCAATCTCTCCAGGCCTATAAGGTTTCTGTGGAGAAATCTGCTGTTAGTTTAATGAGGATTCTAAGTGACTTGATGCTTTTCTGTTGTTTTTAGAATTCTGTCTGTCTTTGACTTGACAATTTGGACTACAATATTCCTTGGGAAGAACCTTTTAGGGTTCGATCTGTTTGGAGACTTTTGAGCCTTCTAGATCTAGATGTTCATATTTCTCCCCAGATTTGGGAAGTTTTCAGCTATTATTTCTTTTTTTTTTTTGAGACAGGGTCTCACTCTGTCATCCCAGGCTAGAGTGTAGTGGTATGATCTCGGCTCACTGCAGCCTCAACCTCCCAGGCTCAAGTGATCCTCCTGCCTCAGTCCCCTGAGTAGCTGGGACTACAGGTGCATGCCACCATGCCTGGCTAATTTTTTATTTTTTGTAGAGATGGGGTATCACCATGTTGCCCAGACTGGACTCAAAACTCCTGAGCAAAAGCGATCTGCCCAATTTGGCCTCTCAAAGTGTTGGGATTACAGATGTAAGCCACCATGCCCAACCTATTATTTCATTAAGCAGATTTTTTCTACACCTTTCCCTTTCTCTTCTCCTTCTGGAACTCCTATAATACAAATATTTATTTGCTTACTGGTGTTCCATAAGTCTCAGAGGTGCTCTTCACTCTTTTTCATTCTTACTTCTTTTTTTTTTCTGACTCCGATTTTTTTTTCAAATGACCTGTCTTCAAGTTCAGAGATTCTTCTGCTTGATCAAATCTGCTGTTGAAGCGCTCTATTGTATTTTGTATTTTCCATTGAATTATTCAGCTGAAGACTTCTGTTTGGTTCTTTTTAAATTTCTATCTTTTTGTTGAATTTCTTGTTCATATTGCGAATTGCTTTCCCGATTTTTTTTTTTAGACAGAGTTTCGCTCTTGTTGCCCAGGCTGGAGTGCAATGGCATGATCTCGGCTCACCACAACCTCCACCTCCCAGGTTCAAGCAATTCTCCTGCCTCAGCCTCTCAAGTAGCTGGGATTATAGGCATGCACCACCACGCCCAGCTAATTTTGTATTTTTAATACAGACAAGGTTTCTCCATGTTGGTCAGGCTGGTCTCGAACTCCCGACTTCAGGTGTTCTGCCTGCCTCGGCCTCCCAAAGTAACGAGATTACAGGCGTGAGCCACTGCGGCCGCCCTGCTTTCCCGATTTTGTTGAGTTGTCTATTGGTATTTTCTTGTATCTCAATATATTTGGGCTATCCCAACATCTATGGGATACAGAGCTGCTCAGCTCTTCCAGGGCACCAATTCCCCAGTGCCAGTTCAGCTCAGGCATGGGGCTATGCCTGTTCTGGGTGGCCCAGACAAGGTTTCTCTGATATGCAGGGCACTGCTTCAGCTTAGGTACTGGAGTATGTGACTGCTCTGGATGACTAAGGCACTGCTTCTTGAGATACAATGTACTCCTTCAATTTAGGCACTGGAGAGGTATGACCTCTTTTTTTTTTTTTAATAGAGACGGAGTGTTACTCTGTTGCCCAGGCTGGAGTAGCTGGGACTACAGGTGCGCGCGATGACGTCCGACTAATTTGTTTTGTAGTTTTAGTAGAGATGGGGTTCCGCCATGTTGGCCAGGCTGTTCTCAAACTCCTGACCTCAGGTGATATGCCTGCCTCGGCCTCCCAAAGTGCTGGGATTACAGGTGTGAGCCACCGCACCTGGCCGAGGTATGACCTCTTTAAGTGGCCAAGGCACAAGGTGTAACAGGTGCTTGCAGCTCGACAGGGCTGTCAGGCCACTGGGCTGGAGTAATTTGGTGATAGCATAGCCTTAACAATAAAGAGGAGTCATGGCTACTTGCCCCTGGAGCAAGACATTCCCCAGCTATAGTTCCACTTCCAAGATGGAGTAGTGCAGTAGCTGCTTGGACCACAGTGGGTGGAGCACAGTATCGGCTCCTTCTCTTGGGTTGGGGGGGTACACTTATGTGGACTCCAGGCAGCTCCCCAAGATGGGATTAGTGCCTAAGAACAGTGCTGGAGACCCCAGTGTAGGTGTCCAAGGTGTTGACGGGGATTGCTGGGATCCTCTTGCTTATCTGTTCACTGTAGGGAGAAGTTCCTCCTGGTTCTCAGCTGATCCTGATTTGGAGATGGAGTAGTGGAGGCTCAGTGTTTCTTTCTGTTCTCTGTCTGGTCATCCCGAGTTTCTGTGCTCACCAGGGTTTCTGTTACTCCTCTGATGCACTCCAGGGCTCTCCCTCAGAGAGGGATTTATTTTCATTAAAATATAGTTGTTTGGCCCAGTGCAGTGGTTCATGCCGATAATCCCAGCACTTTGAGAGGTTGAGGCAAGCGAATTGCCTGAGGTCAGGAGTTTGAGACCAGCCTGGCCAACATGGTGAAACCTCATCTCTACTAAAAATACAAAAATTAGCCGGGTGTGGTGTCAGAAGCCTATAATTCCAGTTACTCTAGAGGCTGAGGCAGAAGAATTGCTTGAACCTGGGAGGTGGAGATTGCAGTGAGCTGAGGTCATGCCATTACACGCTAGCCTGGGATCACGCCATTACACTCTAGCCTGGGCGACAAAAGCAACACTCCATCTCAAAAAAAAAAAAAAGGTCAGACATGGTGGCTCATGTCTGTAATCCCAGCACTTTGGTAGGCTGAGGTGGGTGGATTGCCTGAGGTCAGGAGTTCGAGACCAGCCTGGCCATCATGGTGAAACTCCGTCTCTACTAAAAATGCAAAAATTAGCTGGGCATGGTGGTGGGCGCCTGTAGTCCTAGCTACTTGGGAGGCTGAGGCAGGAGAATTGCTTGAACCTGGGAGATGGAGGTTGCAGTGAGCCGAGATCACACTACTGCACTCCAGCTTGGGTGACAGAGCGAGACTCTGTTAAAAAAATAAAAAATGTAGTTGTTTATCTGTTTTTCTGGCTTTCTTTGTGAGGGGAGCAAGCTCTAGGGGCTTCTAGTCAGCCATCTTGCTGACATCACTTCCTCTGGACCTCCTATTAACCACCAACCCTGAAAATGCACAACATTAATTGTAAAGAGGAGCTGATATAAGAACGTGGATAAACGAGTGGGACAATAATGTAAAGCCACGAATCTGAAACAGGTTCGTATATGTGGGACATACAAAGCTATAAGATACAGAGCTGTATGGTAAGGTACATCTGGAAATTTCTATCTTAATCAATGGCAGGTAACCTAAACTAGTTTTGGGTTATAGACTCTCAGACATCCTGGGGATGTCAGTTTACTTTTTGTTGTTGGAAAGTTTGAGATGCACTGATTTAAAGCTTATGTTCTACCAAGTAAAGCTAACACATTAATGAAAAGGTTTTCTGGAAAGAATAAGAAAAACTTTTTAAATTATTTAACTGAAACTTAAGGCCAGGTGCAGTGGCTCAAGCCTGTAATCCCTGCACTTTGGGAGGCCAAGGTGGGCGGATTACTTGAGGTCAGGAGTTTGAGACCAGCCTGGCCAACATGGTGAAACCCTGTCTCTACTAGAAAAAATAAAAATAAAAAAATTACTGGGTGTGGTGGCACCCAGTAATCCCAGTCTGTAATCCCAGCTACTAGGGAGGCTGAGGCATGAGAGTCACTTGAACCTGGGTGGCGGAGCTTGCAGTGAGCCGAGATCACGCCACTGTACTCCAGCCTGGGCAACAGAGCAAGACTCTGTCTCAAAAAAAAAAAAAAAAAAGTAAAGCTGTAATTCTACAATTAAATTTTTTTTTATTTTTTGAGACAAGGTCTGGCTCTGTCACCTAGCCTGGAGTGCAGTGGCACGATTTTGGCTCATGGCAACCTCCCTCTGCCTCCGCGCTCAAGTGATCCTCCCACCCCAGCCTCCTGAGTAGCTGAGACTACAGGCACGTGCTACCACACCTGGCTAATTTTTATATTTTTTGTAGAGATGGGGTTTCTCTGTGTTGCCCAGGCTGGTCTCGAACTCCTGAACTCAAGCAATCTGCCCATCTCAGCCTCCCAAAGTGTTGGAATTACAGGCATGAGCCACCACGCCCAGCCCAATTAAACTCTTTCACATGCTTAATACTACTAGTACATGTCAAAGTTTTTTATAAAATGTTATCATCATTAGCTGAGTGTGGAGGCCTGTTGTCCCAACTACTTGGGAAGCTGAGGTGGGAGGACTGCTTGAGCCCAAGAGTTCTAGTCTAGTCTGAGCAAAATAGTGCTTTCTCTTCCCCTCTCTCTCTCTCTTTTTTTCAAGACGCATATGCTAAAGGAATAATCAGGTACTTTCACATTTTTTAACATTTTAGTTAAATTAAGGGCCTGTTTTAGGGAGATTCATTCTATTAAACTACTTATATTCTGGTATTTTCATAAAAATAAGCTCCTAAGCCCCTCTCAAGGTAAGGAAAGGGAAGACATTTGTTTACTGAAAGTTTCATCTAATTTCATGTGGAAACAATTTGGAATGCAAAGAGTATTCCTTTATCATTTTTCTGAGATTTAAAAAATACATGTAAGAATGACAGCTCTTGAATTAAAATATTTTACTCAAAGTGTAGGCTTACCTGTATTCCAGCATGGCTACAGAGGTAAAAATCAAACTCATATGGGTGTGTAATGTCTGTATCAACTGTTGTTCCAGCTGGGATATTGCCACTTCTTCCAACCTAGATTCGTTTGGTTAAAGTTTAAACAAACAAGAAAAAGGTAAAAATGTATCTGAAAGCACTTTAAAAAATGTATGAATACGTAGGCTGATCCTACATTTCACTACTTTCACCTTGAAGTATGACTTAAACAGTCATTCAGAGCAGCCTTTAGGCAGGTCCTAGTTCTATTCTTACATGTTGCTGAAAGTGAGCGCTGATACACAGCAAAGCCTAATAGAGTCTCTACTACTGCTTAGCTGATAGTTGACCCCACTATGGGTGGGAGACACTAAAAAAAATTTTTTTTTAATTAACTTAAAGTGCTCCAATTTATGGTACCTGTGCATAGTAGGTATTCTTGAACGTGTAATTTATGAAGATAAGCATTTACCTTGGAGAAAACTAGATGTTTAGACAGACAGAATGCTGACAACGTCAACGACAGTCGCACCATTTGTTAACAATTTATGGATCAGGCACTTTAAACACATTATTTCTAAAACCTGGTAACGATCCTGCCAGTTAGGGATTATTTCCATTTGTTTAGGGAAACAAAGGCTCAGGAATACAAAATAATTTGCTCAATAGCACACAATAAAGGGCAGAACTGGGATTCAAACAATGAAATAATTGCAAAAGCCTTATTCCTTTTATTTCATACTATCAGTTTCAGCATCTTGTAAGAGGACGCCATGATTTTCTCTGAGTGCATATAATCTAACTGAAATGACTCAAAATTCTTGATGATACAAGCTCCTTATAAAACACTTAAAAATGTTTATTATAGCCACCTCCACTGCCTTATCCCAACACATTTAAAATCATTAACTGTAAGTCTAGGTTTACAAGGCTAGCAAATCAGAAACTGTTTTACTGACTCAGATAATATTTTTGCCACATGAGTGACTGTTATAAGGTGGTACCGTGAATTATAGTTGTGTGGACCAACCAGCTTCACTTTACCAAGCACAAAACAAAACAGTTCATAATCTACTAAATTATGCCTGGTCCTGAAAAAATACTTAACTCTAATAAATTAGCAACACATAAATCTTCTAATTAATACATACAAAAAGTTGTAGGCTGGGTGTGATGGCTCACACCTATATTCCTAGCACTTTGGGAGGCCGAGGTGGGCGGATCATTTGAAGCCAGGAGTTTGTGACCAGCCTGGCCAACATGGTGAAATCCTGCCTCTAACAAAACTACAAAAATTAGCCGGGCGTGGTGGCACATGTCTATAATCCCAGCTACTCAGGAGGCTGAGGCCTGACAATCGCTTGAACCCAGAAGGTGGGGGCTGCAGTGAGCCAAAGTCATGCCACTGCACTCCAGCCTGGGCAACAGAGCAAAACTGTCACAAAAACAAAAACAAAAAAATAAAACTACCTCATAATCTTGTTGGTGAGGATTAAATTGATTAAATTTATAAGCAATACTTAGAACAATATCTATTATTATTTCGTCTTCTCTATTCTACCACTATCAACACCACCCTACAGCTAGCCAAACTTTATTTATTGATTTTTTTTTTGTTCTCATCACTCTACTAATGAGAGCTAGCCAATCTTTACTGAGTACTTAGGGTGGGCCAAGCCCTGTTCTAAGTGCATTACGTATTTTATTTAATTCTCTCAACAACTCAAATAAGGTAGATATTAATATTATCCAATCTTGCTAAGAAATAAACAGGCACAGAGATGTTAAGTTGCTTGCCCAAAGGAATACAGTGAGTATGCATGGCAAAGACAAACATCCCTCTCTTAGTCCTTTCTATCAGATCCCTTTCTCAAGGGGAAACAACACTTGGTATCATTAGATTTCTCTGCTCCAAGATTTACAGGATGGTGGCAGATGGGATCAGAGCACTGAAAATGAGAGTAAGACTGCTGTCTTGCTGCACACAGATAAGAAAACATATTTCCAGCCGGGTGCAGTGGCTCACACCTGTAATCCCAGCACTTCGGGAGGCCGAGGCGGGAGGATCACAGGGTCAGGAGATTGAGACCGTCCTGGCTAACATGATGAAACCCTGTCTCTACTAAAAATACAAAAAATTAGCCAGGCATGATGGCGGGCGCCTGTAGTCCCAGCTACTCGGGAGGCTGAGGCAGGAGAATGGCGTGAACCCAGGAGGAGGAGCCTGCAGTGAGCTGAGATGGTGCCACTGCACTCCAGCCTGGGCGACAGAGCAAGACTCTGTCTCAAAAAAAAAAAAAAAAAAAAAAGAAAACATATTTCCTTAGGTATTTATACCTCTCTTCCTAATTATAAAAAATATACATTCACATTATAAAATGCATAAAATAATTCTGTGAACTTTAAAGGAAACATGGCTAAAAGTTAGTTTGTATAAATTTCCACTTTTTTTTTTTTTTTGAGATGGAGTCTTGCTTTCTTGCCCAGGCTGGAATACAGTGGTACCATCTTGGCTCACTGCAACCTCCGCCTCCTGGGTTCAAGTGATTCTCCTGCCTCAGTCTCCCAAGTAGCTGGGATTACAGATGTGCGCCACCACGCCGGGCTATTTCTTGTATTTTTAGTAGAGACAGGGTTTCACCGTGTTGACCAGGCTGGTCTTGAACTCCCGACCTCAAGTGATCCGCCTGCCTTGGCCTCCCAAGGTGCTGGAATTACAGGCGTGAGCCACTGCACCTGGCCTGAATTTCCACTTTTTTAAAAAACTAATTTATATGAGATATTTTAAAAAGAGAATGTACCTTTTTTTCTGAAGATTTTAGGAAAATACGAATAGAAGAATAATTTTAAAACTATGAGTTTCCTCACAACGAAAAAGTAGAATGAGATTTTGAACATTTGGAGTGTGACTAGAAATTCCAGAAAGTTAAAAATAATCTATTTTGATGCTTCTGTACTCATAATGTAATTGTTGAAATTTGCTACTATAGGCCGGGCGCGGTGGCTCACACCTGTAATCCCAGCACTTTGGGAGGCCAAGGCGGGCAGATAACGAGGTCAGGAGATTGAGACCATCCTGGCTAACATGGTGAAACTCTGTCTCTACTAAAAATACAAAAAATTAGCCGGGCGTGGTGGCGGGCGCCTGTAGTCCCAGCTACTTGGAGAGGCTGAGGCAGGAGAATGGCGTGAACCAGGGAGGCGGAGCTTGCAGTGAGCCGAGATCGCGCCACTGCACTCCAGCCTGGGTGACGGAGCAAGACTCCGTCTCAAAAAAAAAAAAAAGAAAAGAAATTTGCTACTATATATTGGAAACCCTGCTGCTGGCAGAGGGCGCTTGTTGAATGCTCTATGAACTATGTTGGATAAGCTTGGTTTATAATAGTATTACAACAGAGGTGAGATTACCCTTTCTGTCCTATCAGCACAAAATAATCGAGTGTGATGTCTCTTCTGAACTACAATGTAGGTTATTCCAGGTTGATAGTCTTTCTCCAAACTGATGCAGGCTTCTCGAATTGCTAGTAGTTCATAATATAATACCTAGAGAACACAAAATGGAAGGATTCAATATAGTCAGCTATTTGTTTTTATATACTTCAAAGTAAGATAATGATTTAATCTGAGGATTCCTTAATTTCACCGCTCTATAGCTAATATGCTTCTTGATTCCATTTTAACGATGATCAGAACGTGGTCTTAGCAAGCAAGGCATACACATTCGTAGCGAACATTTTCAAAAAGACAATCTAAGAAAACACCAAGTTTTGACTTGGGGAACTCTAACAAGGTTTTTAACTCTAGAACTAGACACCATATTATAAACACAAGATCTGATTTCGCCATAGTCTGATGAGATTCTAGGTAACCAACCTGCCTAAACTGCCCCTCTGAAACACCATCCCGATAAAAGATGATACGAGTAGGCTTGAACCGAGTTGACTTATAAAATTGAATAAGAAGTTCCCGGACCATGGAGGCCAAGTCCTGGATGATCTCCTGCCGGGGTCTCTGAACTCTTACTGTGGCACAGTATCTGCTTGGGTGGGCATCCATACTACCTACAACCTAGGTTAGAAAAAGTAAACAATAAATAAATAAATAAAAATAAATAAATGATAATCAAAATTACATGAATTTCATTTACATTTTACTGTAACCTTACCGTTTATCACTGTTTACTTTGAAAGTAATCAAAAATAGTAATTCTGAGTTGGGTATGATGGCATGTGCATATAGTCCCAGCTACTCAGGAAGCTGAGGCAGGAGGATCACTTGTGCCCAGGAACTTGAGGCCAGCCTGGGCAAAATAGCAAGACCCCATCTCTCTCTCTCTCTCTTTTTTTTTTTGTTTTTTCTTTTTTGAGACACAGACTCGCTCTGTCACCAGCCTGGAGTGCAGTGGTGCAATCTCGGCTCACTGCAACCTCCACCTCCTGGGTTCAAGCGATTCTCCTGCCTCAGCCTCCAGAGAGCTAGGACTACAGGTGCGTGCCACCATGCCCAGCTAATTTTTATATTTTTAGTAGAGATGGGGTTTCACCATATTAGCCAGGATGGTCTCAATATCTTGACCTTGTAATCCGTCTGCCTTGGCCTCCCAAAGTGCTGGGATTACAGGTGTGAGCCACCGTACCCAGCCTACCCCATCTTTTTAAAAAATTAAAAAGAATAGTACTTCCCATTGAAGAACAGAATAAAACACCTAGTACAGAGTAAAAAACTATTTTCCTATAACTAGGCTGAACTATACATTTAACAATTAGATTCTTTGTGTTGTTGGTAGACTTAAAGATTAGTGAGGAAAGAAACGGACAAAACGATGTGTATAAGAGAATAAGATAAAAGAAATAAGTAAAAACAAGGACCAATTCAAACCACTGATATTTCTTCCTATCTCTTCCACTTTAGCAACCTATCTCAGAAACCATACTTAAGACTTTAGTTTCATCTTAGAACTGTTATGCTTCATAAATTTTAAAATCAGAATTTTCCCTCTTGGCCTGAATCTATACAGTCTTACTGAGCTGCATTTGTGTTCTGTATCTGGTCCTCAGAGAAGTTAATCTTGGTTTTGAAACTAGCTAGATTAATTTTCTCTTTCTGTGTCTAATATTGTTATGTCTTTGGAGAAGAGACCTCAAAGCATGAACTTATTCTGATCAGAGCCTAGAGCTGGTCACTGCCTCCAGACTCTCTTTCTTCCAGTTAACCTATAGCAAAGTCATGCTTCAAAAATGGAACTTTGACCATTTCTTTCCCTTGAAAGGTATCTTGCTACTTAAGAATAAATGAAGGCCGGGCGCGATAGCTCACGCCTGTAATCCCAGAACTTTGGGAGGCTGAGGTGGGTGGATCACAAGGTCAGGAGATCAAGAGCATCCTGGCTAACATGGTGAAACCCCGTCTCTACTAAAAACACAAAAAATTAGCTGGGCGTATTGGCATGCGCCTGTAGTCCCAGCTACTCAGGAGGCTGAGGCAGGAGGATGGCGTGAACCCGGGAGGCGGAGCTTGCAGTGAGCCAAGATCACGCCCACTGCACTCCATCCTGGGCTACAGAGTGAAGTGAGACTCTGTCTCAAAAAAAAAAAAAAAAAAAAAAGAAGAAGAAATCCAGACCCCTCGGATGGATCGGATGGAACAAAATGCTTCACAAAAGCTTCCTAGCCTCATAGCCTGCAGTATACTATGTTCCAATTCCCTGTATTTCTCAGCATTCCCAAAACACACCAGGTTCTTGCAACTTAAATGTTGTTCCTTTGTTATCATGATAACACCTATTATACTATGTGGCACTCATTACTTACTTACTTTCTCACACTAGTCTCTAAGTTCTTGGAGATAGACGCCATATAGTGAAAAAGAATCAACCAATAAATTCTATTTACAAGACTTCTGATAACCATAAAAGAAAGTGGGTATTTGGTAGAAACGGATTTAGTAGAAAAAGACAATGACTACCAGAAGTCCAAAGGAATTAAAATATGCTTAAACCTTTTTGGAAAATGACCCAAAGTAGCAAATCCAAGGAAGTCTTTTGAGTTCCTTTCTTTATCATTTTATCATCTATAAGAACACTTTAATGAATGTTAGAGATGACTCAGTACAACCACTGAACATTTAAAGAAAATAATTCATGTATAACATTAAAAATACAAAAGCAAGAGAATTAATAGATAAAAATTAATTTCCTTTACTAATGAAAATAGCTTTGAAATCATGAAGTGGAAATTTAAATATTACTATCATTTTCAGGGATGAATTAGATTTATCAGATTCATAAAACAAGATTTATGTGAAGATTATAATGGATCATAGAAAAAATATTAAATCTTTTTTTTTGTTTTGAGATGGGATCTCCCTCTGTCACCCAGGCTGGAGTGCAGTTGCATGATTTCAGCTCACTGCAACCTCCGCCTCCCGAGTTCAAGCGATTCTCTTGCCTCAGCCTCCTGAATAGCTGGAATTAAAGGCACCCGCCACCACGCCAGGCTAATTTCGTATTTTTCATAGAGATGGGGTTTCACCATGTTGGTCAGGCTGGTCTTGAACTCCTGACATCAAGCGATCCACCGGCCTCAGCCTCCCAAAGTGATGGGATTCTAGGCGTGAGCCACGGTGCCTGGCCAATTAAATCTTACAGTTTAATTTCTGAAGTTTATTAAATATGCCTAAAATATGTTCATATTTTCAAAGTGTTGGCTATTTGTTAAAATCAAGTGATTCTCAAAATAGGTAAAATATTATCAGGCTTTCTCAAGTTTATAAGAAATACACTTAAACTGACACAAAAAGATTACAAATACAGAGAGAGCAAAGAAATAATAGGCAGGTGCTAAAAACAGGAGTGGCAGTAGTAAAATAAAGAATTTGGCTGGGCACGGTAGCTCACACCTGTAATCTCAGCACTTTGGGAGGCCGAAGCCAGTGGACTGACGGAGATCAGGAGTTCAAGACCAGCCTGGCCAACATGGTGAAGCCCCGTCTCGACTAAAAATACAAAAAATTAGCTGGGCATGGTGGCAGGTGCCTGTAATCCCAGCTACTCGGGAGGCTGAGGCAGGATAATCGCTTGAACCTGGAAGATGGAGGTTATAGCGAGCTGAGATTGTGTCACTGCACTCTAGCCTGGGCAACAAGATAACTCTGTCTGAAAAAATAAAATAAAATAAAATAAAAGAATTCAGGTGCAAAGTATTGAACTGGATGAAGGTGGGAGACATTTTATATATTAAAAAATGTAATCCACCAAGCTTATATGTAGTGTATCTTTCTATGACAAAGACATTACTGAAATATACAAACAAACTATTCAAAACAACAAAAAGTAACTAAAAATGCATAATCATGGAGAGGTCAAGTAGACAAATTAAAGTATAATCCAGAAGATTTGAATAATATAACTAGCAAACTTGATTTAATAGATACATATGGAACTTGATACATATGGAACTTGTAAACCCCAAACCAGAGAATAATCATTCTTTTCAAAAACCCAAAGAACATTTATGAAAGTTGGCTACAAAGAAAATATTAAAATTCAACAAGTTGAAACTGCAAAATTGATACTGGTCTGTCAACCTTAGGTAAGATAAACCTGGCTAACACTCACAGCAGCAATAGAAGGCTTCTTTCCATCACCAGCAGGTGGATGAGTGACATCGGCTCCCAAAAAGATCACTGGTTGCTGGAACACAGAAGGTCTTAAACACATTTTGAAAAAGGGTTAGATACTTCATTTTTTCAGTATCCATTTATCTGTTTCACACAATTGCAACATAACTTCAAGTTACTGACAGCACAGAGGAAGTCCTATGTAATCCAAAGTTTTTTTTTTTTTTTTTTTTTTTTTTTTGAGACGGAGTCTCGCTCTGTTGCCCAGGCTGGAGTGCAGTGGCACAATCTCGGCTCACTGCAAGCTCTGCCTCCCAAGTTCACGCCACTCTCCTGCCTCAGCCTCCCAAGTAGTTGGGGCTACAGGCGCCCGCCACCATGCCTGGATAATTTTTGTATTTTTTAGTAGAGACAGGGTTTCACCATGTTAGCCAGGATGGTCTCGATCTCCTGACCTTGTGATCCACCCGCCTCGGCCTCCCAAAGTGCTGGGATTACAGGCGTGAGCCACCGCGCCCAGCCAATCCAAAGTTTTCTTCACAGCAGAATTTTATCTAAAATAGTGGTGCTGGTGGTTGAAAAGGGCTATATTATATTAACAGATGCTAGTATTCTCCAATATGGGCACAAAATTATAAACTTCCTTATGATCCACAAATTTTTATCACTCTTTAAAAATTGACTTATATTTTAAACCTATGTAATCTCTCAAGGGAAAAAGGAATCATTACACTTTAGACTGGAAGGGATTTTGGGAATCCACTACTCCCACTCCCTGGCCAAAAGTATAAATTTGAATAACATATATTCAATGGTCATAAAGGAGCTAGGACTTCCTTTTATTTTACTTTATGTTATTATTGTTTTTTTGAGACAGGGTCTCACTGTGTTGCCCAGGCTGGAGTGCAGTGGCGTAATCACAGTTCACTGCAGCCTTGACTTCCCTGGGCTCAGGTAATCCTCCCACCTCAGCCTCTGGAGTAGCTGGAACGACAGGCACACGCCACCACACATGGCTAATCTTTCTATTTTTTTTTGTAGAGATAAAGTTTCACCATGTTGGGTTTGTTGATAAAATTCTTTATTTATCTCATTTATGGATCTCATCTCATACTTAACAGGGATAGAAAGTAGAGGTGGCATGGAAAAAGAGGAAAAAAAGCACTTTTGTGTCAAACAAACATGGGCCAATCCTTATTCTAATGTTTGTTTGTGGTGTATAGTTAACTTTTTTGATGCCTAATTGCTTCAACTATTAAAAGGGAACTTGTTCAATTCTCTGAAAAATGGCCTCTTCCTCAGTGACTTGCACAATAAGCTACCTCCTGTTTCTAGGTCATGTTGTCTCTTACTTCCTAAGAGCTCCAGCTCTAAGAAGGGTGAGCTAACAGTAATATGTTTTCTCATTGACTACGGCAGGAGGGCTGATATGGCTTACTTAATTGACTAATCTGGGCTCCCAGTTCCTTCTCTCCTTCACATTCCAGGTAAGTGAGTAGTCTCATGAAACCAGGTTGAAGATGATTACCAAATAAAGTGAAAATTCTTCAAGCTGGGCTCTCCAGTGAGAAATAAAGCACTGGATACTTTCTGGCTAGGTAAGAGGTACTTTGAGCTGGATACTTTCTGGCTAGGTAAGAGGTACTTTGCGCTGGATACTTTCTGGCTAGGTAAGAGGTACTTTGCGCTGGATACTTTCTGGCTAGGTAAGAGGTACTTTGCGCTGGATACTTTCTGGCTAGGTAAGAGGTACTTTGCGCTGGATACTTTCTGGCTAGGTAAGAGGTACTTTGCATACTAAATGAAAATTGTTGGGGCTCGAGCCTGCTCCCACCCTGTGGAGTGTACTTTCACTTTCAATAAATCTCTGCTGTTGTTGCTTCATTCTTTCCTTAAAAAATAAAATAAAATAAAATAAAATTGTGGGGGCATTTTCACAAGAGAATCTCTGAACCTTGCCAATAACAATTATTTTTTTACCAAAATGTCTACGAATCTCCCACAGTAGGAATTATTAAGGGGGTCTCTTACACAGCTCTTATAGTAGTTAGATATGGTCATATATAGACAAATGAAGATATAAAAATAATATTTTCATAAGCGATTAGCATATCTTACCTTTGATGAGGTACAAGAATATTATTGATCCCTCCGAGTTTAACATTTATCTTTAGGCACAAGTTTGAGAGAGTTTGAGGAGATGTTTTTATTACATTCTTGACTTGAACACATTGTGTAGCCATACCCAAAAGTGTGTCTCCTACACGTTTCACTTCCGCTATGGAATAGATGCAAAACCTCTAGTCAGAAAAAAAGACCTGAAAATAATTTTACATACTGAAAATAAAGCTACTATGTTTCCCCCTTAAAATCCATCACTGTATTAAAGGATACCAAAAATTATGCCAATACAGTACTAAGGCGATGCTGTTAAAATTGAAAGTATACTGCTTTGAAGACTGGCTTAAGTACTTAGTGACAATTTTTCTAGTTGTTTTCTTCTTTGTATAAAAAGGTATATTTTTGCCATAGTATAACTGCAATAACTGAAAAGCATAAAGTGAAACATGTACATAATCCCTTGTTATTGTTTTATAGTACTCTCTTCCAATAATTTTCTCACTTATGTTGTTTTAATGTACTTGTAATCGCAGTACACTTACAGCTTTCAATCCTATTCTCTTACCTTTAATTTAAAAATTCAGAGGTATTGTAGTGCAAAGAATAAAAGTCCCCTGTTCCTTTTCCCTCCTCTGCCCTTATAACCATCATAAATATCTCGGTGTATATAACTTTTTTTTTTTAGAGGATCTCACTCTGTCACCCAGGCTGGAGTGCAGTGGCACGATCATGGATCACTGTAGTCTCGACCTCCTGAGCTAAAGCGATCCTCTTGCCTCAGCCTCCCAAGTGGCTGGAACTACAGGCATGCACCACCACACCAAGCTTTTTTTGTTTGTTTGTTTTTTTTTGTTTGTTTTTAGTAGAGATGAGGGAGTTCTCACCATGTTGCCCAGGCTGGTCTCAAACTCCTGAGCTCAAGTGATCCTCCTGCTCCAGCCTCCCAAAGTGTTGGGATTACAGGCAAGAGCCACTGCACCCAGCCATAACTTCTTTTTTTTTTTTTTTGAGATGGAGTCTCATTCTGTCACCCAGGCTAGAGTGCAGTGGCGCGATCTCAGCTCACTGCAACCTCTGCCTCCCGGGTTCAAGCAATTCTCCTACCTCAGCCTGCCGAGTAGCTGGGATTATAGGTGTGCACCACCTCGCCTAGCTAATTTCTGTATTTTTATTTTTTTGGTTTTTTTATTTTTTATTTTTGAGATAGAGTTTCGCTCTTGTTGCCCAGGGCTGGAGTACAATGGCGCAATCTTGGCTCACTGCAACCTCTGCCTTCTGGGTTCAAGCGATTCTCCTGCCTCAGCCTCTTGAAGTAGCTGGGATTACAGGCACCTGCTACTATGCCCTGATAATTTTTTTTTTTTTTGTATTTTTAGTAGAGATGGGGTTTCACCACGTTGGCCAGGCTGGTCTTGAACTCCTGACCTCAAGTGATCCACCCGTCTTGGCTTCCCAAAGTGCTGGGATTACAGGTGTGAGCCACTGCACCCAGCATAACTTCTTATATATAAAAAACATAGAAAAATGGGTGCAATGTCTCACACCTGTAATCCCAGCACTTTGGTAGGCTGAGGCGGGAGGATCGCTTGAGCCCGGGAGTTAGAGACCAGCTTAGGCAACAAATAAAGACCCCATCCCTACCAAATTTTTTTTTTTAATTAGCCAGGCATGATGGTATGTGCTTTTAGTCCCACCTACTCAGGAGGCTGAGGCAGGAGGATTGCATGGGCCCAGGAGATGGAGGCCGCAGTGAACTATGATCGTGTCATTGCACTCCAGTCTGGGTGACAGAGTGAGACCTTGCCTTAAAAAAAAGGACAAGCGACAATACACATTTCTCTAAAGAAGATAAACAGAAAAATGACCCATAAGCACATGAAAAGATGCCCAACATCTCTAATCATTTAGGAAAATGCAAAATCAAAAACATTATGAGATACCACTTCACACCCATTAGGATGGCTACTATCAAAAAGCCAGAGAATAACAAACATTGGGGCAAGGACATGGAGAAACTGGAACTCCTGTGCACTGTTGGTAGGCATGTCAAATGGTGCAGCCACTGTGGAAAACACTGTGGAGGTTCCTCAGAAAATTAAAAATAGAACTACCATATGATGCAGCAATGCCACTTAGTAGATGTATACCCAAAATAGCTGAAAACAGGGCTGTGAAGAGAGATTTGTACACCTATGTTCATAGCAGCATTACTCATAATAGCTAAAGTGTAGAAGCAACCCAAGTGTCTATCAACAGAAGAATAAACAAGATGTGGTATATATATATGTATGTATGTATATATATGTGTGTGTATATGTGTATGTATATATATGTGTGTATATATACATATGTGTGTGTGTATATATATATACACACACACACACACACACACACATATACATACAATGGAATATTATTTGGCCTGAAAAAGGAAGAAAATTCTGACATACAGTACAACATGGATGAACCTTGAGGATATTATGCCAAAGGCCAAATATTGTAGGATTCATGTACACAAGGAAACTAGAATAGTCAAATTCATAGAAGCAGAAAGTAGAACAGTGCTTTCCAGGGGTTACGTGAGGTTTAATGGATATTAAAGTTATTGGTTAATGGATAAAGAGTTTCACTTTGGGATGATGAAAAAAAGTTCTGGAAATGGATAGTGATGATGGCTACACAACGTGTGAATGTTCTTAATGTCAGAATGTAAAAATTCCAGAATGACTTAGTACTTGAAATTATGTGAGTGAATGATTTGCAAGTAAACATTAAATCATTATGTGGCTCAAAAAAAAAAATGAAGGAGAAATAAAGAGTTTCTCAAACAAATAAAAACAGGGTATTTGTTGCTGGTAGAAATGCTTGGCAAGAAATATTAAAAGAATTTTCTGGCCGGGCACGGTGGCTTGTGCTTGTAATCCCAGCACTTTGGGAGGCCGAGGCGGGCAGATCACGAGGTCAGCAGATCGAGACCACGGTGAAACCCCATCTCTACTAAAAATACAAAAAAAAAATTAGCCGGGCGTGGTGGCGGGCGCCTGTAGTCCCAGCTGCTCGGAGAGGCTGAGGCGGGAGAATGGCGTGAACCCAGGAGGTGGAGCTTGCAGTGAGCCGAGATTGCACCACTGCACTCCAGCCTGGGCGACAGAGCGAGACTCCGTCTCAAAAAAAAAAAAAAAAAAAAAAAGAATTTTCCAGAGAGAAGGAAAATGATACAGATCAGAAATCATAAATGAAGGAAAAGCAGGGTACGGTGTGGGTCATGCCTGTAGTCCCAGCTACTGGGGAGGCTGAGGTGGGAAGCGTACTTGAACCCAGGCGTTTGGGGCTGCAGTGCACTATGGTCATGCCTGACAATAGCCACACCTCCAGCATGGGCAACATAGCAAGACCTGTCTCTAAAAAACAAAACAAAACAAAAGTAAGGAGGAAGGCTGAAGGTCAGCAAATAAATAAAGGTAAAATAAATTCTTGTCTTTTCATATTCTTAATTGAGCTAATAGATGATTATTTGTTCAAAATAGTAATAGCAACAGTGTATTGGGTAGTTATAGCTTATGGATAAGTGAAATAAATGACAGAAATATAAGGTACAGAAGGGAAAAATTGGGAGTATTCTGTTACAAGGTATCTCTATACTATCTAAGAAGTGGTATAATGTTACTTAAAAGTAGACTTAGATTAGTTGTAAATATGTATTAAAAAGTCTAGGGAAAACACTACAAAAATTTTTAAAGGAAGTCTAATTGATATGTTAAAAGAGGATGAAAAATAGAATTATACAAAATGCTCAATTAAAGCCAGGAGGGTCCAGGAGCAGTGGCACATGCCTGTAATCCCAGCATTGGGAGGCTGAGGCAGGAGGATCACTGGAGGCCAGGAGTTCGAGACCAGCCCAGGCATGTTTACAGTTTTGAGGAAAAAGGTAATATCAGTTTATACTACCATCAGCAACATATTAATACACTGCATACTCACAAGCACTAGGTATTATAATATTTAAATATGTTTGCTAATATTTAGTAGCACAAAATTTTTCCTTTTATTGATTTGTACTTTTCTTCTTCTTTTTTTTCTTTTTTTGAGAAAGGGTCTCGCTCTGTTGCCCAGGCAGGAGTGCAGTGGCATGATCTTGGCTCCTTGGCTCCCTGCAACCTCCACCTACTGGCTCAAGCAATCTTCCTATCTCAGCCTCCCAAGTAGCTAGGACCACAGATGTGTACTACCATGCCTGGCTAATTTTTCTATTTTTTTGCAGATATGAGGTTTCGCCATGTTGCTCAGGCTAGTCTTGAATTCCTGAACTCAAGCAATCTGCCCACCTCGGCTTCCCAAAATGCTGGGATTACAGGCATAAGCCACCACATCTGGCCTGTATTTTTCTTTAGCTACGAATAAAAACAAACATTTTATCATATATTTACTTGCTTTGTTTTTACTAGAGAAATTTCAGTTTATATTCTTTTCTCATTAATCTAAAAAAAGAAGGTTTTTATTCAACTAATAATAAACTATTTGTTTATTGTTTCTATTTGCTACAAATATTTTCCACACTCTATTGGTTTTCTTTTCATTTTAGTACATCCGTGACATGTAGGAAATTTAGGGGCCAGGCACAGTGGCTCATGCCTGTAATCCCAGCACTTTGGGAGGCTGAGGTGGGCAGATCACCTGAGGTCAGGAGTTTGAGACCACCCTGGCCAACATGGAGAAATCCTGTCTCTACCAAAAATACAAAAATCAGCCAGGCATGGTGGCACGCGCCTATAGACCCAGCTACTAGGGAGGCCAAGGCAGGAGAACAGCTTGAACCTGGGAGGTGGAGGTTGCAGTGAGCTGAGATCATGCCACTGCACTCCAGCCTGGGCAACAGAAGGAGACTCTGTCTCAAAAAAAAAAAAAAAAAAAAGGCCGGCATGGTGGCTCACGCCTATAATCCCAGCACTTTGGGATGCTGAGGCAGGAGGATCACAAGGTCAGGAGATTCAGACCATCCTGGCTAAAACGGTGAAACCCTGTCTCTACTAAAAAATACAAAAAAATTAGCCGGGCATGGTGGCAGGTGCCTGTAGTCCCAGCTACTCGGGAGGCTGAGGCAGGAGAATGGCATGAACCCAGGAGGCGGAGCTTGCAGTGAGCTGAGATTGCAACACTGCACTCCAACCCGGGCAAGAGAGCGAGACTCTCTCTCAAAAAAAAAAAAAAAAAGAGAAAATTTAATGTTTACTCAGTCAAATCTGACAATTTGCTTTTGTGATTTCTTCTATTATTTCTAAACTTACATGATTTTACCCCGTTCAGTGGTTTGAAAATTATATTTTCTTTGTATTTTTCTATGATTCAATGATTTATATTTAGCTTATTAATCTCACAAAATTTTGTTTATAATAATAACAGTTAACATTGACTGTTTACTATATGACAGGTGCTATTCTAGGCCCTTTACATATGTAGACTCAGTTAATCCTTACAACTACCCTATATATGTATTAGGTATTATTAGTATCCCAGGGTATGTGTGCTATATATCAAGGAAGTATAACTGATACACTAAAAGAGGAAAGAAAATAGAATCATATAAAATGCCCAATTAAAACCAGAAAGAGGCTAGGCACAGTGGCTCACACCTGTAATCCCTGCACTTCGGGAGGCCAAGGTTTAAGGATTGCTTGAGCCCAGGAGTTTGAGACCAACCCGAGAAACATAGCGAGATCCTGTCTCTACAAAAAAATAAAAAATTAGCCCAGTGTGGTGGCACATGCCTGTAGTTCTAGCTACTTGGGAGGCCGAGGCAGGAGGATTGCTTAAGCCCAAGAGGTCAAGGCTGCAGTAAGCCATGATTGCACCACTGCACTCCAGCCTGAAAGACTGAGTGAGATCCTATCCCATACATACATACCACATACATACATACATACATAAATATTGTCCCAATTCCAGAGATGAGGAGACTAAGGGGTAGTGTGATTAAGTAATTCAGCCAAATCACACAGGTAGTAGAACCGGCAGTACCTGAATATTGAGCAATACAGTTTAATTTGATAGCCTGTGCTTTTAACCACTACATTATACTGATACTCAAATTATCTCAATGCCATTTTTATTCAATAATTCTTCCTTTAGCCATTGTTACGTGATGCCTCTTTTCACTACTGAAACTGGTTTTTTTTTTTTTTTTTTTTTTGAGACGGAGTTTCGCTCTGTCGCCCAGGCTGGAGTGCAATGGTGCGATCTCGGCTCACTGCAAGCTTCACCTCCTGGGTTCATGCATTCTCCTGCCTCAGCCTCCCGAGTAGCTGGGACCACATGCGCCCACCACCACGCCCAGCTAATTTTTTGTATTTTTAGTAGAGACAGGGTTTCACCGTGTTAGCCAGGATGGTCTCGATCTCCTGACCTCGTGATCCACCCACCTCTGCCTCCCAAGTGCTGGGATTACAGGCGTGAGCCACTGCACCCAGCCCTGAAACTCTTTTTACAATGTCTCATCTTGGACTATTTAGTTTGCTATATTAATTTGTCTTCAAGTAATAATACATGGTTTTAAATACTGTATCATAAAATATATTTTAATATTTGAAAGTTTTAGGATGTGTTTTAGTATAATTCTAAAAGGATATCAAGTACTTGAGGAAAAATGCAGTCTTAAGATATCCTTACCATACACTGGTGTCTTCCCTGGCAGGATGACGATAATAAGCTGTAGGCCAGAATATGTGTTCTTGAGATGCCGGAACATGGGCTCTACGCTGTCTGCCCCCTGTGCATATTTGCAGAAGCATGGCTGGCCCTGGATGGGCATCCCTGCATCCTTAGAAATCTTACGCAGCTGGTCTGTGAAACCCCTAGAAGGAGAAACCACTAAATATAAAACCTTTGTCTAGTCATGAATTCCTACAAAGTGGTAATGGGAAGTTTGGGAAGAAAATGGAAAGATGAAGCAAAGATTTGTGTGCTCCATATATGAGAGGTCACCAGACTACTGATGTTAAAGGCAATGGTCTGTCAGTAATCCATTTTGCAAACGAAGAACATTCTGTACAGTTATATGGCATTCTGTAGTTTACAAGGAGCATTACTAATAGTATATGCTGGTTAAGAGCTCAGCTCTAGAGTTAGTTAGTGTGGAGAGTTAGTTAGTGTGGAGAGTTCCATTCCCAGTTCTGCTACATACTAGCTATAAAATTTTAGGCACTTACTTCAGTTTTCCTCATTTGTAAAAGGATTGCTTCAATTATAGGGTTGGTGTGAAGATTAAATGAGATCATATATGTAAAGCATTTAGCACACCACCCAAGACCATGGTAAAAGCTTGATACATTTTAGCTATTGTATATTTTCTAATTTGATCTCATAAGATTCATAAGAAAGAGGCACGGCAGGTATTATTCCTGTTTTACACATCAGAAAACAGTTTCATAGACATTACATATTTGGCCAAAGGTCAAACGATTAGACAAATGGTAGAGCCAGAATTTCTATAGTATTACCTATCTCACACTAGGATAGCAGGAAAGATTATGCCCTCAGAGGATATTTTTTAAAATATAAAAACAAAATTTAAAAACAGATGAGGCTGGGTGCGGTGCCTCACACCTATAATCCCAGCAATTTGGGAGGCTGAGGCAGGAGGATCACTTGAGGTCAGGAGTTCGAGACCAGCTTGGCCAACATGGCGAAAACCCATCTCTACTAAAAATACAAAACTAGTCTGCTGTGGTGGCAGGCACCTGTAGTCCCAGCTACTTGGGAGGCTGAGGCAGGAGAATCACTTGAATCTGGGAAGCGGAGGTTGCAGTGAGCCAAGATTATGCCACTGCACTCTAGCCTAGGTGACAGAGTGAGACTCTGTCTCCAAATAAACAAACAGATGAGGCAGGCAGCATTTTAATGTACTTTCATTTACACTGAAAAACCCCCAAAACCAATTTCTTTTTTTTTTTTTAAGATGGAGTCTCACTCTGTTGCCCAGGCTGGAGTGCAGTGATACAATCACAACTCACTGCTGCAGCCTCAACTTCCCAGGCTCAAATGATCTTCCCACCTGAGCTTCCCAAGTAGCTGGGATTATAGGCATGTGCCACCGTGCCTGGCTAATTTCTGTATTTTTAGTAGAGATGGGGTTTCACCATGTTGGTCAGGCTGGTCTTGAACTCCTGACCTCAGGCGATCCACCCGCCTCGGCCTCCCAAAGTGCTGGGATTACAGGCATGAGCCACTGCTCCCAGCCACCAATTTCATATTTATAGAAAATTTTGAATTCAGTATAAATAAGCAATAATGAGCAACAATCGCTTCACTTGTTTTTAAAACAATTGAGGTCCTAAGTCAAGGATCTGAGTGATCTTTGCTCAAAACACTCTGATTCCTTCAGGATAGAGATGAAGTTTGTAGAAATTCCCTTCTCCTATTCCTTATTGGTGCTTAATTAAAGAAGTATGAAATTGAGTATTTTCACCTAGCCTAACAAGAGCCACAAGCCCAATGATTCTGAGACATCTATTCAAGCTGTGAATAACAAATAGAAAATGAAAAATAAAAAAGCTCAAGTTTGAAAAACATTGGAAATGGTTTTTTTTTTTTTTTTGGCCTTTCAAGGCCAATAAGATAATCATAGCATTGTAATAAGCCATCTTTGTGACATTTCACTTGAAAGCAGGGTGATAAAAACTCTGGAGGAAAAAAATACATTAAGTGATCATTAAAGCATCCATTTAGAGATTTGGGTTTAATAAAAAGGGATGAACAGAATTAAACAGAAAAAAATTTTATTTCTCATATTCTAATTTCTTCTTGCCATGAAGAAAGCACAGCAAATTCTGAAATGGCCTGAGGTAAATTGGTCTCTGTATCACTCAAGAATGTTTCATTATTGGCATACTTTATATAAGTAGAGATTTAAATTAGACAAGGATCATTTCTTCAAGAAAATTAGATTCCAGAGGGATGATACATTTACAAAATCATTATAATACAATTGCATTTTGCACAAAAACTGACAAGCACAAATAGAGAGGATACTGATGGGTAGAGATAGGAAGGAGGCATTCTCAGGAAAGGGCGGCATGAATGGAAACAGGAAAAACAGGCCAGGGAGATAGAAGGAATACGGTGCTTCAGTTTCTTTGGCCGGAATATGTGAAAATGGAGTAATGATAAAGGACTTAAGAGACTGGTGAAAGATATGAAATGTCATACTGATTTTACGCTTGAACCTGGGAGGCGGAGGCTGCAGTGAGCCGAGATCATGCCACTGCACTCCAGTCAGGATGACAGAGTGAGACTCTGTCTCAATAAAATAAACAAACAAACGTCATACTGATTTTGAATGTCACTCTTAGTCAAAGAGAAGCCTAAATGTTTCAGAGTAGGTTTAGTCACAAGTAGAGGTGGTGTTCTTTCATGACAGTCAAGTTTCTCAAACAAGGGTGACAGCAGAAACCCCTGAGACTGTGTGAGAATCCCAAAGGAGAGAAGATAGATAATGAAAAGGAAAAGAAGCCAGAAAACGTAAACTAAAGAACCAGAAGGCAAGAGAGGAGGATGTCAAGAAGGTTGGCAGAGTGCAGTGGCTCACGCCTATAATCCCAGCACTTTGGGAGGCCAAGGCAGGAGGACTGCTTGAGTCCAGGAGTTTGAGACCAGTCTAGGCAACATGGAGATCCTATCTATACAAAAAAACAAAATTAGCTGGGCATGGTGGCATAAGCCTGTAGTCCCAGCTGCTTAGGAAGCTCAGGTGGGAGGATCATTTGAGCCTGGGCAGTTAAGGCTGCAGTCAGTTGTGACTATATCACTGCACTCCAGCCTGGGCAACAGAGTGAGACCTCATCTCAAAAAAAAAAAAAAGAAAGGAGTTGGTCAAATTTTGAGAAAAATAATGGCTAAGAAGAGACCATTGGACTTGATAAGCATAAAGATACAGGAAATCTTCCAGGAACCGGTTTTAGCAGAGCACTACGATTTCAAGGGAGGAGAGAGAATGGAGGTCTGGAAGCCTAAGAGATTAAGTTAGGTAATGTGAAAATTGCTGATTAAAAAGAAACTGAACTGAAGATTTTTGAGCACTTAGAAGTTGAAGGACAGAATCTGAAGAAGAGAGAAAAAGTGGTGGAGATGAAAGCCAAATTATGGAAAGTAAGGAAACTGAAACGAGGAGTTTAACCACTCCTTCAACATCCTCAACAGAAAAATAAGGATCTTAGTTAATCTTCACCTGGTAGGTAGTGTTACATTAAGTTTCACCTAAAGCTGCCTCATTACATTTTTAAAGTTTGGCCTAAAGGTTTCTCTGTACATAGTGAATGGTAATCTCCAGATGTGTAAACAAGCTGTAACCTATTCTTGTACCAATTGCTGAGTTTCAGCCAATAAAAGGCAGCCAACCGTTCAAACCATGTTCAAATAAGGCAAGTATCAAGCTGTAAGCAATCCAGCTGTTTCTGTACTTCACTTTCATTTTCTGTACATCACTTTCCTTTTTCTGCCCATAAGTCTTTAACCATGTGGTAGTGCCAGAGTCTCTTTGAACCTATTCTGGTTCTAAGGGCTGCCTGATTTATGAATCACTGTTTCCTCAATTAAACTCTGTTAAATTTAATTTGTCTAGTTTTTCTTTTAACAGATGGTGTCAGAAGTGGGATCCGAAGTACAGCCTCTAGCAATCCCCAGAAGCACTGAGTGATGATGCATGGTACCAGTCAGACTCACTGTGTTCATTCCTCTCTTGCAGCAACTGGGGATTGTGGGTAAGCTCTCAGATTCTGAAGCTCCATGGATTTGTGTTTTGAGTTATCTGAATTTGTTTGAGCAAATTTTAAAATCTGAAATGGGTTCAGAAGTCATGACAGAAACTGGACCAGGTCCCGAATCAGACTGACTTGGATTCAGTTAGAGGCCTTGGATGTTTAACTGAGTCAGGCAGAAATTGGCGGTTAATGGCAAATAAGAAGGTGTGAACTTTGGCTTTTGGAAATTCACAGAGATTTTTGTGCTCTATGTCTATGCCCTTTGTTTCTCTTTTTTGTTTGTTTGTTTGTTTTTTTGAGATGGAGTCTCACTGTTGTTGCCTGGGCTGGAGTGCAATGGAGTGATCTTGGCTCACTGCAACCTCTGCCTCCCGGGTTCCAGCAATTCTCCTGACTCTGCCTCCTGAGTAGCTGAGATTACAGGTGCCCACCACCAGGCCCGGCTAATTTTTGTATTTTTAGTAGAGATGGGGTTTCCCCATGTTGGCCAGGCTGGTCTCGAACTCCTGACCTCAGGTAATCCACCCACCTCGGCCTCCCAAAGTGCTGGGATTACAGGTGTGAGCCATTGCGCCCAGCCTATGCCCTTTGTTTCTTTTTCTTGTGTGTTTAGATAGGGAAAAATCATTGGCTGATCAATGGGATCTGACAGCCAAAGCCAAGATTCAAGGGAAAATGGGATCTTCAATTTCTGAAAAACTGAGTATTCTACCTTACAGCTATGCCTAGCTATACACGCATAAATGTTAGGACCCAAAAGCAGCAAACACTTACTGAAATGGTGAAATCTCACTTTACGTAATTTAAAATTATAGTAGAACATTCAAAATGAGTAATACTGCACTTTAAGAAGTCTATTTACAAATGAGGGCTCTAGGTTCATACCTATAATCCTAGTACTTTGGGTGGCCGAAGCAGGAGGATCACTTGAGTCCAGGAGTTTGAAACTAGCCTGGGCAACATAGTGAGACTTTGTCTCTACAAAAAAAGAAAAAAAGTTAGCAGAGCATAGTGGCAAGTCCTTGTGGTCCCAGCTACTTGGGAGGCTGACATAGGAGGATCACTTAAGCCTGGGAGGCTAAGGCTGCAGTGAGCCATGGTCACGCCACTGCACTCCAGCCTGGGCAAAAGAGTGAGGACCTACGTCAAAAAAAAAAAAAAAAAAAAAAAAAAGGCCCCCAACTTGGTTTCATCCAAAGATGCAGATGCCTATTAATCTGCAGAAGCTTCTAATAAGATTTCAATATTTTTATTCCCTCTTTTAAAAGACTTTCTATAAAAGGCAAATAAAAAGCTTAAGTAACAGCAAAATATTTTTGTTCACCTTTTGTGTAAACTGCACAAAAAAAAAAAAAGAGAGGAAAGAAGGAGAAATAGATTCTGTATCATATTGTATTTTTTGGGTCTGTTGACTAGAAAATTGAGTCTCCTCTCTATCATATAATAAAGGTTTTGCTTTTAAAATACCTTTTAATGATCACTTTGGCTAAATGAATGACTTATTTCACAGTGACCTGTGATCCTATTTGGGCCAAGTGTTTTCAATCTTTGACATATCGGACAAGCTTCCCCAAATCAAATTTCGAATTCAAAATTAAGTCTTTTTTTGACCTCAAATTAACTTTGGGATGTTACAGAGGTCCCCTACAACAGTCAAAAGAGATAATAAACAGGCTTATTTTATACGTAAAATTACATGAGAAACTGTCAAATAAGAAGTGATGTTTAAACTTCAAGTTATATTTTTATAAATATTAATATATATTCCAAAATTGTATAAGATTATGAAAATTCTCATATATGTCAGTATGTTATCAGACATGATTATGGCTATTACGTTAAATTATTGTAGGCCACAGAAATAACCAAATTTCCTTGTCAATTGCGTCTTTATGACCATTTAAAGTCATTTCCACAGTTAATTGCTTAATTCTAAAGCAGGGTCTAATATTAGGTTGGTGCAAAAGTAATTGCGGTTTCTGCTATTCAAAGTAATGGCGGCTGGGCGCAGTGGCTCACGCCTGTAATCCTAGCATTTTGGGAGGCTGAGGTGGGCGGATCACAAGGTCAGGAGTTCGAGACCAGCCTGGCCAACATGATGAAACCCTGTCTCGACTAAAAATACAAAAAATTAGCCAGGCATGGTGGCACACACCTGTAATACCAGCTACTCGAGAGGCTGAGGCAGGAGAACTGCTTGACCCTGGGAGGCAGAGGTTGTAGTGAGCCGAGATTGTGCCACTGCATTCCAGCCTGGGCAACAGAACAAGACTCCGTCTCAAAATAAATAAATAAATAAATAAATAAAAATAATGGCAGGCCGGGTGCAGTGGCTCACTCCTGTAATCCCAGCACTTTGGGAGGCCAAGGTTGGTAGATCACTTGAGGTCAGGAGTTCGAGACTAGCCTGGCCAACAAGATGAAACCTATCTCTACTAAAAATACAAAAAAATTAGCCAGGCATGGTGGCATGCGCCTGTAGTCCCAGCTACTCGGGAGTCTCAGGCAGGAGAATTGTTTGAACCAGGAACGAGGAGGTTGCAGTGAGCTGAGATAGCGCCACTGCACTCCACCCTAGGTGACAGAGCGAGACTCCGTCTCAATAAATAAATAAATAAATAAATGTATGGCAGTTATTAAAAATAACTTCACAAGCACATAAAATCCTATTTTGTCTTCAAGGAGGTTCATGGAAAAGATGAAATGGACCTTGGTAAGCACTCCTGAAGATAGGTTTCTGGTAACTTTAGGATCATATCATTTGGACTGAGTAAGAATTACCAGAACCATATTGAAGAGACAGAGTGATATATAAAACTGCTAACTCAAGCAGCACAAGAATTAAATGAATACCAAGAAAATACTTGGCCAGATTTTCATGCTAATTCAGTCAGTACTGAAACTATTAAGATACATAATTTGAATGAACTCCATGGTCCAGGTCAAATTACCTATGATAACCCATCTAATAAACAGTGCTGTGCACTTCCATTGGAGAAAGAAAATTGCTATGTAAGAGGATACAGTTCCAGTGTTAAGCATGGACTCATGGAGAGACTGGACAGCCGGCTGCCTGCTCCTTCCTGAGTCCTTAAAACTTCCATTACTAGAAGCTGTATTCCATGATTCATCAAGGAAGAGATAAAATGTATAGACTGGTCAGGCGCAGTGGCTCACACCTGTAATCCCAGAACTTTGGGAGGCCAAGGTGGGCTGATCACCTGAGGTCAGGAGTTTTAGACCACCTGGGGCAACACGGTGAAAGCCTGTCTCTACTTAAAAAATACAAAAAATTAGCTGGGTGTGGTGGCGGGTACCTGCAATCCCAGCTACTTGGGAGGCTGAGGCACAAGAATTGCTTGAACCCGGGAGGTAGAGGTTGCAGTGAGCCGAGATCGCACCACTGCACTCTAGCCTGGGTGACAGAGTGAGACTACGTCTCAAAACAAACAAACAAACAAACAAACAAACAAACACCTTATATATATATTAGTGTTGTGACTGTTCTAAATTGCTAAAATGGTTTATGACCAATGTATAGTTTGTCAAACCCATAATCTTGAGAAGACAACCAAAACTTCAGGTACTTTTCTGCTACATCTGAACATTTTATGGAGGGATTTCATTGAATTGTGATTTTCAGTGCATATTTTCTGGTTGTACAGAAGCTTTCTCATACAAGTGGGCTGATGCTATAACAGTAGCTAAAAGGTTATTAGGAAATGTGTTTCTCTCACAGAACATTGCTGAAGAAATCTCCAGTGATAGAGATACTTGCCTCACTGGACTAGCTGTAAAACAGTTAAATAAGGTATTACAGATATAAGAGCATTAGGCAAAACTAACTGAATAATCTGGATTGCCTTGGTCAAAGATGTTTCAGACTGATGACGAACAGATCCACTTCCAGTGGAAAACAAAAGTTGACCCCTTATGAAATAGTCACTGGAAGGCTTCTGCTCCTAATAATAGAACCTCCTGTATCTTCTGCTCCTAAACTTTAACATGACTAAATGATGCAAGGCTTTAATGCATTATGCCAAAGTGTATTTTCACCAGGTAAAGAAAGTTTTTCACGGACCACTGATTCAGGACAAGCAAACCCTTCATGATATAGAATTCAGAAGCTGGATCTTCTGGAAACACATCAGAGAAAGACTCCCCTTGTCACCCACACTGCAGCGAAACTTCAGGACCCTGAAGCTTGGGTTTGTAATCTCTGGACATGGATGAAACTGGAAAACATCATTCTCAGTAAACTATCACAAGGACAAAAAAACTAAACACCGCATGTTCTCACTTACAGGTGGGAATTGAACAATGAGAACTCATGGACACAGGAAGGGGAACATCACACTCCGGGGACTGTTGTGGGTTGGGGGGAGGGGGGAGGGACAGCATTAGGAGATATACCTAATGCTAAATGAAGAGTTAATGGGTGCAGCAAACCAACACAGCACATGGATACATATGTAACAAACCTGCACATTGTGCACATGTACCCTAAAACCTAAAGTATAATAATAATAAAAAAAAAAAGAAAGGCCCACCCAGACTCTTGGAACCACACACCCATCAGAGGGAGAACTTAAGGTAAAGCTAACGAGGTAAGTTTCTCCCGAGAAGCAGATGGCCTCCTAGATGTGGACAGATTTCCCAAGTTTGTGGATCAAGACTTCTCTGCTATCATGAGGCTTTTGGCTCTCAATTTTTTCCAAGTTCATGCCTGTTATGAACACTAAACTGAAAAAGGGGTCTCTTGTGTACACTCATAGGGTATACTTTTATTTGTGAAAGATAAAAAAAACCTCATATTGGTCAGGTGCGGTGGCTCATGCCTGTAATCCCAGCACTGTGGGAGGCCAAGGCGGGTGAATCACGAGGTCAGGAGATCGAGACCATCCTGGCCAACATGGTGAAACCCCATCTCTACTAAAATACAAAAAATTAGCCAGGCGTGGTGGCGCATGCCTGTAGTCCCAGCTACTTGAGAGGTTGAGGCAGGGGAATTGCTTGAACCCGGGAGATGGAGGTTGCAGTGAGCCAAGATCACAGTCTGGCGACAGAGCAAGACTCCATCTCAAAAAAAAACAAAAACCCTCACACACAGAGAAGTTTATGCCTTGATAGAGGGAAGATGAAGGGCCAGTGTGGGTGAGAAATTTTAATGGTACCTTTGTTGCTTCATAATCAGTCAGAAACAGCACTGGTCAACTCCTCTTAACCTACATCATAATTTAAAGAGAAAATTGTTGGCCAGGAGTGGTGGCTCACGCCTGCAATCTCAGCAGTTTGGGAGGCCGAGACAGGCAGATCACGAGGTCAGGAGATGGAGACCATCCTGGCTAACGTGGTGAAACCCTGCTCTACTAAAAATACAAAAAATTAGCTGGGCGTGGTGGTACGCGCCTGTACTACTTGGGAGGCTGAGGCAGGAGAATCGTTTGATCTCGGGAGGCAGAGGCTGCAGTGAGCTGAGATCACGCCACTGCACTCCAGCCTGGGTGACAGACCAAGACTCCATCTCAAAAAAAAAAAAAGAGAGCATTGTCAATACACGTTAAAGAGAATAGTGTCAGGAGGCCTTCACTCTTCTGGATGGGCATTATTTGTTAGTTTATTTTTCTATGGTATGTTTTTTTCTTTTTGGAGACAGGGTCTGGCTCTGCTGCCCAGTGGCGTGATCTCGGCTCACTGCAACCTCTGCCTCCTGGGCTCAAGCAATCCTCCCACTTCAGCCTCCCGAGTAGCTGGGACCACAGGCATGCACCACTGTGCTCGGATTATTTTTGAATTTTCAGTAGAGACAGGGTTTTGCCATGTTGCCTAGGCTGGTCTTGAACTCCTGAGCTCAAGCAATCTGCCCACCTCAGCCTCCCAAAGTGATTACAGATTACAGGTGTGAGCCGCCGCGCCTGGCCTATGGTTTGGAGTTAATGAGGCAATGATTAGAAATTTATCCCTCTAAATTTTCTAGCCTATTAGAAATTTATAGGCTCTTTGGCAGATTCTACTGCCAAAGACTATGGTTATACAAGAGACTTTAAATTATCTTGCTAAAGTTGTGCTAGATAATAGAATTGCTCTAGATTACTTACTGGCTAAACAGAAGTATCTGTGCAGCTGCTGCTACTTCTTATTGAACATGGAGGAATACATTGGATATTACACAGATTCAGTTGTAGGGGATTAACAAACAGGCTGCTTGGTTGAAACAAGTAGACTCTTATTCTAGCTTATTCTTCGATCTATTTGATTTTAGGTGGCTTGGTTCATGGGGACCTTGGCTAAGGAGCATACTCCAAACTCTTGGGGTTATTCTCCTGATAGTCAAAATAGTAGTCTCCCTGGGATACTATATTCTCTCAAAAGTTTTAAGTGTTTGCATATGGCCATCTGTAGAATGTCAAATGGTCTCTCTTGAATTGGAATGAAAACTCAAAGAAATGTGTGAGCATGAGGAACGCCATACTTATAAAGGACATACTGAGACCAGAAACCCAAAATCTCGGTAACAGAGTGGTGCTAAGGTCCTAAGTTTTGGTCACACTCTTACCTAAGTGAGGACCTAACCAATAGGGAGAAATTTTTAAACAAAATTATGGGAAGCCATTGTTTTGGACTAAGCTCATGCACGAGGCCCCAACAGACCACACCAAACCAAAATGGAGTCACTCACGCTAAGTGTGAGACAATTACACTGAAACATTAAAGAAAGAGATAGATCCTAAAATAGACCAGGTTTTGTTTTTCTCCTGAAAACAGGAAATTTCAGCACAAGGAGGTCCCCTCTACTCTTACCCTTAGGAAAAAGTAACCTGAAGTCCTTGTTCCCATTTTACAAAACCCATTGTTCTGCTCTTTCCCAGTGGGATTTGAGACCAAATAAGTAAGTTTATGATGGTGACAGTGACATCAATGCCAATCCATTAAAAAAAAAATTGGGGGGATAGATCAAAGAGGATAACTGTTAAATTAAGTTTTGCTTAAAGCTACCTCCTTACCTCTTTTAAGTTCAGCCTAGAGGTTTCTCTGAACATCGTAAACTGTAACCTAGGCCAGGCGCAGTGGCTCACGCCTGTGATCCCAGCACTTTGGGAAGCTGAGGCAGGCAGATCACCTCAGGTCAGGAGTTTGAGACCAGCCTGGCCAACACAGTGAAACCCCATCTCTACTAAAAATACAAAAATTAGCCGGGCATAGTAGTGAGGGCCTGTAGTCCCAGCTACTCTAGAGGCTGAGGCAGGAGAGCTGCTTGAACCTGAGAGGCGGGGGTTGCAGTGAGCCAAGATCACGCCACTGCACTCCAGCCTGGGTGACAGAGCAAGACTCTGTCTCAAAACAAAAACAAAAAACTGTAACCTAAATGGATGGGTAAATAGTGGATAAGCTACTTGTGTACCAAACACATAATGTACCATACATAATTTAAGGCAAATGCCAGGCTGTAACCAATCCATCTGTTTCTGTACTTCATTTCCATATTCTGTATGCCACTTTCCTTTTTCTGTCCATAAATCTTCTTCAGCCATGCGGCTGCTGCAAGTCTCTCTGAACCTGTTCTTCTTCCAGGGGCTGCCTGATTTGCAAGTCATTCTTTGCTCAATTATAAACTCTGTTAAATTTAATTTGTCTGAAGTTTTTATTTTAACAGAAGATATGATTAGCTCTATTTTACAAAGGTGAACATTGAAGAATAATGAGATTAAATAAATTATCCATGGTAATAAATCCAGGTAGTGGCAAATCTGGGAATTATACCTAAACTGTCATCGAAAGACAATGATGCTGCTACTATCCCACAAAAAGTAGTTGTGATATTGTGAAATGTGCATTTGTTGGCCATTCCCATTTCCTAGCAGACAACTCCTAAAATCCTTAGAAACTCCTAAGTGTTATCCTTTTTGTATGATACTGATTGCCTAACGGCTGGTAGCCTATAGGTAGCTTCAGGATGGGGTCTGGTCACCGGAAAGGCAAGGCAAGGTTAGAGGGTTGGGACTTTCAGCCCCACATCCCCAACCTCCAAGGAGGTGAAAGGGGCCAAAGGTTAAGTTGATAAATAATGGCTAACAGTTTAATCAATGAGGCCTATGTAATGAAGCATCCATAAAAACCCAAAAGGATGGGGTTTGGAGAGCTTCTGGCCAGCTGAACACACAAAGGTTCCTGGAGGGTAGTGTACCCAGGGATGGCACGGAAACCCCACACTCCCTTGCCATACCTCGCCCTATGCATATCTTTACTGCATCCTTTGTAATATCTTTTCTAATAAAACAGTAAACATAGTAAGTGTTTCCCTAGTTCTGTGAGCTGCTCTATCAGATGAATCTCTCTTGAAGAGGGGGTCATGGGAACCCACGACCAGAGGCCTGGACTTGCTACTGGCATCTGAAGCAGAGTGCAGCCTTGTGGGACTGAACCCTGATCTCCAGGAAGACAGTGTAATAACTGAATTGGAGGATACCCAGCTGGCATCCACTGCAGAACTGATTGTTTGCTTGGTGTGTGGGGAAACCCTCCCCACATTTAGTCACAAGAGTCTTCTGTGTTGATTGCTGTGGTGTGAGAGCAGAGAAAAAATATGGTTTGAGCTTGTGTTTTTTCCATTCACAGTAGTCTATAAGGATGTCTAGTAGAATGAATCAAGGAATTTACTATGACTAACAAATTTTTTCACCAAACTATTGAGAAGTTTTTTTTTTGGTTTTTTTTTTTTTGAGAGAGTCTCGCTCTGTTGCCCAGGCTGGAGTGCAGTGGCACAATCTCGGCTCACTGCAAGCTCCACCTCCTGGGTTCATGCCATTCTCCTGCCTCAGCCTCCCGAGTAGCTGAGACTACAGGTGCCCACCACCACGCCCGGCTAATTTTTTGTATTTTTAGTACAGACGGGGTTTCACCGTGTTAGCCAGGATGGTCTCAATCTCCTGACCTTGTGATCCACCCACCTTGGCCTCCCAAAGTGCTGGGATTACAGGCGTGAGCCACCGTGCCCGGCCAAGAAGAAACATTTTTAAAGGTTCAGTGACTAGGCCGGGCGCGGTGGCTCACACCTGTAATCCCAACACCTTGGGGGGCCAAGGCGGGCAGATCACCTGAGGTCAGGAGTTTGAGATCAGCCTGGCCAACATGGTGAAACCCCATCTCTACTAAAAATACAAAATTAGCTGGGCATGGTGGCACACACCTGTAACCCCAGCTACTTGGGAGGCTGAGGCAGGAGAATCGCTTGAGCCTGGGAGGTGGAGGTTGCAGTGAGCTGGGATCACGCCACTACACTTCAGCCTGGGTGACAGAGTGAGACTCTGTCTCAAAAAAAAAAAAAAAAAAAAGGTTCAGTGATTACATATACTTCATATTAAGGCAACATCTGTTA
Organism: Symphalangus syndactylus; assembly: GCF_028878055.3. Taxonomy (NCBI): domain Eukaryota; kingdom Metazoa; phylum Chordata; class Mammalia; order Primates; family Hylobatidae; genus Symphalangus; species Symphalangus syndactylus. The sequence goes on from NC_072441.2 coordinate 141,540,480, forward strand.
GAACATTAGATGAGTAATTTAAAGTCTAAACACAAAAAAGTCCCAAAGCCAAGGTAATGACATGCCTTACTTCAGTATTTCTTCTCTGCACTGCCTCTGGGTGGCAAAACAAGCGATAGCCCACATTTTGATTTCAACTCCTGTGTGGAATTGTTTCCCTCGCATGTCCCATACTCCGTGGCTCGGTGTTGCTACTGTCCGATTCTATACGAGGAGAAAAAAATAACATGGTGAAAAGAACAAAAATTTTCAATAAACAGAAAGTAAATATTTCAAATCGCTGAACTGAAATATTTCTGATATGCCTTTCTCTCCATACTTACAGACAATATGCGTATGATTAAAACATTAACAAGAGACTTTACCCGTCCTCCATACTGGAGCATAGGTGCTGGAAGTACACGTCCAGTTACATGAGCCATTTCATCCCGAACTTTAAATTGAAACTCCTGAACAAATGGATCTGTTTCATAATTTGCACTTCTTACCTAAAAATAGAAAAAGTTTGTAGTTACTCTCAAAATTTCCCCAAATCCCCTACTTTAATGCATTAGAACCCTCTTTTTTTTTCTTCACTGTGTCAATAATATATTTTCCAACAGGTCTAATCAATGGTGCTCTAACTACAGAACAGCGCATCTTAACCTGGGGACCATGGGTCATGAATGGACTGTAGAAATTCTGTGACCTCCTGGTAATTTATACAAAACTTGTATGTATACATTAGGTTGAATAATACATTTTGGCCTGGCATGGTAGTTCATGCCTGTGATCTCAGCATTTTGGGAGGCCAAGTTGTAGGATTGCTCGAGCCCGGGAGCTTGAAACTAGCCTGGGCAACATAGTGAGACCCTGTCTCTACAAAAAAATTAAGAAATTAGGATGGGCGTGGTGGCTCACATCTGTAATCCCAGCACTTTGGCAGGCTGAAGTGGGAGAACTGCTTGAGCTCAGGAGCTCAAGACCAACCTGGGTAACAAAGTAAGACCTCATCTCTACAAAAAATTAAAAAGAATTAGCCAGGTGTGGTGCTGTGTGCCTGTGGTCCCAGCTATTTGGGAGGCTGAGGTGAGAGAATCGCTTGAGCCTGGGAGCTCAAGGCTGCAGTGGGCTGTGATTGCACCACTGTAATCCAGCCTGGGGATCAGAGCAAGACCCTGTCTCAGAAGAAAAAAAAAAATTCATGAAAATGATAATAAAACTTTTTTTTTTTTTTAAAGAGATGGAGTCTTGCTATGTTATTCAGGCTGGCCTTGAACTCCTGGGCTCAAGCCATCTTCCTCTCTCAGCCTCCTAGATAGCTGGGATCATAGGCATGCGCCACTATGTACCACCCAGCTGAAAATGGTAATTTTGTATGATTGAACCTAATATGCTTTTGGATGGAGAAAGAAATATCTCACCCAAAAAGAGGTTAAGAACCTCTGACTATAGGAGATCTGGATACATTCTATTAAAATTTATTTTGTGTAGAGTTTGGTAGGAAATATTAACAATCTTAAGGCTTTTAAAAATTATTTGATTTATAATTTATATAAAATTTACTTGACTATTTTCAGTGCCATATGAAAAAATTTATTTCATGGAATACACTTAAAGACAGATAAGAAAGCCAGTATGAGTCACAGGTTATAATTTTTATATATTCCCATACATATAATCAAAGAACTTCATGAATCTCACTGAAATTCATGCTTAAAGCATGCTGCTATATAGAATCTCTCCACAATAAGCAGGAAAAGTCATTTTCTTTTCTTTTCTTTTTTTTTTTTTTTTTTTTTTTGAGACAGGGTCTCACTCTGTCATCCAGTGGTGCAATCACAGCTCACTGCAACTTCAACCTCCTGGGGCCCAAGCGATCCTCCCACCTCAGCCTCCTGAGTAGCTGGGACTACAGGTGCATGCCACATACCTGGCTAATTAACATTTTTTTTTGTAGAGATGGGGTCTCACTATGTTGCCTAGGCTGGTCTTGAACTCCTGGGCTCAACTGATAGTCCTGCCTCGGCCTCCCAAAGTGATGGGGTTACAGGTGTAAGCCCCATTTTCTAAATTAGGCACCAATGGGGCATCTCTTTCAATCTTATTTGCCATTCATTTCTGTACTTCAGTGTATCTGTAATGAGGTTACAGCGAATAACGATGACTATACCACAACAACTAATATACTATGACTTGCTGCATGATGTACTTGGTGCTAGGTCCTTAATGACACATTTTCACAATTATTTTATAGCTACAAAAACAGTTCTTTTATAATCTATATTTTACAGAGGATGCAACTAAAGCTCATAAAGTAAAATGATTGCCAAAAACCACACAGCTAAGCAAGTGATGTAGATAGTGTCTGAAACCATGTATATTCCGATTCTAGAGTGTCTACTCTTAATCACTGCATTATCTTTCCAGATACTATAAATACAATAATAATAATATCATAACAGTAACAGTAAGTAAGTGGAGAAGCCAGACTTCCAACCCAGGGTTGTTAGACTCCAAAGTCTGTTTTATTTTTTAAAACTACCATATGATACTTTCTGAACAGTTAAGCTGTAATAAATGAGTTAGACCAGTGAGTTATTGAGACTTTTATAGACAAAGTAAGAGGTCTTAGTCTCTGAAAGATTTCGAGAAAGCTTTTAAAATCTTAGACTAGAATCAGAGAAAAATCCAGGATGGAAGCCAGCATATATTTTCCTAATTAAATATCATGTAATAACTTTCTTTGACTCTTTACAGAACAGTCAATAAGGAAAAAAACTATTTGTAGTTGGCTTAACCAAACAAAAGACCCAGTTTTTGCCAAAGATGAAATTACTAAGGTTAAAAAATAAATTAAAAGAGCCAGTTTTGCATCCCTATTTTCAATAATCTTTAAAATTGCTTTTGGAAGTATTATTAAGTTGTTTTGGGAAATATTCACATTTCCAGATTTTTTTCTCTTTGCTTGGGCAGTTAAAATGGTATTCAAGAACAGAGCCAGATAAGATTCAGATGCCCTTTAATCTTGAGTTTTGCCTCATTCTATGAGTTTTATAAAGTGGTATTGGTAACGCCTTCCTTCCCCTCATTTAGAACAATGAGACAGCACAGAGACCTTACATGGTTAAAGCTATCTTCTATTTCCTTTCTTTCTTTTCTTTTCTTTTCTCTCTCTCTCTCTTTCCTTTTCTCTTTCTTTCCCTCCCTCCCTCCCTCTCTCTTTCTTTTTTTTAGACAGAGTTTCACTCTTGTTGACCAGGCTGGAGTGCAATGGCACAATCCCAACTCACTGCAACCTCTGCCTCCCGGGTTCAAGCGATTCTCCTGCCTCAGCCTCCTGAGTAGCTGGGATTACAGGCATGTGCCACCACGCCTGGCTAATTTTGTATTTTTAGTAGACACGGGGTTTCTCCGTGTTGGTAGGCTGGTCTTGAACTCCCAACCTCAGGTGATCCACCCACCTCAGCCTCCCAAAGTCTGGGATTACAGGCATGAGCCACCGCACCAGACCTTCTTTTTCTTTCTTTTTTTTTTTTTTTTTGAGACAGAGTCTCACTCTGTTGTCCAGGCTGGAGTGCAGTGGTGTGATCGGTTCACTGCAGCCTCTGCCTCCCAGGTTCAAGTGATTTTCATGCCTCAGCCACCTGACTAGCTGGGATTACAGACGCATGCCACCATGCCCCACTAATTTTTGTGTTTTTAGTAGAGATGGCATTTCGCCATGTTTCCCACGCTGGTCCCAAATTCATGGCCTCAAGTGATCCACCCGCCTTGGCCTCCCAAACTGCTGGGATTACAGACGTGAGCCACTGAGCCCAGCCATTTCTTTATTCAGACTGTACAGCTGCCACTCTGATACTGGGGACTAAGCAATCTTAGACTGAGTGTTAAGAATTTTAGCATTGGCCGGGTGCAGTGGCTCACGCCTGTAATCCTAGCACTTTGGGAGGATGAGGAGGGCAGATCACGAGGTCAGGAGACGGAGACCATCCTGGCTAACATGGTAAAATCCTGTCTCTACTAAAAATACAAAAAAATTAGCCGGGCGTGGCGGCGTGCGCCTGTAGTCCCAGCTGCTGGGGAGGCTGAAGCAGGAGAATGGTGTGAACCTGCGAGGCAGAGCTTGCAGTGAGCCGAGATCGTGCCACTGCACTCCAGCCTGGGTGACAGAGCCAGACTCCGTCTCAATAAAAAAAAAAAAGAATTTTAGTACTGCTAGTCATAATTCTTTGACTCTTCCTCCTATTTCCCATCTCTTTTAGGTGGAGGTTCCAGTTTACTAAATTGAAACATTTCTTCTGAGAGGATGTGTTCCCTGGATCTACTTAAAAAGCTCAAGGTTAAATGAGAAGGACCTAACCCTTCTCATATAGCTCACCAAGGCTTGTATCGAGAACATTAGATTACTTCCATGATCGCTTTTAATTCTGACAGTCCATGAAATGGTCATAAGGTATGGGTTGATAAGGACATGGTTCTCTAGTATTATAGTTCACCCTAATATATTTTAAATTCTCATTTCTAAGGTTAAGTACTAACCAATCTGCTAATTTCCTCTTGTCTATCTGGTGCAGATCTTGCTGTTGCCTTGATCATAGTGGAAGTCTGATTGTCTGTTAGCTTCTTGATACATCGTTGTCCTGCCACAATATTACAGACCTACAAACGGAAAAAGTTTTGTACTAGATGTATGTATCTTTTTTTTTAGCTCTTACTTAGTGCCAATTACATGTAAAATAAAAATTTAAAATCAACTTCATTAAACCACTTATTTTCAATATGTTAAGTAAAAAGGTAGTAAACAAGACGGCTCTACAGTAATTAAGTATAATTAAGTAAAATGTACACCAGATGAAGACTGAAAGAAGTATAGTATACCAAAATGTTAACAGCGGTTACACTAGAGTGGTAGGATTATGGATGAACTTGTTTCGTGTTATTTCATTACAGAAAATTTAGAATAAATTAAAACTTAAAAACAGTTCATATTCCAAAGTAAATGTTCTGTATGAGGTAAGTTATCGGCCATAAAAGACCCCAAAAGAATGATGAACAACAGGGTATTAATGAGCAGTGTGAAGGCATTACTTCTAGCGGCAGGTAGGTGTGTTTCTGCTCCTGCCCGACTTGCAGACAGGGAAGGTGCGGGTACTTCAGCTGAAGAGTATACTTTTCTCTGAAATACTGCGCTACCGTTCTCTCCACAGTTTGGCCATTTTCTAACTGTAAAGGAAAGCTGAGGAAAAAAAAGTACACATGAACAATTCTCTCCCATTATGAGCCAGAAAAACTCCCAACCCCACTAACTGGAGCAAGCTGCCTCACACCATCGCTGCTCTGACAAACTTTTCTTACGTTTGATGACTGGCAGGCCTCCTTGTTACATTACAAACACGGTATTTCCGTCTCATTGTTCCACAATGAGTCACTTCAACCTTCAAACCTGTTCCCAACAAGAGAAATGGAGGTTACAGAACTGTCACACGTAAAATATTTATACTTATAAAGCCTGTTCATTACCATAAAAAACTCAATTCTGAACAGACAAAAAATTCTGTAATACAGGCAATATAATACAAACACCAAATTTTACATATAACATTGTTAATAATGGTCACAGTCATGACAGACCTAATGGCAAAATTTTTCCTTACCCCATCAAGCTCTACACATGAAAAAATAAAATCATAAAGTTTGCAAAGCCCATAGATCAAGGGCCAAAATCTTCCATTAATAAAAAATCCTGTTTATAATAAATTCAGGTATTTATGCTGGGAGAGGGAAGGAGGAATGAAAGAGGAGATACAATAATTCTCAAGGTATTCCATAATTTCAAATTATGTGATATTTACCTAGCCCAGTCACCGCATACTGATTGAAGATCAGAATTTCATAAAGCTCAAGAAAGAAGCCCTTTAAAGATTTATAAAGCAGGAGAAAAAAAATTCCAGGCATTTTTTAACAGAAGTGACAATTTTATAGAAGTATAATATAGTGCCACAGCTCTTTTCCAATACTATTAAAAATCAAATGCAACCAAAATAATTCCTAAAGTAGACGATCCCTACCCTCTTAAGGAGTCCAGATCCCTTTGAGAATCTGATGTAAGCAACAAACTCTCAGCAAAATGCACATATACATAATTTAGCACATGATTTTAGGAGTTCTTGGATCCCTGCAGTCCATCTGTGGACTCTAGGGGTTCAAGGATCCCAGGCCTGCTCTAGAATGTGAAGAAATGGGCTTTAAGCCATTGGTTGAAGTTCTTCGAGATGAATTTTCTGAAGCAGTGCTGTCAAAGAGAATTTTCTTGAGATGATGGAATGTTCTACATTTATGCTAATATGGTAATCACTAATAACATGTTACTAAGCATAAGAAATGTAGCTGGTGTACCTAAGAAACTGAAAATCTAATATTATTTAGATTTTTTTTTTTTTGAGTTTTTCACTCTTGTTGCCCAGGTTGGAGTGCAATGATGCGATCTTGGCTCACTGCAACCTCTGTCTCCAGGGTTAATGCGATTCTCCTGCCTCAGCCTCCCAAGTAGCTGGGATTACAGGCACCAGCCACTACGCCCAGTTAATTTTTGTATTTTTAGTAGAGATGGGGTTTCGCCATGTTGCCCAGGCTGGTCTTGAACTCCTGACCTCAGGTGAACCACCCACCTCAGCCTCCCAAAGTGTTGAGATTACAGGCGTGAGCCACCACGCCCGGCCTTTATTTTAATTAATTTAAATGTAAGTAGCTACATGTGGTTAGTGCAGTCTTAGCCTGGAGAAGAGTTAACAGGTACACAGAGGTCACAGATAAGCAACTCCTTTCTAAAGTCTGGCCTAGACTCCAAAGGATAAAGTCCAAAATGGGGTAGATGGAGAACAACTTTTAGTTCCCTGATAATATTTATGGTTATTACTCTTTGTGGTATTTCTCTTTCATATTTGTGATTCCTATACTGCAGTGATTCTTAGCCAGAGGCCAATCTGTCCCCCAGGGGACATTTGGCAATGTCTGGAGACAAATTGATAGGTATGGCCGGAGATGCTACTGCTTTCTATTGAGTAGAGGCCAGGGATAGTATGAAATATCCTGTAATGCACAGAACAGCCCTACCCCTATCTCAACAAAGAATTTTCCAGCCCAAAATGTCAACGCTGCTGAGGTTGAGAATGCCTGCTACGGTAAAATTTATTTTCTTACCTAACTGCTACCTGCAATTACGTAAGAAAATTAGTACCAAACACAAAGCTCAATCATATAAATGATACTTTCTTCTGATAGATCAGAACAAATTAAGATGTTAAATGGACTCGGTATCCATCCCTGTACCAGATTGGTATGGGTTTGTTTTTCTTTGGAAGTGCTCCTCCTTGAATCAGTGAGTAGTAATTTTTCATTACAACTACCTTTATAAAACAAAAATGTCAGATCAACTAGAGAATTACTGTCTTTATATTATAAAGGAGACTAGAAAATAAAATACTATCGAAGGAGGATCTTAAAAGAAGGAAATACTAATAATATGAAGAAACAAGATGTAAAAATATTATGTTCAGGGGAGAACACAATAGAAAAGTCTAAAACAAATTTCCGTTATTTGCACCACTTAGCAATTTATTTTCAACTCGTCTCCTTGAATTAAAAAAATATTAATAAGGTTCTCCAAGCCTATAAAGCTTTTACTAAAAATAAGTTGGCGCGTATATATATATATATATATGGTACTTATAACATATATTTTCCTCAGTATTTCTGCTGTTTAACTATCATGAGTTACTGGATAAAGAAACCACCCCAAAGTTATTATTAAATATTTAGGTACAAGTTCAACTGGAATAAGATGAATATACTAAGAAAATCTATTCTTTATTGCATACTTTGTGTCATTATTTAACAGCTAGCATCAAATTCTTCATACCAGCTAAAAAACCCAAAGATAGAGAGAACACAAAACTCTTATTCTCTTGGGTTACTGTAGTAGGAATACATGATGTACTTTATTGAGCCTTCTTTAAAAAAAAAAAAAAAAGCCCTATTTTACTTGGAATGAAGAAAAAAATAATCAGTTTGTCAATTGGATCCAATCCAGATTTTTCCACCCCCAAACTAGGATCATAGGTACCTAAGAATTAGACCAAAATCTAGGCGCTAGCAAAAAGTTGAAATTTTTAAAAAGTGGACTAGATCATTCTCTGCCCGGGTCCCTCCCCAAACCCTCCATCCAACCAAAAAAAACACTTTTGGCTTTAATAAATATTTAACCTATAAACTTGGCTTTACCTTCACTATAACATCAACTTTATTATGCTTTCTAGTCATTTTTTCAGTCATTTCTTTGGGCCCCTGAGCAGTTGAAGTTAAGATCGAGTCCATGCTCTTCGGGCAGCAGTTGAATCCTTGTTCTGTACATCTTGTATTTTCTGTGATAGAGTGGTGATATGAGTTGATCGCATAGTTACCGCAAAATAATGTAAGTGACTTCATGATATCAGAGGTGGTAACTAAGCAGCAACTCCACTGGAAACCATGGCATTTAGATGATCACATATTAATGGTAGGTAATGCACTAACCTCCTGACAATGCTAGCTGTGCAGTTAATACAGATTATGAAAGGACAATGGTACGGTTGCCAAACAGTTACATAAACAGTTTCTTACTTCGGCATTTAAATAACTTGAGGTAAATGGATGCTTATTTTCGAAGCAGGGTGGATCTTCCTTTTAATGTTTTATTACAATGACTATCTCTCTCTTGGTTACTGAATGGCAAAGAATGAATGATTACTGGAGCAAGCAGAATGTATTAAACTACTCTAATTGATTTGGGTGAACTGAAAGATGTTCAGTGAACAAACTTAAATGCTTCATTCAAACCACAAGCTGAAAATTATCTGCAATAAATAGGTAAAATCTTAAAAACAACATAATTATTTCTGGCTATTTAAGATCTAACAATATAAATAGAATTTATCCTACTCATTCTGATTAGAGAGTATCAGACTAAATACCTATAAAATACAGATTTCAGAACACTATTAAAATTATTTTTTATTTTTATTTTTGGGCAGCCACGTAGAGATGAATTTATCTGAGTTAAATGTACACATGATGCAACAGCACTGTACGAATTTTAGTTACTAAGTATAATAGATAAGATCAACAGTCAACTCTGTAACTTATATTAAATAACTATAATTCTAGAACAACACATGAAACAGGCTAGCCCCACATTTATACATTTTTAAGGGACTAAAATAAATAACTATCATTTCAGAAAAATAAGGAAGTCATTATATTTAGAATATGTTCAAAGAATAATTCTAGTTCTAAAATAACAAATATTTTTGGAGTGAGCTTCCTACCTTTAACAGTATTACTAAAGCATTTTCCCATGAGACATTCTTATCCCTTCAGCTAGTAAGGGAAAGTATTAACAAAAAATTAGCTGGTAGTGATACTAACTCCATTACTTGGCATTTCTTTCAAATACCACCTAAGATGTTATAGTAATGAATTTAATGTAATATTTTATTTTATAATTGATGTATAGTTTTACTGGTTACATTACATAGATTTTAATTATATAAGAAAACATTTTAATAAAAGGTTGTTATATCCATGCATTTTATAGTTAAGTTGTGCTAAATGCTAATTAATTCACCTTTTATCTCTTTGGTGAATTTTACCCGATGAGAATCAGTCAGAGGTCTTGGTTGTTCATCAATATTATGAATATCAAGAACTTCACACATGAACTGAATTACAGGTTGTGCTTTGTAGAAGGCAGTGGCAGAAACTAAGAAGAAAAACACAAATAATACAAATTAATGTTTCCCTAAAAAATTCAGAAACTTCATCTTAGGCTCCAAGATAACTATCTATAGAGTTAAAATGATCCCTTATGCACATTTATGTACATACCAATTTCCAAAATTAAGCAGTTTTAATTTGACCTCTGAGGCACAAATACAAAATGGCCAAATACTATACAGTTTTTATCATCTATCTCTTTCATCATGAGTAACTGATTCATTCCATTCTCTATAGAGAAGTGCTCTGGGTGAGACAAGGCTTGTAAGAGACAAAGAAGGCTGAAGCCCCATGGCAGATGAGATGGTTAGGTATTATTTCTTTTTTTCTTTTTAAAATAGAAACAAGGTCTCACTGTATTGCTCAGGCTGGTTTCCAACTCCTGAGCTCAAGCGATCCTCCCGCCTCAGCCTCCCAAAGTGATAGGATTACAGGTGTTAGCCACCACGCCTGGCCAGTATTATTTCTTAAACAAGGCTTTCTATGCCACCCTAGACTGTCTATTCTAAAGAGAGTTTTCCCTGTCTTGTAATGATTTGAAAAAACAGTGGTATTAGTCATTGGTGCTAAATCTAAGCTATATATATATATATATATATATATATATATATAGCTTTTTTTTTTTTTTTGAGACTGACTTTCACTCATTTCCCAGTCTACAGTGCAATGGCACAATCTTGGCTCACTGCAACCTCCGCCTCCCGAGTTCAAGCGACTCTCCCGCCTCAGCCTCTCGAGTAGCTGGGACTACAGGCATGCACCACCACGTCCAGCCAATTTAGCACTTCTAGTGGAGACGGGGTTTCTCCGTGTTGGTCAGGCTGGTCTCGAACTCCTGACCTCAGGTGATCTGCCTGCCTCGGCCTCCCAAAGTGCTGGGATTACAGGCATGAGCCACTGTGCTCAGCCTACAGATACTAATATTAAGGGTTAACTGTCCAATATTATTGAGCAATGGGTGGTTTTTTAACAGTCAACCAGTAAGATTTCTTAACCATGGGTTTTGGAACTAGAAGAGTTTCACCAACGGTTAGCAGATCACCATCACTCATTTCTTAGACACATACTTATTAATGGCTATTATGTGTTATGCAGGCACTGGGGATACAACAAAAAGTAAAACCATAAGAAGTAAGTTGCATGTTATCATGTTATTTTTCTACTCAAAAAAAAAAAAAAAAAACATGCCCACTGTCTGTTCAGCCAAGTGTAAACTTTATTTATTTATTTATTTATTTTTTAGACAGAGTCTCACTCTGTCGCCCAGGCCGGAGTGCAATGGCGTGATCTCAGCTTACTGCAACCTCCCCCTCCCAGATTCAAGCAATTCTCCAGCCTCAGCCTCGTGAGTAGCTGGGACTACAGGTGCCCACCACCACACCCGGCTAATTTTTGTATTTTTAGTAGAGACAAGGTTTTACCATGTTGGCCAGGCTGGATGGCTCACTCCTGTAATCCCAGCACTTTGGGAGGCCGAGGCGGAAGGATTACAAGGTCAGGAGTGTAAACTTTTTATGTGGGGATCTTTCTCTTGCTTTCCTTGGTTTAGCATTAAATGTCTTCCATAAAATGTTCCTTACCTCTGGGAGGATATTTTCAAAGCTTTAACAGTAGTTATCTCTGGATAAATGTGGGTGGTGAGACTACTGTGGGTATTTTATTTTCTTTAAAATATTTTTGGCTGGGCACGGTGGCTCACACCTGTAATCCCAGCACTTTGGGAGGCCGAGGTGGGTGGACTGCCTGAGCTCAGAAGTTCAAAACCAGCCCGGGCAACATGGTGAAACCCCATCTCTACTGAAAATACAAAAAAATTAGCCGGACGTAGTGGCGTGTGCCTGTAATCCCAGCTACTCAGGAGGCTGAGGCATGAGAATCGCTTGAACTTGGGAGGCCAAGGTTGCAGTGAGCCGAGATCACACCACTGCACTCCAGCCTGGGTGACAGAGTGAGATTCTGTCTCAAAAAAAAAAAGGTTATCTTGGCTAGGTACAGTGGCTCACACCTGTAATCCCAGCAGTTTGGGAGCACAAGGTGCATGGATCACTTGAAATTTGGAGTTCAAGATCAGCCTGGCCAACATGGTGAAACCCCATCTCTATTAAAAAATACAAAAATTAGCTGTGTGTGGTGGCACATGCCTGTAATCCCAGCTACTCAGAAGGCTAAGGCCAGAGAATCACTTGAACCCACGAGGCGAAGGTTGCAGTGAGCCGAGATTGCGCCACTACACTCCAGCCTGGGTGACAGAGCAAGACGTGTCATCTCAAAAAAAATTTTTTTTAAATATATTTTTTACTAAGAAAAAACATTTTTATCTTTATAACTTCATTTTTTGGTACTGAGTGCATACTGCTTTTTACTTCTTTATTACACAAATAATACATGAATAAAGTTTAATCATAAAAACTGAAACAATACAGAGATATACAAAGTGAAGACTCTCTCTAGTCTGAACCTCTCCCCTCCAATATCTCTAATAAGTAACCATTGTTAGTGCTTAGGTATGTATACATCCTCTCCTTTTAATATGCACTTAGATTTGTCAGAAAGGTGATTAAAAAAACAAAAATACTAATTTACAAAGATAAAAATGTAGGAATAACTTTTTAGATGAAATCAGATGATAAATGTTCTATGACTCATCATGATTTTAAAAATTAACAATACGTCTTAGAGATCTTTTCATGTCAGTACACCCTTTAATTGCTGCACACTATGTTACAGTATGGGTGCATGATAATTAAGTAAATAGGTACTCCCTTCCCCTCTTAATAAAAAAGAACACAAATGGTAAAACATCAGAAACACTATACTGTGCCTTGTATGTACTAATATGAAACTATATCATTCTTTCTCATAGCTGCAAGATATCCCATTGTATGAATGTACTTCATGTCCCCTAAGGGAGAGTTATGGGTTGTTTTTTACTATTACAAGCAATATTCCAATGAATGTTCCTGTGCGTGTATGTGTGTTTGTGTACGTATGTGTGTGTATTTATTTTTTTTTGGTATACATCCATGAGTACTTATTTTTTATTTTTATTTATTTATTCATTTATTTTTGAGACAGAGTCTCCCTCTGTAACCCAGGCTGGAGTGCGGTGGCGTGATCTCGGCTCACTGCAACCTCTGCCTCCCAGGTTCAGGCAATTCTCGTGCCTCAGCCTTCCAAGAGCTGGAATTACAGGCACGTGCCACAACACCCGGCTAATTTTTTAATTTTTAGTGGAGACGGGGTTTCACCATGTTGGCCAGGCTGGTCTCAAACTCCTGGCCTCAACTGATCCACCCGCCTTGGCCTCCCAAAGTGCTGGGATTACAGGCGTGAGCCACCGCGCCTGGCCCATGAGTATTTCTGTGGAAAAGATAAGAGAAATCAATACTCACTGCTAAACTTCCATCCAAATAAACTTTAGAAACATTTCCAGTTTCTAACTAATTAAAAAAAAAAAAAAGAGACTGTTAAGAATGTAACAGTATTCTGGGTATCTTATTCAAATCCATAATAGTTTTAAATATATATACATTATGTTCTTCTACTGAAAAATGTTGGAATATTATTGTGCACAAAAAGGAAGGCTGACAGGATACATATCAAATTTAAGTTATATGTTTATAATGCTTAAGTTCTTAAGCACATATTGATCTGGGTTAATTTTTAAAAAGTAAATGAAAAATAAATAGATAGTGAATAATATGCTTATTTTGCCTTTCTTTTAATCCTACAGGTAAAATTTATTCATTGGATTGCTATAACACCAGCATTCACAACTAATATTTCAGATACCACAAAGTTGTAATTACTTGTAACTACTAAACAAACATGCTAGAATTATTTCTCTTATTTAATCCTCTTCTACTATTTTTCCTTGTTTATTCCACTACACTCTGAATCATTTTACTGTTGACTATCTTCTCTACAGGAAGGTGGGCATTTGAGGTAAAAATTAAATTTAGTAATAAAAAACTCATAAAGAATGGGTTGAAATCAGCAAATATAGTTTTGAATTAGGAATAAATTTCAATGATCAAATATTTGCTTTTCTGTCCCTTGGATGAATTCTTAATATTTAATAAACCTACATATATATGTCGTTTATTCCTTCTTTCCCTTTCACAAATTAGCTAGTACTGAAAAATGTTTACATTTAACATTTTAAAAATCTATCAATAAAATATACTACATTAACATGTTACAGGAAATAAGCATATAATCATTTCCATAGATGGCAGTCCCCAAAAAGCAAGCATTTGATAAAATTCAGCACTGAACCAAATACTCTTACTGTACCAGGAGGAGAAGGGAACTTCCCTAATCTGGTAAAAGTTATTTACCAAAACTTAATGGTATTACAACCTGGCAGATACATAAAAAAGAAAAAAAAAACTCCATGGTGAATTCAACTTCATTTTACAGGAAGTTCCAGCTAGCATAGCAAAGCAAATTAGGAGAATAAAAAGTTAAAAGGTTGGAAAGAGAGAAACAAAATTATTACTCTTCACAACATTAATTGTGTGCATAGAAAACCCAATAAAATCTATGGACAAATTACAGAATTAATAATTCGGCAATGTTGCTAGATTTAAGGTCTACATATAAAAATAAATTATATTTTTATACACTAGCAACCTACTTAAAATGTAATTTAAAAATATACCACTTATGATCACAACAAAAAACATAAGGCATTTGAGATGAAATCTAAACAAAAGGTGTATAAGACCTATGGAAGTAATAAGTATCTCTGTTATTGAAAGATACTAGAGAAGATAGAAAAAATGGAGTAATACACCCTATTCATGTAAATTATCCCCAAATTAATCTTCAGTCACAACTTCAGTCAAAATATCAACAGGATGTAATCCTCTCTCCCCCTGGAACTTAAGATACTATAATTAACATGAAAACACAATGAAACAAGAATAGCCACAAGTCTTTTATTTATTTTTTTTAGATGGAGTCTTGCTCTGTTGGCCAGGCTGCTGGAGTGCAGCGGTGTAATCTCAGCTAACTGCAACCTCTGTCTCCCAGGTTCAAGCTATTCTCCTGCCTCAGCCTCCCAAGTAGCTGGGATTACGGGCATGTGCCACCATGCCCAGCTAATTTTTTTGTATTTTTAGTAGAGACGGAGTTCTCCATGTTGGCCAGGCTGGTCTCAAACTTCTGACCTCAGGTGATCCACCTGCTTTGGCCTCCCAAAGTGCTGGGATTACAGGCATGAGCCACCGCACCCAGCCAACAATTCTTAAGAATAAGGTCTGCTCTAGCATTCATCAAGATTTGTTATAATCCTATTCAAATAAAGAGACTGTGGGGCTAGACACATAGAACAGGCTTGAAAGCCTACCTCATACTATATACATAAACAAATTCCTATTCAGAGAACTAAATATGAAAAGGAAAACTAACATTTATTGAAAAATGTAGGATATCTTTATGGTCTTAAAAGTCTTAAAAGTAAGGAAGAATTTATTCAGCACAATACAAAAACTATAAACCATGAAAACTATAAGAAAAAAGACACCATAAATAAAACAAAGAAATAAAGCTAAAGATTGATAGAGGATATATACATAATATGTTTAACAAATGCTTAGTATCTAGAATATGTATAGAGCTCCTACAAATCAAAATAAAACAATAAAAAGTGGCAAAGGACATGAGCAAACATTTCATAGAAGACAA
This sequence comes from Symphalangus syndactylus, assembly GCF_028878055.3. Lineage (NCBI taxonomy): Eukaryota > Metazoa > Chordata > Mammalia > Primates > Hylobatidae > Symphalangus > Symphalangus syndactylus. The sequence goes on from NC_072441.2 coordinate 141,555,963, forward strand.
AGAGAAATATATACGAAAACAATATCAACCTATCATTTTATACCAATCAAGATGAGAAAAAACTTTTAAGGGTAACAAGCTGAAAATAAGCCAATGGAAGAATGAAAGCTCTCAGACTGTAGGAATATAAACTGATAAAGTCACTTAGGAAAGGAAGTGGAATATATAATAAATTGGAAGCTGTATATAATTTTCAACCCAGCACTTCTGTTACAGTGGAATATATACTCTAGAGAAATTCCCTGTCTCCAAAAGGAGACATGAATAAGAATGCTCATATCCTTATTGTAGCATTATTTGTAAGAGTAAAAAGAATGGAAACAACCTAAATATGTGTCAACATATTTGGATATTTTGTACTATAAACTGGATGGATAAATTGTACTATACTCATATAATTAAAATTAATGAGCAGCCACTAGAATTCAGATAAATAAAAGAGAAAGAATGGACATTACTTGAGGGGAGTTTAGGGGAAAATGTATCTAGATAACTATAACTAGGGAAAAGAAATTTACCAAAATAGACTAATGTTCAAAATACCAGTGGGATAATATTTCAATTCATAAACATAATACAGCTCTGAATGTATTAAGGTCATTTAAATTCCACTAAGGTTGTATAATATACTCTAAAACTCATATATATTTTATTAGATTTATTTATAATTGATAAACAAATTTCTGTTTCTTATTTTGCGAGGCTGAGGCGGGTGGATCAACTGAGGTCAGGAGTTCGAGACCAGCCTGGCCAATATGGTGAAACCCTGTCTCTACTAAAAGTACAAAAATTAGCTGGGCATGGTGGCAGGTGCGTGTAATCCTGGATACTCAGGAGGCTGAGGCAGGAGAATTGCTTGAACACAGGAGGAGGAGGTTGCAGTGAGTCAAGATCACGCCACTGCACTCCAGCCTGGGCGACAGATGGAGACTATGTCTCAAATCAACCCCAGAGAATACAGATGCTCCTTGACTTAAAATGGGATTACATCCTAATAAACACATCATAATTTGAAAATATTGTTAAGGCGAAAATGCTCTTAATACATCTAAACTACTCAACACTATAGGTAGCTTGGCCTACCTTAAATGTGCTCAGAACACTTACATGAGCCTACAGTTGCACAAAATCATCTGGCAACACAGTACACTGTACCCTTGTGATCACATGGCTGACTAGAAGCTGTGGTTTGCTGCTGCTGCGCAACATTGTGAGAGAATATTGTCCCATAAATACAATTTCTACTGAAGACATGCTACTTTTGCACCATCATAAAGTTGAAAAATCAGAAGTCAAACCATTCTAAGTTGAGGACTGGGTTTAACTTTAAAATAAACTGCCAAACTATTTTTCTTTTTTTTTTTGTTGAGATGGAGTCTCGCTCTGTCACCCAGGCTGGAGTGCAGTGGCATGATCTCAGCTCACTCCAACCTCCACCTCCCAGGTTCCAGTGATTCTCCCACCTCAGCCTCCCGAGTAGCTGGGATTACAGGCACATGTCACCACACCCGTCTAATTTTTTCTACTTTTAGTAGAGATAGGTTTTCACTATGTTGGCCAGGCTGGTCTTGAACTCCTGACCTCAAGCGATCTGCCTGTCTAGGCCTCCCAAAGTGCTGAGATTACAGGCGAGAGCCACTGCGTCTGGCCGCCAAACTATTTTTCAAAGTATTTGTACCATTTTACACTCCTACAATTTCTAGTTGCTCCGAATCTTTGTCAACGTTTGTTATTTTCAGTTTTTTAAATTAAATTTAGTCAATCTAGTACGTATGGGTGGTATCTCATTGTGGTTCTTTTTGAATTTCCTGAATGGACAACGATGTTCTGCATCTTCTCAAGGGCTCACTGACCATTCACATATACCTTTTTTTTTGAGACGGAGTTTTGCTAGTTGCCCAGGCTGGAGTGCGACGGTGCAATCTCGGCTCACTGAAACCTCTGCTGCCTGGGTTCAAGCAATTCTCCTGCCTCAGCCTCCTGAGTAGCTGGGACTACAGGTGACCGCCACCACGCCCGGCTAATTTTTGTACTTTTAGTAGAGATGGGGTTTCGCCATGTTGGTTGAGCTGGTCCCGAACTCCTGACATCAGGTGATCTGCCCGCCTCGGCCTCCCAAAGTGCTGGGATTACAGGTGTGAGCCCGACCACACATATTCTTTTGTGAAGTATGTGATTTTTACTACTACTTTTTTTCTATTTCTTACTGAGTTATGTACATCTTTCATAAATTCTGGACATAAGTGTTGTTCTGTTACGTTTTGCAAATGTGTTGTCTCAGCTGTAGCTTGTTTTTTTTTTTTTTTTTTTTGCTCTGTTGCCCTGGCAGAAGTACAGTGGTGATAATAATTACTGCAACCTCTAACTCCTGGGCTCAAGTAATCTTCTCACCTCATCCTCCTAAGAAGCTGGGAATAGGAGCATGCACCACCATGCTCAGCTAATTAAAAAAATTTTTTTGCTATGTTGCCCAGGCTGGTCTCAAACTCCTGGCCTCAAGCGATTCTCTTGCCTAGACCTTCCAAAGTGATGGGATTACATGTGTGAGCCAGTGCGCTGGCTGCCTTGACATTTTCTTCATGGTGTTCTCAAAAGGAGAAGCTTCTAATTGCACTGGTTGTCAATTTATTAAGAAATCCTAGCCAGGTGCAGTGGCTTATGCCTGTAATCCCAGCACTTTGGGAGGCCTAGGTGGGTGCATCACTTGAGGTCAGGGAGTTCGAGACCAGCCTGGCCAACATGGTAAAACCTCGTCTTTACTAAAAATACAAAAATTACCCAGGCGTGGTGGCATGCACCTGTGGTCCCAGCTACTCAGGAGGCTGAGGTGGGGGAATCGCTTGGACTCGGGAGGCAGAGGTTGCAGTGAGCCAAGATCAAGCCACTGCACTCCAGTCCAGGTAATAGGGAGATCCTATCTTGAAAGAAGAAAAAAATCTTTGCCTCGTCCAAGATCATGAATATTTTTCCCATTTTCTCTTGGAAATTTACCAGTTTTATCCTGGGATAAACTCTGAATTAAATTTTCTGTGTGGTGTTAAGTAGACTTAATTTTTTTATACAAATATCCAGTTGTTACATCATTTATTGAGAAGACTCACCTTTTTGGCATTCTATTATGTTGGGCTCTCTGTCAAAAATCAACCAGCCACATGAGTGGGTCTATTCTGGTAGTTATTCTGTAACCTGACAATCTTTACCCCAGTATCGCTGTTTTGATTTCAGTAGTTTTATAGCACGTCTTGAAAACAGGTAGTATAAATCCACCAACTTCGTTCTTCTTTAAAAGATTTTTTGGCTCTTCAAAATAGAAATGTTAAGTTCTTTGTACCAGCATATAAATCTTAGAATCAGCTTGACAATTATATATATATGTATATATATATGTATATATATATATATATATACATATACATATATATATATATTTTTTTTGAGACAGTGTCTTGCTCTGTCGCCCAGGCTGGAGTGCAGTGGTGATATCTCGGCTCACTGCAACCTCTGCCTCTTGGGTTCAAGCAATTCTCCTGCCTCAGCCTCCCGAGTAGCTGGGACTACAGGCACACGCCACCACGCCCGGCTAATTTTTTTTGTATTTTAGTAGAGATGGGGTTTCACCATGTTGCCTAGGCTGGTTGCAAACTCCTGAGCTCACGCAATCCACCTACCTCGGCCTCCCAAAGTAAGCCTGATGGGATTTCTATTGTATTGAGTTTATAGATCAATTTGGGGAGAATGAAATTCTTAACAATTTGAGACTTCTGGTCCAAGAACACCTCTTTACCTTCCTTGCCTTTCTTAGTAATGCTTTGTAGCTTTCAGCATGGGGGCCATGCACATCTTTACATTTATTCCTAAAAATTATGTTTTATGTTATGAATGGCACTTACTTTTTTTTTCATTTCAATTGTTGAATGCTGGTATTGTTATAGTGCTAGTATTCATTTTTGTATATGCAGTTAGCATCCTGTGACCTCACTAAATTCATTAATTCTAATAATTTTAATGGGGTTTGTTTTGGTAGATTCTTTAATGTAGCGCATTATGTCTTCTACAAAGAGATAGTTTTATTTCTTCCTTTACAAATTATGCCTTTTCCTTTTCTTGCTTTGCCACTGCCTGGGACCTCTAGTATGATTACTAAATAATGAGAGCAAGCATCCTTGCCTTGTTCTTGAATTTCGAGCAAAAGCATACAATCTCTTCACCACAGAAGTATGATGATGCCTGTATGCTTTTCTAAGTGTTTTTAATTAGCTAAAATATTTCCTTTTATTGCTAGTTTGTTGTAAATTTTTATCATGAGAATGTTTAAAATGTGTCAAATAATTTTCCTGTTGAGAAGATTATATTGTCTTTGTCAGGTGTTAGTACCAGGTATACCAGCCTCAAAAAATGAACTGGGGCCAGGCATGGTGGCTTATGGCTATAATCCCAGTGTTTTGGGAGGCCCAGATGGGAGAATTGCTTGAGCCCAGGAGTTCGAGACCAGCCTGAACAGCATAGCCCGGGAGGTTGAGGCTGCAGTGAGCCATGATCACACTACTGCATTCCAGCCTGGGTGACTGAGTAAGAACCTGTCTCAAAAAAAAAAAAAAAAAAATTCTGGGCGCAGTGGCTCACGCATGTAATCCCAGCACTTTGGGAGGTTGAGGTGGGCAGATCACAAGGTCAGGAGTTTCAGACACGCCTGGCCAACATGGTGAAACCCTGTCTCTACTAAAAAACAAAAATTAGCCGGGCGTGGTGGTGCATGCCTGTAAACCCAGCTACTTGGGAGGCTGAGGCAGGACAATGGCTTGAACCTGGGAGGTGGAGGTTGCAGTGAGCAGAGATCTCGACATTGCACTCCAGCCTGGGCGACAGCGAGACTCTGTCTCAAAAAAAAAAAAAAAAAAAAGCAGGGGGCGGGGGTGGGGGAAGCCTTTTCTATTTTCTGAAAGAATTTCTGAAAGATTGATGTTATTTTTCCTTACATGTTAGAAAAAACTCACTAGTGAAATCATTTGGGACTGGAGTTTTGTGAGGAGGAATTGTGAATTCAATTTATTTGATATAGGGCTATTCAGGCTTCTTTTTTGAGCCAATTTTGGTAAAGCTGTGGCTTGTCAAGGAATTTGTTTCACCTATCAAATTAATTGGCATAAAGTTGTTCATACCATTCCCTTATTAATCTTTCAATTCTGAAGAATCTTTAGTGATACCCCCACTTCATTCCTTATACTGGTAATCTGCTTTTTCCTAATTTCCCGATTAGTCTTGCTAGGAGTTTATTAATCCTAATTTTTTTAAACAACCAACAGTTGGCTTCATTGATATTCCGTACAGTTTTTTAATTAAATTTTGCTCTAATCTTTATTATTTCTTACTTTCTGCTTACTTTGGATTTAATATGCTCTTCTATTTCTAGCTTAAGTCAGAAACTGTGTAGCCAGCCTTTGAGATGGTCCCCAATGAGTCTTGACATATGGGATTCACAGCTTTGTACAGTCCCTTCCCATACTGAATATTAAGTAATCTGAGTAACCAATAGGATATTATAAAAATAAAAGAATGTAACTTTCATTGCTAGGTCTTAATGTTATTACATCTCCTGCCTTGCTCTCTCATGAATTCCTGCTCTGGAGGAAGCCAGCCACAATGTTGTGAGGATACTTACCCAGCCTTATAGAGAGGGCCACATGGCAAGGAACTGAGGCCTCCAGAACTAAGTTGTTACCAATTAAGTGAGTCCTACTGGAAGTGAATCCCCCAGGCCCTGTAAGGACTTCAGATGAATGCAGCCTCATGAACTAGAACCATCAAAGTCACTCCTAACTCACAGAAAATGTGTGAGATAGTTTATTGTTTTGAGTTACTATGTTTTGGAATAATTTGATATGCAGTGGTACATAACTAACAGATATAAAATAAGACTTAACCATCCACATATTTATTAAGTATATACTATGTCACAGATTCCTTTATGGGTTGAAATTTAGAGATAAACCAAACAAAGCCCCTGCCCTTTAAGAACAGATTCTGGGTTAAGATGGCAGATTAACAATGAGCATCTATTATCATTCTTCATTTCATTCCTTTCTCAAACTCCACTGTAACTATGAATTAAAAAAAAAAATTAAAGGTACAAACCTAGAAGGGAGAACAGAACAGGGGATATATCAACATTCTGAAAGATGAAAAGCACGTGAGCATGTTGGTGATAAAAGGATGGGAGTGATGCAGAAAAATAAAGAGAAAAGCAGTCTGAGAAGCAGGTAGAGTCCTATACCCTGTGCCTAGCTCACATTGATGAACAGCTGCCTCTTGTTCATCCTGGCACAGATCTGCAGGCACACTAACTGGAAAAGATACAACAGAGGCTCCCTGGAAGAAGGATGCCAGACACAGTTGAGAGCACAAGATTGTACCAAAAACAAAGGATTAAATGACTGTAACATATTAAATGCTGAATACAGAAGTTCCCCCAGCTAGAACTCCCAACTAGGCTTCCAGAATGCAGGCAACCACACTGCTATCCTTTAGGCAGGAGTTTAGAAGACTCACCTTTGGACAACCTGACCAGCCAAGAGAAGAGACCTAAGGATCCTAACATTGTGGATTCCCCAGCCTAAGCCCTCTGAAATCACCCTATGATGAGGCTCAGAGTAAACAAACCCTATCCATGCCTTCAGAGCATCCAGTGTTTTTAGATTAACACTGAATAGACAGTAATCGAGAATACTAGATATTGGATGAAAGCCTCCAAAATGGAAGACAGAGATCAAAACAAACAAAAAGGAATTTGGGGGAAGCACAAGCATGTACAGGAAGAACTGCAAAATAAATTATGCTCAGAGAGCTAAGAGAGGATACTGCATCTGTGAAACAAGAATAGCATGCTATGAAAGATAACACTTAGGAAATAAAACGTGTGAATTTTATGGTATGTAAATTAAACGTCAATACAGCTATTTTAAAAATGGAGTGATGCTTTCGAATTTCTGAAGAAAAATTATTTCCACCACAGAAAGTGCTAAACTATCATTTTAAGTTTGTTGATAAATACATTTTCTAATATATACATAGATATTATATATTTTATATATATATAAAATTTGCTCCCCAGGTACCCTATTCTCATGAAGCTTCTGAAAATTTTTTAAAAAGAGAAAAAAAAGAAACAAGATTATAGAACAAAGACAAAAGGAATTCCCAGGGCAACAGTGAAGCGTGATCTCAGGAAGACAGCTGCGCACCAAACAGAAAGGGCATAATTCAACCAGACTGAAACAGTGAGAATCAAGAGACAGATCTCATGAAGACTGTCACTGAGATTCCTGCATCCATTACTGTTTTTGTTTTTGGAGATGGAGTCTCACTCTGTCGCCCAGGCTGGGTGTGCAGTGGCGCAATCTTGGCTCACTGCAACCTCCACCTCCCGGATTCTCCTGTCTCAGCCTCCCGAGTAGCTGGGACTACAGGTGCTCGCCACCACGCCAGGCTAATTTTTTGTATTTTTAGTAGAGACGGGGTTTCACCGTGTTAGCCGGGATGGTCTTGATCTCCTGACCTCGTGATCCACCCCCCTCGGCCTCCCAAAGTGCTGGGATTACAGGCGTGAGCCACCGTGCCTGGCCACAAAAATAAATTTAACTGATATGTCTAAGACCTGAGATTTGCCTGCCAGGGACCTTGCTTCTTAAGGGATGCAGTACAGAGCTATGTTAAAGGTATTAGCACTGGAGGTAGAAGACTTGAACTTCTCCCCTTTAAATATAAACTATGTGACTTTCTGTCTCTAAGCTTCAGTTGATGATACTACCTAACTTATACAACTGTGGTGGAATTTACATGCAACACTGTAATATTAATAATTAATATAAAATGCTTAGCATTCTATCTGGTACATAAGAGGTAAATAACATCTTAAGGGAGATATAACTAACAAACATCAGATTCACTATGATGGTCTTTTTATTTTTTTGAGACAGGGTCTCGTTCTGTCACCCAGGCTGGAGTACAGTGGTGAGTTCATGGCTCACTGGAACCTCCACCTCCCGGCTCAAGTGATTCTCCCACCTCAACCTCCCGAGTAGCCAGGATTAGAAGCTCACGCTATCATGCCTGGCTAATTTTTGTATTTTCTGTAGAGACAGGGTTTCACCATCTTGCCCAGGCTGGTCTCAAACTCCTGGACTCAAGCAATCCACCCACCTCAACCTCCCAAAAATGCTGGGATTACAGGTGTAAGCTACCATGCTCAGCCACTATGATGGTCTTAAAATCTGTGAATTACAATAATAAAATGCAAGTTGCAAATGGGCTGGCCTCAAAACAAGCTAAAGAAATATTCTGCATTTCATCAAATCTAAGATGCCATTGATGGTAAAGTGCACCAGTATTTTACGTATTCTTTAAAAAGAAACCTGCCAATTGAACTGTGACAAACCATCAATTTTAAGATATCTCCCAATTTCAGAGATGTTGAAATGTAAACAAAAAATTTTGAGTCTTAGACTGGTAAAATACAGTAAGTTTAATTACACAGTTGAAAGTTAGGTTATTAAACGCCAATAGAACAATCATTCTCAAGACCAATCACACAATAAGAGAGAATTGCTCCCTTTCTTAGAGTACTCTTCCATGCTTATTTCCATCACCAATGTCACCTAGCTCCCACCTGTCATTTCCTGAGGGAAACATCCCTCAACCAGCGAGACTACAATGGATCCCTCCCTTTTATGCTTCCATTGCACTTGGTATTTTCCTTTACAGTACTTGTTATAGTGCTCAATTACCAGTCTTCTCCAGCTGATTTCAAGTTCAATAAAGGCTGTTTAGCTCAGTGCATATACCACGTACAAGGCTTGCAAAATCAAAATCATGCAAAAGCAAAAAAGGAAATGTAAGCAAGTAAGATGGTCAGTGCAATATTTCTCATTATTTTTCACAGCATTTTATTGGGAATTAATAAACCTTTGTTGCAGGCTTTATGGAAAACAGTATGGAGGTTCCTCAAAAAATTAAAAATAGAACTACTATATGATCTAGCAATCCCACTTCAGGGACTACATGCAAAGTAAATAAAATCACTATCTCAAGGAGACCCCTGCACTCCCATGTTCACTGCAGCATTTTTCACAACAGCCAAGATATGGAAACAACCTAAGTGACCACTGACAGACAAATGGATAAAAAGAATGTGGTATATACATAAAATGGAGTATTATTTAGCCTTTAAAAGAAGGAAGTCTTGTCATTTGTGACAAAATGGATGAACCTGGAGGATATTATGTTAAATAAAATAAGCAAGACACAGAAAGACAAATACTGTGTGATCTCACATGTGGAATCTAAGAAAGCTCAACTCACAGAAACAGAGGTTAGAATGGTAGTTACCCAGGGCTGACGGCTGAGGGCTGAGGCAAATGGTGAGATGTTGGTCAAAGCATATAAACTTTCAGTTATAAGATGAGTAAGTTCTGGAGACCTAATGTACTGCATGGTGACTATAATTATTATTGTATACTTGAAATACGCTGAGAGTAAATTTCATGTTCTTATGTCTCTCACATACCTATGAGGTGACTGTTATATTAATTAGCTTGATTGTGGTAATCATTTCACAATGCATATTATCAAAAATCACATTGTATACCTCAAATACATGTAACTTTTACTTGTTAATCATACCTGAATAAAGCTGGGGAAAAAATAAACCAACTTCAAATGTTAGGCTTTATTTCCATTTCATTAAGTTACCATAGGTCTTTTTTTTTTTTTTTCTTCTTTGAGACAGAGTCTTGCTCTGTCGCCCAGGCTGGAGTACAGTGGCAAGATCTCGGCTCACTGCAACCTCTGCCTCCCGGGTTCAAGCGATTCTCCTGCCTCAGCCTCCTGAGTAGCTGGGATTACAGGTGTGCGCCACCATGTCCAACTGATTTTTGTTATTTTTAGTAGAGACAGGGTTTCACCATGTTGAGCAGGCTGGTCTCGAACTCCTGATCTCATGATCTGCCCACCTCAGCCTTCCAAAGTGCTGGGATTACAGGTGTGAGCTACCACGCCTGGCCCATAGGTCTTTTTTTTTTTTTTTTTTTTAATCAATCTTATTTTTTTGCCTCCCAACAGCACAAGTTGTACTTGGCTCACATAAACATACTCTCATATTATTCTTAAATCTTTTTGGTCTATCTCTTCTCCCAACCTAGGTACCTTATTCCATTTCTCTTTTTTCTTCCTAAAACGATCCACACATCTTGAAATTGGTATTTGTCCCATCTGTTTAATAATTTTACTTTATTTGTATGTACCTAGTATATACTTTTGTTCTAAGTTTATATAAATAATAACATATCCTTTTGCTTTTTTTTTTTTTTTTTTTTTTGAAACAGAGTCTTACTCTGTTGCCCAGGCTGGAGTGCAATGGCGTGATCTCGGCTCACTGCAACCTCCGTCTCCAGGGATCAAGAAATTCTCCTGCCTCAGCCTCCCTAGTAGCTGGGATTACAGGCACACGCCACCATGCCAGGCTAATTTTTTTTTTTTTCTGAGACAGAATCTTGCTCTGTCGCCCAAGCTGGAGCGCAGTGGCATGATCTCGGCTCGCTGCAACCTCTGCCTCCTGGGTTCAACTGAATCTCCTGCCTCAGCCTCCCGAGTAGCTGGGACAACAGGTGCGTGCCACCACGTCTGGCTGATTTTTGTATTTTTAGTAGAGATGGGGTTTCACCATGTTGGCCAGGCTAGTCTTGAACTCCTGACCGCAAGTGATCCACCTGCCTTGGCCTCCCAAAGTGCTAGGGTTACAGGCATGAGCCACCGTGCCTGGCCCCTTTTGCTATTTACTCACCCCCAACATTTTCTTTCTTTCTTTTTTTTTTTTTTTTTGAGACAGAGTCTTACTCTGTCGCCCAGGCTGGAATACAGTGGCGCAATCTCAGCTCACTGCAACTTCTGCCTTCTAGGTTCAAGTGATTCTCCTGCCTCAGCCTCCCAAGTAGCTGGGATTATAGACGTGCATCATCAGGCCCGGTTAGTTTCTGTATGTTTAGTAGAGACAGGGTTAAGCCATGTTGGCCAGGCTGGTCTCGAACTCCTGACCTCAAGTGATCCACCCTCCTTGGCCTCCCAAAGTGCTGGGATTACAGGTCTGAGCCACTAGGCCCAGCCCATTTTTTCTTTTCTTTTTTCTTTTTTGAGGCAGAGTCTCACTCTGTTGCCTAGGCTGGAGTACAGAGGTGTGATCTCAGCTCACTGCAACCTCCGCCTCCTGGGTTCAAGTGATTCTCATGCCTCAACCCCCAAGTAGCTGGGATTATAGACGTGCACTACCACACCTGGCTAATTTTTGTATTTTTCGTAGAGATGGGGTTTTGCCACGTAGGCCAGGCTGGTCTCGAACTCCTGGCCTCATATGATCCGAAGGCCTCTGCCTCCCAAAGTGCTGGGATTACAGGCATGAGCCATGATGTCTGGGTACAACATTGTTTTAATAATTCACGTTGATACATATAGATCTGGTTCATTCATTTAACTGTTATGTAGTACACCACAATATTATGTAACTATTTATGTGCTGTTTATTCATTCTACTACTGACAGGAATTTAGGCTGTTTCCAATTTTCTGCTATTACATATAATGTTTCAAGCACACATGCAAGATACCTCTTTATGGGTTTTAAGTTATGCAATTTCATCTTTACTTCATCTCTTCTAGTTGAGAATCGCTCTCCGGGGTAGTTGTACCAAATGGTACTTCTACAAACAATGTGTGAGAGTTCCTTTTACTTCATCCTCACCAACATTTGGTATTTCATAAGATTTTTCTTTTCACCTTGCATTTTGCAAATTGTAAGGCTTTTTAATTTTACAAATCTGATGCGTACAAAATGGTAACACTGATTTCACCTGCAAGTTCTTGATTATTAATGAATGAGAATCTTTTCATGTGTTTACTGGCTATATGCGTTTCCTATTTTGAGAACTACCTATTTTTCAATTCATCTGTCCTTATATTTTGTAAAGTTCTCAGTTATATGAGCTACAGATTTTGTAATGTTTTTAACTTTATTGTTTCTTTTGCAATACACAAGTTTTAAATTTTGCTCAAGTTTATCAGTATTTTCCTTTGCAGTTTATACTTTGTACTCTGTTTGGTGTTAGGAATATTCTCTCATTTTTATCCTAAAAGAATTTTGAAGATTTGCTTTTCATATTTGGGATATAATTCACCTAGAAATAGATTTTGTGTCTAATGTAAGATGGATCTAATTTTTTTAAAGTTAACTGTGTAAACACTATTATTCTACTCTTTCCCTACTGATCTGAAACACTACATCAGATATTTACAGTTTCCATAAACACATATGTGGCTCGTTTCTAGACTCTGCTTCATTAATCTGCCTGTCCCTGCATTTGAAGCCATGTGGTATAACTGTTACAGTTTTATAGGAACTAGGGCAATTTCTGCTTTATTTTTCTTTAAAATTCTATTGGTTTTTCTCAGTCACTTATTCTTCCATATAAATCTTAATATTGACTTATCAAGTGTTATACTATACCCTATTGGAATTTTATTTTATTTATGTTTTTTGAGACAGGGTCTCATTCTGTTGCCCAGGCTGGAGTACAGTGGTGAGATCACAGTTCACTGCAGCCTCGACTTCTGGGCTCAAGCGATTCTCCCATCTGAGCCTCTTGAGTAGCTGGGACTACAGTCACACACCTCTACATACCTGGCTAATTTTTTTGTCTTTTTTTAGCGATAGGGTTTCGCCATGTTGGTCAGAAGTCCCAGGCTCAAGCGATCCTCCCATCTTGGCCTCCCAATGTGCTGGAAATACCAGTATACCCACTGTACCTGGCCCCCTATTGGAATTTTAATTAAAACTACATTTAAAGATTAATAAGGATAATGTGTTTCATTAAATTTTCTTAGGTCTTTCAATGAAGTTTTATAATATCTTAGAGACCTCAGAAATTGTTTATTCCTGAGTACCTCATTTTCAATCCAAACTCTTGATCTCATTATACTTGTTAAAGCTCAGCTAAGATATCACATACTACTACAAATATTTCTCTGATTTTTCAGGCTCATTTGGATGCTCCTCCTCCTATGCTCTTGGATTTATTTATTCATTCTTTGTTTAATATGACCAAAAGTTGTGCTGGGCATAGAGGGTACACTGGTGAATAAAATGACAATCCCTTCATGGAGCTTTCATTCTAATAGGAGAGACAGAACAATAAACACTCATAATTCAAGGTGATACATGCTATTATAGGGGAATTACACTGTGCTGTGGGAATACAGAAGAGAAATACCTAACTCAGACTTGGGGGATGGCTGGATGGGGGGAGAAGGGTGTCAAACACTGCTTCTCAAGGAAGTAACATGTAGACTGAAACCTGTAAGAAGAACAGAAGTTAGCAAACACAATAGTGACTAAAAATCATAGTACTGATATCCTTGTCTCTTGATTTTATTGAAAAAGCTCTCATTGTTTAACTGTGAAATCATCTACTTTTTGTTTCTTTCTTTAGAGACAGGGGTCTCACTCTGTTGCCCAGGCTGGAGTACAGTGACTCAATTACAGCTCACTGCAGCCTGCAACTCCTGGGGCTTAGGCTATCTTCCTGCCTTAGCCTCCCAAGTAGTTGGGACTACAGGCGTGAGCCCCTGTGCCAAGCTCATTTATTTTTTGGATATGTTTCCCCTCTTGGCTTTTTTGACATCATGTTTGGTGTCTCACATTGCCTTGTAATAATCACTACTTGCTCACTAGTTCGTTCTTTCTTAAATGCTAGTATTCCTCGACGGCTTTATCCTCTTTCTTGTTTCGATTTAAATACTATTCCTAAAGAGTTTTTCCACTTCTATAGTTTCAAATATGGATTTATGTACTGAAGAGTCCCAACACTCTTACTTTCGGCTCCCACCATTATACATTTTCATACCTAAATTTCTAAATATACACTAGATATGTCTATCTATATGTTCCATAGAATCCTCAAGCTTTGGACATGTTAACATTGATACATGCTGTATACTGCTAACCAGCAATAGCAGATCTACCTCCATATTCAGTTGACAGTACCACCATTCATACCTGGTAGAAAACTCAGAGTCAGTGCTCTGAATGTACATTGGAGAGTATGCCCTTCTTGGGAGCCAGTTTATAATATGGCAGTCACTGTACCTGAAAGTTGTTTCAAGGGCTGAATAATCACAGAAAATTTCAGACCAGGTGTGGAGGGTTGTTTTTCTTTTTATTTATGTATTTATTTTTGAGATGGGGCCTTGCTTTGTCACTGCTGGAATGCAGTGGTACAATCATGGCTCACCACAGCCTTGATATCCCGGGCTCAAGCCACCCTCCCATCTCAGCCTCCCTAGCAGCTGGGACTACAAGCACGCACCACACCTGGCTAATTTTTTTCTTTTTTTTTTTTTTTTTTTTTTTTGGTAGAGATCAGGTCTCACTATGTTGTTCAGCCTGATCTCAAACTCCTGATCTCAAGTGATCCTCCCACTTTGGCCTCCCAAAGTGCTGGGATTACAAGTGTAAGCCACCATGGCAGGTGTTGTTTTTAATGTGTCAACTTGCTAGGCTACCAGCTGCCATTTGTTTAATCAAACACTAATCTAGGTGTTGCTATGAAGGTATTTTGTAGATGTAATTAAAATCCATAATCCATTGACTTTAAGTAATGGAGATTATCCTGAATAATGTGGATGGGCCTGATTCAATCAGGTGAAAGGTCTTAAAAGTGGGGCTGAAGCTTCCCTGAGAGCAAGAAATTCCACCTATAGATAACTGCTTCAGCCCATGCCTGAATTTCCCTGCCCTTCCTGACAGCCTGCCCCAAAAATTTCAGACTTGCCTAGCTAGCCCCTACAATTGCATAAACCCTCTCTCTATACTTCCTACTGGTTCTGCTTCTCTAGTTGGGCCCTGACTGATAGGCCAGGCTTGTAGTTTATTTGCAAAAACAATTCCTTCAAAAACCTAGTAAAGCTCTGCTCTATTTTTTTCCATCAGTTCCATGTACCAGTACTATACCTACTATCCCCAAAGTTTTTTTTTTTTTTTCTGGACATGGTTCTTAAACCTATTTTTTCAGCTTAATCCTTCCTCTCCATCCCACATTAGACCATCACCATCTCTTACCTGAACTAGTGATTGAAAAGCCTCCTAACTGGCTTCTCAGATTAGTTTTTTCTCCTCTATCTATTCTCCACACTGCTGCCAGAGGTCTCTTTCTGGAAAACAAATATGATCATGTCACTATCCTTCTTAAAAACCTTTGAAGTATCCCTATCTAAAGGAGAGAAGTTTCTTCTATTTCATTGATTTGTTTTTATCTTTTATTTCTTTCTATTCTCTTTGCATTTAATTTTCTGTGATTCTTCTAACTTGTTGAGAATGAATGCTCATGTCACTGACGCTTTTTTTCTTTTATAATAGGCATTTAAAGTTTTAAATTCTCTCTAAGCATTGCTTTAGCTGATCATACCAGTTCTGATATGTATTGTATTCATTGTCCTTTGGTTCAAAATTTTCTTTGTGATTTCTTTAAACAAGGAGTTATTTAGAAATCATTTCTTTATTTTTTAATAGAGATGGGGTCTCACTATGTTGCCCAGGCTGGTCTCAAACTCCTAGGCTCAAGTGATCCTCCCACCTTGGCCTCCCAAAGTGCTAGGATTACAGGCGTGAGCTACCACACCCGGCCTAGAAATTATTTCTTAATAATTTTCAAAGCTGGACTTCAAGTTCTAGTAGGAACATAACAGCAATTTAGTTACAAATTTTCCCATCTTTCTCCTAGAACCTGTACAGAGCAACAAAGACAATGTTAAAAACAAAAAATACCATATATCTTTAGTGAAACTAGGGGATAATAAAAACCTAAAAATGCCAACTTATAAGTAAATACGACCCAAAGTACTTGAGACTAAAAGAAGCCACATCTGAGCATGAGAGAATGACAAGAAGTATAGGGGAATCTGGTGGGGGAATAGCACATCTTTACTCCTAGAAAGAAAAGAACCTATCCCAAGTGGGAACTACAATGTTTAGAACTGAGATTAAATGGGGGATTCGCAGAAGGAGGTAAGGAAAGGAGGTGTAGAAAGTGGCAGAACAATAAGTGGAGGGTGGTTTGGAAGTGACAGATCTCAGAAAGGACCACCCTTTTACAAGTGAGGCATGCTCTTTTGTAATAGTTTCAAACTTACAGAAAAGTTATAAGAATAGTACAAAGAACTCCTGTATATCTGTCACAAATTCTTTAATTGTTAACATTTGAGGCAGGCAATTTGAAGGGTGGGAGGTGCATCCCTTGGTAGCAGAACTAGTCAGGACCTGGGGAACTCATGGCTGGTAGTTCACATTACTTAAACCCCTTAAGTTACTGGGAGGCATAGGCGATGTGGCTGCATTTTGAAGAAAGAGTCCACCAGAACAACGGAGGAGAGAGGCCTTGAGCACAGAAACCTGGAAAACTATCTTGCTCCGAAGGTGTTCCTAATGTTTCTAAGACCCTTAAGTCCCTTCTAACAGATGGTCTGGGAAACTCATCTCATGCCAATATAAGCAACAAAAAAGTGGTAAGTATCCATAAAATAATACCATAGAAAAAAATGTAAAAAGGCAATGCGACATCCCTGACAAAGAAAACTCAACAGACAATATCATCACAAAGCAGAGGAAAATTAAAACCCTACTTTTTACTCACATTGAAAAATTCCTAATGCAGTTACGAAGAAAAAGTTCAGAGCAGAAATTGAGAAACTCAAGGAGGAATGAAACAGTGAACAGGAGTTGTAGTGAAACAAGCATGGCAGAACTCAGAAAAGAAATGGAAGAAAAAGAATTTTAAGAATTAAAAAGATGAAGACTAAAATGCAATGAGCACATGGTAAAAATATACAACACCAAAGGCACAGTAAGAAGCAGGTAGGATAGAAATTTTTTAAAAGTAAATAAAATGATGGATATAAAACTGACCCAAAATGGTCAACTAAGAAAACATCTAGTAATTTTACTGATGTCACTTAATAAAATAATTTCTAAATTATTTGGTATTTGGAAGAAATACTTTCAGCAATCACACACAAAAAGCACACCTCTTCTAAGAAAAATAAAATCAAGCAGGCATCATACTTCTCTATTGAACAGTCAATGCCAGAAGACAGTGGAAAAATACCTACAAGGTACTCAAGGAAAAAGTGTGAGCCAACAATTCCACATCTACCCAAACAGACCTTCGGGAATAAGGCTACAGATAACTCAGGCCTTATTCATATGAGCATTTCTTGAAGAAACAACTTGAGGACAAACTGAAACCAACAAATGACCAGAAAAATTTTAGCAAAAGGACTGGCAGTGAGCAACAATATATTTAATTGCAGATTTAAGATTGAAAACAAATGGAATGAAACTGTTACGTGGTCTAAGAATGTAGGAATTCAAATAAATGAATATATACAAATCAATGTTAAGAGTAGAATATATAAAAAGTAGAATAAGCTCAATGACTGCACCTCATGTGCAACAGGTAGGAGTCAAAGTTGAAAGTCAATCAGTAAAAACTTAAGCAACATGAAAGAATAAAATTATAAAGGGCAATAAAATAATACTATATTGGCTAAAACTAGTAGAAAGAAAGGAAGAAAATAAAGCTAATGTAATTGTTACTCAATTAAGGGAAACAAAAGACTGCTTTAAAACAGAGGAAGATAGGTATCATATGAAGGTATAAGTATAAAGATAATCACTGGGGGGAAAATCTTCCTAATATGAGGACTACCATTTAAAAAGCACAGAAAACACAACACTCAAAGTTTCAAAATATATACAAACGTAAAAAATGGCATAAAATAATTTTACAAAACCATGACCAATGGTTGTGTCTTGATAGGAAGATACGTCCTTCCTATCTATATCTGGCTTAATTCAACCACTAAACAGAAAAAAAGCTTTAAATTGACCCACAAAGCAAACCATTCTATGCTGTCATCAAGATATACCTGAAAAAAAAAGTTAAAGGATAGGATAAAGTTCACAAAAGCATGAAGTGCAATCCTTTTATTAGATAATGTAGAATTTTGGTCAAAAAGTACAAAAAGAAAGTCACTCATCATATAAAGGTTATAATTCATAAGGAAAACAGATATGAATATATATGCTTCTAATAATACAGTAGCAACATTCAGAAAATGGAAATTATAGGAGATAAAAGAAGAAACAGAAAGATATTAATAATAGGAAATTTATTTATCCTAGTCTGAGAGAACAAAAAACAAAACTAAGGAAATAAATGACATAAACAACATAATCAAACTGGTAGCTCTGATGGATATTTCACTCTAACCTAATATATGAATATACCTTATTTTCACATAGCCATAGAACTATCACAAAAATTGACCATATATTGGGCTACAAAAAATACCTCTGCAAACTCTAAAAGGAAAAATACAAACCACATTTTTTTTTTTTTTTGAGACGGAGTCTCACTCTGTCCCAAGGCTGGAGTGCAGCGGCGTGATCTCGGCTCACTGCAAGCTCCGCCTCCCGGGTTCACGCCATTCTCCTGCCTCAGCCTCCTGAGTAGCTGGGACTACAGGCACCTGCCACCACGCCCGGCTAATTTTTTGTATTTTTAGTAGAGATGGGGTTTCACTGTGTTAGCCAGGATGGTCTCAATCTCCTGACCTCGTGATCTGCCTGCCTCGGCCTCCCAAAGTGCTGGGATTACAGGCGTGAGCCACTGCGCCTGGCCACAAATGACATTTTTTAACACAATGAAACTAGAAATTCATAACAAATCCAGAAAACAAAAAGATCTTCAATCTGAAAATTTGAAAAGTCTCTCAAACAATATTTCAAGCACAGAGGAAATACAAATGAAATTTGTGGAGTTTCTAGAAAATACTACATATTAGAAGCTTTGTAATACAGCTAAAACAGTGATCACCAGAAAAATAATTGTTTTAAATATTTCTACCAACAAAATGAAAGTACATGTTACTAATCTAGCTAAAATAGATAGAAAAATAACTTTAAGAATAATTCCCATTGTCAGCAAGGCCTTACTTTCCTCAGCATCAGTAAGTATTGTGTCCTGATCACGGACCAGAGAGCTGAGCCTCCAGAATCCCCAGGAAGCTGCTCTATCCTCAAAGAATAGTAAGACTGTTGTAACTTGCTCTGTCTGTAAACACACTTCAGGAAGGAAGTTGGCAGATATATTTTCAAATGATCTTCAACACAATTCTTGAGAGTTTTCTAGTGAGTTTCACGTTAATAAAAAATTGTTTTCAGGCCAGGTGCAGTGGCTCACGCCTGTAATCCTAGCACTTTGGGAGGCCGAGGCAGGCGGATCACCTGAGGTCAGGAGTTCAAGACCAGCCTGACCAACATGGTGACACCCCATCTCTACTAAAAATACGAAAAAATTAGCCGGGCGTCGTGGCGCGCATCTGTAATCCCAGCTACTTGGGAGGCTGAGGCAGAACAATCGTTTGAACCAGGGAGGCAGAGGTTGCAGTGAGTTGAGATCGAGCCACTACACTCCAGCCTGGGTGACAAGGGTGAAACTCAAAAAAAAAAAAAAAAAAAAAATTGTGTCAAGAAATTTGGGTACCTTACTTCTCTAGAAAGAGTTCATCAAGATTTTATTTCATTGATTCAAGTATTTAAGCTGAAGTACTAAATATACACCTGAGATAGAATAATAGAAAAGATTCTTTATTATAGGTTTCAGTAATTCATTAATTGGGAAGAATATGTTACCAAAAAAGAAGTCAGGGCATAGGAAAAAAGGTTAAGGATTAAAGTATTTAATTAAACAATCAGATAGCATTCATTAACTATATTTTGTTCTTAATCAGAAAGCACTCAATAAATACATTTTGTTTTCTAAAATAAATATTTATGATGCCATAACGTCTTTTTTCTAGTTTTTTGATAAAAAGTAATAGATGCTTATTGTTGAAAGCTTGAAAAAGATGGAGAAAAATAAATACCACTCAATTTCACCACCTGAAAAAAAAGTAAAAAGAACAAAGCATACATATGCAAAATAACAAACTGAGAAAACCACAGAAATACACAGAATTTCAAAAACTAATAGAAACTGGCCGGGCACGGTGGCACACGCCTGTAATCCCCGCACTTTGGGAGGCCAAGGCAGGCAGATCTCTTGAGCCCAGGAGTTCGAGACCAGCCTGGGCAACATGGTGAAATCTTGTCTCTACAAAAAATACAAAAATTAGCCAGGTGTGGTGACATGTGTCTGTAGTCCCAGCTGCTCAGGAGGCTGTAGTGGGAAGATCGCTTGACCCTGGGAGGCGGAGGTTGCAGTGAGCCAAGATTACACTACTGCACTCCAGCCTGGGTGACAGAGCAAGACCCTGTCTCAAAAAAAAAAAAATCATAGTAACAATAGAAACTACTTTGTAAAACTCTGTATAATTAAATTACATATGAATACAATAATTTTCCAGTCAAATGTGAGCTACCAAAAGTGAACCTAAACAGCCTGAACAGACTGTTTTTTTTTTTTTTAATTAAAAAAAATTTTTATGGGTACATAGCAGATGTATATATCTATGGGTTACACGAGCTTTTGATACAGGCATATAATACATAATAATCAGATCAGAGTAAATGGGGTATCCGTTACCTCAAGCATTTACCCTTTCTTTGTGTTACCAACAATCCAATTATATTTTTAGTCATTTTTAAATGTATGATAAATTATTAGACTGATTTTCACAAAATAAATGAGGGGAGTTTTAAAACAGCTACCTAGCAAACCAAACCAAACCAAATAAAAAACAGCAGGTCACAAGGTTTTATAGGGGAATTCTACGAAATCATAAAAGAGCTGATAATATCAATACTATTTTAAAACTGTTACACATTTTAGAAAATGGAAAACTTCTGAATGTTTTAGAAGTTTTACCAAAACTTGACAAAGATTGTACAAAAAGGGAAGGCTGCAGATTAATCTGACTTTTGCATGTTAATTTATAAAAGGAAAGTATTAGCAAACAGAATCTAGCATCAATTAAAAGAATCTAGGAGTGCTGTTTAGTTCAATGTTAAAAATAAGAGAAATATCACATCATCAGCTCCATAGATGCTGAAAAGGCATCTGACAAAATTTAACATATACTCTTGATAAACGTACTTAATAAAATAAGAAACAGATATTCCTTAATATGACAATATATACATACAATACTTAATGCTTCTAGAGCAAGAAAGAAAAAGGACGCACATTAATCACTACTACTTAATCCCACCCCAATTAGTCTATATAATCTGATAAAAAAATTAGAGGTATAAAAATCCAAAGGAAGAGGTAAACTTATCACTAGTTGCAGGTGATGATTATAACCTAGAAGCCCCAATAAAATCACCTGAAAAAATACCACAAACAATAATGGAATTCAATAACACAGAAAGAGAGAAAGTATACAGAAATCAAAAGCCTGAATATATATAAGCAATAACCAGTTAGTATCTATAAACCCATTTAATAGCAACAAAAAGGAGAAAATATCCTGGAATAACAAGAAATGGCCTGGGTGCAGTAGCTCACGCCTGTAATCCCAGCACTCTGGGAGGCTGAGGTGGGTGGATCACCTGAGGTCAGGAATTCGAGACCAGCCTGACCAACATGGTGAAACCCCATCTCTACTAAAAATACAAAATTAGCTGGGTGTGGTGGTGCATGCCTGTAATCACAGTTGCTTGAACCTGGGAGGCGGAGGTTGCCGTGAGCCGAGATCACTCCATTGTACTCCAGAGCAAAACTCTGTCTCAAAAAAAAGAAAGAAAAAAGAAAAGAAAGAAAGAAAAAAAAGAAATGTGCAAAATTTATGTGAAGAAAGCTTTAAGAACTCTTGAAAATGAAAGTAATCTTGAACAAATAGAAAGACATAGTATATTCTTTGAAAGAAAAGACAACACCTTAAAGATGCCAATTTGTCCTAACTTAATTTATAAATCTAATAGGATCTCAATAAAAATAACAATCTGTCCTCTCCCACTCACTACTAAACAAGGAATTTCTAAAGCTTATACATAAGAATGGCCTGGAAAACCCTGAAAAGAGAAAGTAGGACTAGTCCTATCAGATATTAAAAGTCATAAAAGAAGTGACTGACCAATACATATGTATGTGTGCATACACCAACATACAAACAGACTTCTGCATGGCAAAAAAAAAAAACCTCCACAATACCAAACGTCAAAAGACAAATAGCAACCTAGGTAAAATATCTGCAACTCATGACAGATGAAGAGCTAACTTCCTTAATTTAGAAAGCATTCTCAGTAAATAAGAAGACCAAAAATCCAATAGAAATAAAAGGGCAAAAGATATAAACTAACAGTTCATTAAAAAAGAAACATAAGTGGCCCTTACATTTGTGAAAAGGTAGTCAAATACAAATTAAGAGGACATAAGAAAACTATTTCTTGCAAATCTGATTGACGAAAATCTAAGAGTTTGATGATTCTAGTGGCAAAGATATAAGGAAACTGGTACTCTCGTTCATTGATGTAAGATTGGCAATAATGATACAAATTACAAATATTAATACATTTGCCCTTAACTCATCAGTCTAACCTCCAGGAATTTATCTTACAGACATATCTTAATATACATAAAATGATGTAAAATAGAAAATAGTTAAAAATAACCCTAGTATACATCTAAAGAAAACTGGTTATATATCCCCTCCTCAATCATATATTACACAATGGTAGGTGCAGCTGAAAAAATGAGGAAACTATACCCTAATCTGGAAGGATCCAGGGATCCTTGGAGGAATATCTAATTTCAGGTACTGCGCAGGAAATATAAGATGAGCAAGGAATATCCTGCTGTGCCCGAAAACAAGAAAGCTTTCAAACATTTACGAATTATCAATAGGACACTGAGCTTTTCCACAGAAAAATTCCACCTAATGCAAAAAGAATAACAGAAAAATTACCAGTTCGTAATCCCTAGTGAAATAAATAATTTGGGTCACAATGATCAGTGAACAGAACATTAGCAATTCAAAGGTTAATTAAGAAATTTACAATGGACAGATCTCTGCCTCTACTGATTAATCTCTGAACCTAGAGACTGATTTTTGAATCACTAAAATTGGGACCACTAGATACTGTGTTTCCTAATATGACATGACATAAAGCACTTAAGCATTTTGAACCAGAATGGAATGAAACTTCTAAGCTAACTTTCATTTTCAGAAAATACAGGGGACAGAGGAACAAGGTAATAACACAAGAAAACAAAAAGACAAAATCAGATTTGAACATATTCTACAGAACAAGTGGCCGAGTTTTTGTAAAACGTCAATGGCATAAAGAAACAAGAAAACAGGGAAGGAAATGGGACTACTAGATCGCAAAAGACACAATAATCAAATGTGATGTGTGGACCTTGTTTGGATTCTGATTAGAACCAGCTAACAAGGAAAAGGCACATTTCAGACAATCAGGGAAATCTGATTATGGACAGGTATTAGAGGGTACAAATAAATGCTTGTTTATAATTTTCCTACATATGATAATGACATTGCTGCTATAAGAAAATATCCACAGTTTTAGAGGTACACATTGAAGTAGTAGGGACAAAATAACATGCCGTCTGGAATTAGATTTAAAAACACTACTGTAGAGGAAGAAATGTATTCGGATTATGCAAAGGTAGAAAAATTTCTGACAATCTGAGCAATGGCTACCTATATGGTAGTTCATCATACTACTCTCTCTGCTTTTATATAAGCTTGAAAATATTTTGTAAGAAAACACCTAAAAACGAGAATGCAATTAGCATCACACTAAGACCAGCAGTGGGTATAACATCTGTGGGTCACCATGACCAACAGAATTATCTTTCTTAAAATATATATTTCATAATAAAATGTTGGCTTAGAGTTAAAAGGACAAAAGTGAGTTATAATAGAAGATTGCTCAGATAATCGTCAGGGCTTTTAAATCTGGCTTCATGTGCATGCTTCATGTTTACCAGCATTCCAAGATAAGTTCTACAGGCTTTCTAAATGAAATGTAATAAAAATATAAAGGTTTTTCCAGTAGATCATAATACATGTCCAAATATTACTTCGAGACACCAGTATGTATAATTATATATAAAATTTATGTACACACATCATAAAGAAATCCACCACCCAATACAGAATATGGCTTTAGTTCCCTTACCATCGATATTAAGCATCATTTTCCACATGGCAGGCCGAACAGACTGATGGAATCCAAACCACACTTCCCTGCCCCCTCCCAGAGGGTGGTCATATCCTTCTGGAGCGGAGAAAAATGAACGCCCCACAGGCGTGTATCTACACAAATTAAAATGGCATGTTCAATCCTTTCCTTCTCATGCAAGTATTTAAATCTGCAGAAAAGGGGAGACTAGAGCACAATTAACATAATGATGCTTATTGTTATGAATATATGAAACTAAACATGTTCCAAATTTGAGAAAGCAAAAAGTATCCACTCTAAATGGAAAAAAATCTACTTAAATTTTCCTTTCTCAAAACTGTTGGTTGAAATAAGAATAAATTTTATTTAAAATAATTTCTTAAAAACAGGTTTTAAAAAGTTAACAGTTCTGACCTTAAAAATGTTAACAAGTAAATAATTATTGAACGAAAAGCTATTTCTATAAATGTGTTTGCAAGACATACTATTTTTCTTAAAAAAAAAAAAAATACTGAGTCAGGTGTGGGGGCTCACACCTGTAATCCGAGCACTTTGGGAGGCTAAGGTGAGAGGATTACTTGAGTCCAGGAGTTTGAAACCAGCCTGGGCAACATAGGGAGATTCCATCTCTACAACAAAAAAAAAATTTTTTTTTAATTAGTCAGGCATGATGGTGCATGCCTGTGGTCCCAGCTACTCAGAAGGCTGAGGTAGGAGGATTGCTTAGGCCTGGGAGGTTGAAGCTGCAGTGGGCCATGATTGTGCCACTGCACTATAGCCTAGGTGACAGAGTGAGACCATGTCTCAAAAAAAACCCAACCAAACAATAAAAAATACACGGGTACACATGCGCTCACACACAGGAGCATACCCTACACATGTGAGGTCCTAGGGTATTAAAAAAAGCAATTCAACACAATTTGATATTGTTATATAAACAGTGAAATTACTTTTAAAACAAGATAACTAAATAAATACATCTGAAAATAGATCTGTTAAGACTTTTAGATCCTAAGAGAAAGGATGAGATATTTTTCTATAAAATTATTCATGAGACTAGCTAAGCTAATGATGTATAGTTACTTGCAAAAGCCAGATAATTTTCTGTAACATACTCCTGTCAATGAATTTGTATGGATGCTATTCTTGTTCAACATTTCAGTTGAACAATCAAAATATATGACAAATAAAGGTTTAACCAAGGGAAGCCTGCACAATTCATTCTTCGGAGTTTAAAATCTAAAGAGAAAAAAAGCAGAAGCACCCACTTCATGGAGGGCAGATGTCGTAGCACCACATCAACGGCATGGACAGGGTTAGTGCTGATTGGCTTGTCTAATTCCAGTGGCTCAGGCAAGGTCCGTCCTGTCAGTACTTCATGCAGTAGGTGCCAACTCACCCGAGAGACAAATTTGATTGACACCTTGAAAGGTCGATCTTTTCCACCTTCCCCAGGTAAAGTAACATCTAAATCTACCTGTTGATGGGAAAAGAGTCAACTAGTAAATGTTGAAAAAGATAAATACAATTATTTTAGATTTAACTTATAAAAATATCTAAGAGAAAACACGGCAAAAATAAAAAAGTCAATAGACTAAAATATACCATTTATTTTTTTTTGTAGATAAAATTTAAATAACATAGTTACTCATGCCAGCATTATGTGTCATTGCAAAATACTGGAAACTACCCTAAATGCGCCAACATTTATACAGCTATGAAAAAAGAATGAGGAAAATCTCTTGAAACTGCCATGGAATAAATTTCCAAGCTATACTATTAAGTGACAAAAGCAAAGTACAAAAGATTACAAATATTGTGACATCTTTTATGTGAGAAAGGAGGAAAATATTCATATATCTGCTTACTTCTGCAAAAAGAAACATAGGAAGCATGAACCAGAAACAAAGAAACTAGTTACTTTCAAAGGATGGGAGGGAATGGACTGGAAAAAATAAGGACAGAACAATTCTGAGTATATGTTTTGGTATAATTTTGAAATGTGGAAGCATATTAAAGTTCTACATATTAAAAAAAAAAAAAGGCCAGGCGCAGTGGCTCACGCATATAATCCCAGCACTTTGGGAGGCTGAGGCAGGCTGATCACTTGAGGTCAGGAGTTCAAGACCAGCTTGGCCAACATGGTGAAACCCTGTCTCTACTAAAAATACAAAATTAGCTGGGTGTGGTGGTGCATGCCTGTAATCCCAGCTACTCAGGAGGCTGAGGCACGGGAATCATTTGAACTCAGGAGGCAGAGGGTGCAGTGAGCCAAGATCGCACCACTGTGCTCCAGCCTGGGCAACAGAGTGAGACTCAAAAAAAAAAAAATAACTAAAAAAAATTATATTTATAAATTTATAATTTATAATATAAATTTATATATTATATATATTTATAAATTTATAATTTATAATATAAATTTATATATTATATATATTTATAAATTTATAATTTATAAATATACATATATATATATATTTAGGCCGGGTATGGTGGCTTACTCCTGTAATCCCAGCACTTTGGGACACTGAGGCAGGAGGACTGCTTGAGCCAGGGAATTTTAAACCAACCCAGACAACAGAGCAAGAGCTAGTCTCTACAAAAAATTAAATTAGCCAGGTGTGGTGGTGCACACCTGTGGTCCTAGCTGCTTGGGAGGCTGAGGCAGTAGGATCGTTTGAGCCTGAGAGGTTGAGGCTGCAGTGAGCCGTGAGTGTGCCAATGAACTCCAGCCTGGGTTACAGAGCGAAACCCTGTCTAAATAAATAAATAAAGGGAGGGAAAAAATTAAAACAGAATATCATGAACAGAATCAAATGAACCCAAATAAATTTTAAATAAATAACATAACCACATTGAAAGAAAAGAAAAAGGAAGGACTAATTCAAGTAACTCTTGAACACAATATGTATACTGACGATAATAGTCTTAATTCTAGGGGTAGAGAAAGGGTGGATTTAGAAGAATTGCATACAAAATAAAGCCTTGAATTCATTAGTAGGTTTGTTTTCTGTAGTGGTCTGAGTATAGTAACTCACAAACTATTTTATATGTACCGTAGGACTGAGCAAATGAGAAGGAGTGGTGATGTTTTGAGGAGCCAGGAATATAACTAAAAAAGAAAGATACGCCGGGCGCGGTGGCTCACGCCTGTAATCCCAGCACTTTGGGAGGCCGAGGCGGGCAGATCACGAGGTCAGGAGATCGAGACCATCCTGGCTAACACAGTGAAACCCCGTCTCTACTAAAAATACAAAAAATTAGCCGGGCGAGGTGGTGGGCGCCTGTAGTCCCAGCTACGTGGGAGGCTGAGGCAGGAGAATGGCGTGAACCCTGGGGGGCGGAGCCTGCAGTGAGCCGAGATCGCGTCACGGCACTCCATCCTGGGTGAAAGAGCGAGACTCCGTCTCAAAAAAAAAAAAAAAAAAAAAAAAAAAAGAAAGATACAAATATGGAATGGAGTGAAGAAAGGAAAGGAAGAATCCCATGGGGCATAGACTAGAATTGGAAGAATCAGGTGTGAACTCACGATTTCCTACATATATATGTGTTAGATTTACCATATAAAGTGTAATATGTTTTTAGTCTGTTTTATTTATTTATCTACTTATTTATATATTTCCTACCTCTATCCACTGAAAGGGCTTAGAAGCACATATACCCCAGCAGCAGTGAACATACCAATACCCAGATTTTCATTTCAAAATTGCATTTGCCAACTAAAAGAAACCAGAGATCCTCAGAGAAATGGTTAGTTGCAGGACTGCAGCAGAGAAAACATAAAATAAACCAGGAACATCCTGTGCCAGAAAGTAATGAAGTAGAGTCATGCACCACATAATGATTTTTGGTCAACAATGTACCCCATATACATGGTGGTCCCATTAGATTATAATGAAGCTGCCTTATACAGGTGTACCATTTAAACAATCTTTTACAATGTATTTTTACTGTACCTTTTCTATAGTTAGATACGTTTAGATACACAAATATCTACCATTGTCTTACAAGTGCCTACAGTACTTGGTATAGTAACATCCTATATAGGTTTATAGCAATAATAAACCATATTACATGGCGTAGGTATGTAGTAAGCTATACCATTTAGGTTTGTGTAAGTATACACTGCGATGATAGCACAATGACAAAATTGCCCAAGGACGCATTTCTCAGAGCATATCTCCATTGTTTTAGGTGATGCAGGATTGTATTCCCCAAAAAGTGTCATTTCAAAAGGACACAGGAGTCAGCTTAAAAGAGTTCCCACTGGCCAAATTTGGGACAACTTGGGCAGTGAAATCACTAAATAGAGTAAAAGAAAATATTCTCCCTTACAGCAGATTAATGAATACATGGAGAAGGAATGACAGAATTAGAAAATCACCACTTCTACATAGTAATAATCCTTTCAAGCAAGAATAATCAATTGCCAAGCAAGAATAATCAAAATCTAATGAGCAACAGGATCCTTAAAAGTATTTCCCATTACAAAATTAAAAACTTCTGTGTATCAATGGACACAATCAACATAGTGAAAAGGCAACCTGTGAAATGTAAGAAAATATTTGCAAATTATATATCTGATAAGAAGTTAATGTCCAGAATACATATAGTTAATATCCAGGATACAGAAGTTAATATCCAGAATATATATATAAAGAACTCCTACAATGGTATTGATTAGTTTAGCTAAAAAAAGATAAAAAATCTAAAAATAAAGAACTCCTACAACTCACTACCCAAAACCCAAAACAAACAACCCAGTTCAAAAAATGGGTAAACAACTTGACCACAGATTTCTCCAGAAGATATACAAATGGCCAATAAGCCTACAAAGTTATACTCAACATCACTAATTGTTGGGGGACATGCAAATCAAAACCACAATGAGATATCATCTCACGCCCATTAGGATGGTTACTATTAGAAAACGAACAAAAAAAACCCCAGAAAACAAGTGTTGGCATGGAAGTGAGAGTTTGGAACTCTTGTTCACTGTTGGTGGGAATGTAAAATGATGCAGCCATTCTGGAAAACAATATAGCAGATTCTCAGAAAATTAATAATTATCACATGACCCGGCAAATTTACTTCTGGGTATATATCCAAAGAACCGAAAGCAGAGTTCAATACTTTTACATCTATGTTCATAGCAGGATTATTTGCAATAGCCAAAAGGTGTCCATTGATGCATGAAGGGATTAACAAAATGTGTTATATACATACAATGGAATATTACTCAGCCTTGAAAAGGAGATTCTAACACATGCAACAATGTGGATAAATTGTGAAATAAGCCAGGCATAAAAAGACAATCTATGATTTCGCTTACATAAGGTACCTAGAATAGTCAAATTCAGAGACAGAAAGTACTATGGTGGTTGCCAGGGCTGAGGGGAGGGAGCAATGGATACTGTTTAATGGATATGGAGTTTCAGTTTTGAAAGATAAAGACAATTCTGGGGATGGAAGGTGGTAATTATAATACAACAATGTAAATGTGCTTAATACCACTGACATGTACCTTAAAAATGGCTAAGATGGTAAATTTTATGTTACATATGTTTATCACAATTACAAAAAGAATCTCCCTACAAGATGCTTATTAACTACAAGGAGAAAAATACCCCAATAGGAGAAAACTGGCAGACAACAATTTAATCAACTGACCAAAGTTAACATCACCAATAATCACCAATAATGGAACAAATACATACTGCGTGCTTCCTGATATGATGCACTGATAAGGAAAGAATGGTTATATAATATTCCTGCCAATAATGCATAACCAGAATGTAATCAAGGGGAAGTATCAGACAAACCCAGACTGAAGGACATTCTACAAAATAACTTGCCAATAATCTTCAACTATGTTAGTCATGAAAGAAAAAAAAAAAGAAAGACATGGTATCTATATCATGATCCTGGACTGGATTCTGTAACAGAGGAGAAAAATAATACTAAAGGGCATCATTGGAAAAATTGGTAAAACTAGAATTTGTATTGTTGATTAAATAAAAGTATCATATCAATGTTAAATTTAATGAAGTTGATAACTGTACAAGGGTTTTTATCATTGTTCTTAGGAATATACATTAAAGTATTAAATACTGGCCAAGTGCCGTGGCGCTCCCAAAATCCCAGAACTTTGGGAGGTTGAGCTGGGTGGATTACTTGAGGTCAGAAGTTTGAGACCAGTCTGGCCAACACGGCAAAACCCCGTCTCTACTACAAACACAAAAAAATTAGCCAAGAGTGGTAGCACATGCCTGTAATCCCAGCTACTCAGGAGGCTGAGGTACAAGAATCACTGGAATCTGGGAGGCAGAGGTTGCAGTGAGCCGAGATCATACTACTGCACTCCAGCCTAGGTGACAAAGTGAGACCCTGTCTCAAAATAAATAAAATAAAATTAAATTAAATTTAAAAATAAATAAATATTAATGGGGCATGGTATATGCAACCTACTTGTGAATGGTTCAGGAAAAAATAAGTATGTATGTACAAGAGAGAAAGAAAAAAAATAAAACAAATGTGGAAATGTTCAGAACCTCAGTGAATCTAGGTAAAGGGTGAGGGTTCTCTGCATGATTCCTGCAACTTTTCTTAAGTCTGAAATTATTTCAAAACAAAAAGTTAAAAACAATCAGTGATAAATACTCACATATATATGGACTGTAATAAAAATAGTAATAAATGCGTGTAAAAGGAGACACCTCAAAAATATACCTTTCCGATACAGGAATGCATATCTTACCCCTGTAGTTGCCACAGGAAGTGGATTGGCGGTGTAAAGACTTCTTTTTCCATCATAAACTGGTCTACGGTCTCCAAATATAGTTACTTTAAAATGCTGAACCATTGAGTCAACCACCTCCCTAAAGAAAGGAAACAATATATTCACATAATCCTCTGTAAGATGAAATATAAAAATATTAACAGAAGTAATTTCTGCCACTGTATAAAGCTGTCAAAATTCTAAAAAATATTCATATATGATAAAGATTTTGCTTTTAGAACCTTGGCTTAAGACACCAAAAAGATTGATTATTGCCAAAAGATGACATACATTTCACTAGACAGAGAAGAATGAAGCAAGCATATTACTTAATCATTCCAGGATACATTTGACCTGCAAAATATTCTTAGAAACTGATTCAAAATCTCTTTCACCATCTCTAAGCACTCCCTAACATATTCACTTCTTTCTCCAAGAGTAGATACTCTTTCCTCTGTACCAACAAGACACCTAGTACATATCTCTATCAGGACACTTTGTCTATTATAATGATTATGTATTTCAATTCTTCTAACTGTGAGCCTCCTGAGAGCAGCAAACATACCTGTATTCCTTTCTCCTCCCATCCTTACAGTACCTAGCTACTAAGGATATTATAAAACCTCCATTTTTACCCAGCAAACATTTGAGCCAATGTAACTGACACAGAAAGATATTCAAGACTTATATATTCAAAAGTTACAGACTATATAGGAAATACAAAATTTTCACAAATCAATATTTATTTTTTGTACACACATTTGTAAAGGCAGAGAAACTGAAAGGATATATTCCAAATGGTGGTTACCTCTAGAGAGGGAAGTGACAGGATTACAGGGTCACCTATTTTGTTTATAAAATCTAAATATATTACAATGAGAATGTACTCACATAGTACTGATATAATCTAAAACTAATTTAAAAGATTCAAGGCCAGGCACAGTGGCTCATGCCTGTAATCCCAGCACTTTGGGAGGCCAAGGCAGGTGGATCACCTGAGGTCAGGAGTTTGAGACCAACCTGACCAACATGGAGAAACCCTGTCTCTACTAAAAATTCAAAATTAGCCAGGTACGGTGGCGCATGCCTGTAGTCCCAGCTACTTGGTAGGCTGAGGCAGGAGAATCGCTTGAACCCAGGAGGCGGAGGTTGTGGTGAGCCGAGATCACACCATTGAACTCCGGCCTGGGCAACAAGAGCAAAACTCTGTCTCAAAAAAAAAAAAAAAAAAAAGAGAGAGATTCAAGTCTACCTCAGTTAAGTGGGGCAGGAACCCAGCATTTTCTGGAACAACAAAAACATCAAGCTGACTTGATACCCACAGCGATTTTCTACATGGCACAAAGTTTCTATTTTTTCCTCCCTTTTCAATTTTGTTTTACCGAAACTATGAAAACAATATCAAGCCTCTTCTAGAGTATATACAACAAAAATTTGATTCACCTATTCATTTTTGAGTTCAAAGCAAATTTCAACGATTGTCTGCCATTTTAAGTTTTCCTTTGTGGCCATTATTACTAAATCTGGTTTCTTTCTTTTCTTTTTTTTTTTTGTTTTTTTTTTGAGACAGTGTCTTGCTCTGTCACGCAGGATGGAGTGCAGTGGTGCGATCTCGGCTCACTGCTACCTCCACCTCCCAGGTTCAAGCAATTCTCCTGCCTCAGCCTCCCGAGTAGCTGAGATTACAGGCGCGCGCACCATCATGTCCAGCTAATTTTTGCATTTTTAGTAGAGACAGGGTTTTACCACGTTGGCCAGGCTGGTCTCGAACTCCTGACCTGGTGATCCGCCCACCTCGGCCTCCTAAAGTGCTGGGATTAGAGGCATGAGCCACTGCACCCAGCCAAAATCTGGTTTCTTAGGTGAAATTTTACAGATCTAATTTGTTGGGATGTTTTAACCATTTTGTCATTTTTTTTTTTAACTCAACAGTAAACTGGTATAATTTCAACCTTACGAATTCTGGGAAACCCAATCAAATCACTCTAAGGATCAAAATGGAGGAGACTGAAATAGTAGGGCCAAAACATCTTAGGAATAAAAAATATCCTGCTTTAACTTAAACAGATTTACAAGAAAAAAAACCCATTAAAAAGTGGGCAAAGGACATGAACAGACAGTTCAAAAGAAGACATACATGCAGCCAACAAGCATATGAAAAAATGCTCAACATTATTGACCATTAGAGAAATATGAATCAAAACCACAAGGAGATACCATCTCACGCCAGTCAGAAAGGCTACTATTAAAAAGTCAAAAAATAACAGACGTTGGCAAGGTTGTGGAGAAAATGG
This sequence comes from Symphalangus syndactylus, assembly GCF_028878055.3. Taxonomy (NCBI): domain Eukaryota; kingdom Metazoa; phylum Chordata; class Mammalia; order Primates; family Hylobatidae; genus Symphalangus; species Symphalangus syndactylus. The sequence continues at coordinate 141,589,281 of NC_072441.2, forward strand.
AATGTTTATACACTGTTAGTGAGAGTGTAAATTAGTTCAACCATTGTGGAAAGCAGTGTGGCAATTCCTCAAAGACGTAAAAAGAGAACTACCATTTAACCCAGCAATCCCATTTCTAGGTATATATCCAAAGAAATATAAATTGTTCTATCATAAAGACACATGCATGTGTATGTTCACTGCAGCACTATTCACAATAGCAAAGACATGGAATCAACCTAAATGCCCATCAATGGTACACTGGATAAAGAAAATGTGGTACATATACACCATGGAATACTATGCAGTCATAAAAAAGAACAAGATCATGTACTCTGCAGAACATGTATGGAGCTAGAGGCCGTTATCCTTAGCAAACTAACGCAGGAATAGAAACCCAAATACTGCATGCTCTCACTTAGTAAGTGGGAGTTAACTGATGAGAACATATGGACCCATAGAGGAGAACTATAGACACTGGGGTCTACCAGAGGGTAGAGGGTGGGAGGAGGGAGAGTATCAGGAAAAATAACTAATGGGTACAAGGCTTAATACCTGGGTGACAATAAACTTGTGACACAAATTTACCTATATAACAAACCTGTACATATATCTCTGAACTTAAAATAAAAGTTAAATACATATATATGTTCATATATAAATGTATACTTATATATCAAAGGATATATATGTACACATATACAATTTTTTGCTACAATTTTGGCAAAAAAAAAATATATATATATATACCCTGCTTTGATGCCTAACACATAGTATATCCTCAATAAATGCTCTAACAGTGAATAACCTATCTCAGTGAAATGCTGGAACGTCCAATGGAATATATCTAGAGCTGAATTCAACACATCTCGTCAGAGTTACATGTGGTTATCTTCTGTTTGCTACTCCTCTTTAATTAATAGTATCTCCATCTTCTCAGTTACCCAGATTCAAAACTTGGCTCATCTCTTCACCCAACTGGTTGTTGACACCACGTCCTTCCAGTATTTCTTATACTAGTCCTTTACTTTCCATTCCCGATTACCACAATCCTAAAGAAAAGCCTCATGTCCTTGTACCTGGATTATTTTAAGTTTCTTTTTTATGTTCTTAGTTTTTTTTTTTTTACTCCAACCCAATTTACATTCACTGTTAAATAATTTCCCAAGCCCCACTTTTATACCTTGGGTACAAAAAATTTAATCATACTCCTCAGTTCATGGTGTGTGAATCATCTGTATAATATCCCTCTTCTAACTGATTCATTTCTTTCCATCTCCATTTCCTAGCCGCATTCCCCTTCCCAAGAAGTTATTCTTCTAATTTGTTTGACGAACATTCTTCTATTTCTATGTATACCTATTTTTACCCTCTGCATTAGATGTTTTAAAACCTATTCATCTTGCTGTGGTATATTTGTTATGGTATATTTATTTTTATTATTTTTAAAAGATTCGTCTGTAAAAAATTGGTTGTATACAATTTCAGTGACTTGGTTCATTGTTTCTGATTGATGCAAAGTACTCCACATGTTGTCTATCCACTCTCCCAGCATTGCAGATTCATGGTATCTTTAACTGCAACACCTAAAAACAATGTTGAAATGAATTATCTCCTTACATGTCCCCTTATGAACCCATGTGAGAATTAACCCCTGCTTACAGACACAGAAACAGACTGTTAGGTCAAAATGAATCTTATCAAGTAAACGATGAACTGCCAAATTGTTCTCAAGAATGACTACACTAACCTGCACTCCTTGAGGCTCCTATTTCCCTGCGTCCAGTCAGTATGTGGCATTATCCAGCTCTGCTTTCTAATTTTTGTTAGCCTAACCGGTATAAACTAAAAGCATGTTTTAATTTAGATTTCTCTTATTACTAATGAATTTGAGAACATCATTAAATTAAATTTCACCTTATGACTTCAAGCTTTTGAGGTATTAAGAAATACTTTCTTAATATGAAGTCACAAAGATAAATTATATTTTATTAACTTTATAGTTTTGTCTACATTATTTTGGTTCTTCTTTATAAACAGCAAGGACCCAATTTTATCTATCTCCATCTAGTGAGCAGGTTTCTTCATGCCACCTACTAACCAGCTTATACTTATCAATTTGTAATGGCATTTTTATCTCACTCACTTCTCATATATAAATCAATCTGAGTTCTCTATACTGTCCCAGTGTTCTGTTTGTCTGTTCTTGTGCCAGTACAAGAAGTTTTCTTTTTTTTTTTTTTTTTTTTTTTTGAGAGGGAGTCTCGCTCTGTCACCCAGGCTGGAGTGCAGTGGCGTGATCTCGGTGCTCACTGCAAGCTCCCCCTCCTGGGTTCACACTATTCTCCTGCCTCAGCCTCCCGAGTAGCTGGGACTACAGGCACCTGCCACCACACCTGGCTAATTTTTTGTATTTTTAGTAGAGACGGGGTTTCACCGTGTTAGCCAGGATGGTCTCGATCTCCTGACCTCATGATCCACCCACCTTGGCCTCCCAAAGTGCTGGGATTACAGGTGTGAGCCACTGCACCTGGCCAGTACCATATATTTTCACTAGAGTGTTTATTTACGGGGCAGGGTAAGTTTCCCTACTTTTTCTAAGTATACTTGAACACTGGAATAATTTTCCACCTTAGAAAACTATCAATACCATATGAAAAGGAAACATATATAGTGCCCTACATATAGTAAGTAATTAATAAATATCTGTTGGTTAAGAAACCTCCAACAACCCATACTTGGAAGACATGACTAGCATGTTAAAAACATAAATTACTATGTTAAAAGCTACTAACAACTACAACAATGAACAAAATGAAGAAGAAAAATAATAAGGGTAACTGTAATACCTAAACACTTATGTCCGAACACTTCAACTGTAATAAGAACAAAGTAGAGAATCTCAACTTACCCACTGCTGCTGTGGAAAACGGTACAAGCCCCAAATGAGCTAACAGTATGATGTAGCTTCCTCAAAAGTAAAAAACTGAAGTTGCATATATTTAAGTACTCAGATAACCCACTTAATAAGGCAGGTAACTATCCCACCATATATTAAAACAGATCATTTTACATCTTGGAGTACTCTGTTCAATTTGTGAAAAATGTAAGACCCTAAAAATTCAAATATAACGAGAAGGAGGCAATCCCGATAGAAAATCATGTAATATGAGTAAAAATAAATCAAACCAAGTCTGGTTTGGAATAGGAAAGTTTTAGTCTGGAATAGGAAAGACTCAAAGAAAATTATAGAATAAGTTTTTGGCTATTTTGATAGATTGTCATGTTAAAAACTGAGTAGAAAGAACTAAGAAAAATAGTTGGAACATTAGACAGATTTTGGAACAAAATTTTCATGATTTTCTAACCACCAGAGTTATTCAAAAGTAAATTACACTACCTTATAAAGTACCTGAGTTCATCTTTGCTAGAACTGTTCAAAGAACAGCTATATGACCAACTGTCAGGGAAGATATAAATTTAAAATTAAAATGAAATATCCACAATACCCTCTTATAGTAAAATTTAATTTAAAAAATACCAAATAATGGCCAGGCGCAGTGGCTCACGCCTGTAATCCCACCACTTTGGGAGGCCGAAGCAGGCGGATCAAGAAGTCAGGAGATCGAGACCAACCTGGCTAACACGGTGAAATCCTGTCACAACTAAAAACACAAAAAAAGAAAAAAATTAGCAGGGCGTGGTGGCGGGTGCTCGTAGTCCCAGCTACTCGGGAGCCTGAGGCAGGAGAATGGCGTGAACCTGGGAGGTGGGGCTTGCAGTGAGCCGAGATCGCGCCACTGCACTCCACCCTGGGTGACAGAGTGAGACTCCGTCTCAAAAAAAATAAATAAATAAAAATAAAAATAAAAAAAGAAAAGAAACATTGTAAATTTTATCATGGTAAATCATATCATGGCATTATATATTACTCTTATGAATAATTACACTTAGATTTGACAATTTAGTTCAGAGCCTTAAGGAAATAGCATTGGAATTCTATAGTATACGGGTCAATTTTTCCACTCGACAGTTTTTTAAGTTCATAACTGACAAAACCTATGCTACAAAGAGAGTCATCTTTCACGAGGGCCAAGAGTTATTATTATTTTTTTAACCTCTCACTAATACGACACAATTAATTCATATATTTAGAATTTTTTTTAAAGAGATAGGGTCTCACTATGTTGCCCATGCTGGTCTCCAACTCCTGGGTTCAAGCAATCCTCCTGTCTCAGCCTCCCAGAGTGTTGAGATTACAGGTGTGAGCCACTGTGCCTGGCCAAATTCATATATTTAGAATTTTAGTGAAAAAAAAAAAAAAATTTTTTTTTTTTTGAGACCAGGTCTTGCTCTGTTGCCCACACTTGAGTGCAGTGACGTGATCATAGCTCACTGTAACCTAGAACTCTTGAGTTCAAGTGATCCTCCTGCCTTGGCCTTCGGAGTAACTGGGACTATAAGCATCCAGCAGATTTTAGGATGCAAGTTAACAAAATGACAAAACTAGGGACAGCAAATTCTCATTTCTTATCTCAAAGGATATTATGGAAAAGGTAGTTTATTAGAATCTTTAATAGGTAGGCATGTGGAACTAGAGAAAAAAAACTATAACAGTAATTTATCTAGTTTCCTAAGCCATGTAGTCAGCTATAGTAGCAAAGGTGCTATTATATTAGGATGAAACCTGGAATTGGGAAACTACCAACCTGAGAAACCTTTAAAATATATGATAATGTAAGTACCGAAATAAGAAGGCATGAGTTTTTAGTCCCATTCTGTCACTAAGTTGTTAAGAAAGTTATTTAACCTCTCTGACTTGAGTTTCTTTATCAATAAAAATGAGATAACAGTCTCAGGAGCCAAATGGAATATTAGTGAAAATAATTTGGAGATTAAAAAAGCAAATATGTATAATAATATTTTTATATTAAAATTTAAGCATAATTATCTCACAAATATATTTTAAGAATTATACTGAAGTCTTCCAAATAACAAATGAATACACTACAATGTTTTAGCATCAAATATAGTAAATTAACACAAATAATGAATAATTCTGGTAATTAACAGAAAATGATGACTGAGTTTCCTCTCTATTTTGCGACGCTAGTCTTTCATTGTAACAACAGGCTTAGGAGTGGAATCTTTTGTTCAAATATAGTACTTTTAGCAAAATATTTAAGTATATATTGTTAAACCAGTTCTTAGCTTACCATAAGTAGTAAAACTAGACTAATAAAAATACATAAAATATTTTAACTTCTAAAACAGTGCTTGGGAAAGTAATTTGGGAAATAAAATCTGAGTAAACACGGATAAGAATGTCTAACCAATCTTTAGTGGCTTCCTTTCACTAATAACCTTAGTCTGAGAAAAAAAGAATTCTTGCAGAATTATACTGTGATGCATTTTTTAGAACGTCAAGCTAGAATTTAAGAATCCTTAAGAATAATTGGCAATTACTCCAAAAATGAAATCTACCTGAATACATTAGATCTTCTAAAGGGGTACAGCCTATCCTACCACCCTTACTTCAATCACTACTTCCTACATTCTAATACCAACTATTTTGACTCCATCACGCTCTGGTGCACAGACTATAAAGTAAAATTTAATATTAATTTCATTAAGTCTCATTTTACCACCTGACTTATACAGCAGAAAAATGGGAAGAGAGAAACTTTAATGTAAAAAAGAGGAGAGCAAATTATTTTCCTGTGAGTTGTAATTACTATAAGCTTATAGAGATCCACCTCCATCTCACTTTATTAGGTACCTCTTAATTCTCTGCTCCCAAAAGACAGAATGAAAAATATTATTCTAGTCTACAGAAGACAACATGAAAGAATATTTTCCCCAAAAGTCTACTGACATTATCCATGGCTACAATAAACGAATGTGTCACTACAGTATAGAGAGAAAGAAGATTGCTAAGGTATAACAAAATGTCAAAATCATCCAGAGGTTTATAAAACACAACTAGAACAGCTGGCAGTCTCTCTTTGTATCCTTCCAATCTCTAAAGTATCTTTATAACTCTGTGGTTACTAGCAGAGAAGGTAGCCAATAAATACTTGCGCAACAAGATAAAGCTTAAGGTATGCAAAAGAGAGAAGAGAGGGATTATATTTTAGATCTTTTTTCCTTTTTCTTTTTTTTTTTGAGACAAGGTCTGGCTCTGATGCCCAGGCTGGAGTGCAGTGGTGCAATCTTGGCTCACAGCAACCTCTGCCTCAAGCCATCCTCCTGTCTCAACCTCCCAAGTAGTTGGGACTACAGGTGTGTGCCACCATGCCCAGCTAATTTTTGTATTTCTTACAGAGACAGGGTTTCATCATGTTGCCCAGGCTGGTCTTGAACTCCTGAGTTCAAGTGATCTGTCCACCTCAGCCTCCCAAAGTGCTGGGTAGAACAAATTTTTTTTTTTTTTTGATACGGAGTCTTATTCTGTCACCTAGACTGGAGTGCAGTGGTGTGATCTCGGCTCACTGCAACCTCCACCTCCCGGGTTCAAGTGAGTCTTCAGACTCAGCCTCCCGGGTAGCTGGGATTACAAATGCGCACCACCATGCCTGGCTAATTTTTTTATTTTTAGTAGAAACGGGATTTCACCATGTTGGCCAGGCTGATCTCGAACTCCAGACCTTGTGATCCACCTGCCCTGGCCTCCCAAAGTGCTGGGATTACAGGCGTGAGCCACTGCACCTGGCCAGGACAAATTTTTAATACTTTTTTCTTTTTTTTTAAAGATACGAATCTTGCTCTGTCACCCAGAGGATGGAGTGCAGTGGTGCAATCATGGCTCACTGCAGCCTCCAACTCCTGAAGTGAGCAATCCTCTCACCTCAGCCTCCTGAGTAGCTAGGACTATAGGTGTACACCATTATACCTGGCTAATCTTTAAATTTTTCATACAGAAGAGGTCTCCCTATGTTGCCCAGGCTGGCTTCTAAATCCTGGCCTCCAGCACTCCTCCTGCCTTGGCCTCCCAAAGTGCTGGAATTACAGGCCTCACATGTGCCACTGCACTTGGCCAAAATTTTAATACTTTATAATATAAAATCGATACTGAGCATTTTTGTTTTTTTGAGATGGAGTCGCACTCTCTTGCCCAGGCTGGAGTGCAGTGGTGCAATCTCTGCTCACTGCAACCTTCATCTCCCAGGTTCAAGCAATTCTTGCGCCTCAGCCTCCCGAGTAGCTGGGATTACAAGCACGTGCCACCACTCCCAGCTAATTTTTGCGTTTTCTAGTAGAGACGGGGTTTCACCATGTTGGCCAGGCTGGTCTCAAACTCCTGACCTCAAGTGATCTGCCTGCCTCAGCCTCACAAAGTGCTGGGATTACAGGCATGAGCCACTGTGCCCAGTTCATACAGAACATTTCACTACACACTATGTTTGTAGTCATTTCATATGTGAATTATTTTTATCAGGCCACCGACTTCTTTTTTTTTGTTTTTGAGACAGTCTCGCTCTGTCGCCCAGGCTGGAGTGCAATGGTATATGATCTCAGCTCACTGCAACCCTCGCCTCCTGGGTATAAGCAATTCTCGTACCTCAGCCTCCCAAGTAATCCAAGCTGGGATTACAGGCATGTACCACCATGCCCGGCTAATTTTTGTATTTTTAGTAGAGATGGGGTTTCACCATGTTGGCCACGCTGGTCTCAAACTCCTGGGTTCAAGTGATCTGCCCACCTTGGCCTCCCAAAGGGCTAAGATTACAGGCGTGAGGCCACTGCATCAGGCTGGACCACCAACTTCTTAACAGCCATGTGTAATGGCACATTTTCAGTCTCTATACACCTGGCTTTGTTTAGCATTTGCCACTGTAATCAAACTTTGTTCCTTGAAAATCATGATCCTTAAGGACGGGTGTGGTGGCTCATGCCTGTAATCCTAGCACTTTGGGAGGCCGAGGTGGGTGGACTGCCTGAGCTCAGGAGTTTGAGACCAGCCTGGGCATCACAGTAAAACCCTATGTCTACTAAAAATACAAAAAAATTAGCCAGGCATGGTGGAGTGCACCTGTAGTCCCAACTACTCAGGAGGCTGAGACAGAAATGCTTGACCCTGGAAGGTAGAGGATGCAGTGAGCCAAGATCACGTGATCATGCCACTGAATTCCAGCCTGGGCGACAAAGTGAGACTCCATCTCCAAAAGAAAAAAAAACAAAAAGAAAGAAAATCATGATCCTTACCTTGCCTTCTCTGAAATAGCTTCTACTTTGTCCTGGTTCTCCTATCTTTCCAATCCCTGTGTGTCTTCACTGGCAAACCTGAAATAATAGTATCTCAGAGATCTAGTCTCAGTTCTTTTATTTTTACATACTTCCCCAGTTTTTAACTATCACCTACATGCTGATGAATTACAATCTCCATTTTGACTTATCTCCTGACACTTAGCTAGACACGTATTTCCAACAACCTACTGAACTTCTGCCATTTTGATGTTTCTTATGCAATTCAACCTCCAAATATTCGAAATAGTATATAAAAACCTGGTCCCTTCGGAATCTATATTTCTGTTAAAACCATTACTAATGCACAAGCTAGGAACTATGAAGCCATTCTTATCTCTATCCTTTCCTTATATACCTAAATTGTTCATTCTTTTTCTAAATCTTCCATCTATGCCCTCCATCATCGTTATTGCCACTGTGTCTTTGAACATACTACCTATAATCCAGAAAAATACGTACCAGAGGTGCCAAGGGGTATGCTGAAGTATGAGGAAAAAATAGACTTATTTATATTTAATTTTCATTGAACAATTAGGAATGAAGATTTACTAATATTCATGAATATGGATTGATACTGGTGCCTTCACTTATTCCATATTAGATGGTCAGGTGCAACACACGGTGCACCAGGAATCCTAGCAGAGTAATGGGAGTTCTGCAACACGTAAGAGTTAAGGTCAGACACAGTGGCTCACGCCTGTAATTCCAACACTTTGGGAAGCTGAGGTGGGCAGATCGCTTGAGACCAGGAGTTCAAGGCCAGCCTGGGCAACATGGCGAAATCCTGTTTCTATAAAAAATACAAAAATTAGCCGGGCATGGTGGTATGTGCCTGTAGTCCCAGCTACTATGAAGGTTGAGGTGGGAGGATTGCTTGGGCCCAGGAGGTCGAGGCTGCAGTGAGCCATGTTCACGCCACTGCACTCCTGCCTGGGTGACAGAGTGAGACTCTTGTCTCAATTAAAAAAAAAAAAAAAAAAAGTTAACAGTGTACCTCTCGTTCATTCATTTTCAGCACACTGCAACTTTTTGTAGTTCAAGTGTGTGACACATATTCAGTCAGGGTTTTTTGTACCATTAATCTGAAAAGTTCAAGTTATTTAAATATATTTTTAAATAGTTCATTTCAAAATTTTCTTTCTCACCTTTAATTTTTCTACAGTTACATATTAAAACAGTAGTACATGTCAATAAATTATAGTTTTTGAAATGTGTGTGCATTTATATCTATATGTATTTTTTGGTCAAATTTTAATTAATGGGGAACGTGTGATCAATGGTTTGAAGACCACTGACCTAAACTACTACAACAGCCTTCCAAATGTTCTCCAGGACTCAAGTCTTTCTCATCTCTCATTCACCACACTGTCATCAAGTATGGTCCTAAATACCGATTTTCTTCATTTGTTTAAAAGGTTCCATTGGCTCTCTACTATTTCTGAATTCACAAGCCTTAGCATGGATTTCAGATTCTTCATAACCTACTTCCTAGCTAACTCTTCAGACTCATCTCTAGCTACTCTATTTATACTGGCCTGTTTCTGTTATACCAACATGTCATACCTTTGCTCATGCTGTCTATGTGGATTATTCTTTCTCCCTGTCCACTGGACAACTTCATGTTGTAGCATATATCAGTACAGGCAGGTGCTGCCTAACTTTTCAGTCAATTACAGACCACATATATGATGGTGGTCCCATAAGATTACACATTTTTACTGTACCTTTATGATACAATTATTTTGCTCAAATACCATGTGATACACCACATCCTCCTCCTTACCCAAAGGCAGGAATCATTACTCTTTCATCACAGTACATAATTTGCATATCACAGAATTTGTCACTCCATATGGAATTTAAAACTTTAAAGAGATCATGTTTTATCTATTGTGTTATTGCTAGAACCTAGCACAGTGCCTGACACAAAACAGGAGTAAACAGTTCATGAAAACATAGAGAAGATTCAAAAATCATCTTTAAGTTTCCGTATATACTGTAAATCTAGGACCAATAGCATAGTACCTTGGTATAAACATGTGGTAAGTTCAGATAAATGGTTTAAACAGATTTAAATTAACCTAACAAACTGGAGCAGGTTAAAGTAAACAAATCAAGGCACATTCATATAATAGAACACTATACAGCTATTGTAATTTATATCTACACAGATAGATGTTGGTAATAATACCTATGTACTAGTCCCTTGTGTGTAAATATTTGTTAATTTATGAAAGTATCTTCAAATTTCAAATATATTATAGGAATATTAGTCAAAAGGCTAATTTCTACTTAGTTTTGTATTTAGATGCCACTCTAAAAGAATTTTGAGATGTGAAATAATTACTATCTGATCTGTTAGCTTTCCTATCTTTCAAGTGATTAAAAGGAAAATAAAACTTCTTTATTAGCTGACATATTTTGTATAATAGTTTCCCCAAGATCACTAAACACTCAAAACTACACCATTTGGTTTTTACTGGCAGTCTTTTCTGAAGTATGTTGTCTAAATCATTTTAATCAGAAGTATACTCTTCTACAGATACGACAACAAAATCACAAGCGACAAAAGAAAAAATAAGTTAGACATCATCAAAATTTTAAAAGTTTGTGCTTCAAAGGACACCATCAAGACAGTGAAGACGCAACATGTATAAACAGAGAAAAATTTTGCAATCATATATCTAATAAGGGACTTTTGTCTAGAACATATAATGAACTCCTATAACTCAATAACAAAACGACAAATGACCCAATTTAAAAATGGGCAGCCAGACACAGTGGCTCATGCCTGTAATCCCAGCACTTTGGGAGGGTGAGGTGGGTGAATCACCTGAGGTCAGAGGTTCGAGACCAGCCTGGCCAATATAGTGAAACCCCATCTCTACTAAAAACTACAAAAATTAGCCAGGCATGGTGGTATACACCTGTAGTCTCTGCTACTTGGGAGGCTGAGGCAGGAGAATCACTTGAACCTGGGAGGTGGAAGTTGCAGTGAGCTAAGATCGTGCCACTGCACTCCAGCCTGGGCAACAGAGTAAGACTCTGTCTCAAAAAAAAAAAAAAAAAAAAAAAAAAATTAGCAAAGGACCTAAATAGACATTTCTCCAAAGAAAATACACAAATGGGGTAGGGCGTGGTGGCTCACACCTGTAATCCCAGCACTTTGGGAGGCCGAGGTGGGCGGATCATCACAAGGTCAGGAGATCGAGACCATCCTGGTTAACATGGTGAAACCCCGTCTCTACTAAAAATACAAAAAATTAGCTGGGCACAGTGGCGGGCGCCTGTAGTCCCAGCTACTCGGGGGGCTGAGGCAGGAGAATGACGTGAACCCGGGAGGCGGAGCTTGCAGTGAGCCGAGATTGCGCCACTGCACTCCGGCCTGGGCGAAACAGCGAGACTCTGTCTCAAAAAAAAAAAAAAAAAAAAAAATATATATATATATATATGTATACAAATGACCAATAAATACATGAAAAATGCTCAACATCAGTCATCAGGGAAATGCAAGGCAAAACGACAATGAGATACAACTTCACATCCACTAGGATGGCTGTAATTTTTAAAAAGACAAATAATAACAAATATTGGTGAGAACATGGGAAAACTTATCTTCATACACTGCTAGTGGGAATGTAAAATGGTGCAGACACTGTCTTCTTTTTTTTTTTTTTCTTCTTAATAGAAATGGTGCCTTGCTATATTGCTCAGGCTGGTCTTGAATTCCTGGACTCAAGTGATCCTTTTGACTCAGCATCCCAAAGTGTTGGGATTACAGGCGTGAGCCACCATGTCTGGCGGGTGCAGCCACTTTGGAAAAGAGTCTGGCAGTTTCTCAAAAGGTTAAATATAGAGTTATCATATGATATCACTCTTAGGTATATATCCAACATAAATGAAAATGTATGTCCACACAAAATCCTGTACACGAATGTTTATAGCAGCATTATTTGTAGTAGTCAAAAATGGCAACAACCCAAATGTCTATCAAATGATGGATAAACAAAATGTATTATATCCATACAATGGAATATTATTCAGCAATAAAAAGGAATAAAGTACAGTTATGCATCACTTAACGATGGGGATATGTTCCAGGAAATGCATTATCATTCTGCTGTGTGAACATCATAGAGTGTGCTTACACATACCTAGATAGTAGAGCCTACCACACATCTAAGCCATATACACATCTAAGCTATACGGTATGGCTTATTACTCCTGGGCTACAAACCTGTACATCACATTACTATACTGAATACTGTAGGCAACTGTAATACAGTGGTATTTGTGTATCTAAACATAAAAAGGTACAGTAAAAATACGATATTATAATCTTATGGGACCACCATCATGTATGTGGTCTGTAATTGACTGAAACGTTATGCAGTGCCTGAATATACTGATACATGCTACAACATGAATGAACCTTGAAATCAGTATGCAAAAAGAAGCCAGTCACAAAAGGCCACATGGTATATGATTCCATTTATAAGAAATATCCGGCCGGATGCAGTGGCTCACCCCTGTAATCCTAGCACTTTGGGAGGCCGAGGTAGGCAGATCATTTGAAGTCAGAAGTTTGAGACCAGCTGGGCCAACATGGTGAAATCCCACCTCTACTAAAAATACAAAAATTAGCCGGGCATGGTGGCAGGCACCTGTAGTCCCAGCTACTCGGGAGGCTGAGGCAGGAGAACTGCTTGAACTCAGGAGGCAGAGGTTGCAGTGAGCCGCGATCGCGCCACCGCACTCTAGCCTAGGTGACAGAGCGAGACTCTGTCAAAAAAAAAAGAAGAAAGAAAGAAAGAAAGACCCAGAACAGGCAAATCTACAGAGAAAGAAAGTAGATTAGTGGTTGGCAAGGACTGTGGGGAGGGACTAATGGGCAGTGACTGCTAATGAGTATGGGGTTTCTTTTTGAGAGGATGAAATGTTCTAAAATTAGATTGAAGTGACGGCTGTACAACCTCTCTGGGAATATATTAAAAACCACTGAGGTGTACATTTTAAAACGGGTGAATTATGGCATGTAAATTATATATCCATCAAGTTATTTAAAATGAAACATGCCCCCTCTTGGCATACTATCTAACTATAACACTATAAAAATGACATTCCTAACAGCAGAAAAGGAGTTTCTTTAAACACATTGCTGCTCTGAGATTTCCACTTAAAAAGCCAAAATTGGATCAATATAGATTTACTTTTTTCTTTCTAAAATTCAATCATCTGTCTGGGTGCAGTGGCTCATGCCTATAATCCCAGCACTTTGAAAGGCCAAGGTGGGTGGATGTCTCGAGCCCATGAGTTTGAAACCAGCCTGGGCAACATAGCAAAACTCTGTCTCTACAAAAAGTAGAAAAATTAGCCAGGCGTGCTCCTGGTCTCAGCTACTCAGGAGGCTGAGGTGGGAGGATTGCTTGAGCCTGGGGAGGTCAAGGCTGCAGTGAACTGTGATCATACCACTGCACTCCAGCCTGGGTGACAGAGCGAGATCCTGTTTCAAAATAAATAAATAAAATAGAACTCAATCATCAGCATTAAACATTATATCAATATGAAATATGCAGAAATATTTGGCATGTTATTAATCATAGAATATTAACATTAACAGTAGTAAAAATGATGTTTAATTTGTAAAAGAAAACTGAGCCAAAAAAATGCAGCCACAGCTGGCTGTGGCGGCTCATGCCTGTGATCCCAGCACTTCGGGAAGCCGAGGTAGGTGGATCACCTGAGGTCACGAGTTCGAGACCAGCCTGATCAACATGGCAAAACTCCGACTCTACTAAAAATACAAACACTAGCTGGGCATGGGTGCCTGCAATCCCAACTACTCGGGAGGCTGAGGCAGGAGAATCGCTTGAACCCAGGAGGCGGAGGTTGCAGTGAGCTGAGAATGTGCCATTGCACTCCAGCCTGGGCAACAGAGTGAGACTCTGTCTAAAAAAAAATAAATAAAATAAAAATGCAACCACAATCTACTACTATTTTAAGATACCTTCAAATTTTTATTCATGTTTGAAAATACATATTGCAGTTATAATCATGTTGTATACATAATTTTTAACATGTATCTATTCCATTATTTAATGGTTTTGAATAAATACATATACTACCTATTCAAGGTGTATTTAGAGGTTGGACAAACTAGCATAAAATCTCAAGTTACAGAATTTATACTCTAGGTCATAATGTTTCTAAAAAATATTTGTTTTTTAGTCATTGAGACCATTCACCTATTAGAAACTAGTAACATTTGAAATACACTTAACATACATACTCTTTTAACAAAAGCTTACTTTCAATCAAAATCATCTAATAGGGGGAAAAGAATGAAGGAAATAATCTCCTTCCCCCACTTGGCCCCCCAACACAAAAGGGGGTGAGGAAAGGACAAAAAAAGCAATGGACAGAAAATCTAAAGAATAAATTTGTAGAAAGGTTGACCCACAAAATGATTCACTAGCATTTCCTGGATATTGTGTCTAAAGACTCCAACTAAAGTGGCAATTGTTTGGCTATAATACATCCTTCTACTATTATGATTAATGCCTTAGTGCCAAATATTTGTTCATGTGGCATATGGACAAGAAAAATTTCATTCATGCACAATAATTTAAGTATTAAAACATTTAAGTCATTTAGAGGAGAATCACTATTACTTTATAGAAGGCAAAAATATAATTTTTTTTTTTTTTGAGACGGAGTCTTACTCTGTTGCCAGGCTAGAGTGCAGTGGCACGATGTCAGCTCACTGCAACCTCTGCCTTCTGGGTTCAAGCAATTCTCCTGCCTCAGTCTCTCGAGTAGCTGGGATTACAGGCGCCCACCAACACATGCAGCTAACTTTTGTACTTTTAGTAGAGACGGGGTTTCACCACGTTGGCCAGGATGGTCTCGATCTCCTGACCTCGTGATTCGCTCATCTCAGCCTCCCAAAGTGCTGGGATTACAGGCGTGAGCCACCACGCCTGGCCAATATAAATCTTTAATAAGAAACGAAGTAAGACTGGTCATGGTGGCTCATGCCTGTAATCCCAGCACTTTGGGAGGATCACTTGAGCTCACGAGTTCAAAACCAGCCTGGGCAGCACAGGGAGACCTCCTCTCCTGTAAATAAAAATTTTTAAAAATGATCTTGGTGTGGTGGTGCCTGTAGTCCCAGCTACTCAGGAGGCTTAAGTGGAACGATCACTTGAGTCCAGGAGGTTGAGAACACAGTGCGCTATGACTGTGCCACTAAACTCCAGAGCCTGTGAAACAGATCAAGACCCTGACTTTTAAAAAAAGAAATAAAACAATTTGTTTTGTTTTAATATTTTGGATAAGTTAAATTAGACATAACTGAACCACTGCATTTTGTCCCTTAACTGTTTTACTAATATTGAAAAGGAATTGTTAAGTTCTATCTAGTTCCTTCTAATGCCTAGAATTCCAGTTGTTGAAGCACAGGAACTGAGCCACCACATCAATTTCAGAAGACCACCAAGTTTTAACTGAGTAGTCATGCAGTAATACTGTAAAAACTGAAGACAAAAGCAAGTCAGCTGAAGAAAATGGAATAAGTAGCCAGGCGTGGTGGCTCACGCCTGTAATCCCAGCACTTTGGGAGGCCAAGGCGGGAGGATCACGAGGTCAGGAGATAGAAACTATCCTGGCTAACACGGTGAAACCCCGTCTCTACTAAAAATACAAAAAAAAATTGGCTGGGTGTGGTGGCAGGCACCTGTAGTCCCAGCTACTCGGGAGGCTGAGGCAGGAGAATGGCGTGAACCCGGGAGGCGGAGCTTGCAGTGAGCGGAGATGGAGATCGCGCCACTGCACTCCAGCCTGGGCGACAGAGTGAGACTCTGTCTCAAAAAAAAAAAAAAAAAAAAAAAAAGAAAATGGAATAAGTTTTGCAGATGTTGACATTAAATCAAAGCAATATTATTAACAAAGTATAAAGCTGATTTATGCCATTTTTAGCATCCCAAACAAGTCCAACAGTTCCTATAAAAACTTGGGCCGGGCACGGTAGCTCACGCCTGTAATCCCAGCACTTTGGGAGGCCGAGGCAGGTGGATCACCTGAGGTCGGGAATTCGAGACCAGCCTGACCAACATGGAGAAACCCCATCTCTACTAATAATACAAAATTAGCTGGGCATGATGGCACATGCCTGTAATCCCAGCTACTTGGGAGGCTGAGGCAGGAGAATTGCTTGAACCCAGGAGATGGAGGTTGCAGTGAGCCGAGATGGTGCCATTGCACACCAGCCTGGGCAACAAGAGTGAAACTCCATCTCAAAAAAATAAGTAAATAAAAATAATAATAATAAATTAAATAAAAACTCAAAAACATGATAAAAATGACTAAAATTTTACGTGAGAAAAATTTAAAAACTTTCCACTTGGAAACATTTAAATTACAGATCTAAATTATTGGTACTGTCAAAAAAATGCAAGATAAAGCAACCTAAAGATGTAATGTAATTAAGGATGTCAAAAGAATCGTAAGTTAAAACCAGAATGTACCACACCAATTTATGACATATATTTTTCTCACGAACTTAATACATTGAGCATATACATATGAAATTCTATGCTACACAACTTTATATACACATATATAATTACATATATATAATACACAAATTTTCCTTTACCTACCCCCTACCAAAAAATAAAACAAAAATGTTAGGCAGGAGAAAGAATAAATCTAATAAACAATTCTGTTCCAGCCAGGCACAGTGGCTCACGCCTGTAATCCCAGCACTTTGGGAGGCCGAGGGGGGGTGGATCATAAGGTCAGGAGTTCAAGACCAGCCTGGCGAACATGGAGAAACCCCATCACTACTAAAAATACAAAAAATTAGCTGGTTGTGGTGGCAGGTACCTGTAATCCCAACTACTCGGGAGGCTGAGGCAGGAGAATTGCTTGAACCTGGGAGGCGGAGGTTGCAGTGAGCGGAAATCACGCCATTGCACTCCAGCCTGGGCAACAGGGAGAGACTCTGTTGCAAAAAAAAAAAAAAAAAAAAAAAAAAAATTCTGTTCCTTTTACTTAATATTTTTGCCACCATATCATTTCCTTGTAACTCATCTGGCATACTAAAAAAACTTGAATTGACACCTCTCAAGCCCCAGATCTTTACTTAGATTAACTAAAGCCTTTTTATTTTTATTTATTTATTTTTTAGATACGTGGTCTCACTATGTTGCTCCGGCTGGAGTGCAGTGGCTATTCACAGGCACAATCACAACATACTGCAGCCTTAACTCCTGGGCTTAAGTAATCCTCCTGCCTCAGCCTTCAGAGTAGCTGGGACTACAGGCCCATGGCTCAGCTAATAAATGCCTTTTTAAAATGTAAATATCTACCAGAAGGGTCAGGATTATCCTTCACTCAAATCTACACATTAATGAACCAGTTTTGAGAAACAAGAAAAAGGGAATCTCTATGAGAGTACCACACGAGTCAGTTAAGTCCCCATAAGTGGATGACGGTTCACAGAAAGACATAAAAGAGAGTGAAGGGAGACCAAGACCAAGACTAGCCTAAGATCCTGGGAGATAAGAGTACGGCACTGAAAAATCCATGTTCAGGAAAACAGCCCTCTAGAACATCCAGCTTTCTTTCCTGTCCCCTACCATCACATTCATGCCATTTTATAAACATTTCATTCACTTTACTGAGTATTATGTGCCAATCACTGAGCTGACATGGGGTGACAAAGATGATAAAAAACACTACTTTTCATGAAGGGGTTATACTGGGGAAAGGGAGAAAAATAAATAACCACAATGCACTAAAAACACCATAATGGAAGCATACATCAAGTACTACAAGGTCACAGAAGAGTAGGGCACTACTCTTTTGACTTGTGTTGTTCACTTTAGGAACATTTGGGTGTCAATCTGAAGTTTAGGAAAGAGGTAGAGGCTACAGCAAGATTAGGAGTCATCTATTCACAGATAGTATCTTAAAGTAGTATCTGATAACATGTTAAAAAAAAAACCACCTATAGGAATGTTGTAATTAACATGTAATGCAAAGAACCTTCCCCTTAAGCCTGGTTCAGACTCAATATGGTTCTTCTCAGCTATTATGCTTTTGTTACTGCTATCCTTCCTTCAAAAATAAATAAATAAATAAATAAATAAATAAATAAATAAATAAAATTATATGTATGTTATTTTTACTACAGCTAACCAAAATTTTACCAATTGTTTTAGATTAACTTCTTCCTTTACAAAATACTTCCTAATGACTACCAAGTCAGGATTCTGGAGTTCTGGTTTCACCTTTCCTACTTGAAACATGTGTTCTTGACTAAATCCCTTAACCTTTCTGGATTTCAGCTATAAATAAAAAGGGTATTGGATTAGTTAACTTCTTAAGAGGTTCCTTTCAACTGTAATACTCTATGAGTCTTCCTGACCTCACAAAGAACTCTGCATTACATGTTAATTACAACATTCTTAGAGGTGTTGTTGTTTTTAACATATTATCACAAAGTCTTTTAGTGCTCATTCACTTTCAGGTATAACAGAAATACTAACAATTAGGATGACAAGTCCAAGAAAAAGACCTTCATACTTATGTGTCTTATCTCCTCTACCAAATTACAAATTTCTTGAGAGAAACAACATTCTTTTTCTTAAATGTCTTAAATGAAGACTCTTAATAACATTTAATGAATAAGAAAAGGCTGGGATCATAGAAACCAAAATGCTAAACTGAATATCACATTTTTAAAAAATGTGTTGTCTTTGTTTTTAAAAACAAAATCCAAATAGACATAGTATATACCCAATCATAAATTCCTCTTATATTTCCTGTATTATCAAAACCACATCCAGGAATATAAATGGCATTTGGGGCCGGGTGCGGTGGCTCATGCTTGTAATCCCAGCACTTTGGGAGGCCGAGGTGGGCGGATCCCGAGGTCAGGAGATCGAGACTACGGTGAAACCCCGTCTCTACTAAAAAATACAAAAAATTAGCCGGGCGTGGTGGCGGGCGCCTGTAGTCCCAGCTACTCGGAGAGGCTGAGGCAGGAGAATGGCGTGAACTCGGGAGGCGGAGCTTGCAGTGAGCCGAGATTGCGCCACTGCACTCCAGCCTGGGCGACAGAGCAAGACTCCATCTCAAAAAAAGTAAATAAATAAACACATGGCATTTGGGGGAGGCAAGAGGAAGCTTACTGAAAGCAGGCTGATAAATCTTTATATACCATCTGTACTTATTCCTATATAATAGTAAGAAACAGTTGGGAATTGGGAAAGGAGAAAAGAAAGCATGAAACCACTATTTCTACCCCTCACTGCTATCATCACCACCATCATCTTAAAGGGAACATTATGAAAGTGGTACATAAGGGAGGTGAGGAGAAAAAAGCAAGTGCGGACACATTACCTAACAGCAAGGAAAATGATGTGTTCATGATGTGCAGCCTGATTTCAGGAGCATGTAAAAACAACTTGGACCTTTTCTATTATCACAGGGAAAATGTGAGCTCGTGTTATAATAAAATAATTTCAAAGATTTTTTTCCCACTATCACACCCCTGAAGTACAATCAATTTTAAAACAAATTACCAGATGTTTTTGGTCAAACTGTTACACACTGTAATTGTTATTCAGATATACAAAATAAACATGGATAATTACTAACAAAAAAATAGCAAAAGATCTTTGCAGTTTCATGATTCTTACCTGTTCACTCTCCTAGGACACTTGTCTGGTTTAATATCTACCTCATAGAGGTAGACATCAATCTTTGGGATTTCAACTTGAAAACAGTTAGCCAGCAGTTTAATGGGTTTGCCCATGGTGCCATAGCCAGGTCTTCTGGGCACCATGAGTAGGGGCTGGGCCCCAGCGGGTCCTGCCAGGGGAAAGGGGAAAAAAAAGAGTCACAGTTACAAGCTGTATTCCAAAGCCTTGTCAACCAGAGTATACTAGAATTATAAGTACAGCTGATAATGGCTAAAACCTAGTTCTGCAAGATGACATCATTTCTAACACTTCAACTTCTGTCATCCCAGATTTCCTCTCTTCATTAAAAATAAACACAGAAAACCGTATGCCTCTGGAAAACTGTTCTGGAAAGGGCAGAGAGAAGGAAGAACAATCACCCAAACCAAGGTGTCCATGAGCAAGCACAAGTCAGACCTAAAGAGTGTGAGACCAATAGCAAAGTAAAGTTAAAGGAAGTAGAAGAAAGGGCAGGGCATGGTGGCTCATGCCTGGAATCCTAGTGCTTTGGGACGCCAAGGTAGGAGGATCACTTGAGCTATGATAGTAACACGACGCTCCAGACTCGGTGACAGAGAGAGAACCTGTCTCTATTTAAAAAAAAAAAAAAAGGAAAAGAAAGGAGTAAAATAAGAAGCAATATATAATGAAAAAGAATCAAGAAAGTACAGAATCAATAAGTATCTCAGGCCAAGCATGGCAGCTCATGCCTGTAATCCCAGCACTTTGGGACTCTGGAAGGCCAAAGCAGGTGGATCGCCTGAGCTCAGGAGTTCAAGACCACCATGGGCAACAAGGCAAAACCCCATCTCTACCAAAAATACAAAAAATTAGCTGAGTGTGGTGGTGCACACCTGTGGTCCCAGCTACAAAGGAGGCTGAGGTGGGAGGATAGCTTGAGCCTGGGAGGCAGAGTTTGCAATGAGCCAAGATTATGCACTCCAGTCTGGGTGATAGAGTGAGACCCCATCACAAAAAAAAAAAAAAAAAAAAAAAAAAAAAGATAAATGGGCTGGGCACAGTGCCTCACGCCTGCAATCCCAGGACTTTGGGAGGCCAAAGTGGGCAGATCACCTGAGATTGGGAGTTCAAGACCAGCCTGGCCAACATGGTGAAGCCCTGTCTCTATAAAAAAAAAATACAAAAATTAGCCAGGCGTGGTGGTGCAGGCCTGTAGTTCCAGCTACTTAGGAGGCTGAGGCACCACTGCACTTGAGCTTGGGCAACAGAGTGAGGCTCTGTCTTACCAAAAATACCAAAAAAAAAAAAAAGGTAAATAAAATTGATAAAATCTAGGCAACACTGATTTCTTTTAAAAAGGAGGAAAAGGGCTTAACTAATAACAGAAGTGAAAAAAAATCACTACAGCTACTGAAGACATTGCAAACATTGTGTCAATAAATTTGACAGTTTGATGAAACAGACAAATTCCTAGAGAAATAAAACTTACTGATACACTAACGTACTATATAGCCAGGCACAGCATCTTGTGCCTGTAATCCCAGACACTCAGGAGGCTTAGGAGCTTAGGAGTTCAAGACTAGCCTGGGCAAAATGACAAGACCCTGTCTTAAAAAAAAAAAAAGTATTATTCATCAAATTTGAAAAATCCTCTTTTGGTAGAACTATAAAATGGTACAGTCACTTTGAAAAACAGTATGCTGGTTCCTCAAAAAATGAAAAATAGAATTGCCATGTGATCTAGCAATTCTACTTCTGGGTATACACTCAAAAGAAGTGAAAGCAGAAAGAACTGATTGAAGAGTTATTTGTACACCCATGCTCAGGGCAGCATTAGCCACAATAGCCAAAAGGTGGAAGCAACCTAAGTACCCAGTGATGGATGAATGAATAAACAAAATGTGGTATATACATACAATGAAATATTATTCAGCCTTAAAAAAGAAATTCTGACACACACTAAAACATGATTAACTTTGAAGATATTATGCTAAGTGAAATAAGACAGGCTGGGCATGGTGGCTCACACCCGTAATCCCAGCACTTTGGGAGGCCGAGGTGGGCAGACTGCTTGGGCTCAGGAGTTTAAGACCAGTCTGGGCAACATGGTAAAAACTCGTCTGTATCTACCAAAAACACAAAAAATTAGCCAGGTGTGCACCTGTAGTCCCAGCTACTCGGAAGACTGAGGTGGTAGAATCGCTTGAGCCCCGGAGGTGGAGGTTACAGTGAGCTGAGATCATGCCACTGCACTCCAGCCTGGGTGATAGAGCAAGACCCTGTCTTTTTTTTTTTGTTTGTTAAAAAAAAAAGAGCTGGGGGTGGTGGCTCACGCCTGTAATCCTAGCACTTTGGGAGGCCAAGGTGGGTGGATCACCTGAGGTTGGGAGTTCAAGACCAGCCTGGCCAACATGGTGAAACCCTGTCTCTACTAAAATACAAAAATTAGCCAGGCATGATGGCAGGTGCCTGTAATCCCAGATACTTGGGAGGCTGGGACAGGTGAACTGCTTGAACCTGGGAGACAGCAGCTGCAGTGAGCCGAGATTGCACCACTGCACTCCAGCCTGGGCAGCTAAGCGAGATTCTGCCCCCTCCCAAAAAAAAAAAAAAAAAAAAGATAGGCATGGCACACCTGTGCCTCTGGGAAGCCAACGCGGGAGGATCATTTGAGGTCAGGAGTTCAAGACCAGCCTGGCCAACATGGTGAAACATCATCTCCACCAAAAAAATACAAAAAAATTACCTGAGTGTGGTTGTGTGCACCTGTAGCCACCAGCTACTTGGGAGGCTGAGGCAGGAGAATCACTTGAACCCGGGAGGTGGAGATTGCAGTGGGCTGAGATCATGCCACTGCACTCCAGCCTGGGAGACAGAGCAAGACTCCGTCTCAAAAAAAAAAAAAAAAAAAAACCAGTCACAGAATGACAAACACTATATGATTTATACGATTCCACTTACATGAGGTACCTAGAGTAGTCAATTTCACAAGAAACAGGAAGTAGACGTGTGGTCACTGGGAGCTGAGACATGAGCAAATGGGGAGTTGTTAAATGGATATAGTTTCAGTTATAGAAAATGAAAAGAGTTGTGGAGATTGGCTCCACAACACTGTGAATGTACAGAACACTACTGACTGTACACAAAAATGGTTAAGATGGTAAATTTAATGGTTGTATATTCTACATTTTTTAATCAAAAAAATTTAAAGAAAACCTAAGTGATGTCCAGCACTAAATTTTTGAAGCTCAAAATACAGCTTTGTTAATCAAAATTCAAATGATAAATTAATAAACTATTATCTGAATAAACTAAAAATTACATTTAAAAAAATATTAAAAGTCCTCCAAATAAATTAAATCCACAATTTAAAATACTTCCACACACATACAAAAAAATTCCAGATCCAGATGGCTTCACTAGAGAATTATACCAAACATTTAAGGAAAAAAATAATACCGATGTTATACAAACACTTCCAGAGAACAGAAAAAAAGTAAACATACCCCAACACAATTTATGATGCCAGAGAAATTCTGGTACTAAAACCTGACAAAAACACCATAAAAAAGGAAAATCATAAGCTAATCTAATTCACGAATATACATGCAAAAATCCTAACAAAATGTTAAATTAAATCCAACAATATATCAAAAGAATGAGTTTGTATCAGGAATAAAAAATTGGGCTAACAATAACTTTTTATTCAGTGTAGACGAAAATAGACTAAAATGCTGCCTGAATCATTTGTTTTTAAATTTTACTTTGTGTTTTTTTAAAAATCTCTTCAGAGGGCATAATCTTTCCTATCCTAGCCTGAGATAAGTAATACTGTACAAATTCCGTACTAGCCCTTAGTACTGGCTCTGCCAATAATCTAATCATTTGACCGTCACCAAATACTGTCCCTGAATTTGTTTCCTGATCTAAAAAAAATGAAAATAATACTTGACCTGCCTCTTTCTTATGAAACTTATCAAGATCAAATTAGAAAATCCACAAATTCTAAAATTTATCAAGTTCTGACTATGTCTCAGGCAGTGTGCTAAGTGCTTTTATTTTACACCATGCAGGGCTAAGTTTTTGTATTTCTGGTAGAGACAGGGTTTCACCATGTTGCCCAGGCTGGTCTTGAACTCCTGAGAACAAGTGATCTGCCCGCCTTGGCCTCCCAAAATACTGGGATTACAGGCATGAGCCACCAGGCCTGGCCTGCTAGGTGCTTTTACATGCATTATCTCATTTAATCTTCATACCAACCCCATAAAGGAAGGAATAATTTTACAGATGAGGAAAACTGAAATAATTTGCCTAAAATTTTTCTAGCTAGTAAGTAGGAGAATTGGGATTGTAACCTGCCATGCTGGACTCTGTTCTGTTCCATTAGTTGTTTCTTTCACCAATACCACACTATCTTGATTACAGTAGCTTTATCGTGAGTCTTGAAGTTAGTTAGATAGTGTCAGCCCTCTGAGTTCTGAGTGAAAAAGTGTTATGATCTGACTTAAATTTTTTTTTAAGTATCACTCCAGCTGCTGTATGAAAAATTATACATAAGGGTACAAAAGCAGGGAGACCAGTCAGCAGACTATGTGGCTGTCTAGGTGAAAGATAATGTTGGCTAGGACTACAGTAGTACAGTTAGGGGAGTGATGTGGATGTGGAAAACATTTAGAAGGTAGGCCTGACAAGAAGTGTTAAATGCACTAGATGTGGGGTATGAGGAGAAACATTCTCAAGGCTTTTTGGTCTGTACAACTGAAAGAACAGAAGTGTCACTTACTGAGATAGGAAAGACTCAGTGATAGTAGCAAGTTTGGAGAGGATATCAAGAGGATTTTAAGGACATGCTAAATTTGAGGTGTCTACAAGTAGATGAATAGTAAGCAGTTAGATGAGTGTGGAGTTCAAGGGAGAGGTCCAGGCTGGAGGTGTAAATGTGGGTGTCCTCAGTATATAAGTGTTATTTAAAACCACTGGATTAGAGATCAGACAGACTGTGGCATGGATACAGAATACTAACCCCAAGGATACTCCCAATATTTAGAAATTAGGGAAATGAAAACAGCAAAGGAACTGGAAAAGTAACAGCCAACAAGGTTGGAGGAGGACCTGGAGAGAGTGGTACCCTGAAAACCGAATGGAGAAAAATAGTGTTTCAAGAAGAAAATGTCATTAGATGTGGATGAAATAAAATGAAGATTTGGGAACTACTGGGTTTAGCTAAGTCTTTGCTGACCTTGATAAAAACAATTCCAGTGAAGTGCTAGGGACAAAAACCCAACTGTAGTAAGTTCAAAAAGAATGGCCTGAATTTGATCAAGCCCTTGGATCCACTAGCAGTTTACAGGAAATTCAAAGGATTATGTTAAATTACATTGTAAAGATGGAACCAGCAAAATCCAGATCGTGAAAAATTCTAAAAGGACAAACAACCCATAAATTGCAGAGGAGACAAACAAGGAGAGAAAACTTACCGATTAAGACACTTAAAAGACATTATCGATCAATCACAATGTGTAGAACTTATTTGGATTTTGAATCAAAAATTTTTTTTAGGCTGGGCGTGGTGGCTCATGCCTCTAATCCCAGCACTTTGGGAGGCTGATGCGGGCGGATCATCTGAGGTCAGGAGTTCAAGACCATCCTGGCTAACACAGTGAAACCCCGTCTCTACTAAAAAATACGAAAAATTAGCCAGGCGTGGTGGCAGGCGCCTGTACTCCCAGCTACTCAGGAGGCTGAGGCGGGAGAATGGTGTGAACCCAGGAGGTGGAGTTTTCAGTGAGCCAAGATCGCGCCACTGCACTCCAGCCTGGGCAACAGAGTGAGACTCCATCTCAAAAAAAAAAAAAAAAAAAAAATTTTTTTTAAGGCAAACAGTTTAAAAAATATGTGAGACAAGTAAAAATTTGAACAATGATTAGAAAATTTTATAAGTGATTATTATTTTGCTGTGATAATCGTACTATATCATGAGTCCATAACTTTTATAGTTACTACTAAATATGAATAAAATCACATTATATCTAGAGTATGCTTCAAAAATATAAAAGGGGAAAGTAGAAGAGACGCGACTGGACGTGGGTTGATGACTGCGGTTGGGTGGTGGGTACAATAGAGTTTCTTATAGAGTTCTGCCTATTTGTATACATCCTAAATTCTCTATAGTAAAATATCATAAAAAAGAGAGAAATGGCCATTTCCTTTGCATGTGTCATCTCTTTTTACTATCCCATTGTACAGATAAGAAAATTAAGGTTAAGGAAGATTAAATGCACTGCCCAAAGTAGCAGTTAACTTTTTCTGACAGACTATTTTTTAGAGAAGTTTTAGATATTTTCATCTTCTATTTGAGAGAAGTTTTAGCAAAATTGAACAGAAGGTAGAGATTTCCCATATGTCCCAGGCCTCCTGACCTGACATACACACAGACCCCCTACTATCAACATCCTCTACAAGAGGAGTACATTTGTACTCAAACCTATACCGACACATCATTAATAAATTTCAGTTAATTTAAGAGCCAGAATCTGTCTCTAAAACCCATGCTTTTTACACTATATCACGCTGTCAATTTTTTTCTCCATTGTCATTATTTTACCTGGTGCTTTTTAAATAATTTGGCACAAAGCAAAATTCTGTTGCATGAATAAGCAATGAACAGAACTCTATAGATACTAATCAAGTTTAGTATCCAGAAAATATTCTAATGTAAATTAGCAGATGAAACAATTCTGTCAATACAATGAATTATACTTCCAATGAAGCATATTTTAGTTATTTAACAAATACATACTGCCCACTAGAGTCGGAAATATAACTACACAGAAATACAAAGCACTATCTGGACTTTCTCTCTATATCAAACTTTTCTTTCAGCAGTTATTGTATGTACTGGATAATAACTAACCAAACTAAATTTCTAACATAAAACCATACATTTCCAAAGCATACATGTGTCCCTGTTGTTCACTCATCTAGTAATCCAATATGTAACAATTGGAAAGTCACTAAAGCTAAACAATAGCCTACAGCAAATGTGACTGATGAAAAAAAACAAGCAGTGAATAAATCAAAATCAACTATAACATATACTATAGCCAATTACCAAATTATAGATTTTCACTGGGAACATTTTCTTTAATATTCATGGAATACTGTTTCAATAATTCTACTTCTAACAATTTATCCAAAAGCAAGCACTGGACCAGTATACAAAGACATATGTACTAGAATACTTACAAAGTTTTAGTCATAATAACAAAAAACTGGAAAAAATCTAAACCACTATCAATGAGACTGATCAATATACAGATAAAATTAAATGCTACGTACTCAGTATAAATTATTATACTGTTACATAGATGTAAGTAATGAAAGATATTTACGACACATTACTAAGTGGAAAAAGGAGGTTAGAAACAATTCGTATGATAAATATACGGACAGATGGATGGATGTCTGGGAAGATATACAAGAAAGAGTTAACAATGGTTTTATCTGGAGGATAGGCTCATATTTTCATCTTCTATTTGAGACATTCTTATATCGTTTGTTTTTTAAAGTAATAAACATGTAGTTATTATTTTATAATCAGAAAAAGAATGCATTTTTGGGCCGGGCACGGTGGCTCATACCTGTAATCCCAGCACTTTGGGAGGCCAAGAAGGGTGGATCACCTGAGGTCAGGTCTGGTTCAAGACCAGCCTGACTAACATGATGAAACCCCATCTCCACTAAAAATACAAAAATTAGCTGGACGTGGTGGCGGGCACCTGTAATCCCAGCTACTAGGGAGACTGAGGAAGGAGAATTGCTTGAGCCCAGGAGGCAGAGGTTGCAGTGAGCCGAGATCATGCCATTGCACTCCAGCCTGAGCGACAGAGTAAGACTCCGTCTCAAAAAAAAAAAAAAAAAAAGAAAAATAATACATTTTTGTTTTGGAAAAAGAAATATACTGTGTTGATCTCAAAATCTGACTTAATGAAATGTCTCTGATTTTATACATGTTAAGTCTGCAAAACTACGTAGTAAACAGCATGGAACTTCATGAACCTCCCACCTGCTAATTCCACTTTTTCATTCAATGAATCTGTCCAAACATACCGCACTTATTATTAGGCTCACTACAATTAAATAACCACTTATAGAACATCCAGCCAGTTGAGGGTTAAGCTTATCAGGTGGCAGTATGTGAAACAATTTATTTCTTTTTTGAGCAGAATCTCGCACTGTGGTCCAGGCTGGAGTGCAGTGGTGCGATCTTGGCTCACCGCAACCTCCACCTCCCAGGTTCAAGCAATTCTCTTGTCTCAGCTTCCCAAGTAGCTGGGATTACAGGCATACGCCACCATGAACAGCTATTTTTTGTATTTTTAATAGAGACGGGGTTTCACCATGTTGGTTAGGCTGGTCTTGAACTCCTAACCTCGTGATCTGCCTGCTTCGGCCTCCCAAAGTGCTGGGATTACAGGTGTGAGCCACCGCATCCGGCTGGGAAACAATTTTTTTTTTTTTTTTTTTTTGAGATGGAGTTTCACTCTTGTTGCCCAGGCTGGAATGCAATGCCGTGACCTCAGCTCACTGCAATGTCCACCTCCCATGTTCAGAGGATTCTCCTGCCTCAGCCTCCCGAGTAGTGGGTATTACAGGCACCCGCCACCATGCCTGGCTAATTTTTTGTATTTTTAATAGAGACGAGGTTACACCATTTTGGTCAAGCTAGTCTCGAACTCCTTACCTCAGCTGATCCACTGCCTTGGCCTCCCAAAGCACTGAGATTACAGGAGTGAGAAACAATTTTTAAAGGCATTTCCTCCCTTGAAAATAAAAGGGGGCATTTCCCTTGTTATTAGTAAGAGCCCATTTTGCAATCTATTCTTTCATCATTTTTAAAGTTCACAGAAATACTATGTCTCTCTCATATTGTTAGAAGATTCAGAAATCAGTTAAAATATCAAGTATTAGTAATGACTCAAAGGTAGTATTATGTAAGCTTACAATTGAGAACATAGTCTTGTAAAATTTCTTCTACAAATGAAAAACCTAAAAATACGGGTGGGCATGGTAGCTCACTCCTGTAATACCAGCATTTTGGGAGGCTGAGGCAGGAGGATCATTTGAGTCTAGGAGTTCAAGACCAGCCTGCGCAACATAGTAAGATCCTGTCTCTACAAAAAATGTTTTTTTAATCTAAAAATATCTCACATCAATAGACTGTAGATACCACGTTGTGATTTCCCAAGAACTTGACAATTTGGAAACGATGTATAAAATAACTGGCTGATGTAAAACAAGGAATTCTAGGCCAGGCGCAGTGGCTCATGCCTGTAATCCCAGCACTCTGGGAGGCCGAGGTGTGTGGACTACCTGAAGTCAGGAGTTCGAGACCAGCCTGGCCAACATGGTGAAATCCCGTCTCTACTAAAAATACTGAGCCAAGATCGCGCCATTGCACTCTAGCCTGGGTGACGAGAGCAAAACTCTGTCTCAAACAAACAAACAAAAAACAAGGAATTCTTCATTTCCTTAAGCTGACATTTCAGACTAATGCACACATTTTTTTATTATAATCAAACCACAAAATGCCCACATTTTAATGTATAAGAGAAAGCATCAGTTGTGTGACAAGGTTTTGCTGAATCTCAATAGTTGTTTTTTTTTTTAAGCAGTGGCTAGCCAAAGAAAGTCATTAATATTAACACAGATAATGGCAGAAAACCACAGAAACTCCAAATACAGAAAGGCTGTTCATGTATCCTAACAGCATAACCATTATGGCTGAAAAACCACACAATATTCTTTCTCACATCTGTTTTGTTAATGAGCCAAGAATGAGGGTCTATTCAGTATCCAAGACAACTGAATTAGAAGGTAGGAATGTCTGGTAAATGCTGTTCATCTCAACAGTCTGAGACTACACAGGTCTGGAAAGGATACTGATCTTAAATAAATTATCTTTTTAGTTTCACCTTCCTGAAAACAGAATTATCACTTTGGTCTTTTTTCTCCTACCCATTAGCAACAACAAAAACTTATAAATTACTTTTTAAGATTATAGTTTTAAGTACCGTAAGATAATATGCTTTGTTAGATTAACAATATTTTAATTCATCTTTCAGGTAGATCCTCAAGTATTTTAAGAATATAGAAACCGATGTGAAACTAGATGGCTATATTATAAAGCAAAATGGTATTCAACTAGAATCCATCAGCTTAGACAATTTGGCAAGAAATCTACTCTGAGCCAGGGTTTTTCCATATACAACAGAGAATTCTTCCAGGAAATGTCCCCTTTACAGGGCCCCAGGCCTCTTTGCATACTGTCAGGCCAGGCAGTAACTAAAAAACGCAATGTTCCCATTGGAAGATATAAACTAATATAAATTAATTCTAAATTACCAACTTATTACATACAATTCTCCAAAAAAGCAAAATGAAGTAGCATCTAGGTATCTTTTCATTCAAATGGCTTTCCTAAATAACTTAATTCCTTAATTTTTAAAAAACTAAACAGATTAGTTTAGAATTTGGTTTAAAAATGTAAAGAATGGTTATATGAGGCTGATAGAATCATGGGTAATTTTGTAAACGTCTTCATGTTAACTGAATTATATTTGAAGGTTATCTATACATTTTTTCCCTTAAGTCTTTTTTTAGAAGGAAAAATTTATTTTATGTCTCATTTTCTGTTTTCCCTCGGAGTCCCTTCATTGAAAGAGAAATTCTAAACCAAATATCAAAACAATCTTGCACATTTTTATAAGTCCCACTGCCAGTCAAGTGCAATAAATATATTTTTTTAAGTCATAATGGTCACTCCAGGGCAGCACAAGCCAAAATTTAAGTGACAACCCAGTAGGAAAACCCTTATCACTTTCAAGATTCATGCCCACAGACAGAGCACTAATTTGATTTTTTTCCTTCAAGGCAAAGAACTACAAGTGAGAAAATTTATATAACAACAAAAACATTTTCAAAGTTATTAAAGAAGATTGTTTTCTGGGAGGCCGAGGCAGGCAGATCATCTCAGGTCAGGAGTTCAAGACCAGCCTGGCCAACATGGTGAAACCCCATCTTTACTAAAAATACAAAAAATTAGCTGGGCATGGTGATGCATGCCGGTAATCCCAGCTACTCGGGAGGCTGAGACAAGAGAATCACTTGAACCCAGGAGGCGGAGGTTGCAGTGAGCCAATATCACGCCACTGCACTCCAGCCTGGGTGACAGAGAAAGCAAGACCCCATCTCAAAAAAAAATAAATAAATAAAAAGAAGATTGTTTTAAATACTAAATTGGGACCCTGATGGCATTATATATTTTAGTAGGTATTTTTAACCCATAATTTTTATCTACATCATTCAAATCCCAATCTCGATTTAGTTCTAGCTTCCCATATATGCAACTTTTATTCCTTCGGAACTTGGTTCCAAGTAACTTTTCTAAAACTTTTATTATTAAATAAATGCAGAACTCTAAAACAACTATTTTCAGACATGAATTTAAAAGTATAAATAAGAAAGAAACAGTTCATTCACTTTTGCAAGACTGTATAAAACTTCCGCCAAACATCAAACAATTTGCATGTCATTAATTTAAGGTAAAAGTAAATGTTTTTCTTCCATTATAAAGTATAGTTCCTCTGTCCTAAACGGTAGTCTAACAGTATCTGAAAACACAGACTAGAATAGTATGGACCTAAAAAATGAGTACTCAGGAGAAGTGATATCATCAAGCATTTCTGCAGCTCCCTATTCCCACTTTATTTAGAACTGAAACATAACCTATACTCTTAGTTCAGCAGTAATTAGACCATAAAAAATGGTGTTTCATCAGATGTTCCCCTAACTAAAGAGTCACAGACACAGATGTTAAACTGTTGATTAATTTTTAACTAATTTCGCCTTTTTTTGTTAAATCAAAGTTCTGATGGTACTAAATCAGCAGATTGCACAAGACATCCTTAAAAAGCATTTAAAATATTTCATATGAAAGAACAGACAAATACTAACTTATATGGTATTTGTGTTCGAGGTTCCCTAATGTAAATAAATTTAACAGTTTTCTATGTATCCACCGAACAACTAGAATTTAAAATATCCTATCACAAGATGATTCCTGAGAATCTCCACACAAAAGAAAAACTTACGACAGAATCGGAAAGCCAAGATTCAATACTGACTCAATAGACTTTTTCAGAACATTTATACTAAAATTTTAAAATCAAAATACATGTCAAATGATGATTTTTTTTTTTTTTTTTTTTTTTTTTTTTTTTTTTGAGACAGGGTTTTGCTCCATCACCTAGGCTGGAGTGTAGTGGCGTGATCATAGCTCGCTGCAATCTCTGCCTCCTGGGCTCAATCCATTCTCCTGCCTCAGCCTCCCAAGTAGCTGGGACTACAGACATGTGCCACAATTCTCAGCTAATTTTTCTGTTTTTTGTAGAGGCAGGTCTCACTACGTTACCTAGGCTGGTCTCCAACTGCTGAGCTCAAGCGATCATCCTTCCTCAGCCTCCCAAAGTGCTGAGATTACAGGCATGAACCACCACGCCCAGCCTAAATTACGTATTTAAAATTTAGTTGCACAGCTATGCTTTCAACTTTACGCTAAGCATACCAATTATATACAAGTCTCAGGAATAATGAAAATTTTGTTTCTGATAATGTCAATCTTGAGCCAAAGTATAGCTTATCTTCATTGTTAGGCTACATTCAATCATGTATAAACTGTACTGAAGAAAAAACTTTACTTTTCAAGAGACCCAAACATATAGTTGATAATCTAACTACACACTTCCCCAAATGTGAAGACAGCTAAATGGGTATCCATTTCAGCAATGGGACACCCAAAAAAGAAGAGGTAAAATGTATTTTCTGAGCTGTACTTGGCCAGTTGTACCAGTTGACTAGGTGGTTTGATGTTACAAATGTTTTCTAAGACATTGCCCATATATATGGGCACAATATCATATGAAAAACCTTAAGGAGAAAAAGAAAAAACTTTAAAAACTTTTTTGAAATATCTTTAAAAGTTTTAGGATGATTAATAAAGGGTCTGACTTTCATGATTTGTTTTCCAGACTTGACAACAGGACAGTTATGTACAAAGATCACCTATGGTCCCAAATAATCACATTTCCTGTACAGTAAAACAGTAGTATCGTAATTTTTTAAAAAGGGCAGGACAGTTTAGAAATACACAAATCAAAACTGAGTTAAGAGTCGAAATCTTTTCACAATCCAGACAGACTTTCTGTTTTTAAGACGATATGGGGGAAAGCGAACAATGGAGCAGGAAAAAGAGATAAGGTAAAGTTGATTAGCGAAACTTCCATGTAACAAAATTTGCAAAAAAAAAAAATTTTTTTAACTCTCTCCCCACCTCACCTCCCCAGTTTGAGTGCTTTTTTGCATCCATTTGACACTTAATATTCAATCTATTCAACAAAGTTCTTAGCTATCGTTATGTCACTGGTTTCTTTTACACAAGTTTTTCTTATATCAAATCGGCAAAAAGAGATATGGAATTCAGGAACTTGTAACACCATTAGTAACAAGACAGCCTCGCAAATATTTTGAAAATTAATTTACGAACTTGTGATCGTCTGAAGCATACTTTCAAATTTAACACGCCAAGCACGATCATTTGTTAGGCAAACCGTTATGCAACACCTTTCTGTCCCTGAATTCATTACTTTAGAACCATAAACAATACTTTTCCTTTTTTAAGGACAAGTACTATCCATGTTGCAATTTTCTCTTAAGACTGCAAGACTGCTGCTCTTCCCCCTAGACATAAAGCAGTTTTCTTAAATTCCAAATTTCCAGGAATACGACAACTACTTCTCTAAGGAAGAGAGAATGAAAAAAAAAATACTGTCAGCAATTTTAAGATCCACCTCCTCGTATAAGCAGGGATCCAGGCTGCTATGACATTTCCAAGCTCCTCAGAAACTATCTACCATGCTGCCACAAACAACAGAAAAGAACTCGAGGGTAGGAGCAATGCCATGTTGAATTTAACGTTGCACCAACACCTCCTTCGAACTTAATCTGAAGTTATCCGTTATCTCAGTGTATCTTCACAACTACCCTAAGAGGTAGGTAAGGGAGCTGGCTGGCTGCCCAGCCTCTACGGAGCACACAACGTGGCTAAAGGACACGCACTCCAACTAGACAATGGCAAACCATTCTAAAGTCTAGAAGAAGGGTACTCCAGCAAAGAGTAATACCGCCTAGATAACCCCAAACTTAAACCCTCCAAGCGTTTCCCCGCCTCGCAGTTTCGCCGACTCAGGGGCCTCCGGGGAACTGCGGCTGGGCCGCGGGGAGGTCGCGGGGGAGCAGGGCGAAGGGCGGGAGACCGGGGGATGCCCGCCCGACGCTCACCTCGCGCACCTGGGCCGGGCGGGAGGAGCAGGGATGCTCAGAGGACAGTAGCTGGGTGACATCGCCTACCTGGCCCAGCGACTCTGACTCACCTGCGGAGCCGATTTCCATTCATGGAGCTGGGGGGAGTGCTTCGAGGGAGAACGGAGCCCGCCACTGGGGGCAAGGAGGCGGCCCGGGGGGCGACGCGGCGCGGCGCGGCGCGACGCGACGGGCACTCTCACTCGGCCCCGAGGCGGGGGCGGCGACGGCTTCCCCTGAGCAACCGCACTCTGAAAGCTCTGGGCCGGAAGAGTCGCGGACGGAAAACGGCACGGGACTAGGCGAGAGGAAGGGGAGATGTGAGGCGCGGACAGAGGGGAGTCCCGTCCGGAAGTTGCATCGCCCGCGGCCGCCGACGCTCCCACCGCTCCTCCACGACTGCGGGCCACCGCCGCTGACCTGCCCGGGGCCGCCCCGGAAGCGCGCCGGCGTCAGTTCCGCTGCCTGGCTTGCCCGGCGTCCTCGCCTCGCCTCTGGGTCCCGAGCCGTGCCGGAGCGACGTCGAGGCGGGAGCGGCCGGCGCGGAGGACGCCGGGGAGGTGTCCGGGAGCCGGGCCACATGCAGCGCGCTCGGCCGTCCCCCGCGGGGCCGTGCCGGCCGGAGACAACGCGGAGGGGCAGGACTCCTCGCGCCGCACGATTGGGGGCGGTGCCTGTCTGCGGCGACGTCGCAGCTGGCGGCGGGGCTTACCTGAGGAGTAGCCTACCTGGAGCCGGCGGGTGAAGGACCCAGACCTGCCGCGGAGGCCCCGAGCCGAGCCCGCTGGGGTAGGGCCACCCTCCTTCCTGAGCCCCCGCCACGCCCAGTCCGAGCCGCCCCACGCGCCCCCTCCTCCCAGGCGGTCAAGTGACCACCGCAATTGACCTAAGTCCTAGGCTGCTTTAACGACCATTTTTAGGAGAAAAAAAAGTATTATAATTTGGAAAAGATGACTAACAAACAGGACACTACACAAACATCAGATCGAGTAATTTCCATGTTTAAAACTCTTTAATAGCGCCTTGTCACACTTGGAAAACCCAAACTCCTTTCCAGAGTGAAAACGCACGGCGTAAATGGGCCCCGCCTGTGCTACAGCTATACTGGTCGGCTTCCAATTCCCCCAACGGGCCAACCGCTGCTTTTTTCTGACTTGGAGCTTCTCTGCTTTTGGTTCCCTTGGCCAGGAACCCTCTCTCTCCTCTCCACCCTCCCCTTACTCTCTACCCCACAGTTTCTTTTTGCGTCTCAACGAAAGACATCTGAGACGCCTTTTCCGGACCACCCATCTATGGTGGGGCACCTGTTAGTCTACTACAGTATTACCTTGGTAGCTCTTTGCCCAGTCTGTTATTTACTACTTGTGTGCCCCCCACCCCACTTGAATGTCAGGCAAATAGTAGGTCCTTAATAAATATTTGTTGCCTTAATGAAACACACTATTTTATTCAGGCTGAGGAACCATTCATAATTTCTCCCCATGTCTCTATGCTTCAGTAATACGGTTTTTTTTAATCAAAATAATTTTTTAAAGAGGAAAAGGAGAAAGAATATCCTATCTTCAGTTCCCCTCACTGTGGGACTTTGGATCAGTCACTTGATCTCTCTGGGCTTCAATTTTCTTATCTGAAAAATTGAGAGAACAGCATGTACCTTACACAGTTTGTAAGGTTAGGTGATGCACATAAAGCACAGAGAAAATCCTCCCCAAATATTAGTGAATAACAGAAGTATTTACTATTTACCATTTTAAAGCACTTACCATATAATATTAAACACTTAATAAGTGTATGGGACTCAAAACCACATCTGACTCCAATTCTGTCTTACTTTCTTCTTCTTTCACATCCCTACCCCCGTGGCTGAAAATACCCTCCCCAATTTTAAAATATCAAATTAAATGTCACCAGATGAAACACTGCATCTTAAAAGTCATTTTTAATCCTCGACTGTACACAATCCAAATCTTGGTAGCAGCATCTGACAGGGTAAATACCAACTCTTGTGCAAGGGTCTTTTATATCCTCAACCCCTCTGATTCTGGAACTGGTTCCCTAAACAAAGGCAGACTTCTTCAGCTTCTTCCAGAGTAGACATTAGACATGGTGACAGTGATAAACCCTTGGGGTGGGCTAGTCCTTTTCGACATTGATGGAGCAGAATTTACACCCTCTGATTCAATCCATCTCAGTAAATGTCAATGATGCCTTCCTATCTACTTCTGCTATCCAGGAACCCACCTCTTTAGAGTGAACGCATGTGAAAGGCTCATAATTTGTAATATCAAGAAGTAGGAAGACAAAGAGGTTTGAAGGATTCTGCCAAAGGCAAAGCTGTATGAGGCTCTCTCCTGACTACATGTACACCCTATATTTGGATAACTCATTCCCAACTGAGTCTGCTCTTACAGAACAGGGTCATTGGGTATTATCTTAACTATCATTGCCCCAGTACCTAGAACAGTGCCAGTGCCTGGCACATAGCAGCATTCAGTATATTTGTTGGATTGATGGATAGATAGATGAATAAATAAATAAGCTTCAAGAATGGAACTGAGCAAACAAACTAAAACTCTGCTCTCATACCTGGTGACACTGGTTGTTCTGAGAAGAAAGAAATACAGAAATAGTACAAAATCTCAGGTGCAGAGAAATCAGTGCCCTCTGAAAGTTGAATCTCCTCAGGAGCCATCAAATACCCAGTGCAAAATTTCCTAAAATATGATACAAAAGTATAAACTAGAAAAGAAAAAAGCAACAAATGGAGCTTTAATAAATTCGCAAAATTTTAAACTTTTGCTCTTCAAAATGAAAAGGCAAGCCACAGACTGGGAAAAATAGATGTAAAAGATATATCCAACAAAGGACTTGTGTTCAAAATGAATAAAGAACTCTTACAACTCAATAAAACTCAATTTTGAAGCAGGTAAAAGAGGCTGGGCCCAGTGGCTTATGCCTGTAATTCCAGCACTTTGGGAGGCCGAGGCGGGAGGATAGCTTGAAGCTAAGAGAGGCCAGCCTGGGCAATAATAATGAGACCGAACGCTACAAAAAAAAAATTTTTTTTTTTTTTAATTAGCTGGGCGTGGTGGTGTGTGCCTGTAAGCCCAGCTACTTAGGAGGCTGAGGTGGGAGGATTGCTTGAGCCCAGGAGGCAGAAACTGCAGTGAGCCGTGATCATGCCACTGCACTCCAGCCTGGGTGACAGAGTGAGACACTGTCTCAAAAACAACAAATACAATGGGTAAAAGATGCCAACAACAAAGATATGGGGATAGTACGTAAGCACATGAAAAGATGATCAATATCACTGGTCGCTAAGGAAAGGCATAATGAGCTACCAAATACTCAGTGCATGCAGGAAAGACAGGGTGGCTAGCTGCCACTTTTAAGTGCCACGTCCCTGCCCAGTAAGTCAGGCTCAGGGACACACAGTGCACACTTCCCTCCCTGCTGCCGCTATTATTCTACTCCACTTAGGACTTTCTACTCCTAGGCTTCTTGTGTTAGACAAGAAACATCACTGGATGAGGAGAGCAACTGAGTACAATCCTCTCACATGGGCCAAGATTAGAGTCAACTGGGCACCTGAGTTCAAATCTCTTCTCCTAGACCATCAGTTTCTACAAGGTAGAAAGTAAGTTACTTTATACTCTAGCAAGATACAATATAAAACATGGGCTTTAGGGACAGACACAGCTAACACTGAAGGCCCTCTCTTACTTGCTGTGAGCCTGGGAAAGTCACTCAGATTCATGTTTCTCATCTGTAAAAGTTGAAGTACCTTTGAGACTAGATGCTGCTTATCCAATAGCTCTTATCTTCTTTCTTGCTAGTAGACATGACTGAACTTTCTAGTCTACGTGACTCAAAGGATAATTCATTAAGCCACTCCTGATGGATGATCTTACTTGCTTTGCCAATGACAGGAGTGAGATGACCCATTTCTAGCAAAGCCATGAGGCCGTATCTGCTGGAGCTTCCAGGGAAAGACTTCCTTGCTTTAGAAGGACACAGAAAAATTTGTCTCTCTTTTGCCAGACACGGTTCTGTCAGCATTTCCTTCCCAGAATTACAGTAGCCATATTGGGACCATGAGGCGAACTGGCATGAGGATAAACATGGAGGATGGCAGAGCAAAAAGATTTCAAGAAACTGAGTCTTTGCTGTTATCACTGAGCCACTGAATTAACCAACCTTGGAGTAACATTAAATTAGGATTTCTTGCCATATGAAATGATAGTTTTCTTATTTAAGAAAAATTTAATCAGAATTTTGTAATATGCAATTGAAGATAACTGATAAACTATTTCGCATGTAAAGATGCTGTAAGATGCAATTATATAAGATACTGTAGAAAATACCTAGCCAAGTACTTCAAAGTACCCAAACAAACCCTTCCTCCTCGTGCAGCTCACTCTCATTAATAGCCCACAGGCCTTTTCCAGAAACCTGGCTAAAAGTTCCTACTGTCTCTTTTAAGAGGAAAGTTCCCTCCCTTTGGAAAATGGGGACGAAGGACCAACGGCTCCCTAGAAAGGTCCCTCAATATTATTACACTTTGTCCAAAAAAAAAAAAAGCCCAAACAAAAAACCATTGCCAAGAGGATGGTGGTGAAGGTGCTAAAGTCCAGAACAACAGGACAGTATGTTCCTGCAGGGTAAGCCACAAAGGCCTAAAAAACCTTGGTATGATATACTGGAGAAGGCAGGTGTGCATAAGTGGAAAACTAAATGCATCTAATTCCCCAGCAAATCCACTTTTCCAGCTCTTCCTTCTTGACACAGCTGCTTTGAAGGAGTACTTCTGTCATGTTCTGTGTGCCTTCTAAGCCTGCCTAGGCATTTCTCAGCCTATCATCAGAGGAATAAATGTCTGCAAAGCTAGAAACAAAAAAGGTGAGTTAATTTTCCAATTCGACATTACTTCCCATTCAAGCAGTAGACAGCAGCTTAAGGATGGCCCAGACTCAGAACTTCCAACTAGTCTTTTCCTTGCACTCTTTCGTTTAGCCACCAAATCCTAATTGCCATGAGATTCTGGGGTCTGCTACACCAAGAGGTACCAAACAAATACCCAGCCTGACTACCCCAAGGCAACTGCTAGTCCAGAATGTGCTCCAGCATATTTTGCCAAATGACAGAGCAGAAGGAAGGGTGCTCAACCAGTAATGAAAAGGAATGCCCAGGGGTGCCAGGACAAGCCTTCACTGAAAACCTTGAACTCCAGGACCAGACAATGCAGGCTCCCAGTCTTTTTAACTTGAGTAGCAACCACAGGCAAATCCTGAAGGCTTTTCAATATCAATCTTTTCTAAAACTAAAGTTTATAGCAAAATTTGCCATAATCATCCTCCTCCTATTCCCCCTGCTAAGTACTTTATTTCTGCCTCACTCGGGATCATAAATTTATGTCTTATTTCAAGTGGGCAAAATCTGCTCCATGTCCAATCTGCTCTTCAAGTTCAACCAACCTCCCTAACCCTTGCTGCTGAAAAGAGGCATGGGGCTGGCTGGCTCTTTGCCAAGGGAGTCTGCCAGGTGATAGCTACAGGCCAATTCACAACACTTGGCCTCCAGAGGAATGCTAGGTCCACGTATGTACATACTGGCTGCCACTGACGATTTCTCACTGGGCTATCTGCCAGAATCCTTCTCTGAGCCTTCTTACCCCCATGCATAGAAATAACAATGCTCTAGCAGTACCAGAAAGAATGCCAGAATTTACATGCTTGACAATTATACCACCAGCTTAAAGTACAAAACCATAGAACCTCCAACTTGGGGTGAGTGGGAAAATACAATGATAATCTGGTTAAGTATCTGCTTACCTGAAGATTCAGGAATTCTGAGTTCATCCTGTGTATGCCTATCACTTCTTGATCTGCTGCCCACCCAGCCCATACTCATAAACCACAGACTACTAGCCTATTAATTATATTTGCACATACTGATCCGTTGGTATATGCCATGACCCTGAGATGACAAAAATGAAGAGAATGTAGCTTCTGCTCCTAGGAGTTCACAGGTGCTAAAGAAGACAAGTTATGGAAATAAATATAGTATGCTACTATTATCTAGTACACTGGAACACAGTTTATAATATTGGCTAGGAACAAAATTAGGTTTTGTTTATTCTTTTACAATTATCTCCTAATTGGTGGTAGTTGTGGTGAACTCGAAAGTCCTAGTTTTAGCCACTTTAGAGTTGGCTTTTCCAATGCTCATTTTCAAGAAATACTGGAGAATAACCTAAGTGAGTCATAGAGTTATAAGATCCCCAAAAGATGGGGAGTAGAAAGGTAAAACAAACAGAAAAAAAAGAACTCCCTCTCTGCAGCAGTTCATGTTGTTAATCACTCCCTTCATGAACCTTCTTCTACTCTGATTTCTTCTCCTACCTCACTAAACTGGTTAAACAA
Organism: Symphalangus syndactylus; assembly: GCF_028878055.3. Lineage (NCBI taxonomy): Eukaryota > Metazoa > Chordata > Mammalia > Primates > Hylobatidae > Symphalangus > Symphalangus syndactylus. The sequence continues at coordinate 141,630,058 of NC_072441.2, forward strand.
AGAAACAAAAAACCCACAAACTGTCTACCAGTGATCTGTCACCTTAAGATCTGCTTCCTCCCCCGAACCTTTAAATTGAGTTTCTTAGGGGGCTGTATACTATGTTTCTCTTCTCTTTTTCTAAGCTATCTCATTCATGCCTATGGCTTTAACTACCATCTATAAGACTCCCATATCTATAAATGCAGTTTTACAGTCTTACCTGAGCACCAACCTGTGTTTACCGGACACCTTACCCTTCCTGCCCCACAAAAACCTCAAAACTCAGTCTATACGACATTGTCTTTCTTCAAAAACTCCCCACCTTCCTTCTACAGTCTCCCCGTCACCCCCATCTTGACTGGCAGAATGTCCCAACACACTCCTATTGTCAAGGAGAAACCTGGGAGCTAACCTCTACTCCTGTCTTCTCCTCCCACCAGCCATCGAGTCCTATTAATTCTATCTTGTCTCTCAAATCTGTCCCTTCCTCCCTATATTCGTTGCTGTAGCCTTATTCCACTCCCTCACTATCTTCCTCCTATGCCAGGGGACTATTTGGCTAATCATATCCCCCACCAAACTTAATTCCCTTAACGAGACAGACACTATTTTCCTCATTTTGAATTGTGCCTGCCCTCCCCACAGTACTGCTGGCACAGTGCTTTGCATGTTTGTTGAAGAATAAATGAAGGCTCTGTGAAGTATTCCTGCATAACAGTCTACAGTATTATTCTCACCTAAAATCTATTAGAGATGTAATCAGTCCCAAAAGTTTGTTTTGCTGGTAGGTAAAAAAAGAGAAAGACCGCACTTTAGAAATAGAAGCCACTGTTGTCTTTATAAAACACAGAATTGTGCTGCTGCTGCTGCTGCTGATGTTGCTTGCTTCAGAAGGAACTGTACATTACAGCTGCTGGGATAATTTCACAATGGACTGGACAAGGTACAGCTCAAAGCAGGACACAAACACAAGTCTCAAAGGGAAACAAATGCAAACAAGTACACAGCTATGGGGATCCAGAGACATTTCCCCATCCATGCTGGACTTGAGAGGGATAAAAAGTTTAGAAACTAAAGTGAAAACCAGAGTAGTCACACATGCCCACCACATGGCTGCTAAGTGCAACATCACATACCAATTAGGCTGGACTGTGTGCACAGGAAAGTAATTTCATTTTTCCTTATTGCTACTACACCAAGGGACTCAGTGCATTCAACAAATGTCTTTACTTGCACAATTCTTGGAGGGTTTCCTATTTTCCTCTGTAAAGAAGGAAATCTCCCTTTCCCACCTCATTCTGTTTTGTTTCTAGCTCATTCCTTCCCCTCCCTTTCTTGGACGCCCAAACAGCAGCCAGAGGTTCTAAGTCAGTATGAATACAGTAAGGGGAGAGCACCAACCCAGCCTCTCTCCCTGCCCAGGGAGAAGGCAAGTCCTATTAAGTCGGAGGAAAGAGAAGAACAGAAAATACCTCCTTCCCAATCTGCTTAGAAGGCCAAATAGTAAAAAGTGCCCTGCATATCCCTGCCATGATCAGATTTTAAGAAGGAAGGTATTCCAGCTACCATCCTGGATTGGCCTAGGCCCCATATATAAATAAAAATAACTTCCTCCAATGTAGTTTCCAAAACTGCCTTTTGGCTAGTTTGAGATGATTTTTCTACCCCGATGGGGAAGAAACTTCCAACCTTGTTAGTTACACATGATTCCAGGTCCAAAATTGTCCCACCAGCCTTACAGATATCCTATGGGCCAGCTAATAGTCAGTGCGCCCTTGGCTGCCCATCTTGAGTGCTGGCCTTATTCACAAACAGAAAAAAAAAAGTATCCCAAAACACTGCTGCTTAGCTAAATAGGAGGCCACGGAGAAGCTATCTAGCAGGTGGGCATTAGGAGCTTTTTAGGGAAGTTTCAAATTTCTAGGTATCTTCTTCTTCGGCTTTATGTTAAGCCTAAGTTCCCAGCAACAATAGCCCCAGGCTTATCCCTGGAGGCCAGTGTAGCACCTCAATCCCTAATGGATCAGGTTGGACTGGATAAACAATCAAAGAACAGTGCTCTCCTTTCCCACCTTTTATTCAAATTCTCTCCATTCTCTTCTCATCACTCTTTTTCCTTTATGTCCATCCCCTGACACTCAAACCCAGGATACCCAAGTAGCTCAACCCTAAGACGATCTCAGAAAAGCCAGGCCCAGGTAAAGAGAGAAAGAACCAGATTTAGAAAAAGCAATGAGAGAAACCAGCTCCAAGGAGTGGACAGGTGTGGAAAATGCCAGAAACCCTCCTGGCTTCACACAAGTTAGGCAGGTCAGTTGCTCTTCTCTAGTATAAGCTTGAGGGCAGTCCAGCCCAGGTGGACATCTCTGGGCTTGGGGAACAGGTTCTTGGTCTTCTGCAGTCAAGGAGCTAAGCCTGACCCTGCCAGCTAACAGTGGAATCATTGCAGTCATGCAGAGATTTTGTCATCACATAGGCAGACAGGCAGACAGGCAGGCAGGCAGGCAGGCCGGCCAGCAAGCAAGCAGAGTGAATAGAAGAAAAGGGAAAGGAAGCCAGGGAAAGAGAGAAGAGGAAAAGGAAGGCAAAACAGTGGTACAAAGGGAGCAAGAGACCCAACTAAGAGGATGAGGCTGGGGGTCCCCCAAGCACTTCCTTGAAGCTTGGGTAAGAAGCACCACTTAAACCAAATCCACACGAGCCAAAGCTTGCTGCCAACACCACTTCTCCATCTGCATGCACCACCTTTCAAACAGGAATAATCCTCAAGGTCGGGGTATTTTTCAAGTCTCAAAAATTATTTTTTTACAAAAAAATCAGAGTAAGAAGTCATTTCTTGTCATTGCCCAAAGCTGATTCTCTTGTTTTTTATTTCTTGAATGGCATATGCCATGCCAAAGGGCTAAAAATGCATTTCAAGCCCCAGCTGAAAACCAACTGGAGAGAGTGAGGCAAAGAGAGAAAAGGAGAGAACACAAACTTGTTGCTGGGAGTAGAGGCTGCCACCTGCTCCCTATGGACATTTGCAAATGCTGGTGAATGACTGGACCCTCCAGGAATAGTGCCCTGATCCTAGCCCCAAAATGTACCCAAGTAGAGAACATGCAGAGCCCACTGTCCCAGGAGAGCTCCCCTCCCCAAAGGGTGACAGAACACGAAGTAGACTGTATATGAAGGCAATGGACAGGGCAGATGGAGTGTTAGCATCACTCTCTTTAGGCACTTGTGTAAGGAATGTAGGCTCTCCAGTGAGCTGCCTCCTCCCAGAGCCCTCCATTCTGTTCTTCAGCTGGGCTTGTGCCTATATAGGGCACCCCATGCTGTAGCCAGCAGGAAAAAAGTAAAGGAGGAGTTACTCAACAGTCCTGATGCTTTCTCCACAATGAATGTTTGTGCTACGTTTTATGAGTTGCTGAACAATGTAGCCAACCAGAACAGAACCTGGGATAGATTGTTTTGCATAGCAAATCTGGGTCATACAAGGGCAGCTGACGGGAGGAAATGGTAGTTCTAACTCTACAGGCCAGGATTTAGACCCTTCTTCCTCCAGCTGGCCTCCAAGCCTGGGCTAGGTCTAAAGTAATCATGGCTTCATCACCAGATCAGGATAGATCCAAGCCCAGCCTCCTCAAAAAGAGGAAATTCCACACTGAAGTTGCAACTCCCCATCCCAAGCAGTGGGGCAGGAAAAAAATGAACAGTCAAGGAAAAAGGGCAGTGGGGGATGCTTGCTTCAAGGCCAGCAGAGACCAAGCTAGAACCACCACCTTCTCCAGTCCTGCAAGACAGCCAAACCCCATGTCTCAAGATGACAAAAAAAAAAAAAAAAAAAAAAACAAGCCCATGCCACCCACTCACATGCCCTAGTGGGAAACCAGGAAAAATTCATTTGTGTAAACAGAAGCAATAGGGAGCAGCAAAATTCCCCAGCCTGTCCACAGGACACACTGGAATCTAGGATGAGCCAAAGGGTCAGAGGACAGTCCAGGGGAAGGAAAAAGATGCACTTGCAAGAAAGAGTGCAGGACAGTGCAGAGGAGGGAGGCTATAGCAAGCAAAAGGTATTATCTGCACAGAGGAAGGATGGAGCCTGGACCCCATCTTGGGGCGATAACCACCCCCTCCCTACCTAGCCAGGTCAGGTACACAGTTCATTCTGATGGCTCAATGTTTCCGGGATATAAACTCATCAGGCATGGGAAGGATTTCCAAATTTTGGCAATACACTCAAGTTATGGTATAAAAATAACATTTTGTTTTCTCTCTTTTTTCTCATTTTAGACCTAAGAGTTTTTTGTTATAAGACACCCCAGTTTAGAAATATTGAAACATAAGAGACTTGACCATCAAGGGAGAAAATAAGCCAAGAGTGAAAAATGCTATGAAAGTAACTCCAGACCTGGGTGGGGCGGGAGGTAGGAGGAACAAGGAGAAAAGGAGGCGTAAGTGGAAAGGCCAGGGGCCAGTCATCTCAGCAGCTCCGAGACTTGTCATGTTTGAAAGTGCAAATGTCAATGGATTATAACCATCTTGAGGTTGTGATCTTTTAAAAAGCTCAATGAATGAGGAAGTCAATTCCTTCAAATGCAAAATAGCTGGCTTTCTGGCTGGAGGTTTGTTGGGTCTGGGGTATTTCTTCCCCATCTACCTCCTCTCCCACCCCCACCCCATTCCCCAAAGAAAGGTACAAAAGGTTGCAGTTCTGCAGCATTACCGTTACAGGGAAGGCACTGGTTACCCACCAGCGGGCGGAAGGAAGACAGGGTCGTGTCACTTCAAAGCTAAGTGCCATAGTGCCTTAAGTATTACTAGGGGCTGGATGTCTGTCAGGGAGGAGAAGTAAGGTGGGGCAGAAAATGTGGACAGAGAGGAATAAGGGGAAGGTGGGGGGTGGCAGCTGGGGGAGGAGCAACCAAAACCATTAAAAAATCTTCCTACAAACTGGATTCTGAACCCATTAAAACATCTAGTATCCTAAAATATTGATCTGGGTCTGGTTTCATTTTTCTTCTTAAACAAATCTAGTCCTTTTCTGATTAAGGCTCCTAAAAAATCCTTCCCTCCTCCCACCCACTTTCTCAAGCCCCTCACTTTCCCATCTAAAGTATCAAACCCAAACCTAACCAGCTTTTGTCTGCAGGGCTACAGAGTTGACCTTACCAAGCTGTCAAGCATGAGTCTTTAGCACTGTGAGTCACATGAGACACCTGTGTGTATGGTGGGCACCAGTGCTGCCCCTTTTGGTCCAGTGGGGTCAGGGCCAGATGTGACAAGATGGGGTGAGGGGTGGGGGACATGAGGTTGATATCAGAGATTTCTGGCTGGTGGTCTGTCTTGCTGGCCCTGTTCCCCACTCTTACACCACCTCTACAGAAGGAAACAAGGCGTCCTACACTCCTCCCTACCCCACCTCCCTCCTCCTTGCTTCCTCTGGATTTGGGTGGCACAGCTCCTGGGGCTTGGAAAGCTTTCTTCTATCCAGTGAGGTAACAGCGTTCTGCCTTCAAGCGAAGTACATGGTGCGCAGAGTATCCTGGTGAACCTGCACGGCTTTGGCCAGGGCCTGGGGGTCCCGCCCATTGCTCTGCCCCGATATGTGGCTCCCCTCTCCACTGAAAAGGAAAAAATGAAAGAAGTCCTTCCTGGTGAACTGAGCTGCTGCTAATTCCCTCACCCAGCCCTGGGATGCCAATTCCCATACCAACTTTAAGAGAAAACCCCAACCCAGGATTGGGCAGACGAGCCCAATGACACCAAATTGGACAGCACTCATTTCCTGCTACCCAAGAAAAGTTGAGAAGATCTGGCACAATAGGCTGAAGCAAAAAGGAGGCCAACCTGATCCCAGGCCTCACCTGTCATGCTCCTTGTCCACCAGGTGGTATCGTGCCCGGAAAGCCACCAGGCGGGCATAGTAGGCAGGTGCTGGGATAGAGACAGAGCGTGTGCATCGTACGTAAGTGTGGCACAGCTGGTACGTCAGGATCTGGAGCTCATCCGCTGTGAAACGGTTGTCATCCCAAAGAACATAGTAATGGGATGGTCGGCTAGTGCCCTGGGAAGATAGGAAGGTGAGGGGTCCCAGGCTGGGCAGAGGAGATGGCTGATAATAGGGGAACAGGATCACTATTAAGAATATGGCTGGGTAGATGATTCACCCATGAACAGACAGACGCAAAACTACCAATGTCATAAAGCACTCTTCTTATAAGCAACCTGCAAGTGTACTCAGGGCTTATTAAGAGAGCAGTCCTGGCCGGGCACAGTGGCTCATGCTTGTAATCCCAGCACTTTGGGAGGCCGAGGCAGGTGGATCACTTGAGGTCAGGAGTTCAAGACCAGCGGGGCCAAAATGGTGAAACCCTGTCTCTACTAAAAATACAAAAATTGGCTGGGCATGGTGGCGCATGCTTGTAATCCCAGCTACTTGGGAGGCTGAGGCGGGAAGGCAGGAAGACCGCTTAAACCCAGGAGGTGGAGGTTGCAGTTAGATGAGATTGTGCCACTGCACTCCAGCCTGGGGGACAGAGCGAGACTCCGCCTCAAAACAAAACAAAACAAAACAAACAGAAAAGAGAGCAATCCTAATTTGGATGTCCTTCAGTGATGACTGATATAGTCTAGAGGCAATGTGAATGAACAACTCATCTTTGACCCATTGGAACCCCAAGATAAAGCCCAGCTACCTGGATGCCTGCGTGGCTGCACAGATAGAAGTCAAACTCAAATGGGTGGGTGATGTTGGTGTCCACTGTGGTCCCAGCTGGGATGTTACCACTCTTCCCAATCTGTATAGAGACAAACACAACCAAGATCCCAAGACCTGCCTGGCCCTAACCAGGACCCTGGCTCAATTCTACTCTGACTTCACCAAAATCCCAAGAACAAAGCCAAAGTTGCTATTCCCTGAGGGTACTGAATCTTAAAATAATATGCTTCTAAAGTCACACGGACCTGTGTTCAAGTCCTGTTAGCTGTGTGATCTTAGCAAGTCATTTAACCTTTCTGAGGTTAAATTGGAGATAATAATAATACCTACCTCACAGGGTTGCTGTGAGGAAGACGCCTTGTACAGTATCTGGCACATAGGAGGAGTTCAATAAATGGTAGTTCCCCTTCCCTTCTCTAGGAGCTGGTCTATATATGGGGTCTAGGCCAGGGAGCTAGGAGGAGGGAAAGGAAGTATAAGGGAAGGAGGGGAGAAGGTGGACACTAGTGAAGGCGGTGGCAGAGGAAGGACCACAAAAGCTAGGAGGAGGGAAGGGGCCAGGGAGGATGGATAGGACAAGGACTAAATCCCCAGCCTTTATCTCAGGGGCTTCTTCTCTATTAAGATAAGGCAGACAGAAGGAGGGGATGGGAGGCCTTAGTCCCTCACTCACTCGCTCATTCTTGTCAGCACAGAAAAGGCGGGTGTGATGGCGTTTCTGCACCACAATATAAGTGATCCCCGGCTGGTAGTCCTTTTCCAGTTTGATGCAGGCATCACGAATGGCCAGTAGCTCATAGTGGAGTATCTAGGCACAAAATGGGGAGGGAAACAAAGAAATACACAGTTCCTCTTGAGTTCACATACCCTTCTGAACTAAGGAGTTGCCACTTGTAATATAGCTTTTGGCTCAGTCTCCCTTTATATGCTGATGCTCAACAATTAGAGATGATAGGCCCTTCTTGTCAAAAGCAGCCTTATACACAGTTCACTTAATATGTTCCTATAAAACCTTGGCCAGGAGGCTTGGCATCAGAAGACAACACTCATCTGGTTCCTGTGTATAAAGAGACCTAATATCAAGACACAGAACCAAGGTTCACAGAGAAATCACTAAAATCACAATGCCCAAAGTTAGTTTCACTCAGGATCAGGTGACTAATGAGAGTTCTCCTTTGGGCTCCAAGAGCAGACAGGTTGTGGACCACCAGAGAAGAGCAGACATATAGTTCCATAATGGGTGCAGAGAGAGTAGGTGAATTCAGTCCTGCAAAGCAACAGGATTATAAGAAAATAGGCTAGCTAAGGGAAAAGCTAGAAGAAAATAATCATAGGCAATAGTTGCCTGTGGCCGTGGATGTCAGATATAGAGGGTCAAAACTGTATGGTAGAGAAGGATAGACTTTGGAATCAATTAGATTTAAATCCAAGCTTTATCTAGTTGTATTACATCAGGCAAGTTATTCAACTCCACTAAGTCTCATTTTCTCCATGTCTATTAATGTCACTAAGACCTGCTTCACAAAGCAGTTATGAAGACTAAGATAGACAATTAAGTTAAAGCATAGAAAACCTAGTAGGGCTTAATAACTGCTGATTGCTTTGCTAAGCAGTTTGAATTTTAACCCAAAGCTATGTGAAGCCACTAGACATTTCTGAACAGATACATGATATGATAAATGTGTCTGATATTTTAGAAAATACTGGATGACTTAGAAATTGGGCATAATGGCCGGGCACGGTGGCTCATGCCTGTATTTCCAGCACTTTGGGAGGCCAAGGCGGGTGGATCATTTGAGGTTAGGAGTTTGAGACCAGCCTGGCCGACATGGCGAAACCCCATCTCTACTAAAAATACAAAAATAAGCTGGGTGTGGTGACTCATACCTGCAGCCCCAGCTACTTGGGAGGCTGAGGAAAGAGAATCGCTTGAGCCCAGGAGGCAGAGGCTGCAGTGAGCTAAGATCACACCACTGTGCTCCACCCTGGGCAAGAGCGAGACTCTGTTCCCCCCGCAAAAAAAAAAAAAAAAAAAAAAAGAAAAGAAAAAAGAAACTGGGCATAACAGTTAAGAGCATAAACTATGGAATCAGACCAATGTGTCTGAATCCCAGTTCCACTCCTAATTATCTTGGATGACATTAAAGATCATGTAACATTTCCAAGCCTGTTTTCTCATCTGTTAAATGGAAATACATTGTTATTCCAAAGGACTATTGTAAAGCATTAAATAGAACATATATTTCCACTCAGATTTAGGAAAAAAAAAACAAAACATGAAGTGCTTAGGACAGTTCATGGCACATAGGAAGTTCATTGGAACAGTAGTTATAATACTATTAAATGGTAGTCAAGGATACCAGTTCAGGATAGAAGTTAAAAAAAAAAAAAATGAAGGCTGGCAGTGAGAAGGAATAGGAGGAGTATTATCAAGGAGGGTCAACAGCATTAGTCCTCAAATGTAGTCTCCAGACTATCAGCATCGCCTAAGAACTTGTCAGTATTGTAAATTCTTGGCCCTCATCCAAGACTCACTGAATCAGAAACTCTAAGGGTAGAGCCCTTAAAACTGTTTTAACAAGCCCTCCAGGTGATCTTAATGTAACCTAGCATTTGAGGATCACTGGTCTAAACAATCAGTCTCCAACATGAACCAACTACTTAAATAGACACTGAGGGTCTTCTATGATGAGAAGAAAAATCTACAGATGCTTGTACACTCCATCCCTCAGTTGCGATCTTTGCCCACAAGTCTGCCCCATTTAGCAAAGCTCCCTAAGAAGTGACACACCTCTCAGTGCCAATAGCTTAGAAAATGTAGTAGCACCTAGCTTTCCAGTCATGATGTGAAGGTTTTCTCCACCTACTGTGGGCCCTACCTGGGGTAGCTGACCTTCAGGCACCCCATCTCGGTAGAAGATGATGCGGGTAGGCTTGAAACGGGTGGACTTGTAGAACTGGATGAGGAGCTCACGCACCATGTAGGACAAGTCTTCAATGATCTCTTGCCGTGGTCGCTGTACCCGCACAGTAGCACAGTATCGGCTGGGGTGGGCATCCATACTGCCTACCACCTGAGAGTCAGAGAGAAAGGATTAGCTCCTAGAACCTTCACCCTCACTGTCAGGCTATGGGTTTGTGGAAAGGCTTCTTAGCAAGAAAACTACAACTGAATGACTAGGGCTTGAGATTCAATGAGCCCTGGTTTCAATCTCTATTCTATCACACAAGCAGAAGTTACTCAATCTCTCTGATCTTTTTTCCTCTTCTTAGATGGTGATAAGAACACCTGCTTGCAGTGCTACTGGGGTCCATATTAAGCACCTTACACAGGGCCTAGCCCACAGTAGGTACTTGATAAATTGATTTCTCTCCCCTTTGCAGAGGAGCATGTGAAGGTTTAGCACTACTAAATCGAACAATAGCCTCATCCAGTCCCAAGTTTATCCTTTTTCCCATTCAAATGCTCATCTACCCAGGAATCACGACCATAGTAACAGTGTTCTTGTGGTTGATGGAAGAAATGCCATTTATAAAGGAGACAGCGGCCAAAGCCTAGGAGAGATGGCCACAAGGAAAACAGGGATAAGCATATTATAGGGTTTCCCTGCACTTACTGAGGTTAAGACCAGTGTGCTTACAGAAATGTGAGGGTTTAGGAAATATAAGTGGGGAAGAAGGTCTGATCCCTAGCAATTTGGAAGCCCCTAAGAGACAAAGAGCAGAAAAGTCAGGAGAGAGATAAGAGAAACATCTAATCTATTATACAGATCGAGGTGAGGATGGGCAGAGCAAAGGACAGTCCTAGCAACTAAGTAACTCCCTTTAAAGGGATTTCAGAGAAGATATAGTCCCTCCCCTACATCCCAAAAGCAGGCATGGGGAAAGAGAGACATTCAAATGCAGAGCATGAGTGATGCAGAATGAGTCAAGTCTCTGGCTACACTCTCACTACTCTCCCTGAAAAAAAGACACTATACAGAGCTACTTTTATGAGATATCAAGGGAATGGGAATTGGGAATAGCGAGCTAAATGGAGATCTTATGAAGGCTCAAGAGCCAGCGCTGAGGGAAGGAAATCATGGGCAGTTTTGAGGACTCAGACCGAAGAGGAGAACCTTATGAAGCAGCTACAGAATATCACTCACTGCTGTGATAGAAGGTTTTTTCCCATCCCCTGCTGGGGGGTGTGTAACATCTGCTCCCAGGAATATCACTGGCTGTTGAAAAACGGCAGAGCTGAGCAAGGAAGAGAAAACAAAATGGTGAGGCGCTGGGTCTTCTCTAGCTGGCACCATCCAATACCCACTCTGCTCTTCTCCCCCTTGTGTCTGATTCACTCTGCCTGGCCAGGGTCCTATCTCTTCATCAGTTCCCAGCATGGTACCTTGACAAGGGCAAGTGGACAACAGAGTTCATACCGCTGGTGTGGGACTAGGATGTTGTTAATGCCACCAAGTTTGACATTGATCTTGAGGCAGAGGTTGGACAGAGTCTGAGGTGAGGTCTTGACCACGTTCTTCACCTGCACACACTGCGTAGCCATTCCCAAGAGCGTATCTCCAACACGTTTCACCTCAGCTACGGGCGGGGAGAGAAATGATTAGTGCATTCAACAAATATTTACTGAATGCCTACTAGATGCCAGGCAGTGTATGAGGTGCTAGGGAACACAATAATGACAGGAAACACATAAGGTCCCTACTCTCAAAGTGCTTACTACTAAATAGGGACTAATTTTAAAAATCGTGAAAATTACAACACTGATAAATGACACAACAGAAAACTTCATGGAACAACGACAGCATAAAATAGGAAATAAAAACCTAGTCAGGAAAGGATTCTTGAGTAGGTAATGATTGAAATGAAATCTGAGGACAGCAAAGGACTTAGAGGAGAGGGGGAGTTTGAGAGACAGCATTCCAGGCAGAGGGAACAACATGCAAAAATGCACCCTGCTAGAAGATAGCAAGATGTGTTTGAGAAACAGAAAGGCCATAGCAGCTAAAAAGAAGAGCAAGGGGAGCATGTTGTAAGAGAAAGAATGTGGTCATTAGACTAACCTACCAGAGGAGATAAGGGTAGCCTAGATTAACAAGACGGGTGAACGCCGGGCGTGGTGGCTCACGCCTGTAATCCCAGCACTTTGGGAGGCCGAAGCAGGTGGATCATGAGGTCAGGAGATCGAGACCATCCTGGCTAACATGGTGAAACCCCATCTCTACTAAAAATACAAAAAAATTAGCCAGGCATGGTGGCGGGCACCTGTAGTCCCAGCTACTCGGGAGGCTGAGGCAGGAGAATGGCGTGAACCCAGGAGGTGGAGCTTGTAGTGAGCCGAGATTGTGCCACTGCACTCCAGCCTGGGCGACAGAGTAAGACTCCATCTCCAGACAAAAAAAAAAAAAAAAAGACGGGTGAGTTGTTGAGATGGAGAAAAACAAATGGATTCCACAGATATTTAAGGGACTCAAATTATAGACTACATGTGTGAGTAAGGGAAAAGAAAATTTTTATGGATAACTTTTAAGTTTCCAGCTTCTGTAATAAAAATAGGCCAGCCGGGCACGATGGCTTACGCCTGTAATCCCAGCACTTTGGGAGGCTGAGGTGGGTGGATCACGAGGTCAGGAGTTCAAGAACAGCCTGGCCAACATGGTGAAACCCCGTCTCTACTAAAAATACAAAAATCAACCGGGCATGGCGGCATGTGCCTGTAATCTCAGCTACTCGGGAGGCTGAGGCAGGAGAATCGCTTGAACCTGGGAGGCAGAGGTTGCAGTGAGCCAAGATCACACCCACTGCACTCCAGCCTGGGTGACAGAGCAAGACTCCGTCTCGGAAAAATAAAAAAAAAATAAAAATAAAAATAAAAATAAAATAAAATAAAATAAAAATAGGCCATAAATTATTTGTGAGATATTTTGAGTCTGAGGTAGTTTTTTGGTCATCTCAGTGAGGATATCAACTAAGCAAATGGGTCTCATGGTTCGATGCTCAAAAGAGTAGTCTGAAACGGAGATGCAAATTTGTGTGATAATTAGGTACAGGTTGTAGTTGAAGGCATTTTTTTTTTTTTGAGACAGAGTCTCGCTCTGTCTCCCAGGCTGGAGTGCAGTGGTGCGATCTCGGCTCACTGCAAGCTCCGCCTCCCGGGTTCACGCCATTCTCCTGCCTCAGGTTCACTGCGAGCTCTGCCTCCCGGGTTCACACCATTCTCCTGCCTCAGCCTCCCGAGTAGCTGGGACTACAGGTGCCCGCCGCCATGCCCGGTTGATTTTTTGTATGTTTTTAGTAGAGACGGGGTTTCACCATGTTAGCCAGGATGGTCTCGATCTCCTGATCTCATGATCCACCTGCCTCAGCCTCCCAAAGTGCTGGGATTACAGGCGTGAGCCACCATGCCCAGCCGAAGGCATGATCTTGAGATCACTAAAGAAGATAACATAGTAAAAAGAGAAGACAACCTAGATCTGAATCTTGAGGAACTCCCAGTATTGGCAGAACAAGAAGATGAGTCAGCAAAGGACAAAAAATCCAGAAAGCTAGAAGGAAGACTAAGATAGTGTTGTATCACAAGTGCCAAGGGAAGAAAGAGAGTGTTTCAAGAAGGAGCAAGTGGTCAACAAAGTGAAATGTGTCTAAGAGATGAGGTAAAATCAGGACCAGAAATGTCCTCTGGAGTTAGTGATATTAAGGTTAAAAAAAAAATTAGTGTATAAAGGCAAAAATTGTTGTGGTGATTTAAGGTACCAGGAAGAAAATGTAGGACTGACCAAGAATTTGGTATGCTTTCAATGGAAGAGATTTCAGCACGTTTAAAAAGATCATATCTACTTCCAAGAGAGACGGAATAGTGGCAAGCCAGTTCTACAGACGACACTCAGAAAAGCCAGATAAAATATAAAAATTTAAAGGCAGCAGCAGAGAATGCTAAGAAAACAAGAACTAGAGGAGGTAAAATTCCAGAGAGGGAGAAAAAAAAAAAAAATCTCAGAGGTGAGCTATCTTCTGGCAGTTGCTTTTACCCTGGGTACATTTGTTGAATCTAGGTGTGGGTAGGAAGCTAAGTCTCAGCTCTGCACCACTGCCATGGAAAAGAAAAGCAACAGTTTTTGCTCTGTTTAGAGATAAATTAATTCTAAATATGAATGATTTTTTTAATCATTCAAAAAAAACACTTGAAATAGTATCTTCATGACCCTGGCAATCTTTTTCATTTTTTTTTTTCGAGACGGATACCAAGTTTGGTAAGGATATGAACTATCTAGCACTCTTATACACTGCTGGTGAAAGGATAAATTGGTATACTAAAATCCACTCCTAGATATACTCCCCAAAAATATGGTTATACATGTTCAAAGGACACACAGAACAGTGTTCACTGAAGCATTATTATTATTATTATTGTTATTTTTGAGACAGAGTCTTCCTCTGTTGCCCAGGCTGGAGTGCAGTGGCACAATCTTGGCTCACTGCAACCTCCATCTCCCGGGTTCAAGCAATTCTCCTGCCTCAGCCTCCCAAGTAGCTGGGATTACAGGCGCCCGCCACCACACCTGGTTCATTTTTTGTATTTTTAGCAGAGACTGGGTTTCACCATGTTGGCCAGGCTGGTATCAAACTCCTCAACTCAGGTGATCCACTTGCCTTGGCCTCCCAAAGTGCTAGGATTACAGGTGTGAGTCACTGCACCCAGCCTGAAGCATTATTTTCAACAGTCAAAAACTGGAAACAATCCAAATATGTGTATTAACAGAATGGATAAATAGATGGAAATTGTGTTATATTCATATGATGGAAAAACTATAACAAACCACAACTTTATGTTGCATGAAAGAAGTCAGACACAAAAAAAGTATATACTATATGATTCTATTTATATAAAGTTTAAATATAGGCAAAACTAACCTATGGTATTAGAAGCCAGCATAGTGGTTACCACTGGTAGGAGGTTGTAGTGACTGGGGCTGTGGTAAGGTTCTGCTGCTGAACTGGGTGCTGGTTACGCTGTGACACTTTATGAAATATCACTGAGCTGAACATGTAAGATTTCTATATATACAATTTAATAAAAAGTTTACATTAAAAAAACAATAATATCAGTTTAGTGGAGAGGAAGCAATTAAATATACTAAAGACAGGATAGGTATAGTACCTGATCAGAACAGGGCAAATGTGACACTGTCCTTCTACACTCTCAGGGCAACCAAATGCCAATGGGACCTTGCTTTGACCATCACTAAGAGGATGCCATTTTACCCAGCCTCCCAGGAGGGATGGTGAAGGGTCTTTAGAAGAATCTGACTGCTGCTCTTTTCTGCTGGCTTAGTTCCTAGGCAAATGACTCCACTGCTTAGGAACTAAGCCAGCAGAAAAGAGTACCAGTCAGATTGTCCAGGTGGTATAATCAAGGAACCACATGTAAATGAAAGAAACTCGAGGTCCCAATAAAATATTTGAGGCTAGAGAGAAGTGTAACATAATTGAGACCAGAAAAGGGAAAATTTTGAGTAAGTATTGCCTTTCCCAAGCATGCTGTACCATTCCTAAGCCAAAACACTGGATTCTCCCTTTAATGGAGGGAAATCAGAAACATGAATACTTACTCAAGGAAGTTCTCCTAAAAAGCATCCTTATCATCCATACAAGAGCCAAAGAAAGACAAGGACTGAAGATCAAACAACTTCTCTCCATAAGTTAATTACTGAGTATTGTATCAGTGAAAGGCATTACCTTAGGTGTGTATATAGAGAGGAAAGATTTCAGAGCAGAATCAGATCCACTCCACAACAAAGTATCAAGTAAGGTAGTAACTGATCAGTGGCCTGATAAACTAAGAGGAATCCAGAAAAAGACAAGTTCACTCTCCAGGTGAAATGTCAGAATAAAAAATAAGTAGTATTTAAACTGGGTATTAAAGGATGGAGAGAATTTTAAAGGCAAGGTGGGGGACAAGAAGAAGAGGATGCAGATACTCCAGGCAAAGGCAAATAATGTGTACAACACCAGAGACTGAAAACCACAGACAAGAAATGAGCACTCAGAGTGTCAGCTACATGCCAGGCACTGTGCTAGATTCTGCTTCTTATATAATTAATTCATGATGCTTAGAAAGGTTAGGTATGTGTCCAAGCCAGTTGACTGGTATGGCCAGGATTAAATTCAAATTCAGCTCTCTTCAACAATTCCAGAACCAGCAATCATTCCAGTATGAGTGGCAAGTGAACAGTGCAAGATAAAGCTGAAAACATTAAACTAAGATCAGGTCCATGAAAACCCTTTATGCAGTAAATAATAGGAACCAATGAAGGTTTTTTTGATAGCAGAGTCACAAAAAGTCTTACTTGGAACCCATTCGAGAAAGCCTTAAGGCAGGGCACAGTGGCTCATGCCTGTAATCCCAGCACTTTGGGAGGCCAAGGCAGGCAGATCACTTGAGGTCAGGAGTTCGAGACCAGCCTGGCCAACATGGCGAAACCCCATCTGTACTAAAAATATAAAAATTAGCCAGGCTTGGTAGTGCACACCTGTAATCCCAGCTACTTTCAAGGCTGAGGCACGAGAATCACTTGAACCCGGGAGGTGGAGGCTGCAGTGAGCTGAGATCGCGCCACTGCACTCCAGCCTGGGCAACAGAGCAAGACTCCGTCTCAAAAAAAAAAAAAAAAGGAAGGTTAGAACTCAGTTGAGAAGTGTGGATCAAGAGCAGGGCATATTATCTTGAGAAAAATGTGAAGAAGAACAATGAAGGTGAAGTGAAAAGACAGACTGAATGAAGGTACTTAGAAGCAACTGTGATGTCAAATACAGAAGTAGTAAAGACAAGGGTTTGTAGAGAGGGCAAACTACTGAAGAGATGGTCCAACAAAACACTTCCTAAGAGCAGAGACTATATCTATTTTATTCATCAATATATCCACATCTTGGACAGTGTTCCATACATAATAGGTGATCAATAAACTCTTGAAGAAAGGGAGAGAGGCCAAAGGGACAGACAGAAGTTGCAGAGGGTTCAAGGATTGAATCAAGATTTTAATCACATATAATAACAATAGGTGATGATTGAAGCAACCGAGATGAATGGGAATTTTAATAAAATGTAAAGGCAGAATGAGAAGGCAGACAATAGGAACCTGTAGAATACCAAGGATTCCTGGTAATGACAAAAATAAATAAGGAGAGATAGAAGAAAACATCCAGCAGTCAGGAGGACAACTGAGAAAAGTCATTGGCAATCCTGTGCAGAGGAGATTTAGGAGAAAGGTAGACAGAAGGCAAGATGGCTGAAAGAGGCTAAGGAATAAGTGGCTGGTGAGGTATAGGGCATAGAGAACATAGAGAACTCATTCAAAATGTTTTTTTTTGTTTTGTTTTGAGACAAGGTCTCACTATGTTACCCAAGCTGGGTAACTGCAGCCCCAACCTCTTGGGCTCAAGAAGTCCTCTAGCCTCAAACTCCCAAGTAGCTGGGACCACAGGTGCACAAGATGACTGGGTAACTTTATTTTTTTGTAGAGATGAGGTCTTGCTTTGTTGCCCAGACTGGCCTCGAATTCCTGGGCACAAGTGATCCTTCTGCCTTGGCATTCCAAAGTGCTGGGATTACAGGTGTGAATCACCGTACCAGGCCTCAGAAGGTTTAATGAAGGAAATAGGAAGACAAAAGCTAAAAGAGATGGCAAGATTGTGGTAATGTGCATTAGGATGGGGAATCTGAATATATTTGAGGGTTGAAAGGTATAAAGTCCCAAAGGTAGCAGGATGGGTTGGGAATAAGAGCACAGAGGAGTCAGTTGAGCAAGGTAAGAAAAACTCTTATTCCTTTGAAGCAGGAGAGATGGAGATGGAAAATGGCATAAAAGAAAAGTGCTGTGACAGAAATTTATATAATCAATCTTATTCTAAAAAATGAGAGGAAAAGAGGAGAGATAGCAAGCCTCTCAAAAAGTCCAAGTAATTACCAGGCAACACGATACTAACAGGACCACCTATTCTGCTTGGTTGTGCTGCACGATGTTCAGATAAACAATGCACTCCTGAGGATAGAAACGCACTCCTAAGGATAGGAATCTAGACCAACCCGTCTCTGTACCTGGCCCAGCTTAGCCTGGCATGAGGACCAGCACACAAAGGACCCCAGTAAATGTTGCTGGGAAGGAGTGTGTGCAGGTAATTAGGATCTGGGATAACTCAATGGCTCAGGCATGCTATTTCTCCTACAGGAGGAGCACTGACATTAAGTAACAGCTCTGGTCAAAGCCAAGAATCTAGACTGAGTCCTTCCCAGGAGACCCCAGGGAACTACGCTGAGAAGAGTCCTATCACCATTATCACTGTCCCAAGAGAACTGTACCATACACCGGCGTCTTCCCTGGCAGGATGACAATAATGAGCTGCAGCCCTGAGTAGGTGTTCTTGAGATGCCGGAACATAGGCTCCACGCTGTCTGCCCCCTGTGCATATTTGCAGAAACAAGGTTGACCCTGGATAGGCATCCCCGCATCCTTGGAAATCTTCCGCAGCTGGTCTGTGAAGTTCCTGTACACACGCATGGTCACAAAGGAGGCAGTGAGTCTCACTTGAATTCTTCTGACAAAAATCCATCCATCTTAGGTGCTTAGCACTATAAGAGGCACTGAGAGATTGGTTTTTTGTTTTTTGTTTTTTTTTCTTGAGACAGGGTGCTCTGTCATCCAGGATGGAGTACAATGGCACAATCTGGGCTCACTCAAGCCTCGAGCTGCTAGGCTAAAACAATCATCCCATCTCAGCCTCCTGAGTAGATAGGACTAGAGGAATGCCACCATGCCTGGCTAATTTTTTTTCTTTTTGGTAGAGATGGGATCTCACTGTGTTGCCCAGGCTGGCCTCAAGTTCCTGGACTCAAGTGATCCTCCCACCTCAGCCTCCCAAAGTGCTGGGATTACAGGCGTGAGCCACCACACCCAGCTAACACTGAGATTCTAACATGAATGATACACAATAATAGCTTATGTAAAAAATACGTTTATAGTTGAGTAAGGTAGGACAGTACTTGCTAAGTGTTCAATGGTACAAGCAAGGAGATGAGGAAGCCCAGAAAAGGGACCTATGGGAATTCTCAGGGTTCCCACCTTGCCCCACTCAAGCAGCTGATTCCTGCGCTTCATTACATGTCCAAAGAAATAGAAAGATGCCCACGTGTAAGGCCTTTCTGCTCAAAGCAAATGAGGTTCCAACAGTGATGGGAGCACAGGAGATGCTCAGTAAAAATGAGTTCCCTCCTTCCCAACTGGTTCTTTAAAACCTAAGAGCCAATTATTAAGCTTCCTTTGGCTTTAGGGCTTTACCCTGGAAAGGAAGACAAAGTTTCAAGAGAGGACACACACTCAGTAGAGTAAAAAAATCAAGCTACATAAAGATACTCAAAAACTGAAATAAGCAGCAGGAAATTTAATTTGTGATAATCTTCCATTTAAATTTAAAAACAATGTACAAGAAGAGAATGGAAGCAGCTGTTTAGGAGATGTTATTATATAGCATACAAAAAGCAATGTGATAGTTTTGTGAGAAAGTGTTTTTTCACATATTTAGTAAAAACACACAAGAAACAGTCTGATACTATTATGCAAAATTTAAAATCATTTATATATAGGTATATAAATTGAGCAGGATGGTTACAATAATTCATAACAGTGGCTTCAACAGAAGGGAGGAATGGGGCCGGCGCAGTGGCTCACACCTGTAATCTCAGCACTTTGGGAGGCCAGGGTGGGTGGATCACTTGAGGCCAGGACTTCGAGACCAACCTGGCCAACCTGATGAAACCCTGTCTCTACTAAAAATACAAAAAAACCTAGCCGGGCATGGTGGCGAGTGCCTGTAATCCCAGCTACTCAGGAGGCTGAGGCAGGAGAATCACGTGAAAAAGGAGGCAGAGGCTGCAGTGAGCCAAGATTGCGCCACTGCACTCCAGCCTGGGCGAGAGCGAGGCTGTCAAAAAAAGAAGAGAGGAATGGGACTAGGGTGGAGGACATGAAGGAACATCAAATTTATCTGTAATATTTACATTTAAAAAAGGATAAAGTAAATATGACAAAAATGGATACATGTTATTCTCTACATTTATTATCTTAAAAAAAACTTTTCAAAATGAATGTTAGAATAAAAAAACACGACCTAACCACTGTTTCATGTAAATAACAGCGAGGGCTTTGACCATTAATAGTATGTTTTCCATTTTTCTGCCCTGTATACAACTGCAATGTAGCTATTAAAAAGCCAGTATGTTACCAGATTTCATGAATAGTGGGTCTCAACTTCAAGGAAAGACGTATTTCCAATCTTCTCTCTACTACCAGACTACACTTGGAATATTGTGTCCAATGCTGGGGGCCACAAAGTATTGTGAGATGTTTAAGATGAGGAAGGTCCTAAAATCCCATCTTAAAGGTGATATAGCTAAAGTAATAGGGCCTCTTTAGCCAGAAAAAAATTGAGGGTTGCATCTAGAACTCTCTCATCCATCATCCCCGAACTACTAGTTTGTCAAACCCCATAGCACCTTCATGTTTTCCCCCACTTAATCAGTGGAAAGGATACCCTTTCTCAGTGCTCTGGATCCCATCACCTCATACATACTTAGGGACTTTGCTCTATTTATTTTCCAGTTTCTCTGAGTTATATCTTCAATCTCTGCTTACTATGTACATTCTCCCTGGACAATCTCAGCCACTGCCATAGATGACTTGGAAATCTTTACCTTTAGCCCAGTCAGAACCACAGATTTAACTGGCTACTACTGACCCAGATGCACAAGCCACATTCTTACCCCTTACAACTAGGTGTCACTGATAAACTCTTCCAAGTTTGAGTTTCTGGGTTTATTGGTGCCCATACCCCAAATGGCCAAAACAATAGATTATCCCAAAAGAAATGGACAAGGGAAGGACATGGGAGAAAGACAAGAGCACATAGAGAATAGAACTACAATGAAGTGACTATGGCACAAAGGCAAAAAGTTGGGATCCTTTCCAATGTTGCCAAGCAGCTTGGCTTAAATGGGGGCTAAAGAACTCAGAAAAAGGCCAGGCCCGTTGGTGGCTCACGCCTGTAATCCTGGCACTTTGGGAGGCCGAGGCGGGCAGATCACAAGGTCAGGAGATCGAGACCATCCTGGTTAACACAGTGAAACCCCATCTCTACTAAAAATACAAAAAATTGGCTGGGCATGGTGGCAGGTGCCTGTGGTCCCAGCTGCTCGGGAGGCTGAGGCAGGAGACTGGTGTGAACCTGGGAGCCGGAGCTTGCAGTGAGCCGAGATGGCGCCACTGCACCTGGACGACAGAGCAAAAGAACTCAGGAAAGGAGACAAGAACCCATTTGCAAGAACTACAATTATGATGGTGTTTGTGTATCTGTGAGGGGCAAGGGAAGAAGAGCAAGGGCAGGTCCCATAGTCCCCAGATCCATCAGGAGCTGTTAGAACCTTTTTTTTTTTTTTTTTTTGAGACGGAGTCTCGCTCTGTCACTGGGTTGGAGTGCAGTGGCACAACCTTAGCTCACTGCAACCTCCACCTCCCGGGTTCAAGCGATTCTCCTGCCTCAGCCTCCTGAGTAGCTGGGACTACAGGCACGTGCCACCACGCCCGGCTAATTTTTGTATTTTTTAGTAGAGACGGAGTTTCACCATATTGGCCAGCCTGGTCTCAAACTACTGACCTTGTGATCCGCCTGCCCAGCCTCCCAAAGTGCTGGGTTTACAGGCAGGAGCCACCGTGCCTGGCCTAGAACTTATAGGATCTATACTGCCCAGCAAACTCCTGGGCTCAAGTGATCCTCCTGCCTCAGCCTCCTGAGTAGCCAGGACTACAGGCACACACCACTGCACCCCAGCTAAGAACGAATTCTCATGATGACTCCAAGGTCAGCTGAATTTGTCATGGCATACTTCCCCACTACCCTTGTCTAGCCAAAATGGTCGGCTCCATCAACTCTTCCTCATCCCTAGAGTGCGCTGACCCCACTCCAGATCCAGAGAATATGAGAAGAAACCACTTCAAAAGATGGCAGTAACCAACTAACTGTATGTTGTATGTATGAAACAACTAACTGTGAGTTTTGTGGCATTTTAAACCTATCTCAATAAAACTTTTAAAAAAAAGGCCAGGCACAGTGGCTCATGCCTATAATCCCAGCACTTTGGGAGACCGAAGCAGGCGCATCACGAGGTCAGGAGATCGAGATCATCCTGGCTAACACGCTGAAACCCGATCTCTACTAAAAATACAAAAAATTAGCCGGGCGTGGTGGTGGGTGCCTGTGGTCCCAGCTACTTGGGAGGCTGAGGCAGGAGAATGGCGTGAAACCCGGGAGGTGGAGCTTGCAGTGAGCCAAGATCGTGCCACTGCACTCCAGCCTGGGCGACAGAGCAAGACTCCGTCTAAAAAAAAAAAAAAAAAAGACTCCAGGTGAGGGGTTGTTGACTTCCCAAGCCATTACTGCCTAGTTTCTTTAAACCATTTGGCTATGACACTTTCTGCATTGGTGCCATCTACTCCCAGCTACGGTGGCACAGAGGCCCTGACAACCAGCTAAACAAGCTGCTCTATTTTGTTTCCAATTAGGAACACAAGGTTTGAAGCTCAGATCTGATTTGCTTCCAACTCTGACACTTTCCTGATGATGTGCAAACTTTGGACAAGTTACTTAACCTCTTTTGAGCCTCAGTCTACTGAAAATGGACATATCACCACCTACTCACTGTAAAGATGAAATGAGAGAATATAAATTAGGTACTTACGTATAATTTTGGTGTAAACATTACAGTCATCACTATTTATTACCAATGATAATAATTATAATAATAAAATAATTCAGGCCTCTCTTAGGAGATTCATGCCCTAAAATCATCATCTTTGACACAGATACGGCTCCTTATTAACTTCCCCTGACCACAGATGGATAGAAAAGGAATTGGCAGAGGTTTGAGCCAGAAAGCACAATGCAGGCAGAGTCAAGACAGAACACATTACTGATCAATATCAGCCCCTGTGGACTATGGGAAGGCAGGCAGCTCCAGGGTCCTTCCCACCCTTCCACCCCTACACCAAACCCTCCTTACTTGAGCACCTCTTCTCGACACTGTTTTTGGGGTGCGAAGCAGGCGATGGCCCAGACTTTGATCTCAATCCCATTGTAGAACTGTTTCCCCCGCATGTCCCAGACACCCTGATTGGGTGTGGCAATGGCCCGGTTCTGGGGATAGGTAGAGGGGGCGCCCAGGTGAGCCTCAGTAGAGTCAGGTGGGTAGGGGAGCAAAAGCCCCTGGCTATACAACCCAACCACCCCCATATGCCCCGAGATGTTGTCTAGCCCTGACCCTGCTCACCCGGCCGCCGTACTGCAAGATGGGCGCCGGCAGCACTCGCCCTGTCACCTCCGTCATGTCATCCTTCACTTTGATCCCAAATTCCTGGATGTAGGGATCTAAGTTGTAGCTGGCATTCTTCATCTGCAGGACAAAAGAGAGCAATCTTAGGAGAGCAGGAGCTTGGCAATACTGCTCACCCTCTGGGTATCAAGGAGAGAACCCTAAGGAGAAGCTGGGGTTGGTACGGAATAGTCCTAAAAAGAGAGAGGAAGTGGAAGATGAGGGAAGTGAGGGAATAACACAGCAAAGTAATACAGGAGAGAAAAAGAGACAGAAAGCAAAGTAGCTATACGGTCAAGAAGCAAAAGCAGCCTTATACAGTCCTAAGCAACAAATCTAGACTTGGGTTCTCCTGAAGGAAGGTCCTGCTGGGGTGTTAAAACATTTATGCTACCAACGGCCCCAGTGACTGAGCAAATAAGTAGGCCCACTGACCAGGCGACTGATCTCCTCCTGTCTGTCTGGAGCGGATCTAGCTGTGGCCTTTATCATGGTCGAAGTCTGGTTGTCGGTCAGCTTTTTAATACAGCGCTGCCCAGCCACAATGTTACAGACCTGAGGAAACAAGGACAGGTAGCTCTGGCTTGAGTACAGTCCACCCTGTACCCAGAGCCCCACAATAAGGAAAGATACCTTGGCTGTCAGCCATGGGGAAAGATACTGCAAAATCCTTTGTGCATACATGTATTCTCCTCTTGAGTATCACTTGATAGGTAAATTAGAAAATATTCATGTGCAATGTAAAAGGCAATTCAGGCCGGGCACGGTGGCTCATGCCTGTAATCCCAGCACCTTAGGAGGCCAAGGCGGGCAGATCACTTGAGGTCAGGAGTTCAAGACCAACCTGGCCAACCCAGCCTCCACTAAAAATACAAAAATTAGCCAGGCATGGTGGCCTGCGCCTGTAATCCCAGCTACTTAGGAGGCTGAGGAATGAGAATCGCTTGAACTGGGAGGCGGAGGTTGCAGTGAGCTCAGATCACGCCACTGCACCCCAGCCTGGGTGACAGAGTGAGACTCTGTCTCAAAAAAAAAAAAAAGGGCAATTCAACCGCTTGTGATCCAGAGCCAGATCTGGGCTCAGGTCTCATATTTTATCTATTTTTTTTTTTTCTGAGATAGAGTCTCGCTCTGTCACCCAGGCTGGAGTGCAGTGGCGCAATCTTGGCTCAGAGACATCTGCCTCCCGGGTTCAAGCAATTCTCCTACCTTAGTCTCCCAAGTAACTGGGATTACAGGCACCCACCACCACACCTGGCTAATTTTTGTATTTATTTATTTATTTATTTATTTATTTATTTTTGAGAGGGAGTTTTGCTCTTCTTGCCCAGGCTGGAGTACAATGGCACGAGCTCGGCTTATTGCAACCTTCACCTCCCAGGTTCAAGCAATTCTGCCTCAGCATTCCAAGTACCTGGGATTACAGGCATGTGCTACCATGCCCGGCTAATTTTGTATTTTTAGTAGAGATGGGGTTTTGCCATGTTGGCCAGGCTGGTCTTGAACTCCTGACCTCAGGTGATCCACCCACCTCGGCCTCCCAAAATGCTGGGATTACAGGAGTGAGCCACCACACCTGACCTTCATATTTTAAATGAGGATAATAGTAACAATCTAAGAGTTGTCTCAAGATTAAATAAAGCACTTAAAGGACTGAGTATAGTTCTGGAACACAGTAAACAATAAATTGTAGCACAGATTATTATTTACCAAAGGACCATATATAGAGCTCTTCTGAATACTGAAAAACTCAATATACACAAATTAGATTTCTAAGGCAGCTGTCCAATGGTGGCAGGTAGGCAGTTGCTCCATCCTGCAACCCATCAGGACTAGGGTTGGTTCTAAACTCCTGAGCCCCCAGCCTACATCTATCACTGTCTCTGTTGGCTGACAGTGTCCTCTGCTGGTGTGAGAAACATCCTGCCATTTACTTCATCTGTTCTGGGCCCAACGGAAAACAATAGAGATCATAAAAAGCTGTCTAGTGACATACAAGACTTCCACTCCCCAATATACTATATTCAGTATGCTGTGAACAGGAAGGCTTCTAGAATTGAGAGAGCCAGTAGGTCTGGAAATACTTCTGTTTGAAGTCCAGCTTTGCCATTTCTAGGTGATGTTACCTTAAACAGGACTCTTAACCACTCTGAGAATCTTCTTCTTTAATCTCAAACATGAGAAAAAAAAAATACACTAGCTGTCTCATGAGGTTGTTGTAAGGATTTAGATGAGATGAAATGTGGAACTTGCTCCCATAGGGCCAACATTCTTTACATACTAGTTCTCATCCTAATTCCCAGAGTTCATGGTAAACAATGGGAAGGAAAACCAGCCCAGGGTCACCTGCCTTCAAACTCCATATTCCAGAGAATAAACAAAATAGTCAATTCACTTAATGAAAATCCAAAATTATTGAAATTTGTGAGATTGCTCTCTTAAAGGTGTCTTAAAGTTGTAGCATTCTCTACAGGTGGTTACAGATACAGAATTAACACTAGCAAAAGACTAAATCAGGGATGTGGTGAAATTAGAATACTTGTACAACGCCAGTGGGAATATAAAATAGTATGGCAATTTCTCAA
Source organism: Symphalangus syndactylus (assembly GCF_028878055.3). Lineage (NCBI taxonomy): Eukaryota > Metazoa > Chordata > Mammalia > Primates > Hylobatidae > Symphalangus > Symphalangus syndactylus. The sequence continues at coordinate 141,655,748 of NC_072441.2, forward strand.
AAAATTAACCACAGAATTACCATATAAACCAGCAATTCTGTTTCTGGGTATGTACTCAAAAAAAATGAAAACAGGAACTTCAACAAATATTTGTACATCTCTGTTCACAGCAGCGTTATTCACAATAACCAAAAGGAAAAAGCAACCCAAGTATCCATGGATAGATGAATGAATAAACAAAACATGATATATACATACAACGGACTATTATTCAGCCTTAAAAAAGGGAATCCTAACACGCTACAACATGGATGAACCTTGAAGACATTGTGTTAAGTGAAATATGCCAGTCAAAAAAGGACAAATACTATGATTCTACTTATTTGAGGTACCTACAGTGGTCAAATTCATAGAGACAGAAAGTAGAATGGTGGTTGCTAGGGGTTAAAAGGAGGGAGTTGTCATTTAATGGGTATAGAGTTTCAGTGTGGAATGATGAAAAAGTTCTGGAGATTGTTCATGGTGATGGTTGTACAACTGTGTGAATGTATTTAATGCCACAGAACTATATACTTAAAAATGGTTAAAATGGTAAATTTTATATTAGTATATTTTACCACAATTTGAAAAAGACGGAAGAAGGAATGAACTGTGATTTGACATGAATAAATCATTTTGTGGACGCTCACTGACCTACATAACTATTCAAGGAAGACACAGAGGTGGACTGGAGGCACTACTTCTAGTTTCTAGTTGAATCTTCACAACTAGAAACTAGAACAACAATAATCCATATTGTTCTTCTACTTAAAATTTTCCAATGGATTCATATTATAATTAGAATAAAATCCTACCTGGCCAGAAATTACAACTCTCATTCTTTGCTGATGGGATTGTAAAATATCATAGCTACTTTGGGAAACAATCAGGCAGCTCATCACGATGTTAAACATCGGCCGGGAGCGGTGGCTCACGCCTGTAATCCCAGCACTTTGGGAGGCCGAGGCGGGCGGATCAGGTCAGGAGATCGAGACCATCCTGGCTAACACCATGAAACCCCATCTCTACTAAAAATACAAAAAATTAGCCAGGCGTGGTGGTGGGAGCCTGCAGTCCCAGCTACTCGGGAGGCTGAAGCAGGAGAATGGCGTGAACCCAGGAGGCAGAGCTTGCAGTGAGCCGAGATCGCGCCATTGCACTCCAGCCTAGGTGACAGAGCGAGACTCCATCCCAAAAAAAAGATGTTAAACATTGTTATACATTATATCACTCTTAGGTGTATATTCCAGAGAAACAAAAACTTATGTTCACACAAAAATGTGTACATCAATGTTCACAGCAGCATTATTCATGATACCCAAAAAGTAGAAACAATCCAAATGTCCATTAACTGATAAATGAATTCACAAAATATGACATATCCATCTGATGGAACGAGGATAAACCTTGAAAACATTATGCTAAATGACAGAAGCCAGTCATAAAAGGCCACATATTGTATTATTTCACATATATGATATGTCCAAAATAGGTATATCCAGAGACTGAAATTAGATTAGTGGTTACTACAGGCTCTTGGGGAGAGAACGGATGGTGAGTAACTGCTAATGAATATAGGCTTTCTTTTAGGAGTGATATGTTCTGGAATCAGATAGCGGTGATGGCTGTTGTACAATTCTGTGAATATACTAAAACTACCTAATCATTTTTAAATGGTGAATTTTATGCTATGTGAATTATATCTTGATAAAGCTGTTTTTTATTTTATTTTTTTGAGACAGGGTCTCCCTCTGTTGCTCAGGCTGGAATCCAGTGGCACAATCACAGCTCACTGGGTTCAAGCAATGCTTCCACCTCAGCCTCCCAAGTAGCTGGGACCACACCACACCTGCAGTCAAGCGATCCTCCTGCCTTGATCTCCCAAAGTGCTGGGATTACAGGTATAAGCCATCACAGCCAACCTGGATAAAGCTTTTCCAAAAAACAATAATAAAATGCCACGTGGTTTCAACAGGCTATATTATTTGACCCTCTACAGAATCATCTCCTACTACTTTTCCCCTCACATAATACATTCTAGCCACCATAGCCTTCTGTCTATCCCTCAAAAAGATCCAAATTCTCTTCTGCTTTAGAACTTTGTACTTCCTCCTGCCTGGAAAGCTCTTCTCTCAGGTTGTTACAAGGTTGATTCTATGTCATAATTTGGGATTTAGCTCAAATGTCTCCTAAAAGAGGACTTCCCCAACAACTAAAATAGCTCTCTACCCTCTTCCTCCCTTACTTCTATCCCCTTAACCTATTTTATTATTCTTATAGCACTTATCACCATCTGAAACTACCTTATGTGTTTATCAACTTATTGTCTATCTCCCCCTTCTAGAATGTAAGCTCCATAACAGCTGGGACCTTGTCTGTCTTGTTAATCTTCATGTTCCTAGCACCTAAGAGTATATGACACATAGTAGGAGCTCAATAAATATATGTTAAATAAGCAACAACAGAAATCAAGGTCTAAGTCATAACATAAATTATACCCTTTGGAAACTACTGTTTAAATAGAAATAATGTTAATTTGCTAACAAATCTCTGCTTACAGTAAATATCAGCTAATATCTACTTAGCTAAGATTGTCCCTAAAGACCTCTGTTTATACCTCAGTGAACATGTTGCCTTCACGTGCATCAGTAGCTATTAACCAAGTCAGAGTTCTTGGTTTTGGGGATCTCTTCTCCCTTCAGCCTAACTCCCTCAGATTAGTTCTGAAATCCTAGAAGCTCACCAGAAGACTAGAGCTTTGGTCTGGGCTATCTGACTTCTGCTGTTGGATAAAAGTAAGAGGGTAGGCCAGGTGTGGCAGCTCATGCCCGCAATCCAGCACTTTGGGAGGCCGAGGCAGGCAGATCACTTGAGGCCAGGAGTTTGAGACCAGTGTGGCCAACATGGTGAAACTCCATCTCTACTAAAAACACAAAAAAAGCTTATCTGGGCACGGTGGCGCACACCTGTAATCCTAGCTACTGGAGGCTGAGGCATGAGAATTGCTTGAACCTGGGAGGTTGAGGAGGTTACAGTGAGCCGAGATGGTGCCACTGCACTCCAGCGAGACTCTGTCTCAAAAAAACAAAAAAGAAAAAGAGGGTAGTCTAGTATAGTGCTTCTCCAACGTTAATGTACATCCCCTTTGGATCTTGTTAAAGGACAGATTCTGGCTGGGCGTGGTGGCTCACACCTGTAATCCCAGCACTTTGGGAGGCCAAGGTGGGCGGATCACCTGAGGTCAGGAGTTCAAGACCAGCCTGACCAACATGGAGAAACCCCATCTCTACTAAAAATACAAAATTAGCTGGGTGTGGTGGCGCATGCCTGTAATTCCAACTACTCAGGAGGCTGAGGCAGGAGAATCACTTGAACCCGGGAGGTGGAGGTTGCAGTGAGCCAACATCATGCCATTGCACTCCAGCCTGGGCAACAAGAACAAAACTCCGTCTCAAAAAAAAAAAAAAAAAAAAAGATTCTGATCCAGTCGGTATGGGTGGAACCTGAAATCTAAATTTTAAGCAAGCTCTAAGGTAATGCCTATCCTGTTGGTACACAAGACCACACTTTTTGAGTAGCACTGGACGAGACAATGAAGCAGTAGGCAGTAGTTTCTCATTCAATATTTTGGCTAGTATATACCAAACAAAATATAGCCTAGTGATTCTGTATTTGTATTCTATAACTTAGCGTTAGTTACTATTCCTTCTCCAGTTGCAGAATTCCAAAGGTCTACTGACTTATAAAAGTATGACAATCTTGGGGCTAAAACTTTTTCAAAAGGAACACATTAATCCTTGGAGAAACATGATTTACATTATAGGTAATATTTATCACCAGTTTGTGTAGAATAAGGTACACTTATATCTTCAGGTCACTTAGGATCCCAGCTCTAAACAACAGGGGAAGAGAAATTAAGAGAACATGAGTGTGGGTATCTAAAATCTCTGTCCTGTACGAACTAATTACTTATTAAACAGTAAATTCAGCTTGTCTCTGCCTGGCAGCCCTGAAAGAACATGAGAGTAGGATGGGGGTAAGGAAACAACTTGGCAGGTAAGAATGAGGCCTCTATTTCACAGGAGAACTACCTCATACCTTCTCAGAATGTCAATTTTCCAAAATGCAAAATGAAAGAACAGACATCTGATGATCAGCATGCAGGTATATACAATGCCTATTCCCCAGCCATTACTTGGCAATCTCACCTCTAGGGGAAGGTAGGTATGCTTTTGTTCCTGGCCAACTTGTAGGCAGGGCAGATGGGGATACTTGAGCTGAAGGTTATATTTCTGCTTGAAATACTGTGCCACTGTGCACTCCACAGTCTGTCCACTCTCCAGCTGTAAGGGGAATCTGTTCGGAAGAAGGGAAGGAAGGCGGTGTCATAACCCAGCATTCAGTCCCACTTCTCTAGACCCACAACCATGGAAGCCTCAGACTTTTTCCTTTTTTATTTGGCCCCAATATGATGTGCAGGAAGGAAGTCCCAGACTTTGCTTCATCCTATCCAACTTCTTTGAGCATTGCCACTCATGGGAAAACGGGACATACAGGGCTCCAAGAGAGAAGCCAAAGGTTTGAAAAGCAAGTTCCACAAAAGTGAGGACACTAACTGACTCATTTATTTCCAATGTTGAGCATAAAGCCTGACACAGAGTAGACACTCATAACAATTAGTATAGCCTAAGGTCAAGAATGGGAATGGAATCAATGACAGCTTCCCCAAGGAGCCTAGCTTTTTTTTTTCAAGAGAAAGAATTTGAGAGAGATTTTAACATTTGCCTAACCCTAACAGGAATCAGAGAACACACTTGCTCTCAAGTAAAGAACCAAAGAGGCAAGGAGATCAAGAAGGTAAAAATGGTAGGGATAATATCAACAGATCAGAGAAGGTTGAGAAAGGATGCCAAATTCCCACAGCTTATCTTCAAAAACAGGGCCAGTCCCCAAGGCTCATTCTCAAGGCCAGTGGGGGAGGAAGGGAGGGAAAGATAGTGAGTTTTAAATCTCAGCCCTTCTCCACCAACAAAGTATGACTCAGCACCCCTGCCAACTTACGTCTGATGGCTAGCAGGGCGACGGGTAACATTACACACGCGGTACTTCCTCTTCATCTGTCCACAGTGGGTGACTTCCACCTTCAGGCCTGAGATACACACACTGCTTGTCAGGGCTAAAATAGGTTGCTCACATGCCCAGGCTTGGTCTCTCCCGAGCATACCCCAAGGGGATTTCCTCTTAGGGCTAAAGTGGCGCTGTTTCCCATCCCCTCCTGTTGGGTCCTCACCCTTGATCTCCTTGGTGAAGCGAACGCGCTGAGAGTCCGTGAGGGGCTTGGGCTGCTCATCTATGTTCCTGATGTCCAGCACCTCACACATGAACTCAATCACTGGCTGTGCCTTATAGAAGGCAGTGGCTGAGACTGTGGGGACAGGGTAAAGATAGCTCAGCTCAGGTTCTGTCTTCCACAATACATGGAGGCACAGCAATTTATACCCTCTTCCTTATAGGGCATTGGGATGGGGGAAGGGGGTGCCAGGGCTGTAGGAATTAGACTAGGAGTGTGGTTGCAGAGCTGGGAGGGATGAGGCTGGGAGTGTGGTCACTGGACTTGGGGTGCCCCTGGCTCCATAGCTCTCCCCACTCACCATCAATGTTGAGCATCATCTTCCACATGGCAGGGCGCACAGACTGGTGAAAGCCGAACCAGACCTCGCGCCCACCCCCCAGCGGGTGGTAGTAGCCCTCAGGCGGTGAGAAGAAGGAGCGGCCCACAGGGGTGTACCTGGCAGGGACAGGCAGAGAACTGGTCCCTCGGGCACAGGCCCCCACCCTGTGAGGCATCCTGGGCACGGAGGAGCCCTGGCCTGAAAGGCAGGACACCGGGGCTTTAATGCCAGCTCTGATGCTTTACTAGTTGTATGACTGACCTTGTGCAAGTTTCTACCTTCTCTCTGCCCTGCAGGGACAGATGGGATGAGGCCCAAAGATATCTAAGAAGTTCAGGGCCAGGGCTTTAAACCATCTAAATATAAATACACACTTGCCTGGCAAGTGGTAGGGCTTCAAATAATTTTTTTTTTAATGGCACACTGTGGGACCTTAACATGTGCTCCCCCTCCTCCCCTGACAGCAGTTCTGCCAACACTAGTAGCCCAGATACTAACTACACCCAATACCTCATGGATGCCAGGTGCCTCATGGCCACATCCAGGGCTTGCACAGACTCCAAGGGAACAGGGATCTGGCCGCTGACCAGGGCCTCATGCAGCATTCGCCAGCTCACAATGGCTAGCCACTTGATGGAGACCTTAAAGATTCGATCCTTCCCTTCCCCAGGGATTGTCACCTCAAAGTCGACCTTCAGGAGGGTGAAAGAAAGGGGTGAAGGATTGCCATTGCTCTGCAAGAATGACCCCGAACTCCATGGATTTGCTGAGAACATGTTCCTCAAGTTGATAGGGGCTCATAATGAAAATCCAGAGTAAGTTCAGCCCCTTAGGTTCTAGCCACCTTGGCTCAGTGCTTCTGTTCCTCTCAACTATCTCTCAGCCTAGCAGGAAGTCCTTTAGGTCTATTTTAAGTCTAATCTCAATCTGTTTAGGACACGGACAGGCACATGATAGACTAAATAAACATCAGCACCTACCCACCCCTCACCCTAAAACATACTTTCTCAGCACAAAAGATGAAAAGGATCTCTGGATCACCAGACTCCAAAGAGGCTTACATGAGCTTGGTTCTACCCCAGACCCCTGACACAGGCCTAGCCTGACTCCCAACCTTACCCGTTCGTTGCCAATGGGCAGTGCTGTGACAGTGTAAATGTTCTTCTTTCCATCATACACAGGCTTGCGATCACCAAAGATCTGAGGCTTGAAATGCTGGACCATGTATTCCACCACTTCCCTGTGGGGGATAGGAGTGGCCTGTGGAAGCTGAGAGACTACCACCACTTCAAGATTTTGGAAGTAATTCAAAGTCCAGGCAACGTCCCATCTATTATACTCACTCCTAACATCTACTCTACGACAGTGCTTCTCAAACTTTAACATTCCTATGAATCACCTGGAGATTTTATTAAAATGTAGCTTCTGATTCAGCAGGTCTAGAGTCAAGCCTGAAATTCTGCATTTCTAGCATGCTCCTAAGTGACACTGCTGGTCCTCAGATCACCAAGGCTGTGATGGACCTGAAAAAGTGGTGTGAGTGCTTTCTGAGAAGAGGGGGAGGCTAAAGGGAGAAAAGCCTGACTCCAGGGTCTATCAAGAATCAAGAATAGGGCTAAGTATGGTGGCTCACACCTGTAATCCCAGTACTTTGGGCAGCCAAGGCAGGAGGATCACTTGAGCCTAGGAGCTCAAGGCTAGACTAGGCAACAGAGTGAGACCGCATCTTCTACAAAAAAATAAAATGTTTTTAATTAGCTGGGTATGGTGGCATGTGCCTATAATCCCAGTTGCTTGGGAGGCTGAGGCAGAAGGATCACCTAAGGCTGGGAGTTTGGGGTTACAGTGAGCTATAATCACACCACTGCACTCCAGCCTGGGGGACACAGTGAGACCCTGTCTCAAAAAAAAAAAAAAAAAAAAAGAATGGCCAGGTGCAGTGGATCATGCCTATAACCCCAGCACTTTGGGAGGCCAAGGCGGGCAATTCGCTTGAGCTCCCAAGGTTGAGACCAGCCTGGGCAACATGGAGAAACTCCATCTCTACAAAAAAAACAAAAATTAGTCAGGCATGGTGGTGTGTGCCTATAGTCCCAGCTACTCAGGAGGCTGAAGTGGGAGGATCACTTGAGCCTGAGAGGCAGAGGTTGCAGTGAGCTGAGATCATGCCACTGCACTCCAGCCTAGGCAATAAAGCAAGACTCTGTCTCAAAAAAAATAAAAAAAAAATTAAAACGAAACAAAACAAAAAAATCAGGAACAGAATCTAGGCTGCTCCAATCTAATCCGAGATCTGATAAGCAAAAAAGGTAGAAGAGATGTGAACTGGAATAAGAATAAACTGTGGAAGAAAAATCTCATCTCTTCCATCTCTCTGAAGCACTTAGTCTCACCATCCTATTTTTTCTCCATTACCATCTCTTACTTCCTGACCTCTGAAACTTAGACCCCAGGGTGTCCATTATTCCTTCAAAATTCCAGTTTATCTAACCAACTGACCTTCACACTTTCTAAATCAAAGTTCCTGAATACTACTGGATAACTCAAAATGGTACATTAGAAGCAACTGTGATCATATGGTTTCAATCTCAATTAGGCTTCAGTGCTGCCTAGCAATCTTTTTCACGTCCCTGATTACTTCTATCCCTCGTACACTATGTAGACCATGTAGAACTTTCTCCACTAGCCTCTAACTCCAGAACCCATACTTGTCTCCTATCAGGAAGCAGCTCTAATATTGAAAAAGGCAGAGGATAGTAGGCAAGGCCACCCTCGAGTTTCCAGACATATACACAAACATATTTATATGTGTGTGCAACAATTTTTCTCCTTTCTTCTTACACTCAAAATGCCCCTTCCATGTATTATTTTTAAACATATGAAAATATATTCAACTTCACTTATTAGAAAAATACAATTTAAAATTAGACCAAGATCAGAATGCCAAAGATCAAAAAAATCTGAAATATTAGACTGGTGCAGGTATAGGAAGAGACACTCTGATGCCTTATTAATGGGAGTATAAGTTGATACAACTTACCTTTAAAAACAAGTTGCAATATCTGAAAACTCTGAAATGTATTAGGCCAACAGTTCCACTCCTAGCAATTTATCCTACAAATACACTCATATTTGAGTGCAAAAATGAGTCTATATATAATATTCAACAGTTTCATTTTTGTAGCAGAATTTAGACTCAAATGTTCCTCAATAGATTTATTACATAAGTTATATTACAGCCACTCAACCTATGCAAAAGAATGAGGCAGATCCATATGTGCTGGTATGTAATATCTTCAAAAATATATTGTTAAGTGGAAAAATGCAAAGTACAGAACAATGTATAAAGAACTCTAAGTTTTGGGTGTTTAAAAATGTTATATGTGCATATATGCCTGTATATACGTAGAAAAGTATCTGGAAGCATATTCAAGAATGGTAACAACTGGCCGGGCACGATGGGTCATGCCTGTAATCCCAGCACCTTGGAAGGCTGAGGCAGGCAGACTGCTTGAGGTCAGGAGTTTCAGACCAGCCTGGCCAACACAGTGAAACCCTGTCTCTACTAAAAATACAAAAATTAGCCAGGCGTGGTGGTGGGTGCCTGTAATCCCAGCTACTAGGGAGGCTGAGGCAGGAGAATCGCTTGAACCCAGGAGGCAGAGGTTGCAGTGAGCCAAGATCACGCCACTGCACTCTGGCCTGGATGACAGAGTGAAACTGTCTCAAAAAAAAAAAAGAATGGTAACAATTGGTCAGGCACGATGGCTCACGCTTGTAATCCCAATACTTTGGGAGACCTAGGTAGGCAGATCACTTAAGGTCAGGAGTTTGAGACCAGCCTGGTCAACATAGTGAAACCCTGTCTCTACTAAAAATACCAAAAAATTAGCTGGGTGTGGTGGGGGGGCACCTATAGTCCCAGCTACTCAGCAGGCTGAGGCAGGAGAATGGTTTGCTTGTCATCCCAGCTACATGGGAGGCAGAGGTACGAGAATTGCCTGAACCTAGGAGGCAGAGGGTGCAGTGATCTGAGATGGCGCCACTGCACTCCAGCCTGGGCGACAGAGGGAGACTCCGTCTCAAAAAACAAACAAACAAAAAAAGGTAACAATTAATGGTACTGGGGGACTAGAGACCAGGATAGTAAGGAGACATTTTTCACTATCATTCTTTTTGTAATATTTGAATTTTTTAATATTATACATATAATTTTCAAATAATAAAATTAATTAATTAAAGAAATACCACAGATGCCGGGCACGGTGGCTCACGCCTGTAATCCCAGCACTTTGGGAGGCCGAAGTGGGCAGGTCACCTGGGGTCAGGAGTTAGAGACCAGCCTGGCCAACATGGTGAAACTCCGTCTCTACTAAAAATACAAAAAAATTAGCCAGGCATGGTGGCAGATGCCTGTAATCCCAGCTACTCAGGAGGCCGAGCCAGGACAATTGCTTAAACCTGGGAGACAGAGGTTGCAATAAGCTGAGACCGCGCCATTGCACTCCAGCCTGGGCAACAAGAGCAAAACTCCCTCTCAAAAAAAAAAAAAAAAGGAAATATCACTTCCTCTAAATAAGGCTAATCCCTCCAACTGTGCATCCTACAATGTCCTTCTGCCTCATCAAGGACATCCCATTCATTTCTCCCCTCTGTCCCATACCTTTAACCTCTCCCTCTTTACTAGCTCCTTCTCCTTAATCTGTAAACATACCCATATCTCATTCTTTAAAACTCTTTATTCATTCAACTAATATTGAAATGTAGTAGGCACTGTACTTATGTCTTAACTCAATGTCGTTAGATTAACTAGATCAACTACTTTCTGCTGAAATTGCTCTGGCAAAAGCCACTAATAATCTTCCAATAACGATGTCCAATTGGACTATTTTTCAGCATTTATCCTACTTGGCATCTCCCTCTCAAAAACTTCCTTAGATTTGGTGATAATACCCTCTACTGGTTTTTCTTTTACCTTTCTGGCCCCTCTTTCAAGGTTGGTGTCTTTCAGATTTGGTGGCTTAGGTGTGCATCACTTACCGGTTGACTCTACGGGGACACTTATCTGGCTTGATGTCCACCTCGTAGTGGTACACGTCGATCTTAGGGATGTCCACCTCAAAGTAATTGGCCAGGAGCTTGATTGGTTTCCCCACAGTGCCAATGCCAGGCCGGCGAGGTGCCTGGAACACCTGCTGCAGGGGGGGCAGGTAAGCGCCCGCAGCTACAAGACAAAGAGGCTGGTGAGGGTAAAGTCTGGCAATCTCCTAACTACTCTTATCAGAGAAGGAACAAGGCCTCCCAGAAAAGGAACAAGAGAGTATAGAGAATGCCTCTTTCCTGCTACCCAACCCAGCCAAGGGCTTCCAGGGGACATCTCAAGTTCATCTGTGTGTGTGTGTGTGTGTGTGTTTTTTTTTAATCTCTCTCCAGTTAGGAAAATTATCCTTATCGTCTATTTTTAATTAAGTTAATATATAAGTAGCTATTGCATGTTAAGCAGAGAGACTAAATCTGGCTCCTAGTAACAAAACCCTTTCTTTCTTCTACTAGAGTAAGACACTTGCCTCCACCAGGTATCTAGCAGACCAATAATTTCTATTCTCTGCCAGCCAGATGCTCACTCCATTCGTCACCATGCTGAATACAAAATGGCATAACCTTGATGTTCCTTTATAGGTGGGCAGGAAGAAGATCCAGAGAAGGCCAGGCTGGGGAGGGCAGGGTCAGTGTTTGAGGCAGGATTAAGGCAACTGAATGGCGAGAGTTGGAGAAAGGGAAAAGGAGAAAAGGCTCAAAGGATAGAGTTTGGAGACTAAGGAAAAGAGAAAGGGGGTTGGAGAAGAGGACAGAGCTGGAGGTCACAATAGAAAAAGGCCAGGAGAAAGAGAAGGCTGGAGTCAAGGGGTGGGGCAAAAGACGTTAGGGTTGGAAGCTCAGGCATGAAGAAACAAAGCGGCAACCGGGGAGACAATGATTAAAAAAAGCTCGAATAAAGAAAGAACTAACGGGTTTGGGAAGAAGAGGTGGCAATTAGAATGCTGGAGAAGAGACACTGGCTCTGGGAATAACACAAGATTCTCTCCATGCCCCACAGATCCTTCCACACAGAAGGTCCAGACAGCAGCAGAAGAGATCAGTTTCAAGACAGAGAGGGCCCTTGGGAAAGGGATAGGGTAGGGCCAGATCCAGCTCCTTTATCCTCTTTTGCCAGTCTGGCTGCTTGCTGTCTCCAGTCTTATTTTCTAGCTTGGAGGGAAGAGAGAAAAAAAGGGAATAATATGCTACTATTGTTCTTGGTAGTAGAGAACCAGCCCAGGTGGGAGAAGAGAGGGATAAACCAGCCCAGAACCTCCCATTACCAGACCTCTGCTTTCACAGTCAGACAAGCTGGGGGGATGGGGCATATCCTCAGCTGGGGGTCAGGAAGAGGTCAGAACCATTCATGGGAGGGGCAGCTTCCCAGAGCTAAGCTGCTCTGTTTCCCTCTAACCACCTGTCAAGCCCAGTCCCACTCTGCAGACAGGGAAATGAAGGCCCAGCCTGGATGGAAAAGGTCTTCAGAACTCAGCTACGTGGGGAAGTGAAAACCTATCTACTAGCGCCTGGCTGCCTACCTGAGAAAGTGCTGGACAGAAATTGCACACAAGCTCACAGACAGACAGACACACATTCCCATCACACACATCCAAACACACACTGAGACCTTGGCAGTTTACACTTACACACATATCCTTCACTGCCCTACACTGAGTTCTTCAAAGGCAGGGACTACATCTGCCTTGGTCACTGCTTAATCTCCAGTGTCTGGCACACACACAGGAAGTATTCAACATACTGATATGAAATGAATGAACAAACATATCCATAGACACACCACAAAAACACACAGCACACAAACACACGAACACCTACAATTGCCCAGAAACAATTATAAACACTACACAAGACAAACATACACGTTTGTGGGTGTAGTCAGTAAGAGACATCCTTTCGCTCCCCAAGTTCTTATATTTCATTCACCTTCTTCCCCTCTCAGACTGAATAATCATTTGGGGCCTTGGGAAAAAGATAACCCCGAGAGCTGGGGGGGCTAGTTAGAAATGATGGGGGATGGGACAGACACTTTAGCCTCAAAGCCTTCTCTTCCCCAGAAACCCGACTACATACCACACATAGCCTTAGAGCACCTTCCTCTCCAAAGAGGCTTTGGGAAAACAGGGGAGCCCACACCCCCACTTCATCTCCAAACTAGGAAAGACAGCAGGAAGCAGGAACCTCTCTCCCATTCCATCCCCCTGAAAGCCTAACAACAGCACAGTCTCCTCCCCGCCCCCCTTACCCCAGCTTTTAGTCTGAGAAAGGGAGACACTTCCCTACAGACCCAGACAGGGACAGACGGCCACTTTGTGATGCAGATGAGGGCCCCAGCACAGAGGACAAAGCTTGGGCCTAGGGGGAAAGGGGCGGGGCCCTTCTCTTCAGACAAAAGCAAAGAGGGAGGGGCCCTGAAAAGGACACTCCCCCTCCCCCATCCCCAAGGAGCCCAGAGGAGGAAAAGTAACAGAGCTGAAAGCCCTGGCTCAGGATTCCTTTCTTGCAGTTCTGAGGCCCACACACCTCCCAAGGAGCCAGACTGCCTATTCAAAAGACACAAATTCAAGGTTAGGTTAGGTTAGGTTAGCTGGTGGGCAAGCAAAGACTAACAGGCCAATCTCTCCAAAAAGGATCTGTCCCATGTGAGTATACACTTTATTAAATATCCACATACGTGCGTAACCATTTATGTTCACACCTGAATGTGATTTGATTTAATTAATAAACATGTATTCTGTGCCAAGGCCTATACACTAGGCACTTGCTAGTTCTACAAATAAACCAGACACTGCTTCTACCCTCAGGGAGCACCCAGTCCAGTGTATGTGCTTGGAACACACCTGAGCACAGAAGGCAGACCTGGGCATAAGCCCAGTGAGGCTAGCAACAATGCTTTAGTTTTTGGGGGGTTTTTTGTTGTTGTTTTTTACGCAACACTTTAGTTTCATGTATTATGTCCTCAGGCCACCTTGGGACACCACTCTAACTTCTTACAAGAGAACAGTCCGGGCCTAGGAAGGAGGTAGTTATGGGGTCCCTCAATCTGCAGCTTCCAGACTGAATCTCAATTATACCCTTTACTGAGGCAAAGCCTGTTCTATTAGGCTTTTCCCAAGGCTATGGCTGACTCCAAACAGCAGGTTCTAGCTCTTTTCCTAGCTTATTTTTTGTAACAAATTTTTAAAAAGTCAATTTTTCATCACTCCAGAGCCTATTAGGAATTCATCAGGATAAAAATCATTAGTCTAGAATGGGTACCAGCAACCAGCAATCCATGTGGGCCTCAATGACCTACCCCACTACTCTAGTTCATGGGTTGTTGGAAATAGTCCCCAGCCTTGAAAAACAGGAGTTCCTGGGATGGAGAGAGGGGCCTGACAGAGAGGAAGTACTCAAGTCAGTTGCTCCCTGCTCTTATCCTTAGGACTACACAGTCTATACAAGGTTGGTTGTTAGGGGGAAAACAGTCACTAAGTACTTAGAGATCACTAAATGGATAACTTGAGTGAGGTGTTAGGAGCTATTTCCTTGGGAGGGTGGAAGGGAGTTAGGTCTGCTACAAAAAAACAAAATAATTCCACTAGGAAGGTAATGAAGTTCATGTCCCAAATGGAAATTTGATTCTCATCCCCAGACCAAATGTAAGGAAGTGGTGAGAGATGACCTGAAGGATTCCCAGGTCCAGGCTCCTCGTCCCATCACAGGGCAAGACACTTAAGACACAAGAGGTATCACCACCCCACAGTCCATCCTAAGAACTCCAGTTTTCTTGAGGCAATCCTGCCTCAGTTTATCCTCTGTTCCTGTGTCTTTTCCTCCTCATTGCCTGCAAATAAGAAGTTAAGACTATCACCTAGGCCTCAGCAGGGAGAAGGTTATAAACTCCCCATCCTCCAGCTTGTTTGTAGGGTTTAGATCTTGACTCTAAACACAGCCCTGACAGTTTCTGGGGAGTGGGGAGAGGAAAATGGAAAGATATCCATAGAAGACAGGAGCCATGAAAATATTAAGAAATATTGGAATAAATGTCATCAACGTAGAGTGTAACCTTAACAGACAATTCATTGGAAAAGGTCATTATCTTTGGATTAAAAGCCCCCATCTCTACTCAGTATTGGAGCAGAAACTTGCAAACCAAGCAGACAACTCCTTCCAGGTAGCCCCTGCCCTGTCTTTGATTCCTCCGTAACCAATACCTTTCCTAAGGCCTATCTTCAGGAGGACCCACCCCCAGAACCCATTGCTTCGGTCCCAGCCTTTCCTGTGGCAGAAAAATGCACTTTGGCAGCTTCCCTCAACCCATTCTTAGCAAACTGTGACTGAGGGCCAAGTATAAGAGCCCCTAAAATGGGGGAGGGGACCATAACCATTTGCACTCTGCCAGCATAACCTAAGAGAGAATGCACCCCATCAGCGCGCTCCTTTTTCCAAGCCAAACGGGGCGGGGGGCAGGGGGCAGGGGGCAGGGGGCGGGTGGAGAGGTGGGGGTATTCGGACAGCCACGCCCCCACCACGTCGGGCAGCCCCTTCCAGCTGCCACCTCCGCGCATGCTCCAGAGCCTCCGCTCCGACTCCCCAGACCCACGGGGGGGAATCCCGGGACTGGGTCCCCACCCACCGCCCCCTGACCCTCGCCCTCGCGTCAGACCCGGTGGGGCGGAGCTCACAGTCCAGCTCTGGCGCCTTCTCCCAAGAGACGTTAGACTATTCCAGCCCAGCGGAGCCCCCGCCCCCAGCATGCGGTAGCTCCAGGCCCATCTGTGTCGCCCCCTCCTCTCCTGGACACCTGGAGCCCGTCCCCTGCCACCTGCCGGGCCTCTCCGTAGGCCTCCACGGATGTCTGGGAGTCCTTCCGTGCGTGCAGGCCCTTCTCCCAGATTACTTCCAACCCGCAGGACTGTATACAGCCTCCTTGGACAAACAGCCCCCATCTCAGGGCTCTCTTCACATGGTTCTCCCCCGGAACTGCACATAGCCTCCTTCAAACTGGGCCCCCACCGTGGGAGAGCCCTTCTCCTCACTCAGGAGCGCTTCCCTCACTTGGAAACCACGCTTTTCAAGCGGGAGCCCCCAGTCCTTGGAGCATGCACCGTTCCGCCTCCTGGGGGCCCTTACCTGCTCCCGAGGGTCCCGCTTCCATCCCATATACCCGTGCGGAGGTCAGGCGGCCCGGAGACTGTGAAGTCCAGCGTGAGGGGCCTAGGTACCCCGCACTCTCGCTGCTCGGGTTCCCGGGCCGGGCTCGGCTCCCTTACCAAGCCCGGCCGCTCGCGCCGCCGCCCCCGCAGCCTCCGTTGCCGCCGCCGCCGCGGAGCCTGCAGCAGCTCCCACTGCGAGCGCCCGGCCAGCTGCCAGTGCGCAGGCGCGACCGCCGGGCCCAGGGGGCGGACCGGAACGAGTCAAGCAGGGCGCTCCGACGGCAACAAAGGCCAATGGAGAGGGGCGGGGGCACCGGGGACCCAAGGCAGCGGCCCCTGGCGGTCACCCGTCGCCATGCAGCCCGGCGGGAGGGCGCCGGTGGAGGTGCCTTGGAACCGCGCAGTGGTGTAAGTGGGGTAGGGCGAAGGGACATCCCGCCACAGCAGCCTTCAGCCCTGTGTCTTTTCCCCAAATAGGTCCCTCCAAACCTACACACAGCCCCCGCCTGTCGCACCAAGCTGCGCGCACACATTATGGGAACCCCACCTCATTCCCAGACCCCCTGGCACTCCAGCGCCCAGGGGCCCTGCCTCCCACTTCTCCTCCCAATCACCCTCATCCTTCAAGCCTTGGCTGCAAAGCGACTGCCTCCACGAAGTCTTTCTCCGTCCCTAGTCACTGAACTCACTGACGCCACCCCCTCTTCCAGGCCGTGTGCTGGACGCTGAGGCCACAGATAAGTAGAGACCCTGCCTACCCTGGAAGATGTCACAGTTTGAACTTAAGTGCCGCTACAGAGCTCTATCTGCCGGACCTGGGAAGCACCGCCTCCACTTTCTCATCTACAGCTCATGCCTGAACTCTGTCAATCAGCTTCTGCCCTCACCACGTCACTTAAATGACTTTTGGGGTTGAAATCCAACGGATACTTTTCAATTATTTCTCTGCAGCATCTGTCACTGTGCCTCTACTTCCCTTCTGAGCCTTCTCCTTGGCTGCAGCATCTTCTGCAGTCTTCTATTGCCTAAGTCCTTTTCAGTCTTTTTAAAGGGCCCCTTTTGCTTTTGCCTCATTAACTGTTCACTGTAGTTCCAAACCCAGCTCTCTTCTCATTCCACTCTCCCCTTGAAGGTCTCATCCACTCTTACGGCCCAACTATCCTTCCAAATCTCTGTTTCCAACCATGTCTCAGACTCACATTTCCAAGTGTCTGCTGGACAGCTCCACCTGGATATCCTACCAGCACTTCAAATTTAAGAAGTCCAAACCAAACACTTTATCTTTCACTCACAAACATACTTGCCCTGTGCTTCCTATCTCGGTGAATAGCGCCTTCATGTCAGAAATGACAGTTCCTCTATCCCTTGTTCTTTCCATCTATTCAGCTGTTCACCACGTGTTGACACGTTTACCTTCTGAACTGCTCTCACATGATTCGCTGCCATTCTGATGGTTTCTTATGCTGGTGCAGACCCTTATCATATCTTGCCAGAAGTATCACAACCACTTCCTTGCTAGTTTCAAAGTTTCTGGGAACTCCCATTCTCCCTCCTATTCGGTCTGGTGCAGTGATAGGTGGGGTAAGAAACCCAGCTCAAACATCACTTTCCCATAAACTCACACAAATTTTTGATGCCTGCTTTACACTAGATGCCATGCAGAGGCTGGGAACTTAATGGGTGGACCATAACCAGTCCTTACTCATAAGGAGATTAATTTCTGACACTTATACCATGCCTTGCTTCTAGAGGTTCTCAAACAGCAACCATCAGAATCACCTGGAAAGCTTGTTAAAACTTGGATTGGTGGCTGGGCGCAGTGGCTCATGCCTGTAATTCCAGCACTTTGGGAGGCCGAGGTGGGTGGATCACCGGAGGTCAGGAGTTCAAGACCAGCCTGGCCAACATGGTGAAGTCTCGTCTCTACTAAAAATACAAAAAATTAGCCAGGTGTTGTGGCAGACACCTGTAATCCCAGCTACTCAGGAGGCTAAGCCAGGCGAATAGCTTGAACCAGGGAGGGGGAGGTTGCAGTGAGCTGAGATCACGCCATTGTACTCCAGCCTGGGCGACAAGAGTGAAACTCCATCTCAAAAACAAAAAACAAACAAACAAACAAAAAACTTGGATTGATAAGCCCTGCCTCTAGAGTTTTCGATTCAGTAGGTGTTGGGTGGGACCCAAAAATGTGCATTTCTAACAAGTTTCCAGATAAGGCTGATAATGCTGCCAATCTGGGGACTATGAGAATTACTGCTCTACATTCGAAGTAGAGGTGAAGAACAAAGACTCTGGAGCCAGACTGTCTCGGTTTCAATACTGGCCCTGCATTTACTTACTAGACATGTAATATTGGGCACATTATTTAACTTCTCTGTGTCTCAATTTCCTCCTCTGTAAAATGGCAGTGGTAATAGTACCTACCTCATTCGGCTGTTGTGAAGATTAAATGAGTTAATACATAAAAACACTTCAGTGGCCGGGCGCAGTGGCTCACGCCTGTAATCTCAGCACTTTGGGAGACCAAGGCGGGCAGATCACCTGAGGTCAGGAGTTCAAGACCAGCCTGGCCAACATGGTGAAACGCCATCTATACTAAAAATACAAAAATTAGCTGAGCATAATGGCACACGCCTGTAGTCCCAGCTCCTCAGGAGGCTGAGGCACAAGAATCGCTTGAACCCAGGAGGCAGAGGTTGCAATGAGCCAAGATCATGCCACTGTACTCCAGCCTGGGCGACAAAGCAAGACTCCATCTCAAAAAACAAAAAACAAAACGAAACAAAAACACTTTAGAACAGTGCCTGAAAACAATGCAAGCAAAGTATCAGCTGCTATCATAATCATTACTTGCCTCTCACACTATATTCTTTTTTTGAGACAGGGTCTTACTCTGTTGCCCAGGCTATAGTGCAGTTGCACAGTCTGGACTCTGCAGTCTCCACCTCTCAGGCGCAAGTAATTCTCCCACCTCAGTCTCCTGAGTTGCTGAGACTACAGGCACATGCCACCACGCCTGACTTTTTTTTTTTTTTTTTTTTTTTTTTTTTTTTTTTTGAGACGGAGTCTTGCTCTGTCACCCAGGCTGGAGTGCAGTGGCGCGATCTCGGCTCACTGCAAGCTCTGCCTCCCGGGTTCACGCCATTCTCCTGCCTCAGCCTCTCCGAGTAGCTGGGACTACAGGCGCCCGCCACCACGCCCGGCTAATTTTTTTTTTGTATTTTTGGTAGAGACGGGGTTTCACCGTGGTCTCGATCTCCTGACCTCGTGATCCGCCCGCCTCGGCCTCCCAAAGTGCTGGGATTACAAGCGTGAGCCACCGCGCCCGGCCTCTGACTTTTTATTTATTTATTTACTTACTTATTGTAGAGATGAGGGTCTTGCTATATTGCCCAGGCTGGTCTTGAACTCCTGGGCTCAAGCAATCCCCCTGCCTCAGCCTCCCAAAGACTCTTCTTATGGAATGCTGAGGTCCCAGCTCAGTTACACTAGGGCAAAGGTCCCAGCTCAGTTACACCAGGGCAAAGGTGAGCTACCACACCTGGCTCCACACTATAAGTTCCTTAAAAACAGGGACAATATCAGATGCATTGCTGTCCTCCTTTAGTGCTTGGCACAAGCTGTGCCTAGAATGATCAGTAAATTTAGGTTTACCTGAATCAACAAGATGGCATCAAAAAGCACTCAGAAAAACTCTCTCAAAAAACTCTCAAAGGTCTCAGAAAGACCTCTGCGCTGGACCTCTGCCCTGATGTAATTGAGCTGGAACCTCAGCATTCCATAAGAAGAGTCTGACTCCCCTATTCTAAATACTCAACCTCATACTTAACTTTGTGCAAAGGCAGTAGTCACTAATCTGACCCATCTCCAAAGTGGCTAGTGAAGTCAAGCCTGGCCCCAGCCTCTTAAAGTCTTTCTGCAGAGTGCACCTATAATCAGGGAATTCACTCTCAGCTAGGCAAAGTGGCAGAGTAAAATGGAAATCCAGATAGTATTTTTCTTTTTTTTCTTTTTTTTGAGACAGAGTCTCACTCTGTCGCCCAGGCTGGAGTGCAGGGGTGCAATCTTGGGTCACTGTAGCCTCCACCTCCCAGGTTCAAGCAATTCTCGTGCCTCCGCCTCCCGAGTAGCTGGGGTGACAGGCACATGCCACCATACCCAGCTAATTTTTGCGCCATGTTGGCCAGGCTGGTCTCAAACTCCTGACCTCAGGTGATCCGCCCACCTCGGCCTCCCAAAATGCTGAGATTACAGGCGTGAGCCACTGCGCCCAGCTGCATTTTACTTTTTTTTTTTTTTTTTTTTTTTTTTTTGAGACAGAGTTTTGCTCTCGTTGCCCAGGCTGGAGTGCAATGGCGTGATCTTGGCTCACAGTAACTTCTGCCTCCCGGGTTCAAGCGATTCTCCTGCCTCAGCCTCCCGAGTAGCTGGGATTACAGGCATGCACCACCATACCCGGCTAATTTTGTGTTTTTAGTAGAAACGGGGTTTCTCCATGTTGGTGAGGCTGGTCTCAAACTCCCGACCTCAGGTGATCCACCCGCCTCGGCCTCCCAGAGTGCTGGGATTATAGGCATAAGCCACCATGCTCAGCCCCTGCATTTTACTTTTTTATGCTGATAAACTTCTTTCAGTAATCCCTGATATATGTTCCACCAAACCTATTGGCTCCTTCTGTTTCCATTTCATCCTTCCATCTCAGTCCATAGCCAACTCACACCTAAGGGCCTCTGCTGTGTGGGCCAGAGTCTTCTACCTAGATATCTTCTCTATACGAAGAATTTCCTGGAGCCAATATAATAAGAATGGCCTGAGAAAACTTTGCATCCCCATCTACATTTTCCTCTTTTTCATATTAAAAAAAAAAACCTGAGGAAAAAAAGAAATCAATGTAGTATAATTAACAGATTAAATAAAAGGATTAAAAAAATAAGCAAAAATCTGTACAATTCACTGCTGGTACCAGTAATAACTAATTAGAAACTATATGATAAAAAATCCAATTCAAAATTCTTGGAAATAAACTTCATGAGATGTTTGTGATTTGTATGAGAAAATCTATAAGAACCAATAAGAAGACATACAAAATAACCTGAGTTAAGAAGAGAAAGAGGCCGAGTTCCTGGACGGAAAATAATGTAATAATGTCTATTGGACATTTGCTACTCCAGCCTCCAAGTTCTGAGGATGAGCATCAGGTATCCCTACCCATCCCTATGTAGTGTGCCCCAGAAATTCAAAGATACAAGGATGTAACTGAGCCAGTCCATAGCGCTAAGAAGAAACAAATACATATATCAGTGCTGTCCAACAGGAGTATCATATGAGCTAAATATGTAATTTTAGAATTTCTTTTAGCTACGTTATAAAAATTAAAAAGGACCCGGGCGTGGTGGCTCACACCTGTAATCCCAGCACTGTGGGAGGCCGAGCCAGGAGGATCATGAGGTCAGGAGATCGAGACCATCCTTGCTAACAGGTTGAAACCCTATCTCTACTAAAAATACAAAAAAAATTGGCCGGGCATGGTGGCGGGTGCCTAAAGTCCCAGCTACTCAGGAGGCTGAGACAGGAGAATGGCGTGAATCCGGGAGGCAGAGATTGCAGTGAGCCAAGACCGCACCACTGCACTCCAGCCTGGGCTACACAGCGAGACTCCATCTCAAAAAATAAATAAATAAATAAATAAATAAAGATAAAAAGGAAATGGGTGAAATTAATTTTAGTAATACATTTAACCCCCCAAATCAACATATCAATATAAAAATTACTAATATTGGGCCGGGCGCAGTGGCTCACTCCTGTAATCCCAGCGCTTTGGGAAGCTGAGGTGGGCAGATCATGAGGTCAGGAGTTCAGGACCAGCCTGGCCAATATGGTGAAACCCCATCTCTACTAAAAATACAAAAATTAGCCGGGCATGGTGGCGCTCGCCTGCTACTCAGCTACTTGGGAGGCTGAGGCAGAAGAATCGCTTGAACTCGGGGGCAGAGGTTGCAGTAAGCCGAGATCATGCCACTGAACTCCAGCCTGGGTGACAGAGCAATACTCCGTCTCAAAAAGAAAAATTACTAATATTTTATATTTTTATGTAAGTCTGAAATTCAGTGTGTATTTTACACATAACACATCTCAATTCAGACTAGTCACATTTCAAATGCTTAATACATGTGGTTAGTGGCTACTGTACTGGACAGTATAGATGATAATTGCAATGAAACTTTAAGTGTAATGACAGAGGCACATGGGTGACATGGGAACTAAGAGGAGGTATGTCTAATCTAGTCTGGGATAATCAGGGTAGGTTACATAGAAGAGATATCTACTTAAACAGGCCTGTGAGGATGAGCAGGAATTAGCCAGGCAAAGGAAAGATGGGAGAAAGCTGTACTAAGCAGCATTAACAGAAAGTATGAAGTGAGAAATAGCACATTACACCAGGAACTATCAGTAGTAATATTCTTGCATAAAAATGGAAGCAAGAAGCAGTGAGAAAAGAAGCTAGAGAAGTATACCATCACGAAATCTGCCCATTCGCTCCCTAGCCCAAGCCAGAGGAAAGGCAGCAAAGGTGACAGGAGGAGCTGTCCCTGGTTCTGACACTCTATGCAGATTCACAGTTCAGTTTCACCCAGCCTGAAACCGAACTGACCCAGATCAAGCCTATTTTCCTGCATCTTCTCTGGCATACATGAAGGCCCCAAAACCCTAAACTTGGCCTGGCAGAACAGGAAAGCCTAGCAGCTTTGGACAGCCTTCCCTGGATGAGCACAGGCAATAGAGTGAGATCCCTCTCTACAAAAAATACAAAAATTAGCCAGGTGTGGAGAAGCATGCCTGTAGTCCCAGCTACTCAGGAGGCTGAGGCAGGAGGATCACTTAAGCCCAGCCCAGGTGGTCGAGGCTGCAGTGAACCATCACCACACCACTGCATTCCAGCCTGGGGGACACGGCCAAAGCCTGTCTCTTAAAAAAAAACAAAATTCTCTATAGCATGCAATACTGTTTGATAGCATTTTACCCACAGTAGAACTTCCCTCAAAATTGGAGTCAATCCTCTCAAACACTGTCACTGCCATATCAACTAGGTTTATGCAATATTGTAAATATATTGTTGACATTTCAACAATGTTCACAGCACTTTCACCAGTCAATTTCAACTGAAGAAATCACTTTCTTTGTTCATCCATAAGAAGGATTTACAGCCGGGCACAGCGGCTCACACCTGTAATCCCAGCACTTTGGGAGGCCGAGGCAGGCGGATCACGAGGTCTGGAGATCAAGACCATCCTGGCTAACACGGTGAAACCCCGTCTCTACTAAAAATACAAAAAACTAGCTGGGCATGGTGGCGAGTGCCTGTAGTCCCAGCTACTCGGGAGGCTGAGGCAGGAGAATGGTGTGAACCCAGTAGGCGGAGCTTGCAGTGAGCCGAGATCGCACCACTGTACTCCAGCCTGGGCAACAGAGTGAGACTCCATTTCAAAAAAAAACAAAAAACCAAAAACAAACAAACAAAAAGAAGGATTTCCTCATCTGTTCAAGTTTTATCATGAGATTTGAGCAATGCAGTCACATATTCAGGCTCCACTTCTGATTCTAGTTCTCTTGCTGTTTCCAGCACATCTGCAATTGCCTCCTCCACTGATGTCTTGAAACCCTCAAAGTCATCCATGACAGTTGGAATCAATGTCTTCCAAACTCTTATTTTTGTTGATATTTGGACCTCCTCCCATAAATTATGAATGTTCTTAATGGCATCTAAAATGCTGAATTCTTTCCAGAAGTTTTTCAATTTACTTTGCCCAGATCCATTATGGGAATCATTGTATATGGAATGTATTTCTTAAATAATGACTTAAAAGTTGAAATTACTCCTGGATCCATAGGCTACAGAATGGATGTTGTATAAGTAGGTATGAAAGCAACATTATTCTCCTTGTACAACTCCATCAGAGCTCTTGGCTGACGAGGTGCACTGTCAAGGAGCAGTAATATTTTGAAAGAACTCTTTTTTTCTGAGCAGTAGATCTAAAGAATGGACTTAAAATATTCAGTAAACCAGCTGGGCGCGGTGGCTCATGCCTGTAATCCCGGCACTTTGAGAGGCCAAGGCAGGCGGATCACCAGGTCAGGAGTTCAAGGCCAGCCTGACCAACATAGTGAAACCCCATCTCTACTAAAAATACACAAATTAACCGTGCATGGTGGCATGCACCTTTAATCCTAGCTACTCAGGAGGCTGACGCAGGAGAATCACTTGACCCCAGGAGGCGGAGGTTGCAGTGAGCCAAGATCCCACCACTGCACTCCAGCCTGGGTGACAGAGCAAGACTCTGTCTCAAAAACTAAATAAATAAGTCAGTAAACCATGCTGAAAAAAAAAATGTGCTGTCATCCAGGCTTTGTTGTTCCACTTACAGAGCACAGGCAGAGTAGACACAGCATAATTCTTAAAGGCTCTAGGCTTTTCATATTGGTAACGGAGCACTGGTTTCAATTTAAAGTCACCAGCTACATTAGACCCTAATAAAAGAGTAAGCCTGTGCTTTGAAGCTTTGAAGCCAGGCATTGATTTCTCTCTAGCAATGAAAGTTCTAGATGGCATCTTCTTCCAACAGAAGGCTGTTTCATCTACATTGAAACTCTGTTGTTCAGTGTAGCCACTCTCATCAATTATTTTAGTTAGATCTTCTGGCTAATTTGCTGCAGCTTCTACATAAGCACCTTCTATTTTTATGTTATGGAGATGGCTTCTTTCCTTAAACCTCATGAACCAATCTCTGCTAGCTTCAAACTTTTCTTCTGTAGCTACCTTACCTCTGTTGGCATTCACAGAATTGAAGAGAGTTAGAGCCTTGCTCTGGATTAGGTTTTGGCTTAAGGGAATGTTATGGCTGGTTTGATCTTCTTTCCAGATCACTAAAACTTTCTCCATATCAGATAAGGTTATTTTGCTTCTTACTATTCATGTGTTCACTGGATTAGCACTCTTAATTTCCTTAAGAACTTTTCCTTTGCATTGACAATTTGGTTAGTTGTGTGGTGCAACAGGCCTAGCTTTTGGCCTGTCTCAGCTTTCTAAATCTCTTCCTCACTAAGCTTAATCATCTCTAGCTTTTGACTTAAAGCAAGACATGTGCAACTCCTCCTTTCACTTGAACACTTACAGGCCATTGTAGGGTTACTAATTGGCCTACTTTCAGTATTGTTGTGTCTCAAGGAATAGGGAGGCCCAAGGAGAGGGAGAGAGTGGGGGAGTGGCCTGTCATGGAGCAGTTAGAATACACATGAGGTTGGACACGTTGGGCACGTTGGCTCATGCCTATAATCCCAGCACTTTGGGAGGCCAAGGCAGGAGGATCCCTTGAGTTCAGGAGTCTGAGACCAGCCTAGGCACTATAGTGAGACTCCATCTCTACAACAACAACAAAAAACTTTTAAATGAGCCAGGCATGGTGGTGCATGCCTGTAGTCCCAGCTACTCAGGAAGCTGAGGTGGGAGGATTGATTGAGCCCAGGAGGTCAAGGCTGCAGTGAGCCATGATCGTGCCTCTGCACTTCAGCAACCCCGGTGACAGAATGAGACCCTGTCTCTAAAACAACAACAAAACCCATGACATTGATAGATCAAATTTGCCATCTTATTTGGCCATGGTTCATGGTGCCCCAAAACAATTGCAATAGTAACATCACAGGTCACTGCTTACAGATTGCCATACAGATACAGTAATAATGAAAACATTTGAAATATCATGAGATTTACAAAAATGTGAGAAAAAGACACAATTTGAGCACATGCTGTTGGAAAATTGGCACCAATAGACTTGTTTGATGTACAGTTGGTAAAAACATTCAGTTTGTAAAAACAAAACAAAATAAAAAGAACACGGTATCTGCAAAGTGCAGTAAAGCAAAGCATGATAAAACAAGGTATGCATATTTGATATAAGTGGTCAAGAAGTATGGAGGGATATTTGGAGAGCACTGAAGAAGCTGACAAGACTAGATTTGAAGCTTTCCTGCAATTAGGTAAAAAAAGGATTGCAAAAACATCACTTTGATCTAGGAAAAGTACTCTTTCACGAGAGAAGAGGTGAAGCTGATCGGGAAAACAGAGGCTTTTGAAAGAACTGCCAAGACAGACTGAAAAACCAGGAAGATTGATTGGTCATACCCCTAAGTTATACCACAGTGCTCTCAACAGACCAGAGGGGGCAACAAGGAACTGAAAGAGGAAATTTGCCTTTACTGAAAGAAGCTTATAGCTATGAAACCAAGAGTTGGTATGAAACAAAACAACTGAGGGACTATCACCACGATATAAGTTATCTCAACTCATCACCATCATCGAGATGAGTGAGATCTACTCTTGACCAATACAGCCCATTAAGAAGAGCTTCCAGGACATCCAGTGCTACCAGTGGTCTGAGGTATTAGAGTAAGCAATCAGTTTTGACATATCCAGTGCCCTGCTGCTAAGACCTAAGCCCCCTAATGTCCATACAGCTTGGTTATAAAACTTTTTTATATCAAAAAAAAAAGAGATTTTTTTTTAATGGGACAGAACTAAAATATTGGTCAACAGCATGTAAGTTGGGAGATGGGGTGATCAGAGCTAAAGTGTTCTAGAGGTCCTTGTACTGTTTAGGACAAGGATAAAGGTATTGATTAACTTTAGACTTTGGTAAGCATAGAGAGTAATACTCCAATAAAAAAAAAAAAAAGTAGCCAGGGATGGTGGCACAATCCTGTAATCTTAGCTACTTGGGAAGCTGAGGTGGGAGGATCACCAGAGCCCTGAGTTCAAGACCAGCCTGGGCAAAACAGCAAGGCCCCCATCACACACACACACACACACACACAAAATAAAAACTGAAAAGAACAGAAATAGACCAAGCATGGTGGCTCACACTTATAATCCTAGTGCTTTGGTGCTTTGGGAGACTGAGGTGGGAGAATCGCTTGAGGCCCGGAGTTCAAGACTAGCCTGGGCAACATACCAAGACTCTGTTTCTACAAAAAAATTAAAAAATTAGCTGGGCACAGTGGCACATCACTATAGTCCTAGCTTCTCGGGTGACTGAGGAAGGAGGATCACTTCAGCTCAGAAGTTTGAGGTTACAGTGAGCTATGATCACGTTACTGCCCTCCAGCCTGGGCGACAGAGCCACATCCTGTCTCTAAAAGAAAAAAAAAGAATAGAAATAAAATTTAAAAGAATAGAAATAAAACTTTCAAACCATTAGCTAAAATGGTTTAGCCAGGATGATTAAAGAAATTGAGTCGGGCCAGGCGCGGTGGCTCACGTCTGTAATCCCAGCACTTTGGGAGGCCAAGATGGGCAGATCACCTGAGGTCAGGAGTTCAAGACCAGCATGGTCAATGTGGTGAAACCTCGTCTCTACTAAAAATACAAAAATTAGCCGCGTGTGATGGTGCATGCCTGTAATCCCAGCTACTCAGGAGGCTGAGGCAGGAGAATCGCTGGAACTCGGGAGGCGGAGGCTGCAGTGAGCCGAGATCATGCCACTGTACTCCAGCCTGGGTGACAGAGCGAGACTCCATCTCAAAAAACAAAACAAAACAAAAGAAATTGAGTCAGTAGTTTAAAATCTTCCCACAAAAAATAAAATACAAATGGTACAGGTGAGTTCTGCCAAATGTTCAAGGAATAACAGAACACTTCAGTCTTTTTTTTTTTTTCTTCTGTGATTAAGTCTCGCTCTGTTGCCCAGGCTGGAGTGCAGTGGTACAATCTCGGCTCACTGCAAGCTCCGCCTCCCAGGTTCATGCCATTCTCCTGCCTCAGCCTCCCAAGTAGCTGGGACTACAGGTGCGCACCACCACGCCCAGTTAATTTTTTTGTATTTTTAGTACAGATGGGGTTTCACTGTGTTAGCCAGGATAGTCTCAATCTCCTGACCTTGTGATCCACCCACCTTGGCCTCCCAAAGTGCTGGGATTATAGGCGTGAGCCACCGCACCCAGCCAACAATTATTTTTTTTTAAGGCAAAAGTTATTTACAGCTATTTCACAGAAGAAGAAAAGGGCAAAAATCATTATTTATAGAGATGGAGTCTTACTATGTTGCCTAGGCTGGTCTTGAACCCCTGGACTCAAGTGATCCTCCCACCTTGGCCTCCTAAAGTGCTGAGATTGCAAGCATGGGCCACCACACCCAGACTAAAAATCATGTTTGTAAAGTTTAATTTTTTTTTTTTTTTTTTTTTTGAGACAGAGTCTTGCTCTGTCGCCCAGGCTGGAGTGCAGTGGCACAATCTTGGCTCACTGCAACTTCCGCCTCCTGGGTTCAAGTGATTCTCCTGCCTCAGCCTCCCGAGTAGCTGGGACTACAAGTGTGCGCCACCATGCCTGGCTAATTTTTATATTTTTAATAGAGATGGGGTTTCATGTTGACCAGACTGGTCTTGAACTCCTGATCTCTGGTGACCCACCCACCTTGGCCTCCCAAAGTGCTGGGATTACAAGCATGAGCCACCTCACCCAGCCTAATCTCATTATTTATAAGGAAAATACAAAGACCACAATGAGACATCAATTTCACCCACTAAATCAGGCAAAAGTTAAGGAAGTAGAATAATGAGAACTATTAGATACTGTTGGTGAGAGTGTAAACTGGTACAACCAATAGACTCTTTGGTAAAGTTGAAGATGTGCACACCCTATAAAACAGCAATTCCACTACAGAAAATCTTCAGCATCGCCAAGAGGAGATAGGCACAAGAATGTTCTTAGCAGCACTGTTTGTAATAGCAAAATATTGAAAACTACACTAAATCCATCCATAATAGAACAGATAAATGAATTGTGATATACATAAATCTCAGAAACATGATACTGAGTGACAACAAACCAGCTGCAGAAGAATGCTTATGGTATGACTCTAATTTGTAAAATTCAAAACCATGCAAAAGTAAACTATGTGGTTTAAGGATACAAATATACATATTAAACAATACAGAAAAAGCAAGGGTAAACTCAAATGTCAAGATGGTAGTTACATCCTAGAGGGGAAAGAATGGGAATGGATTATGAAGTAGCACACAGAATATCTCAAAAGATAAAGGTAAAAAAACAAAATAAAGGTAAAAATAATATTCATATTCTCTCTCAGTAGGGAGGAGATAAAATGAATGGTGGATAATAGGTGTCTGTTCAAATACTCTCCTTTATAACATACATACGGCCGGGCGCGGTGGCTCACGCCTGTAATCCCAGCACTTTGGGAGGCCAAGGCAGGTGGATCATGAGGTCAAGAGATCGAGACCATCCTGCCTAACACGGTGAAACCCCGTCTCTACTAAAAATACAAAAAATTAGCCGGGCGTGGTGGCTGGCGCCTGTAGTCCCAGCTACTAGGGACGCTGAGGCAGGAGAATGGCGTGAACCTGGGAGGCGGAGCGGGCAGTGGGTCGAGATGGCGCCACTGCACTCCAGCCTGGGCGACAGAGTGAGACTCCGTCTCAAAAAAAAAAAAAAAAAAACATACGTTATAATCTTTTTCTTAATTTTTTTTCTTTTTTTTGGAGACAAAGTCTCACTCAGGCGCCGAGGCTGGAGTGCAGTGGCCCGATCTCGGCTCACTGCAATCTCCGCCTCCCAGGTTCAAGAGATTCTCCTGCCTCAGCCTCCCGAGTAGCTGGGATTACAGGCAGCTGTCACCATGCCCAGCTAGTTTTTGTATTTTTAGTAGAGACAGGGTTTCACCATGTTGGCTAGGCTGGTCTCGAACTCCTGACCTCAAGTGATCTGCCCACCTCGGCCTCCCAAAGTGCTGGGATTACAGGCGTGAGCCACCGTGCTGGGCCGATCTTGTGTAATTTCTGAAAACACACAAATCCCCCTCACAGGTCTCGCATTTCTTAAGGTGGGCATTTTAGGGTCAGCAATGCCATTGAAGGGATTCGACTGACGAATCCTAAAACGAATACCAAATATTTTTAGATTTTCATTGTGCTTTAAAGGAAAGACCTCAGGGTTTGACGACAAAAAGACCTAGATTTGAATCCAAGCTCTAACAAGCAGTGTGACCTGAGATTAGTCAACCCCTTCAACAAAAACATGGACTCCCAGCCACAGGCGCAGGGGTACACGCAGGGCAGGAACGCTTGGGTGATAAATATGAGGTCCTTTCCCTCTAGAGTCCACGGTTTAAGAGAAGGCTGACAGGAAAAAAAAATTAAATAAATAAAAATTAAAAATTAAAGAAAAATATATAGGTATCTCCACAGCCTGCCAACAACAGGTCGTTCCCCGTCCTCTTGAGCCCATTTTCAACACAGCTACAAACTGCTGCTTTAAAATGCACACCGGATTAAATTACTTGCCTGAATATAGTCCTTCAATTGTTCCCCTATGTCCTCAGGATAAAAGGCTTCCCGAGTTCTGCGTGGGCCTCACGGGCTTCCCTCTCACGTGGCGTCCTCACAGGTCCACATTTGGCTCCACCCACGCCGTCACGCAACTGGCATCTGATTGGTGAGCGTGGAGGAAGGACTGAGCATGCGCGACCCAGCTCCTCCCTCCGTCCCTAAATTTAGATCCTGGAGTAGCTGAAAGTTTGAGTTCTTCCCCTTCCCAAGCCCCCAACTTCTATTAAGGCATAATTGACATTCGATAAACTGCACATGGCCGGGTGCAGTGGCTCTCGCCTGTAATCCCAACACTTTGGGAGGCGGAGGCGGGTGGATCACCTGAGGTCAGGAGTTCGAGGCCAGCTTGACCAACATGGTGAAACCCTGTCTCTAGTAAAAATACAAAATTAGCCGGGCGTGGTGGCAGGCACTTGTAGTCCCAGCTACTCGGGAGGCTGAGGCAGGAGAATCGCTTGAACCCAGGAGGCAGAGGTTGCAGTGAGCCGAGATCACACCACTACACTCCAGCCTGGGCAACAAGAGTCAAACTAAAAATTAAAAAATAAAATAACTACACATGTTTAAAGTGTGCGGTCTGATGAGTTTTGAAACAAATATACACACATGAAACCTTCACAACAATCAATATAACGACCCTATTCATTCCCCGCCAAACTTTAATCCTGCCTCTTTGTTTCCTGCCTCTCTTCCCCCTCTGCCCTTCCCTCTGCAACTGCTAATCTCTTTTCTGTCGCCATAGATAAGTTTTCATTTTATAGTATTTTATATAACTGGAATAATTTGGGGGAGAGGGGGTCTGGCTTGTTCCACTCACTACAAGTATTTTGAGATTCACCCATGTTGTTGTGTAAATCAATAGTTCATCTCCCTGGACCTGACCATCACTTTTCCCAACAAGAAAGGAAGAAAAAAAAGTTTGTTCCATTTTACGGCTGAGTGTGCTCCATTGTATGGATATATGACAATTTGTATATTCATTTACATGTTCATGGACATTTGGGTTGTTTTCAGCTTGATGCCATTACAAATGAAATTACTATGACCATTTGTCTATAAAAGTCTTTTAAACATTTCCTTTTTTTTTTTTTTTTGGAGAAATGGCTCACTCTGTTACCCAGGCTAGAGTGGAGTGCAGCGGTGCCATCATAGCTCACTGCAGCTTGCAGCCTCGCCCTTCCAGTCTCAAGCCATCCTCCCACCTCAGCCTCCGGAGTAGCTGGGATCACACCACCACTCCCGGCTAATTTTTTTTTTTTTTTTTCCTGTACAGATGGAGTCTTGCTACGTTGCCCAGGCTGGTCTTGAACTCCTGGCCTCAAGCATTGGCTTCCCAAAGCGCTGGGATTACAGATGTGAGCCACCATGCCCAGCAAGTCCCTAATCCATTTCCAGCGAATTTTTGTGTGTGGTGAAAGGTAAAGATCAATGTTCAATTTTTTGCTCATGGCTATCCAATTGTTCCAGCATCATTTGTGGAAAGCATTGCCTCCATTAAATTGCCTTAGCACTTGTGTTGAAAATTAACTGGTTATGTATGTCTGGGCCTATTTCTGGACTCTCTATTCTGTTCCGCATATCTCTTTATGCCAAATACCATACTGTCTTGATTACTGTGGCTATATAATAAATCTTGAGATCAGATAGTGTAAGGTAGTTATCTATTGATACATAACAAATTACTACAAATTTAGTGGCTTGGCCAGGTGCAGTCGCTCACACCTGTAATCCCAGCACTTTGGGAGGCTGAGGCAGGTGGATCACTCAAGGTCAGGAGTTTGAGACCAGCCTGGCCAACATGGAGAAACCCCATCTCTACTAAAAATACAAAAATTTTTATGTTTTTGTATATATATATATATATATATATATATATATGATGGCTGACGCCTGTAATCCTAGCACTTTGGGAGGCAGAGGCAGGCGGATCACGAGGTCAGGAGTTCGAGAGCAGCTGGCCAATATGGTGAAACGCTATCCCTACTAAAAAAAATAAATAAATAAATATAAAAATTAGCCAGGCATGGTGGCACATGCCTGTAGTCCCAGCTACTTGGGAGGCTGAGGCAGAAGAATTGCTTGAACCTGGGAGGCGGAGATTGCAGTGAGCCGAGATTGCGCCACTGCATTCTAGCCTAGGTGACAAAGTGAGTTTCTGTCTCAAAAATAAATAAATAATACAAAAATTAGCCGGGCATGGTGTCACAAGCCTGTAATGCCAGCTACTCGGGAGGCTGAGGCAGGAGAATCACTTGAACCTGGAAGGTGGAGGTTGCAGTGAGCCGAGATCGCACCACTGTACATCAGCCTGGGCGACAGAGTGAGACTTCGTCTCAAAAAAAAAAAAAAAAAGAAAAATTTAGAGGCTTAACACACACATATTTATTATCTCATAGTCTCTGTGGGTCAAGAATCCGGGCATGGTTTAGTTAAATCCTCTGTGAAGAATCCCAGAGACTGCAGTCAAGGTGTATATAAGCCAGGGCTGGATTCTTATCTGGAGACTGGACTGAAAAATAATTTGCTTTCCAGCTCACATGGTAGTTAGTAAACGGAAACTGAGAGCTTCAGTTTTTTGTTGTTTGGCTGTTGGTGGGCACCCTTAGCTTCAAGGGGCCTCCCCAGTTCCTTGCTACATAAGCTTCCTCAACATGGCCAGAAAGGAGAAGAGGAAGAGACTCTAGCGTGGATCTGCTAGCAAGAGAGTCTTTTATAACTTAACGCAATCACAAATGGCATCCCATCACCTTCATCATATTCTATTGGTTAGAAGCAATAGATGGTCATGGGGCCACCTTAGAATCTGCCCTCCACAGGTAGTATAAGTTATCCAACTATGTTTTTAGGTTTTTCTTTCTAAAGTGTGTGTGTGTGTGTGTGTGTGTCTATTCTAGGTCCTTTTCATTCCCACATAAATTTTAGAATCAACCATAAATTTCTACCAAAAAAAAAAAAGCCAGCTGACTTTTGATTAGGGTTGTGTTAGATCTACAAATCAATTTGGGGACAAATAACACCCTAACAATATTGAGTCTTTTCATCCATGGACATAGTGTATTTTTCCATTTGGGTAGGTTGTCTTTCAGTTCTCTCAGTAATGTTTTCTGGTTTTCAATGCACAGGTCTTGCACATTTTTTTTTTCAAACTTATCCCTAAGTATTTTACATTTTTGGTGCTATTTTCTTTCTTCTTTCTTTTCTTTTTCTTTCTTTCTTTCTTTTTTTTTTTTTTTTGAGACTCTCACTCTGTCGCCCAGGCTTGAGTGCAGTGGCACAATCATGGCTTCAGCTTCCACCTACTGGGCTCAGGTGATCCTTCCACCTCAGCCTCCTGAGTAGCTGGGGCTACAGGAGCACGCCATGCCTATTGTTTTTTTCTTTTTTTTTTTTTTTGAGACAGAGTCTCGCTCTGTCGCCCAGGCTGGAGTGCAATGGCGGGATCTCGGCTCACTGCAAGCTCCGCCCCCTGGGTTCACGCCATTCTCCTGCCTCAGCCTCCCGAGTATCTGGGACTACAGGCGCCCGCCACCACCCCCTTCTAATTTTTTGTATATTCAGTAGAGACGAGGTTTCACCGTGTAGCCAGGATGGTCTCGATCTCCTGACCTCGTGATCCACCCGCCTCGGCCTCCCAAAGTGCTAGGATTACAGGCTTGAGCCACCGTGCCCGGCCTTTTTTTTCTTTGTTTTTGTAGAGATGGGGTTTCATCATGTTGCTCAGGCTGGTCTTGAACTCCTGAGCTCAAGTGATCCACCCACCTTGGCCTCGCAAAGTACCAAGATTACAAGCATGAGCCGCCACAGCTGGCTGGTGCTATTTTCAATTTTATCCTACCATGCTTAGTCAATAGGCTTAGAGAAGCAGGCACCTTCACTGTGTGGAAAGCCAAGGTTGTCCTGCACTTACTGTGACTAGGTAGGTAGGCAAAGCACATGAAATAAAGAGAAATACTAGCATTACCATTTGCCTTCACTTTTTTTTTTTTTCAGGATGGAGTCTTGCTCTGTCACCCAGGCTGGAGTGCAGTGGCACAATCTTGGCTCACTGCAACCTCCGCCTCCCAGGTTCAAGCAATTCTCCTGCCTCGGCCTCCTCAATAGCTGAGATTACAGGCACCTGCCACCACACCCAGCTAATGTTTGTATTTTTAGTAGAGAGGGGGGTTTCACTGTGTTGGCCAGGCTGGTCTCGAACTCCTGACCTTGTGACCGGCCCACCGCAGGCTCCCAAAGTGCTGGGCTTACAGGCATGAGCCACCACACCCGGCCTGTCCTCACTTCTAACCATGCCCTCTTATCTAAGTCTTATTAGCGAGTAAGCCAACACCTTGCTCTTCAGCCAATTTTTTTTTTTTTTTTGAGACGGAGTTTCACTCTTGTCACCCAGGCTGGAGTGCAGTGGCACAGTCTCAGCTCACTGCAACCTCCACTTCCCAGGTTCAAGAGGTTCTTCTGCCTCAGCCTCCCGAATAGCTGGATTACAGGTGTGTGCTGTGCGCCACTACACCCGGCTAATTTTGTATTTTTAGTAGAGACAGAGTTTCACCATGTTGGCCAGGCTAGTCTCAAACTAGCCTGGGAGTTTGAGTTCCGCCCACCTCGGCCTCCCAAAGTGCTGGAATTACAAGTTGAGCCACCACGCCCAGGTTTTGTTTTTTATTTATTTTTGTTTTTCTTTTGTTTGAAGTGGAGTCTCTTGTTGCCCAGGCTGGAGTACAGTGACATGATCTCAGCTCACTACAACCTCTGACTCCCGGGTTCAAGCGATTCTCTTTCCTCAGCCTCCTGAGTAGCTAGGACTATAGGTGTACACCACCACATCCAGCTAATTTTTGCATTTTTAGTAGAGATGGAGTTTCACCATGTTGGCCAGGCTGGTCTTGAACTCCTGACCTCAAGTGATCCTCCCACCTTGGCCTCCCAAAGTGCTGGGATTACAGGCGTGAGCCACCATGCCCGGCCCTTCCTCCAACTTTTTGATATCTACTTTTCAATTCGTTCTGAACTGGTACAGAGAAGAGGATATGATTTATTAACACCCTACAACTTCAACATCTCCATCTGACTAGTGAAACCCACTTGTATTTCAAAACTCAGGTCATGTCTTCCTGCCTTCATGACAACTTCCTGACATTCCCTCCTTCCTGCACTTCCTGTGGTGCAAAATATAAAACACTTTGCTGGTGTCCTTTGTTGACATAGCATTCCTCTTCCTCATCCTCTTTCTCCCACTAAACATGTAAGTCTCAAAAGCATGAAGAAAACCATATACTATTTATCTTTGTAGCCCCAGGGTCTACCACAGTGTCAGACAGGACATAGATGTTCAGTAAATGCTTGCCAAATAAATTATGACCACATGATTTCAGTCTTGAAAAACAATGACTGCTCATTATGTGGCAGTTAATGCAAATATCAGAATATAAAATCCTAAATGTATTAACTTTACAACTATATAAAATGTTACGTATTGAAAGGCAATATGTAAAATAAATTGTCATTGCATTTGGGATCTTTTTTAACAAAAAATTTTTAAACTCTTCATTATTATTAATGTATGAATTCTCTCCCCCACACCCTGACACACACTTGGAGTTGGAGGGTTAATATCACATGGGACACTGAGACTCTGAAGGCAGTTGGAGGAAGAAGACTAAACATAAGAGAAACCAAGCCCAAATGCCAAGTGCAGGGGCCAGGAGGCAGGACAAGGAAAGAGATCACAAGGCCTGGAGTTCGGGGTTAAATGAGACAGTATTACCAGGACAGCAAGGTTTAGGGCAGAGAGAAGTTCGAGTATTGCTTCTTTAAGTATCTGTGGGAGCCTCTGGATTTCATTTGTTTACCATACATTAAAGAGCACCTGGCCGGGCGCGGTGGCTCACGCTTGTAATCCCAGCACTTTGGGAGGCCGAGGCAGGCGGATCACGAGGTCAGGAGATTGAGACCACGGTGAAACCCCGTCTCTACTAAAAATACAAAAAAAAAATTAGCCGGGCGTGGTGGCGGGGGCCTGTAGTCCCAGCTAATCGGAGAGGCTGAGGCAGGAGAATGGCGTGAACCCCGGAGGCGGAGCTTGCAGTGAGCCGAGATCGCGCCACTGCACTTCAGCCTGGGCGACAGAGCGAGACTCCGTCTCAAAAAAAAATAAAAATAAAAAAAAAATAAAGAGCACCTACTATATGCCAGACACTGTGTGTTGGTTTCACAAAGATGAATGAGACAAAGTCCTCAGAAGGATAATACAAAAATACTTAGGCCTATTATAGTAGAAGTGTTGCAAATCAAAGACAAAAAGAAGATACTAAAAATAACCATAGGAAAAAGGGAAATGACCTTCAAAGGAGCTTATAGCTAAATTTCCAACAGGACAATAGAAGCTGAAAGACAACAGAATAACATTTTCAAAGTGCTGAAAGAAAAAGTCATCAAACAATATTACTTATCAAAATTGTCCTTCAGAGATTAAGGAACTAGAGCCGGGCACGGTGGCTCATGCCTGTAACCCTAACACTTTAGGAGACCTAAGTGGGACAATCACTTGAGCCCAGGAGTTCGAGACAAGCCTGCAACATAGTGAGACCCCCATCTGTACAAAAAAATACAAAAAATTATTAGCTGGGGGTGGTGACGTGCACCTGTCGTCCCAAATACTTGGGATGCTGTGGCAGGAGAATCTCTTCAGCTCAGGAGGTTGAGGCTCCAGTGAGCTAT
The DNA here is from genome assembly GCF_028878055.3 of Symphalangus syndactylus. Taxonomy (NCBI): domain Eukaryota; kingdom Metazoa; phylum Chordata; class Mammalia; order Primates; family Hylobatidae; genus Symphalangus; species Symphalangus syndactylus. Next base: position 141,692,745 of record NC_072441.2, read on the forward strand.
GATCATAGCATCACAGTCCAACCTGGGAGACAGACAGAGATCCTAGCTCAAAAACAAAACAAAACAACAAACAAACAGAAACAGGCAAAGGACTCGAATAGATATTTCTCCAAAGAAAACATACAAATGAGGCCGGGCGCGGTGGCTCAAGCCTGTAATCCCAGCACTTTGGGAGGCCGAGGCGGGTGGATCACGAGGTCAGGAGATCGAGACCATCCTGGCTAACACGGTGAAACCCCGTCTCTACTAAAAAATACAAAAAAATTAGCCGGGCGTGTTGGCGGGCGCCTGTAGTCCCAGCTACTCGGGAGGCTGAGGCAGGAGAATGGCGTGAACCCAGGAGGTGGAGGTTGCGGTGAGCCGAGATCGCGCCACCGCACTCCAGCCTGGGGGACAGAGAAAGACTCTGCAGCTTTCCGCCGCTTGGGCGCCTTGTCCGGAGCTGCGGCCTTAGGCTTGGCCTCCTACGGGGCGCACGGTGCCCAATTCCCAGATGCCTACGGGAAGGAGCTGTTTGATAAGGCCAACAAACACCACTTCTTATTTTTTTATTTTTTTTTATTTTTTATTATACTTTAGGGTTTTAGGGTACATGTGCACAATGTGCAGGTTTGTTACATATGTATCCATGTGCCATGTTGGTGTGCTGCACCCATTAACTCGTCATTTAGCATTAGGTATATCTCCTAATGCTGTCCCTCCCCCCTCCCCCCACCCCACAACAGTCCCCGGAGTGTGATGTTCCCCTTCCTGTGTCCATGAGTTCTCATTGTTCAATTCCCACCTATGAGTGAGAACATGCGGCAAACACCACTTCTTACACAGCCTGGCCCTGTTAGGGGTGCCCCATTGCAGAAAGCCACTCTGGGCCGGGTTATTGCTAGCTTCCGGAACGACCTTATTCTGCACCAGCTTTTACTACCAGGCTCTGAGTGGAGACCCCAGCATCCAGACTTTGGCCCCTGCAGGAGGGACCCTGCTACTCTTGGGCTGGCTTGCCTTGGTTCTTTGAGCTCCCTTTTGCTTAACTACTGGGTTTTCTGGGCAGTTTTTTTTAAAAGAGTTGGAGTAAGAAGAGGATTAAAAAGGAAAGGCAAATTAAAAAAAAAAAAAAAGAAAACATACAAATGGCCAGTAATCACACTAAATTACGCTCAATATCACTAACAATTAGAGAAATGAAAGTCAAAACCACAGTGAGATACCATTTCACATTCATTAGGATGGTTATTATTAAAAAATAAAAACAACAGAAAATAACAAGCATTGGTGAGAATGTGGAGAAACTGGAACCCAAGCTACCCTACATGCTGCTAAGAATGTAAACTGGTGTAGCTGCTACAGAGAACAGTACGGCAGTTCCTCAAAAATTAAACCTAGAATTACCATGTGAGCCAGCAATTTTGAGTATATGCCTTAAAAAAATTGAAAAGCGACTTTGAAGAAGTATTTGTATGCCCATGTTCATAGGAGCATTATTCACAAAAGATAGAAACAACCACGGTGCCAAAACCTGGTTAATGGATTGTAGTCTATTCATATAATGGAATACCATATAGCAACAAAAAGGAATACATCTCGGTTATATACAACAACATTGTTGAATCTCATAAACATAAAATTGAGCAAAAGAAGCCAGAAACAAAAGATTCTATTTATATAAATTCAAAACGAGCAAAACTACCTGTGGTGTGACAAATCAAGATAGTGTTTTTTTGCTTTTGTTCCTGTTTTTTTGATGCACAGCCTTGACCTCCCAGCTCAATCGATCCTCCCACCTCAGCCTCCAGAGTAGCTGAGACTACAGGTATGCCTCACCATACCTGGCTAATTTTTAAATTTTTTTTGTGGAGACAGGGTCTTGCCACGTTCCCCAGGTTGGTCTCAAATTCCTGAGCTCAAGGGATCCACCCACCACGGCTTTCCAAAGTGCTGGAATTACAGGCATGAGCCACTGCATCCCGCCTTTTTGTTTGTTTGTTGTTGTTGTTGTTGTTGTTGTTTTTGAGACGGAGTCTGGCTCTGTCACCCAGGCTGGAGTGCAGTGGCGCAATCTCGGCTCACTGCAAGCTCCGCCTCCCGGGTTCACGCCATTCTCCTGCCTCAGCCTCTCCGAGTAGCTGGGACTACAGGCGCCCGCCACCACGCCCGGCTAATTTTTTGTATTTTTAGTAGAGACGGGGTTTCACCGTGGTCTCGATCTCCTGACCTCGGCCTCCCAAAGTGCTGGGATTACAAGTATGAGCCACCGCGCCCGGCCCTGTTGTTGTTTTTTAATAGACAAGGTCTCACTCTGTTGCCCAGGCTTGAGTGCAGTGGCTATTCACAGGTGTCATCACGGTTCACTGCAGCATTGACCTCCTGGCCTCAAGAGATCCTCCTACTTCAGCCTCCCAAGTAGCTGGGACTACAGACTTGTGCCATCACACCCAGGTCAAGACAGTGGATATGTTTGATTATGGTGATGCATCTGTTCAAACCCATTAAATTGTAACATTAAATATGTGCAGCTGTTCTATATCAATGACACCTCACAAAACTGTTTTAAAAAAAGATAGTTGTTATCTTTGACCAGAATAGGTTCAGGTAGTGACTCAGAAGGGGTCCTGGAGGGCTTCTGTTTTTAAATCTGGGTGGAAGTTAGTTACATGGATGTCTTTGCTTTGTGACAAGCTGGGCTCCACACTGAAGATCTGTATATTTTACTATACGTATACATCAAAAAAGTTAGAAAAGGCAATACAGTAGAGTCTTCTCGCACTTTCATCTTCTAGTTTTTTTCCACTTGTACATCAGATCTCATTCCCTCCAACTTCCTTCAAGTTTGCCCTCTATTGTGCGTCTTTTCTCTTTGCAGCATTTCCAATTTCTCCCGCTTTACTGACTCCTTCGCTAGTGTGTAAAGGTGCTCAATCTCTCCCATTCTGAAAAACGAACCATTTCCCACCCAGCTAATATCAGAATTCATTCTTTCCCTTTATATCCAACCTACCAACTACAGTACTATAGGTTCTTCGGATCTCTATAGTCAACCTTCTTCCTTCTCCAGCCACAGACGTTGCTTTCACCAGGGTCACCTATAACTTCCTTGCTGCAAATTCCAATGGAAACTTTTCAGATTTTGTCTTTTTAGATCACTATTGGATAGTTAGCCACTTCCTCCTTCTTTGTAGCTTGTGTGTATGTGTTTCCAAGCCTTTACATATATGATTGCATTTAATCCTTCCAACCCTGGGATGTAAGTACTAGTACTATCTCCATTTTATGAATAAGAAAACTGAGGCTAAGAGAGGTTAACTTGCCCAGTGTCATACAGCTAACTCCTACATAGCCCATCCTGTACATACTTGATAAAATGCTCTTTTCCCTTGATTTCTAAGACAACTTGTTCTTTTTTATCCATTTGTCCATGGGGTTTGTTTGTTAGTTTTGTGAGACAGAGTCTCCCTCTGTTGCCCAGGCTGGAGTGCAGCAGCACAATCTCGGCTCACTGCAACCTCCACCTCCCGGGTTCAAGTGATTCTCCCGCCTCAGCCTCCTTAGTAGCTGGGATTACAGGCACCTGCCACCAAGCCCAGCTGATTTTTGTATTTTTAGTAGAGATGGGTTTTCACCATGTTGGTCAGGCTGGTCTTGAACTCCTGACTTCATGATCCGCCCGCCTCGGACTCCCAAAGTGCTGGGATTACAGGCATGAGCCACTGCGCAGGGCCATCCATGTTTTATTTCCTTTAGACATCTCTCTTCCTCTGTCTACCCTTTAAATATTTGTGTCCCCTTAGGACTGTCTGTTTTTCACCTCTTCTTGGCCTGCATGATCTTTCTGGGCACACATTTGAATGGTTTTAATTACCACCTATGTATTTAAGGCTTCCAATTTCTTTCTCCATTCCATAGGCACCAGCTCTCATCTCCAGCTTGTACAAAACTGAACTTATCACCTTCCTCCTTCCTAAAAATCTGCTTCTCCTCTGTTCATTCTCTCAGTGGCACTATTTTTTACCCAGCTGCCCAAGCCAGAAACCTGGGAGCCCTCCTAATGAGTCTGCCTCCTTCCCTCACTCTGTGTATCCATTTTGTCACCAAGTTCTGCATTTTCTATTTTCTGACTACCTCATGTGTTCATTCCTTCCTTCAACGGCAGTATCACTGCTCAAATTCAAGCCTCATCATCTTTTGCTTGGCTATTGCAATAAAACTTGAACTTCTCTCTTCAGCAGAACTTTAGCTTCAACCTACTCACAATACTGCTGGCAAAATTAACACAGATTAGAGTCCGTTATTCCCCTGTACCTATGTGATAAACTCTAAGCTCCGTAAAATGCCATTTAACTTCTGTCCTGTCCTTTCAGGACTTGGTGCCTACCTTGGGTCCAATTCCTCCCTCATCCGTTATAATCAAAAATTACTAAGATTACTTGTAATTCAAACATACCATGATTTTTTTTTAACTTCTGTCTTTCATTTTTGTATTTCCTAGCATGTCATAGAAACTCCAGAAATGTTTGGTAAACCAAATTTATTTTCTTCCTTCTTCAATTTGTAATATAGTTGCTAGTTTTCTTCCAACCCACCTACCCCTGATTTTGTCCCTCTTCTCCTTGAAGACTTGCCACTGGCTGGGTGTGGTGGCTCGCACCCTATAATCCCAGCTACTTGGGAAGCTGCGGATGGGGGATCATTTGAGGCCAGGAGTTTGACGCCAGCCTGGACAACATAGCATGATCTCATCTCTTTAAAAAATGTCAGCCTGAGCAACATTTCTACAAATTATTATTTTTTTAATTAACTGGGAATGGTGGCACACTCCTGTAGTCCCAGCTACTCAGGAGACTGAAGCAGGTGGATCGCTTGAGCCCAGGAGTATGAGGTTCAGTAAGCTATGATAGCACCACTGCACCTTCAGCCTAGACAACAGAGCAAGACCCTGTCAAAAAAAAAAAGACTTGCCACTAGCTTCTGGAGAATAGCCAACACAGAAGAAATCAGAGGCAAGAGACAAAGAAACAGAGAAACAAAAGGGACACATGCCTTGTGATGGTGCTGATCAGTCTGTCATTCCCCTACTTAGTGGCCACCGTCCCCCTAGGATGGTGGAGTGGGCCCACAAGCCATTCCTGACTGATGTAATGCATCCCCCAGAAATTCAGGGATGGACATGAGTATGACACAAGTGGTGGGGGGTGAGGGGGGAATAAGGCCATTTGGACACACGTGAATCATACAAAATAATGAGGTTTCTGGCTGGGTGTGGTGGCTCATGCCTGTAATCCCAGCATATGAGGAGGCTGAGGTAGGTGGATCACCTGAGGTCAGGAGTTTGAGACCAGCCTGGCCAACATGGTGAAACCCCGTCTCTACTAAGAATACAAAAATTACCTGGGCATGGTGGCACACACCTGTAATCCCAGTCACTTGGGAGGCTGAGACAGGAGAATCGCTTGAACCCAGGGAGGCGGAGGTTGCAGTGAGCCAAAATTTCGCCATTGCACTCTAGCCTGGGTGACAGAGTGAGATTCCATCTCAATAATAATAATAATAACAACGACAAATTTTCTATAAAAAAGAGAGATCCTATCTCCCAAAGAAGGAGTAAGGGAAAGCATTTGACCCAGCCTATCAGTCACTTTTTATTGATATCTTTATCCCAGCAACACTGTTTTTTTTCTATTTTCTGACTACCGCATGGTTTCTGACTATAAAATGATTAATCGATAACAAGATCTTTCCTTTAATTTTACAAGGAAAAATTCTTGGAGTTGAAGCAGTATTGATACAATGCCCAGCAACACTCTGTTCCTGGGATAAAGATATCAATAGAAAGTGACTGACAGACCCAGTGAGGTGGCTCACACCTATAATCTCAGCATTTTGAGAGGCCAAGGCAGGAGGATCACTTGAGCCCGGGAGTTTGAGACCAGCCTGGGCAACATGGCAAAACACCATCTCTACAAAAAAGTACAAAAATTAGCAGGGCACGGTGACGTGCACCTCCTGTAGTCCCTGCTACCCAGCAGGCTGAGGTGGCAGGATTGCTTGAGCCTGGGAAGTCAAAGGCTGCAGGGAGCTATCATCGGGCTACTGCACTCCAGCCTGGGTGACAGAGCGAGACCCTGTGTTTAAAAAATAATCATAAAATAATCTAAAAAATAGGCCGGGCATGGTGGCTCATGCCCATAATCCCAGCACTTTGGGACGCCAAGACGGGTGGATCATGAGGTCAGGAGATTGAGACCGCCCTGGCTAACACGGTGAAACCCCAAATCTACAAAAAATACAAAAAATTAGCCAGGGGTGGTGGCGGGCGCCTGTAGTCCCAGCTACTAGGGAGGCTGAAGCAGGAGAATGGTGTGAACCCAGGAGGCGGAGCTTGCAGTGAGCCGAGATCACGCCACTGCACCTGGGCGACAGAGCAAGACTCCGTCTCAAAAACAAACAAACAAAAAAAACAAAAACAAAAACAAAAACAAAAAAATAAATAAATAAATAAATAAATAAAGTGACTGACATATAGTAGGCACTCAGTGTTAATCTCGCTGCCTCTTCCTCCATCTCATGCCAAATTAGAATGAATTCTTTGAATAATTTTTTACTCTTCTGTGTTCCCAGCACCTAGGCAGTACATGGCATGTACCCAGTTCATGATAAATGTTTGATAACTGATAAATATGGTGGAGATAGTACACAGATGGAAAAAACAACTGCCTTCTAGTAGAGTTATATGCAGAACTTTCTCCTCTGGCAAACTATAAATTCCCTAAGGAATTGTCCCTCCCATGACTTAGCAAAAGGACTTGCTGGTGACAATTTTTCTAAAGATGAGACTGGATAGCCCCAGGTTGGATGAATTTGAGCAGCTTCTCCTCTGGAGAAGTTAAGTCTTATAAAGTGTGTGGCCACACTGCCCTCTGGAGACTGCAGATTCTTCTCAAGCATTGCTTAAATAGATCTTCCCATTAAGAGCCATATCCAGAACTCTGATCAATTTTGTAAAAGTTTTCATAAGTGAAGTATTGCTGAAAAGCTCTTCTTAAATTCTCAAATAGCAATTTCTTTTTTAAAAGTTTTATTTTAGTTTTAATTGACACGTAATAATTGTATACCAAATAGCAATTTTTAAAAATAGGGAGACCCAAGAGTTAAAAACACAAAGTTTTTCCACTGTTCTTTGTAAAATTTCTCATACTGAGGAAATTATTTTTAAAAAGCAACCATGTATGTTGCCATTACAGTGTACTGCATACTTATCAGACAATTGACAGGAAAAACAACTTTTGGCACAAGAATGCCAATTTATTCCTTTTTTGGACACATAAACACAAAATATCCCTGCAGGCCAAAAAAAAAATTGCAAAATTTAAACGACCATCATCTTATCTCAACATGAGGATACAACCCCTCCCTTAATACTTTAGAAAGTACCTCGTATTGCTAGAGACATACATCCAGTCCAAATTTAATAAAATACATTTTAAAACATTACAGGTCTAATAATATAGAAAAAAATCACACCATTAGTCAAATGAACAAATGCAAACATTTTCAGCCACTAGACATAGGAAGAGCATGAATATGTCAATAGCAAGGCATAAGAAAATGGTTAATCAATAACAAGATCTTTCCTTTAATTTTACAAGGAAAGCTTCTTGGAGTTGAAACAGTATTGATTCAATGCCCTCAGCCTCCACTTTCTTAAAATGAAAGCAGAGCTACCACCTTGCTATTGAGCAAGAAAATATTACAGCACATTCACAAAAGGTCGTTAGGACAGGGTGGAGAGGGTAAGCCTTGTTAAACAGTGGATTATATTTTCCCACTTGAAGGGTAGGCAGCTTTGCCAGGTAGGCAAGCTCTGGTAGAGGCTGGGCACCAGATCCTAAAACACAGACCATATAGAACGTGTCTGCTAGAAAATCATCACCTTTGGAAGCAGCAAATAGAATTTACAGTAAGAATGAGTATGTTCTGCTGCCCAGAACGCTGGCTGCATTAAGCCAGCTAGTTCACTTTATAAACCACTCAGGATTCAATAGCTAAGAACACCACCACCAAAACATAACTGGTTCAACATTTGGGTCATCACCACCCTTAATGTCCCCACTTTTTTTTTTTTTTTTTTTTTGAGACAGAGTTTCACTCTTGTTGCCCAGGCTGGAGTAATAGCTCACTGAACCGTCCACCTCCTGGGTTCAAGCAATTCTCCTGCCTCAGCCTCCCGAGTAGCTGGGATTACAGGCATCCACCACCAGGCCCAGCTAATTTTTTGTATTTTTAGTAGAGATGATGTTTCACCATGTTGGTCAGACTGGTCTCGAACTCTCGACCTCAGGTGATCCACCCACCTCAGCCTCCCAAAGTGCTGGAATTACAGGCGTGAGCCACCACGCCCGGCCAATGTCCCCACTTCTTATCCCCAAATTATTACTCTTTAGCGTTGCTACATTTAAATCTTTCACACCACATGACAGTGCCTAAACAGGCTGCATTTAAAAAACAAAAACAAAACAAAACCAAACAGCCTAAAACTACTTCTAGAGAATGCACACCTCCCACTGATTGACACATGCATCACGATTCAGTCAGTCCCGAGGGGTTACCTATTCAAATTGTCAAGCCGAATTAAAGTAAAACTATGCATTCAGACTTGCTTGCAATCATATTGCTGCAACTCTGATTCTGCAGTGATTAGCTCTAAAGATTCACCCCTCAGCAAGTTTTTGCCAATAATCCCAGTTCTTCCAAATTTCTTTCCTTTTGTCCCAAATGACAGCATTGCACCTTTAATGGTATTATTTTCCTATAAAAATAGGCCTCCCGGCTTTTCTTCCACCCCCACACTGATTTACCCCAGTGAACCAGGACTGACTGAGGTCTTACAAGCTGTATTGTTCGAGGTCAAGCGTAGAGCAAGACAAGCTAATCAGGGCTTTCTGGAACATGGCCTTGCTCCCTGCTCCATACATGCCAGGAGATGGTGAGAAGTGGCGCTTCTTCTGTGCGTTATTAATAAGCAAGCCCGAGGCACTCAAGTGCAGGTGTGGTGCCCGCTGGCCAGCCAGCCAGCCACCAAGAATTCTTCACATCTTGGATTCCAGCGAGTCCTCCTTCTCCTAAAAAAGCTTCCGTTTTTTCCTCCTCTTGGGTCCAGAGTGGCCATGCTGAAGGGTATTCTCTGCGCTCTCCCTGAACAAGTGTGAATAAAAGCAGCAGCCAAGCAGCCAGCCCCTCACCAACATGTCCTGATTTGTATTATCCAAGTGAGGTATTTGCAAAAAAAAAAAAAAAAAAGGAAAATTTTAAGAAATTAACATCTGCCATCTCTTCACTCCTGGCTATGTTGTGCTTCATTTTACAGAATTTGCTTTCATCCCACTATCTGCAGGGATTAAGGACGTCTGCACTCATCTTAATGAGCAACAGGCCTCATTACAAAACTCTCTCTCAGAGACCGGTCTCAGCAAACACAGGTGGCGCCGTTGATCAACAGCACATGGAAATGTAAACTTCAATGTATTTACAAGTTTATTTAAACGACTGAAGCAAAACAGTGCTTTATATTGCTGGGATTTTGAGAAGGCTAGTTTACGAGATTTGGACCGTCTCATGAGTTCAAGCAAACACCCTTCACCATCATTTCCCCACCAGCAGTTTCCAGGCAGGGGCGGCAAAATTGTTTTCACCCCATTGTGTCTATCTCTTTCCCTAGCTCCTTCCTCAGCCATATGGAGTGTGGCTCCAGGCCTTTTATCCCCTTTTCCATCCCTCACTCCCGATGTCCTGGATAGAGAATTACAAGTCAGTAAACTCTGGGCTGGGAAACACTGGCTGGTGCTACCAAGACACTATGTAACTGTTGTCCATTCACAAAGTATTATCTACACTACATACAGAATACATTGTCCCCTACATCTTAACTGATGCTCACTTTAGAGCAACTCCCTTTGTTTGGACAAGAAAGGAATCCCATCTCCCTGTGAGTGGAATCCAGAATCTATTAAGAAAAACCAACCTTTTCCACACAGTTTTAGTTTAATAAAAGGAAGGAAAACCCACCAAGTACATTTCAGGTCGAAAGAGAAGCAAAAAATTTGTACTGCAAGTAGTTGTGTGAGTTACCTTGATTCCCAGGAAAAGAAATTTTAAATGCTGGTACATTTTTGCAAGTTGCAGCATCACTCAATGTACCTTAAGGACTGGCAAAGCCTTTCCAATAAGGAAGCATCCTGGTTCTAGCTTATTTTAAAACAAAGTGACAGGACACCAACTGTGAATATAAAACAGGTAAAAATAATTCTTTAAAAAGGCATGGAAATATATGTCTTTTCTGACTGGTTTCAGAAACTGCCAGATTATGATATATAAGAAATAGCTGATAAAATCATACCGAAATCTCATTTAGAAAACTACATTGTTGGGGAAGGAAGAGGAGAGACCTTAAAAAATGTTTATTGCCAAAGTTAAGTTTCTATGAGAAAAGTTTAAAAATCATTTAGATCTAACAAACCACACAGCAGCATAAAATGGGCACTTTTGAAAACTTGGAAAAATACTAAAAGCATTTTTTTTTTTTTTCCAAATAGGGGAAACATGAGTACTTTTATCATGGCAGTGTTATCTCTGTCACTGTGACATGCATTACATCTGTTTATGTCACACATTCACAAAAGTCGACCAAATAAGAGAACTGCCTATTTGAATCTGCAGCCAAATATAGTGCAAATTGCCTGGCAGCGTGTACTTGCACCAGCACAAGTCTGCAGAAATCAATAAGATAAAGTAGTAAAACTAATAAAACTCTGTAAAACTTTCAAAAATTAATGCTCATTAAAGGCATTTACAGTGGCAAAGTCAGAAATCTTCATTAAAAAGTCTATGGACCCACACAATTAAATAGTTACACTGAACTGAAGTAGATTGTTTGGTTTTTCTCTCCCACTTATGCATATACCCCACTCAATGACTACAGAAAAAAGGAATAATCTTCTCTTCTAAGACTAGAGGGATGCGGTGAACACCACAGCTAGCAAAATATTCCATAGAAACCCTTCTTGTAAAGTCCTTTAGAAAGTTCAGGCTGATCAGCCTTTGCACATTGAGGTAAAAATTCAGTCCAGTGCATCAGAAAAGATAATCTATGAGTATCTATTACTTTAAAAAAATGGCTCAATTTTGTTGACGCATCAGACAGTGCTGCAAAGTATAGATTCAGTGCAACTATTCCGAGCTGCTGGTAGAAGGCCACCTGAAGTCAACTTGGCTCGATCTAGAGGTGCAGGCATTTGAAACATTTTGAGGCTGCATGGGGTGCCAGACTGGTTGGGTTCTTGTTCTGAGACTCTCAGGCAAAATACATGGTGTGCTGGGCATCATGGTGGATTTGCACAGCCTTAGCCAAGGCCTGAGGATCCCGGCCGTTGCTCTGTCCTGACACATGACTGCCTTCCGCACTGTAAAGAGAATAAAACAAAACAAAACAAAACAAAGCAAAACAAACAAAGAAAAAACCAAAAACAACAACAAAAAAACAAAAAACAGGTGTAACAGAAGACCACTTCAAACTTCACACGTTTCAAATAGCACAAACAGTACTAGATTCTAAAATATCTCAGGCTTAAGATTTAGCTTCTTGAATAATTTGTTATGTCCCTCTAAATATCAGTTGACTCAACTGAATTTCTTTCTTTTTTTTTTTTTTTTTTTTGAGACGGAGTCTCGCTGTCTCCCAGGCTAGAGTTCAGTGGTGCAATCTCAGCTCACTGCAAGCTCTGCCTCCCGGGTTCATGCCATTCTCCTGCCTCAGCCTCCCAAGTAGCTGGGACTACAGGCACCTGCCACCACACCCGGCTAATTTTTTTGTATTTTTACTAAAGACGGGGTTTCACCATGTTAGCCAGGATGGTCTCGGTCTCCTGACCTCGTGATCTGCCTGCCCGGCCTCCCAAAGTGCTGGGATTACAGGCATCAGCCACCGCGCCCAGCCAACTGAACTTCTTTAATGGGCTGCCGCAAGAATTAAATAATATAATGTCTGCAAAGACACAATCCTTAACAGTATCCATATGAAGATTTCCACTGCCCACTATGTCTGGCTAATTTCCTTAGGCTCCAGTCAAATGTCATTTTTCCCCACAGAAATCTTCTTTGCCTTTAAGGTCCAGGTCAGAGCCACCTGGAACATGCTTTAACAGAATCCTATATTTTTCTTTCATGGTACTAAACACAATTGAAATTAAATTATTACTTGGGTAATTATTTATTTTCCCACTGGGATATAAACTCCAAGAAAGCAGCAATTTTGTCCACCTTGCTCACCACTGTATCCTTGGTGTCTAGCACATAATACCACAAAGTCTCAATCAACCATTAGTTGAATGAATGCATCTATGTACCTAGCACAGTGATGGAATATAGGAGATTCCCAGCAGATGCTGTTGTGCCACCAGTCTCTTCTTGTCTTCCCCTCACTAACTATATAACCTTGGACACATAATAACTCCTCTGAACTGTGGTCTTTTGGAGTAACAACAACTTCTAAACATACTTAAGGATACCATGTGATATAAAGGGCTTGACAAGCTGTAAATCCCCATCCCTCTTCTGTCTCTTTAAGTGATTATTATCCTTATCGTCTAGGCTCAAAATCTTAGCCATCTTTTACTTCACCCTCTCCTCTGACATGCATATCCAATTAACTGTTAAGTCCTATCTATTCTATCCTAGGAACAGCATTTTACATTTAACAAACACAGTCTTGCTCTAACATACTTTTCCAGCCTCATACCTCCTTGTTCCCCTTTAATATCCTCCAGCCAAAGAAAATTTGCTACTGTACAAACATGTCACTTGCTTTCTCTCCTTCGTGTCCCTTGTTCTCTCTGCCCTGAAAATTCTTTTCTCTTTTTTGTAGAGCCATTCTACCCACCCAGCTATGAAATCTTCTCTAAAAGCCTCTCCTCTGGTGTCCCATTGCACTTTTATCTGTACTGACTTGGGCTACTTGTTAGTTGTATATTTGCCTGTATTGTCTCCCATACTGAAACATAAAATCCCCGTGGACAAGAAACATGTCTTACTCATCTTAGTATTTCTAGCACCTAGCACAGTACTGGGCACACAGTCAATACCTAATAAATATGCCGAATAAATGAAAGCACATTACAGAATGGAAGGTACAAAGCCACAGTTGGACATTTTCCATAATAGTGTATTTTCAACCCTTACAGAAATAGACTTGCAGTGGAATGTCTACTATTTAGCAGCTGAATTCAGACTTGGGGAAGAGCCCAGAAACTGCTACACTTCACAGATGGTCATTTGGAAAAGGAAATTAATGCAGAGAGCTTGTGTAGCTATTTAATAGTAGCTCAGGAATAGGTCAAAATATCAGATTCTCTGATTCTCCTGAGATGCCTATTTGAGAGTGAGAATCGTCTGCGCCCCCACTCCCACACACACATCCAGGTTCACTCTGGGGTATTTTTCCAGAATGTACCAAAAGCAAAGTGAACTGGTCAGACCTCCTCACTTGCATGAAGTGGAATCCACAGCCCTGTGACTGCTTTGACCGGAGCCAGGGTACTGTGTTGACCACTTTTTGAGGCTACTTAGGACCTGAGCAGAACTGAAATGCATTTGGCTCCATGGGAGAACCACAAGCAGCTCCAAATTAAACTCCTTTAGAGACACAATACAAGTATAAACAAGCCTGAGCACTTCTTGGACCAAAAGTCACATTACAAGCTCTCAGAGGCACATGCAATTTTATTTGCTCCTTACAATTTAAACTCTGAAAGTTTAAATCCTTAAAAAAGTTTTCCATCGTAGCTCATTTTTTTAACATGCTACTAAAATATAAAGAGACTTTATTGTGCCTAAGAAACTTGCCTGTCATGATCTTTATCCACCAGATGATACCTTGCCCTAAATGCTACAAGCCGGGCATAATATGCAGGGGCTGGAATAGAGACTGAGCGAGTGCACCTCACATAGGTGTGACACAGCTGGTAAGTCAGTAGCTGGAGTTCATCTGCAGTGAAGCAGTTGTCATCCCACAAGACCTGGTAATGTGAGGGACGGCTGGTTCCCTGGGGAGAGAGTTTTATGATTAATGTTTTTTTTTTTTTTTTTTTTTTGAGACGGAGTCTCGCTCTGTCTCCCAGGCTGGAGTGCAGTGGCGCAATCTCGGCTCACTGCAAGCTCCGCCTCCCGGGTTCACGCCATTCTCCTGCCTCAGCCTCTCCGAGTAGCTGGGACTACAGGCGCCCGCCACTACGCCCGGCTAATTTTTTTGTATTTTTAGTGGAGACGGGGTTTCACCGTGGTCTCAATCTCCTGACCTCGTGATCCGCCCGCCTCGGCCTCCCAAAGTGCTGGGATTACAAGCGTGAGCCACCACGCCCGGCCTTTTTTTTTTTTTTTCTTTTGGGATGGAGTCTCACTCTGTCACCTAGGCTGGAGTGCAGTGGTACGATCTTGGTTCATAGAAACCTCCGCCTCTGGAGTTCAAACAATTCTCCTGCCTCAGCCTCCCAAGTAGCTGGGACTATAGGTGCACACCACCATGCCCAGATAATTTTTGTTTTTTTAGCAGAGATGGGGGTTTTGTTTCGCCACATTGGTCAGGCTGGTCTCAAACTCCTGACCTCAGGTGATCTGCCCACTTCAGCCTCCCAAAGTGCTTGGATTACAAGCGTGAGCCACTATGCCTGGCCTGATTAATATATTTCTGACATGACACGAGAAGAGAAAATAATTGAAACCTACTCCTTAAACTCAGAAATACTTCTGCCTAGCACACCTACAAGCAGATATCTAGACCAAAAGATAACAATTCTAGGATACAAGCATTAACAAAGTTAGGCATGGTGTTAAATAACAAGTCTAAGGCCGGGCGCGGTGGCTCACGCTTGTAATCCCAGCACTTTGGGAGGCCGAGGCGAGCGGATCACGAGGTCAGGAGATCGAGACCACAGTGAAACCCCGTCTCTACTAAAAAAAAATACAAAAAATTAGCCGGGCGTGGTGGCGGGCGCCTGTAGTCCCAGCTACTCGGAGAGGCTGAGGCAGGAGAATGGCGTGAACCCCAGAGGCGGAGCTTGCAGTGAGCCGAGATTGCGCCACTGCACTCCAGCCTGGGTGACAGAGCGAGACTCCGTCTCAAAAAAAAAAAAAAAATAATAACAAGTCTACTCAAGCTAGTTGCTGAATTTGCAAACATCTCCCTATCAAGTCAAAGATCTGAACCAGCTTCCAAATTACCTGAATTCCTGCATGACTACAGAGGTAAAAGTCAAACTCAGATGGATGCGTGATGGTACTATCCACTGTAGTGCCTGCTGGTACATTGCCACTTTTCCCTACCTACAAAAAACAAAAAAAAAGTAATTAGTCATCAAAGTGCCAAACTGTGCTCAGGCCATTTTTTTCTTTTGTGTGTTAATTGGGAGCAAGTTGGTAAATGTCTCTTAAGTTAGTTGTCTTGAAAATCACTTTCATTCAAGATGTTGAATCTTCTGTAACTTTCCCTTAGCCCAACCATTTTAACCTATAGTATTTTCACAAACAAATATGTTCCAGGATCTCTTCAGGAGGATACGGACAAAAAATATTTTACCTGTGCCTTTGGGCTACAACATTATTATATATTTACAGATGACACAGTGGTATGTTCACAAAGGGAAAAAACATTTAACATTTAAGATAGATAAACTTTCTGAGAAAAAAACAGTTTTATTCCTTACTTGGAGTAAAAAAAATTCACAATTTCCAGTAAAAGATTAAGGAATCTTTAAACTGGTTTACCAGGTTCAACATAACTAGTAGTTTTTGGTTTTTTTTTTGAGACAGGGTCTCACTCTGTCACCCCAGGCTGGAGTGCACTGGGAGGATCACAGCTCACTGCAACCTTGGACTCCTGGACTCAAGGAATCCTTTCATCTCAGCCTCCTGAGTAGCGGGGGCTATAGGCACACATGCCATCATGTCTATTTTTTTTTTTTTTTTTTTTTTTTTGAGAGACGGGCTCTAATTTTGTTGCCCAGGCGGACTCAAACTCCTGGGCTCAAGCAATTCTCCCACCTTGGCCTCCCAAAGTGCTAGGACTACAGGTGTGAGCTACCACACCTGGCGATAGCAAATACTTTATTAATAATAATAAAAAGTCACTGGCAAATGGTTATCAGGAAGAAAGCACTGAAATGGGAACTAAAAAATCAGTTTCAGATCTAGGCCTAGCCTTGCAACTATATACCTTGAACAAAGCTTATTATCTTTACACCTCAATCTAATCAACTGTAAAATTAGATGATGTTCTCTTACCCTTTTAGAATTCCAAGCAAAAACTCTACAGACAAAATTTGAAAATCAAACTTCTAGGAAGGCAAGAGGGGAACTTCAGAAATGGATTACAAGGGAAGGAATTACATCTTGCTATTTGGTCACCCTCTTCTGCTGTACAGCAGAGTTCAGTATGAACACATTTATTTAGCATACAGGCACAAATTTGATGGGAGTTTATTTGGCTCCATTTTAACTATTGTTACCTTCAGCTGAAGATCATATACCTATGCATACATAACTCTATGAGAATAGAAAAATTTCCTTCCATCAAATGCATATGTCATCTTGGGTTCCTAGCTGGATCAGAAGAAATCTAATTGGTTCTAGCATTTTTTTTTCCCCAAAGTGTGTTCTTTAGGAATATTAGCTTTGCAGGATGTGTTTAGCTATTTTATGGTGGAACAAACCTGAAAAATATGGGATCAAATTAAAGTTAAAAGTATTTTTCTACTGTATGACTTCTCAAAACCTTTATTTAGTCATGTATAATCTTTAAAAGGGATATAGAGTATATAGCATTTTCTAAATTTATTTTACCCTTAAAAAAAAAAAACTCTCTCTGGTTCTACATATGACAGCCTGAAGAGGTGATGCCTTGGAGAAAAGGGAATCCAGGCCTTTTCAATTCACCAGTTATTGCTTGAGCACCCATGTGACTGCTAGGCTCGGCAGCAGATGTTGGGGATGACAGTCAGGGGCATCAAGAGAACTAATAAACTTGCCTTCCTGACTTCATGAAAAGTGTACACAATAAACTGTAACACAATGTCATAAGGGCATATGGGAAGCATTGGGAAAAGCTGATGAGGAGGAAATAGGTGAGCCATGCCTTATAAGATAAGTAGGAGCTGAAAAGGGAAGTTGGGTAAAAAACAGGAAACACTCGAAATACCCCTAAACTCAGAAATGGATAAGCAAACTGTGGCTCATCCATATTATGAAATACCACTCAGCAATAAAAAGGGGCAAATTACTGATATATACACAACTTGGATGAATCTCAAATGCCAGACTCAAAGGCTATGATTCTATCTATATGATGTGCTGGAAAAAGCAAAACTGTAGGAACAGAATACATATCAGTGGTTGCCAAGGGCTGGGAGTGAAGGAGAAAGGTTAACTACAAAAGGACACCTGAAGATTCTTTGGTATGACAGAATTATTATACAGTCAGCCCTTGGTATCCACAGGTTCTGCATTCAGGAATTCAACCAACTGTGGATATTCTTTAAAAAGGTTTGGATATTCTAATTATACCCTGATTTGATCACTGTGCATTATTTGTATAAAAACTCCTATGTAACCCATAAATGTGTATAATTATTATGTCAATTAAAAAATAAATAAAAATACAAATTTTAAAGACCTGACACAAATACAGAAAATTGTTAACATGTTTAAAAATTTAATTTTAATATGAAAAAATTAAAAACAATAAAACATAGCATTTACACTGTATTCGGTACTAAAGCAACCTAGAAAAATATTTAAAATAATTCAACAGTAAAAACTTATACACATTTTAAAATACAGTATAACAACTATGTAAGCCTTTATGTTATATTAGGTATTATAAGTAATCTAGAGATCTTTTAAAGCAAGCTTGTCCAACCCGCAGCCCGTGGGCTGCATGCAGCCCAGGACGGCTTTGAATGTGGCCCAGTACACATTTGTAAACTTGGGCCAGGAGGAGTGGCTTTCATGCCTGCAATCCCAGCACTTTGGGAGGCCAAGGCAGGCAGATTACTTGAGGTCAGGAGTTTAAGACTAGCCTGGCCAACATGGTGAAACCCCATCTCTACTAAAAATCCAAAAATTAGCTGGGCATGGTGGCATGTGCCTGTAATTCCAGCTACTCGGGAGGCTGAGGCAGGAGAATCACTTGAACCCGGGAGGCAGAGGTTGCGGTGAGCTGAGACTGAGCCATTGCACTCCAGCCTGGGTGACAGAGCGAGACCCAGTCTCAAAAAAAAAAAAAAAAGACCAAAAACAAATTTGTAGACTTTCTTAAAACATTATGAGATTTGTTTGTGATTTTGTTTTTTAGCTCATCAGCTATGGTTAGTGTATTTTATGCGTGGCCCAAGAAAATTCTTCTTCCAATGTGGTCCAAGGAAGCCAAAAGATTGGACACCCCTGTTTTAAAATATATGGGAGGATGTGCATAGGTTATATACAATTACTATACCATTTTTGTTTTTTGAGATGGAGTCTTGCTATGTTGCCCAGGCTTGTCTCAAACTCCTGGACTCAAGTGATCCTACTGTCTCAGCTTCCTAAGTAGCTGCGACTACAGGTATGCACCACCACACCTTGCTTACTGTACCATTTTATATCAGGGACTTGAGCATATGTAGATTTTGGTATCTGCAGCAGGTCCTGGAACCAATCCCCCATGGATTCTGAGGGATGACTGTGTATTTTTATTGTGGTGATGTCTACAGAACTGTATGTATTTGTCAAAACTAGGGCCATGTATGGTGGCTTATGCCTGTAATGCCAACACTTTGGGAGGCTGAGGCAGGAGGACCATCTGAGTCCAGGAACTCAAGACCAAATTGGGGAACAAAGTTAGACCCTGTCCCTAAATATATATATATGTATCTTTTTTTGAGATGGAGTCTTGCTCTGTCTCCCAGGCTGGAGTGCAGTGGCATGATCTCAGCTCACTGCAAGCTCCACCTCCCGGATTCATGCCATTCTCCTGTCTCAGCCTCCCGAGTAGCTGGGACTATAGGCACCTGCCACCACAGCCGGCTAATTTTTTGTATTTTTAGTAGAGACGGGGTTTCACCGTGGTAGCCAGGATGGTCTCGATCTCCTGACCTTGTGATCCGCCCACCTCAGCCTCCCAAAGTGCTGGGATTACAGGCGTGAGCCACCACACTGGCCAAAAAATATATATATTTTTTAAATTAGCCAAGTGTGGTGGCACTGGCCTGTAGTTCCAGCTACTCAGGAAGCTGAGATGCGAGGCCTGCTTGAGCCTAGGAGGTTGAGGATGCAGTGAGCCATGATTATATACATCATTGCACTCCAGCCTAGGTGACAGGGCAAGACCATCTCAAAAAAATGAAAAAAAAAAAAAAAAAAAACAACAAAAAGCTTAAGTATGCACTCAACTAAAACTAGACACTAAAAAATTAGGGTGCATTTTACTGTATCTATATTATACCTTAATAAAAATAATGAAAACAGTGGATGGAATGGATGTACTGGTTCCAGGGATAAGAATGTACAGTGGATATGGGAAGTAGAAGATGTATAAGGTTATGGTGAAAGATAAAATGAAAATGTTGTTTTGGCTACCTTGGGAAAACACTAAACACCACAGGAATGCATTTGGTAAGCAATGGGGAATACCCGAAGATTTCTGAGCAGTGCAGTGGCACAAAAAGATCTGTGTTTTCACAGCAGGGTAGAGGATGCATTTGTGAAGGAAGAATGGAGACAAGGAGACTGCTAGGAGTCTCCTGCAATAAAACAGTTCTGCCTAGAGCAGTGGGAACATACAACAGGAAGAACTGAGACAAGAGAGATTTCAGGGCACAACACAGAGGACTATTTTCTTTTTCTTTCTTTCTTTTTTTTTTTTCTTTTGAGACAGTCTTGCTCTGTCGGCCAGGCTGGAGTGCAATGGTGCGATCTCGGCTCACTGCAACCTCCACCTCTCAGGTTCAACCGATTCTCCTGCCTCATCCTCCTGAGTAGCTGGGATTACAAGCACATGCTACCACGTCCGGCTAATTTTTGTATTTTTAGTAGAGACGGGGTTTCACCATGTTGGCCAGGCTGGTCTCAAACTCCTGACCTCAGGTGATCCACTTGCCTTGGCCTCCCAAAGTGCTGAGATTACAGGTGTGAGCCACCACACCTGGCCTTTTTAATTTTTTTTTTTTGAGACAGAGTTTCACTCTTGTTGCCCAGGCTAGAGTGCAGTTGCACAAACTCCTGACCTCAGGTGATTCACCCATCTTGGCCTCCCAAAGTGCTGGGATTACAGGTGTCAGCCACCACACCTGGCCCACAGAGGACTATTTTCAAAATGCGTATAGAGGGACTGGAAATGGGGAAAAGAATTTAAAGACAACTCTGAAGTTTCTAGCTTGGCCGACTTTATATACAGTGATGCCAAGTAATAGAATAAAAGGAAAATTGGGGAGGAATAGGTTTTGGAAGGGGATAAAACAATAAATAGAAGGTTTAGACAGGCTTTGGTTGAAATGCCTGTGGTAGATTGTATTACTGGTGCCAACCAAACATTCCCATGCCCCTGCCTGGGGGAGGATTATACATCCACACCCAATTATCTCAGGAGTGACTTGCTTTGGCTGATAAAATGTGGCCTGAAATGTGTTACTTCTGGGCCAGCACATGGCTTGTCATGTATCTTTTTTCCTCTCTGCCAGGATGACTGGCAATGTTCCAGATAGATGCTTCTTTGTCAGCCTAGGTTCCAAAGGGAGGACAGCAGGGTCACAGCTGCAGCAGAGCCACAATGAATGTGTAATGTGATCAAAAAACAAGTCTTTGTAAGCCACTAAGATATGGGTTTTTGTTGTTGTTGTTGGCCTATCTTGACTGATGCAGTGCCTATAGAGAATCTAAGCAAATATGTCTGATAGATAACTGGGAGTACAGATCAGGAGCTGAAGAGTAGATTGGGGCTGGAAATACAGATTTAGGAATCTACAAGCAAGGGAATTAGCCCAGAAAAGTGGATAACACTATAGAGAGGGCTGAAATTGAGAAGAGAGAGAAGTATGAAATGTCGGGAAATATCAGTGTTTAATGGACAGAAGGAGAAAGAGGAATCAAAAAAGTCTGGTTACAGGCTGGGCACGGTGGCTCACCTCTGTAATCCCAGCACTTTGGGAGGCCAAGGTGGGTGAAATCTCTTGAGGTCAGGAATTCGAGACCAGTCTGGCCAACATAGTGAAACCCCGTCTCTACCACAAATACAAAAATTAGTTGGGCATGGTGGTATGCACCTGTAATCCCAGCTACCCGGTAGGCTGAGGCAGGAGAATCATTTGAACCCGGGAGGCAGAGGTTGCAGGAAGCCGAGATCATGACAGACTGAAACTCCATCTTAAAAAAAAAAAAAAAGTCTGATTATAGAAACTCCATTTCAAAAAAAAAAAAAAAAGTCTGATTACAGAAACTCCATTTCAAAAAAAAAAAAAAAAAGTCTGATTACAAAGGTGGGTAGTAAAGCTGGAAAGTCATTTTGTTAAGGCCAAATAAGGCAATCATTGTCTTAAGTGCTACAAAGAAGTCAGTGTGGGAATCTGACAAAGTATCTCTAGATTTGAAATGAGCAAGTCATTGAGACAACAACTTCAATGGAGTCACTGAAATTGAAGTTAGGCTACAGAAAATTAAAGTATGATGTGAGAAAGTACAGATAGAAAGTCAAGTGATTGTTTTTCTCAAAGTTTAGTCGTGAAAGGAAGAAAAGATAAGGTAGCAGTGAGACTGAGGGAGAAGCAGGGTGAGGTGAACTCAGGAAGATTTAAGCCACCTTTATAGGGCGAGAAGGAGGCAATAGAACACGAAAGAGTGAAGTTTTGAAAAATAATGCGTAATTAACCAAGTAAGGCTCTAGAGAAGTCAAGGGGGATTAGGATTGAAAGCATAGGATGGGGGAAAGAAAGCATAGGTGGAGAGATACGAGGAAGGAGATAAGAAAATACAAGATGTAACTGAGTTTGAAAGTAGAGGAGAGGCAGCTGAGAAAACTCTTGCCTTCTAGATCTTGTTTTTGGAGGGAAATAGACGATAGGACTTTGTTGGCAATAGAGTTATTATGAATAGGGTAGAGGACTTGAGAAGAGTATAAAGGTGTGGAACAGATGCTATGGGGAATAGGGCAAATGAAAAAACGGCAGCATCCAAGGCCTGGCTGAGATTTGCTCTCATGAATTTGTAATATAGTTCTTTATTAAACAGACACTTTTGGCCAGGTGTGGTGGCTCACGCCTGTAATCCTAGCACTTTGAGAGGCTGAGGTGAGCTGATCACTTGAGCCCAAGAGTTCAAGATCAGCCTGGACAACATGGCGAAACCCCATCTCTACAAAAAATACAAAAAAATTAGCCAAGAGTGATGGTGAGTGCCTGTAGTCCCAGCTACTTGGGAGGCTCAGGTAGGAGGATCACCTGAGCCTGGGGGCGTCTAGGCTGCCATGAGCCATAATCATGCCACTGCACTCCACCCTGCGTGACAGAGTGAGACCCTGTCTCAAAAAAATAAAATCCACCACTTTTCCCCCAGCAATTTCTATCAGCCTAAGAGTAGAGGCAAAATAAATGGGCAAGTGGATTGGCAAGAGGCATGCTTAGAGAATAGAAGATATTAGTAAATGTCAGGGTACAAAGTAGACCAAGAACTGGGACTGTCAATTTTGAAAGGTTTAAAGAATAAAACTATGAGATAGCTTAATAATAGCTTAATAGATAGTTTAGGAAGACAAGCCTAAAGAAGATCTTAAATCTACATGGATAACAAGTTGACAGACAGGTGGAGAGATGACAACAGTTAAGGAGAAGGTGGCAGGAGGTTTTGTGCCCACAGGTCAGGCAAGAGTTCAAAGAATTTGTATTAGCAAAGTCTAAGAAGTACTATTTTTTTTTTTTTTTTGCACAGCATATCTTTTATTTATTTATTTTATTTGACATGCGCTGGTCTACTTTTTATTTAAATTTTTATATATTTTGGGGGCACAGGTACAGATTTTTTTTTTTTTTTTTTGAGACGGAGTCTCGCTCTGTCGCCCAGGCTGGAGTGCAGTGGCGCGATCTCGGCTCACTGCAAGCTCCGCCTCCCGGGTTCACGCCATTCTCCTGCCTCAGCCTCTCCGAGTAGCTGGGACTACAGGCGCCCGCCACCGCGCCCGGCTAATTTTTTGTATTTTTAGTAGAGACGGGGTTTCACCATGGTCTCGATCTCCTGACCTCGTGATCCGCCCGCCTCGGCCTCCCAAAGTGCTGGGATTACAAGCGTGAGCCACCGCGCCCAGCCCAGATTTCTTATATGTGTATGTTACAGAGAGGTAAAGCCCAGTTGGTAAGAAGTACTATTAACTCATGGTTTCAGCAATTTAAAGACAGCCCTTTTAATTTAAAACAGCCCTTTTAATTTAAGACCGTCCTTTTAATCTAAGCTGATTGGATCTGGGGCCCAATGAGAAAAACACCCTTGATTCAGAAAACAAAAAGAAACAGTTCAGGCCAGGCATGGCGGCTCACACCTGTAATCCCAGCACTTTGGGAGGCCGAGGCAGGTGGATCACCTGAGGTCAGGAGTTCAAGACTGGATTGGCTAACATGGTGAAACCCCGTCTCAACTAAATATACAAAAATTAGCTGGGCATGGTGGTGGGCGCCTGTAATCCCAGCCACTCAGGAGGCTGAGGCAGGAGAATCGCTTGAAACTCGGGAGGCAGAGGTTGCAGTGAGCCAAGATTGTGCCATTGCATTGCAGCCTGGGTGACAAGAGCAAAACTCCTTCTCAAAAAAAGAGAAAAAAGAAACAGTTCATCCTCGGATTAGAGACAAAAAAACTAGAGTGTACTAGAAAATAATGGGAGTGGCAAACAAGATTGCATGATTAGGCAACAGAAAGATCTGGTCTTCCTAGGGGTCAATCAGAGAGGGCCTGGACAAGATGAAGTAAAGTCATTAAAAAATATCAAAGAAGCAAGATTATCTATTAATAATATAGGTTGGGCATTCTCTATCTGAAATGCCTGGGGATTAGAGGTGTTTTGGATTTTAATTTTTCTTTTTTTTCTTTTAGGCAGAGTCTTGCTCTGTGCAGGCTGGAGTGCAGTAGTATGATCTCAGCTCACTGCAACCTCTGGCTCCTGGGTTCAAGCGATTCTCCTGCCTCAGCCTCCTGGATACCTGGGACTACAGGCGTGCACCATTACGCCCAGCTAATTTTTGTATTTTTAGTAGAGACAGAGTCTCGCCATGTTGGCCAGGCTGGCCTCAAACTCCTGACCTCAAGTGATCACCCGCCTCAGCCTCCCAAAGTGCTGGGATTACAGGCGTGAGCCATAGCACCCGGTCAGATATTGTTCTTAACCACATTTTACAGATGAGAATATTATGGCTTAGAGAAGTTGAGTAATTTGACTGTGGTTTAAGTGTGACACTATAAATATTCAAAGTTTGTGCCCTATGAATCTCCTATGCCAGCAGTCCTCAACTTTTTTTGGCAGCAAGGACAGGTTTCATGGAAGACAATTTTTACATGGATGAGGGTAGGGGAGTGGGGGGAGATGGTTTTGGGATGAAACTGTTCCACCACTGCTGATCTGACAGGAGGCAGAGCTAAGGTGGTAATGATCATTCACTGACCGCTCACATTCTGCTGCGCAGCCTGGTTCCTAACAGGCCACAGACTGTTACCAGTTCACAGTCTGGGGGTTGGGGATCCCTGTCCTATGCTGATATAAAATTATTTGGAAGATAAATTCTTCTTTATATCCTAGAACTGTGCAGCAAAAAGTAACAAATAACAAAAAGCACCCCTTAGAAGGTTGCCTATATCATCACAATGTACCTGGCATGTTTCTGACCTACTCCTCCCGACACAAAAACAACTTGAGAAATCAGCGTTTCTGTTATACAAGAGAAATAAAATATTCAGTCTCAAAACTCATATCATTCAGAATTGGTCATCTAAACCCAACTGCAGTTATTGTATTTATTAAATTTTTATCAGGCATTTCTGCTTTTAAGAAAAAAATTGTATAAAAATGGTATATACACATCTCTTGCCAGAGCCTCAGATAACAAAGCTTATACTCTATCTTCTTACCCTTTCTGTTTTATCTGCACAGAAGAGTCGTGTGTGATGTCTTTTTTGCACCACAATATATGTTATTCCTGGCCGGTAATCTTCTTCCAAGCTAATACATGCCTTTCGAATTGCTATTAGTTCTGGCCAAGCTACCTAGAAGGCAGAAATGGAATTATGTTTAATTGAGAATTTGCCTAGTATCTCTCAGATCTACCCAGAATGGTAGATGAGAGGAATCTCCCTCAGACTCCTAGAGGCCCCGAAGGGCAACAGGGATAATGAGAGTACCTGCTTCATTTGTCCCTCAGATACCCCTCCACGGTAATAGATGATCCGAGTGGGTTTGAAGCGTGTGGATTTGTAGAACTGAATCAGCAGCTCTCGAACCATGTTAGTCAGGTCCTGGATGACCTCTTGACTGTAGAGAAGCTCTTGGGAGATCTCCTGCCGGGAAGTCTGCACCCGAACGGTGGCACAGTAGCGGCTGGGGTGGCCATCCATACTGCCAACCACGGCAGCAATGGAAGGTTTCTTCCCATCCCCTGCTGGGGGGTGTGTGACATCCGCTCCCAGGAAGATGACAGGCTGCTGGAACACCGAGGGCCTGCTCAGATTTAAGGAGATGTTGCCACTCAGACATATAAGTGAAAACGTTTGAGTTTAGCAAGATTATATCACCAGATATAATCAGATATAACCTTATAAGAGAGAACAAAGACTTAACCCCATTGGGAAAGAACACTACGGACCACTGAATATTGATGTCACCCAGTACAGTGACTCTGGACTGACTGAAGAAGTGAATATGGCTCTTCCATAACAGTAGGAAGAGAAGATTTAAAAAACAGGGCCTAGGCTGGGCACCGTGGCTCATACCTATAATCTCAGCACTTTGGAAGGCCAAGGAGGAAGGACTGCCTGAGCCCAGAAGTTCAAGGCCAGCCTGGGCAATATATCAAGACCCACGTCTCTACAAAAAATAAGAAAGCCCAGCGTGGCAGCGCCTGCCTGTAGTCCCAGTTACTTGGGAGGCTGAGGCAGAAAAAACCATTTAAGCCCAGGAGTTTGAGGCTGCAGTGAGCTATATACTATACTACATTGTACTGTGTCACATCACTGTACTCCAGCCTGGGCGACAGAGTAAGACCTTGTCTTTAAAAAAAGAAAAGAGGCCGGGCGTAGTAGCTCACGCCTGTAATCCCAGCACTTTGGGAGGCCAAGGCAGGAGGATCACCTGAGGTCAGGAGTTGGAGACCAGCCTGGCCAACATGGTGAAACCCTGTTTCTACCAAAAATACAAAAATTAAGGCCGGGCATGGTGGCTCAGCACTTTGGGAGGCTGAGGCAGGCAGATCACTTGAGGTCAGGAGTTTGAGACCAGCCTGGCCAACATGGTGAAACCCCATCTCTACTAAAAAATACAAAAATTAGTCCTGGCGCGGTGGCTCACACTTGTAATCCCAGCACTTTGGGAGGCCGAGGCGGGCGGATCACGAGGTCAGGAGATCGAGACCACGGTGAAACCCTGTCTCTACTAAAAATACAAAAAAAATTAGCCAGGCATGGTGGCGGGCGCCTGTAGTCCCAGCTACTCGGAGAGGCTGAGGCAGGAGAATGGCGTGAACCTGGGAGGCGGAGCTTGCAGTGAGCTGAGATTGCGCCACTGCACTCCAGCCTGGGCGACAGAGCAAGACTCCGTCTCAAAAAAAAAAAAAAAAATACAAAAATTAGCCAGGTGTGGTGGTGTGTGCCTGTAATCCCAGCTACTTGGAAGGTGGAAGAGGCAGGAGAATCACTTGAACCAGGAAGGTGGAGGTTGCAGTGAGCTGAGATCGCAACACTGCACTCCAGCCTGGGTGACAGAGCGAGACCCTGTCTCAAAAAAAAAAAAAATTAGACAGGCATGGAGGCGCTCACCTGTAATCCCAGCTACTTGGGAGGCTGAGGCGGGAGAATCACTTGAACCCAGGAGGTAGAGGTTGCAGTGAGCCAAGATCACGCCACTGCACTCCAGCCTGGGTGACAGAGGAAGACTCCATCTCAAAACAAAACAAAACAATACCCCCCCCCTTTTTTTTTTTTTGAGACAGAGTCTCACTCTGTTGCCCAGGCTAGAGTGCAGTGGCATGATCTCAGCTCACTGTAGCCTCAACCTCCTGGACTCAGGTGATTCTCCCACTTTAGCCTTCCAGGTAGCTGGGATAAATTCTTAAAAGTAGGATTTGGGACTGCGAGTGTTAATTCTTCAAGTGTAATTTAGAGGCATACCATACTTGACAGTCTCATGTAATAGGTACTAAAGGTGAGGTCCCATGGGAGAAGAGGCTGTGTCCCATTTATCTCTCTGTATCATCACAGAACATAAGCCTGGCACAGAGAAGTTAATAACAGTGAACATATATAGGCAACATACATATACATAACGTAACAGCTTACATATACAATATACCAGCCACTATGCTAAGCATTTCACACGTGTTAACTCATTTAAAATTTGATGAGGGTGGTACAATTATTATCTCAAT
Organism: Symphalangus syndactylus; assembly: GCF_028878055.3. Lineage (NCBI taxonomy): Eukaryota > Metazoa > Chordata > Mammalia > Primates > Hylobatidae > Symphalangus > Symphalangus syndactylus. The sequence continues at coordinate 141,720,419 of NC_072441.2, forward strand.
TTTTCCAGATAAAAAATAAGACATAAGAGGATAAAGAATGTTCCCAAGATCACACAGCTAGGAGTGGAAAAGCTGGAATCCAAACCCAAGAAGTTTAACGCCAAAGTATGCACTCTAAGCCACTAAGCTATATTGTCTCAAATGTTTGGGGTAAAATTAAATGAAGACAGACTTTAGGTTAACTTCCCCTATGGCCCATATATCTCATCACTAATGTTTAAGGAGGGATTTATTTACCTAGAAGTTTCATTCAAGGACAAAAATGAGAACTGTGTTGGGAGGCTGAGCGGGTGGATTGCTTGAGCTTAGGAGTTTGAGACCAGTGTGGGCAACATGGAGAAACCTCGTCTGTACCAAAAATACAAAAAATAAGCCAGGCGTGGTGGTGCACGCCTGTGGTCCCAGCTAGTTGGGAGGCTGAGGTGGGAAGATTGCTTGAGCCTGGGAGGCGGAGTTTGCAGTGAGCCGAGATTGTGCCACTGCACTCCAGCCTGGGTGACTAAGTGAGACCCTGTCTCAAAAAAAAAAATAAATAAGAAATCAACTAATCAAGTTGACAAAATATGCTAAGATTAAATTAAAAAAAAGAGAACTGTGATATGATTGCATAAGAGCAAGGCACTCAATTTCATCTTCAAGTATGGCAATGACTAATATCACAGCCCTAAATTTAACTCTTCAAATCACTTCCACACATAGTATTTCACAGAAAAACAACACTTTCAAGTTAACAAGACAGATATTATTATCTTGATAGATAAGGAACTGAGGCCCAGAGATATTAGAAATTCACATGCGTAACAATACTCAAATCTCCCAATTCCCAGCCAGCACTTTGTCTATTATATCCCTGTCTTGCCTTGGTGTTTGTTTACTCTAGAGTCAATCTGACAAACTCAAATTTAAACAAACAAAAAAAAACCTATGAAGGGAGGGGCAGACAGGGTTTCTTAAAAGGACATAAAAAGATTGATTCAACTCAGTCCTATTAACATTTTCTGTTCATCAAAAGCCACTATTGACCAGGCATGGTGGCTTACGTCTATAATTCCAACACTTTGAGAGGCCAAGGTGGAAGGATCACTTAAGCCTAGGAGTTCAAGACCAGCCTGGACAACATAGCAAGACCTCATCTTTAAAATAAAATTTAAGGCTGGGCATAGTGGCTCATGCCTATAATCCCAGCACTTTGGGAGGCCAAGGTGGCCCGACTGCTTGAGGTCAGGAGTTCCAGACCACCAGCCTGGCCAACATGGTAAAGCCCCGTCTCTACTAAAAATACAAAAATTAGCCAAGTATGGTGGCGTGCGCCTGTAATTCCAGCTACTCGGGAGGCTGAGGCAGGAGAATCGCTTGAACTCAGGAGGCAGAGGTTGCAGTGAGCCGAGATTGCATCACTGTACTCCAGTCTGGGTGACAGAGTGAGACTCTATCTCAGTAAATAAATAAATAAATAATTAATTAGGCAGGCATGGTGGCACATTCCTGTAGTCCCAGCTACTCAGGAGACTAAAGCGGGAGAATCACTTGAGCTGGGGAGATTGAGGTTGCAGTGAGTCATGATTGCCCCACTGCACTCCAGCCTGGGTGACAGAGTGAGACCTTGTCTTAAAAAGAAAAAAACAGAAAACCCACAATTTAGGAGAGTGAAAAGGCAAAACACAGACTAGGAGAAGATAATCTGCCTATCCTGTTTGCCTATAGGATATCTGTATCTTGTGAAGGACCAGAAACCACAAAGAACTACTACAAATTAATGAAAAAGACTCACAACCCAATATAAAAAAATGAGCAAAGGACTGAACAGGTCCCTTATAAAAGAAGATGTTTAGGCTAGGCATGGTGGCTCATGCCTGTAATCCCGGCACTTTGGGAGGCTGAGGCAGGAGGACTGTTTGAGCTCAAGAGTTCTAGACCAGCCTGGTCAACAGGACAAAACTCTGTCTCTATAAAAAATAAAAACATTAGCCGAGCATGGTGGTATGAGCCTGTAGTCCCAGCTACTTGGGAGGCTGAGGTGGGAGGATCAGTTGAAGGCCAGGAGTTTGGGTCTTCAGTGAGCCATGATCACATCACTGCACTCCAGCCTGGAAGACAGAGTGAGACCCTGTCCCAAAAAACAAAACAGGCCAGGCGCGGTGCCTCACGCCTGTAATCTCAGCACTTTGGGAGGCCAAGGTAGGCGGATCACTTGAGGTCAGGAGTTCGAGTCTAGCCTGGCCAACATGGTGAAACCCTGTCTCTACTAAAAATACAAAAAAAATTAGTGGGGCACAGTGGTGTGCACCTGTAATCCTAGCTACTCAAGCAGCTGAGGTGGTAGCATTGGTTGAACCTGGGAGGTGGAGGTTGCAGTGAGCCAAGATCATGCCATTGCACTCCAGCCTGAGTGACAGAGCAAGACTCCATCTCAAAACAAAACAAACAAACAAAAATATAAAGATGTTCAAATGGCTAATGAGCATATGAAAATGTGCTTAACATCATTACTCATTAAGGGAATGCAAATTAAAACTATAATGAGATACTATTATCCCCAAGCAAAATGGCTAAAATTAAAAGGACTGATACTACCAAGTGTTGGTAAGAATATAGAGCAAGTAGAACTCTCAGTGTAAGTGTAAATTGGTACAACCACTTTGGAAAACTATTTGACTGTATCTATTAATAGTAAATATATGTATTCTCTGTAACTCTATTCTCTGTAACTCAGTAATTACACTCCTGGAATTCCACACAAGAGAAAGGGTGTTTCAGTTCACCAAAAATGTAGAATTGTATAATGAATGTATGAAAATATCCAGGGCCGGGTGCGGTGGCTCACGCCTGTAATCCCAGCACTTTGGGAGGCCGAGATGGGCGGATCACGAGGTCAGGAGATTGAGACCATCCTGGCTAACACGGTGAAACCCGTCTCTACTAAAAATACAAAAAATTCACCGGGCATGGTGGCAGGTGTCTGTAGTCCCAGCCACTTGGGAGGCTGAGGCAGAAGAATGGCGTGAACCCGGGAGGCGGAGCTTGCAGTAAGCCGAGATCGCATCACTGCACTCCAGCCTTGGGGGACAGAGCGAGACTCTGTCTCAAAAAAAAAAAAAAAAAAGAAAAAGATCCATCGATAGTAGAATAAATTAAAATTGTGTGGTTTATTCATGTAATGAAATCATACACAACAATGAAAAAGAATAAACTACTCCTAAGTGCAACAACACAAATTAATCTCACAGACATAATGTTGAACAAAAGAAGACCAACACAAAATAGTACATACTGTATGATTCCATTTATATGAAGCTCAAAAATGGGCAAAAGTAATCTGGATAGGTGATAGACATCAGAATGGTGGTCACCTTTGGGGGTTATCTATTTGGAGGGGCCATAAGGAAGGCTGATGGGGTGCTGGAAATGTTATATATCTTTATCTGGGTGTTGGGTATATGGGTGCATATATATACAAGAGAAAAGGTAATCTAGATGCATATATAATATTTGTGTGCTTTCCCATAAATTATGTAAGTTAGATCTTCAACGAAAGTGGGGAAAGCATTCAGAATCTTACCTTTGATGAGGCACAAGCACATTGTTAATTCCTCCAAGTTTTGCATTTATCTTCAGGCAAAGATTGGAAAGGGTTTGAGGTGAGGTCTTCACTACATTTTTCACCTGGACACACTGTGTGGCCATACCTAGAAGGGTATCTCCAACACGTTTCACCTCCGCTACAAAAACAATTTATTAATTTTAACATGTTTAAATGGTCTCCTAATTACTAAAAGCAAAAGGAAAAAAAACCCACACATTAACTTTATAACCTACTATATACCGTACACTGTGCTAGATGCTTCTCATGTGTCTTCCTTTTAACTGCTAAACCCCCAGGGCAATTTTTTGCCTGTGTTTGGATAGGCCCTCCCTTCTCTCCTTTTTTCCCTCCTGCAGGCCCTGCAGCCAGCCTGCTTCCTTTATTCTCTGTGCTGCCTGCCACGACTTGCTCAGCTCCTTGATGCTCCTCTTCCCACATGACTGATTTAGCAAAAGAATCAATCTTCCCAGCTCCTCCCTCTCAGTACACCAGTACACACACTGGCTCTTTGAATTTTATTTTATTTTGTATTTTTTGCTTTTTTTTTCTCTCTCTTTAATTACTAGAGATAACTGTAGAGAGAAGGCTAAAGATATTTTATAAAGTTTAATACTGGGGCCAGCCACAGTGGCTCACATCTGTAACCCCAGCACTTTGGGAGGCCCAGGTGGGTGGATCACTTGAGGTCAGGAGTTCAAGCCCAGCCTGGCCAACATGGTGAAACCCCATCTCTACTAAAAATACAAAAATTAGCTGGGTGTGATGGCACGTGCCTGTAGTCCCAGCTACTTGGGGGGCTGAGGCAGAAGAATCACTTGAACCCAAGAGGCGGAGGCTGCAGTGAGTCAAGATTGCGCCACTGCACCACAGCCTGGATGACAGAGCAGGATCCTGCCTCAAAAAAAAAAAAAAAAAGTTTAAAACTGGCTGGGCATGCTGGCCCATGCCGGTAATCCCAATGCTTTGGGAAGCCCAAGACAGGGGGACGGCTTGAGCCCAGGAGTTCAAGACCATCCTGGGCAACATGGCAAAACCCTATTTCTATAAAAAACACAAAAATTAGCTGGGTGTGGTGGCGGGCACCTGTACTCCCAGCTAGATGGGAGAATCACTTGAGGCCGGGATTTTGAGGCTGAGATGAGCAGTGATCATGACACTGCACTCCAGCCTGGGTGACAGAGCTGAGATTCTGTCTCATCAATAATAATAGTTCCTCCATCGTTTACTTAAATGATAGCCAAAATAACTTTGTATCATTCTTCTTATAATAGATACAAACTAAGCAAATCCTCTTATGGAAGTGGCACTCTTCCTCACTCTCATATTCCTAAGTGCTTTTCACCAAATATTTCCAGTTCTCTCAGCTTCCAGGACTATGGTAGTATCACACTACATTCTCAACCCCCATCCCCACTGCTCCCACGCAAGTTGGGTAAGGCCATATGGCTGGTTGTGGCCAAGGAGTTGCAGAGAGAAAAAAGAATGTGGGGCCAGCAACATTCCAAATAGCAGCTGCTCTGCCAAGATGGGTCCCCAAATGGAGATGACATGATGACACAGAGCAGAGGCCGCAGTCTATCTTCAGTGGATGCATAACAGGAGCAAGAAACAAATCTTTGTTGTTGTGAACCACTGAGAGTTTGAGGTTTGTGACTGCAGCATAACCTGGCTTATCCCGACTGTTATATCTACTGCTTGAAATCATCTCTCATTCAGCATTAAAAGGGTCCATACCATATACTGGTGTCTTTCCAGGCAGGATAACCACTATTAGCTGTAGGCCCACATAAGTCATTTTCAGATGTTTAAACATAGGCTCCACACTGTCTGCACCTTGTGCATACTTGCAGAAACATGGCTGACCCTGGATGGGCATTCCTGCATCCTTAGAGATTTTACGCAGCTGGTCAGTGAAACTCCTGTTAAAATAGAACCAGTAGCACAGTTTTTTCATTTCAGAGTATATTTCTAGCATTCATTTTCCTCTGAAATACTTCCTTCAGTTTTGTAAATTTCTTAGCCAAATTTAGAAACAAGTAAACAAATAAATAAAAATCTTTAACTGGTTGCCAAAAATGGACGGGCAATTGCAATTAAACTTGCAATTTAACTTGCAGTTAAACAGAAAAGAATCTGTATTACTAAGCTGTCAGATTATCAACTGAAATTTTTAAATAATTATGCGCAGCTGAACTAGAATCGCATTGTTGTTCAAAGATCTTTTAAACATTCGAATCAATAATTCTGGACTGAAGAAAAGCAGGGTCAAAATTTCAGGTAACATGCATTTTGGTAAGCCTGATACAGAAATAGCTGGGTAAGCTTGTGCTCAACTGAGAACACAGAAACATGCTGTTACAAAATCAGTGTATTTAGGACTACATTCAAACTTGGAACAGATTTGGTTCAATAAAAATGTCAAAAGAAATCATCACTTAAAAAAAGCAAAATTCACTTTGAAGTTTTAAATTTTAGATTTAAGAAGTTACTTCAATCTATGTACAAAGCTTTCAGAATATTCCTTTGGTGCATTTGCCAATATTTTGTAGAATTCCTTTCTTTCACTCTAGTTCCCTTTTCTTAATTTATTTTCACTCTTCTCACTAACTTTATTTTTTTATTTTTATTTTTTTGAGACGGAGTCTTGCTCTGTCGCGAGGCTAGAGTGCAGTGGCGAGATCTTGGCTCCCGGCAACCTCTGCCTCCTGGATTCAAGTGATTCCCCTGCCTCAGCTTCCCCAGTAGCTGGGACTACAGGTGCGTGCCACCATGCCTGGCTAATTTTTTGTATTTTAGTAGAGACGGGGTTTCACCATGCTGGCCAGGATGATCTAGATCTCCTGACCCCATGATCCACCCACCTCAGCCTCCCAAAGTGCTGGGATTACAGGCGTGAGCCACTGAGCCCGGCTGCTAACTTCTTTTATATAGATAGCTGCATCTGTAAGATGTGAACCTACTCTTACCCAGAGACCTTGCAATCAAACAAGCTCATTAGTAAATTATAATGATTAAAAGTAAGCTAGTTTTTGATCTTAGCTGAAAAGATACAATTAATACCAAAGGAAGCTTCAATAAGAACTCAAGAATTTGCCAACCAACATTGTCTCTGCCTTGTCACTCACAAATTTCTGCTCTACATATAAGGAAGCTGAGTCAGATTCTTAATGTAATTCCCAAGTTTGCAAATTACTATAATACAAGGTCTTTTTCATATAGCCAGATGGTGTCACTATGGGAGTCAGGGATTTAGTGCCAGTGTACACAGCACATTCACATAAAGACAGTATTTTCATATCTGGAAGGGATATTACTAAGCTGAAAATATGAAGATACTCACTTTAGTAAATCTTCCCTACATTGTTTCTGAGGTGCAAAACAAGCAACTGCCCAAACTTTAATTTCAATGCCAGCATAAAACTGCTTTCCTCGCATGTCCCAGACACCCTGGTTGGGTGTGGCTACTGTTTTATTCTTTGAAAAAAAAAAAAGAAGAAGAAGAAGAAGAAGAAGAAGAAACAAAAGAAAAGAGAAAAGACATTACAATCTAAGGCCATTTTACTATTGACGAGTGAATAAACAAAATTCTATTAGGTATGAGCCAGAACACAAAAGGCAATAATGAACAAAACTATGGGTAAATTCAGCAGTGGCAGAGTAGAGAAACCCTGGATTATTCTCTTTTTGACTGGTTGTGGAAGAAGCTTGCTGAATAAAACAAAAAGCTTACCCGGCCTCCATATTGCAGCATTGGTGCTGGAAGTACCCTGCCTGTGAGCTCTGTCATTTCATTGTGGACAACGATACCAAATTCTTTAAGGTATGGATCAGGTCCACCCACCATACTGTTGCTCTTCACCTAAAGAACAGGAAAGCCTGCATATATAAAAACCAGAGAGTAACTGTGTCCCAGGAGGAGTTTTCTATTCTTTTGTTTTTTGTCATCTCAAAGCTAGCTCATCTTGAAGACCATGCCTTACTGACCAGTCTACTGATCTCTTCCTGTCTGTCAGGAGCAGATCTCGCTGTAGCTTTGATCATTGTGGAAGTCTGATTGTCTGTGAGCTTCTTGATACATCGCTGTCCTGCCACTATGTTACAGACCTGCCAAGAGACAAAGAGAAATTGGTTTGTGTAAAGGGTTCTACATCTTAAACCTTTGCCAAACCATATCTTATATCCTCTATTTCCAGAAAAATTAAAATTTGGTTATATAGTGAAATCATCTGCCAAAAGTATTTTAGAAATTAACACTAAATTTTACCACTAGTTTAGAACTCTACTTAAAAATATATACTCATTCAAGAGATCGGCAAATTGGCAAAAGAAAATTTAACTTACCTCGAGTGGCAAGTATGTATGCTTTTGTTCTTGTCCCACTTGGAGACAGGGAAGATGGGGGTATTTCAGCTGCAGACTATACTTTTGCTTAAAATATTGAGCTACTGTACATTCCATAGCTTGACCGTTTTCTAGCTGCAAAGGAAAACTATAGGAGAGAATGTCTTTTTTAGAATATTTCTTCAAGTTCTTTCTTTTCTTCTTTTTCTTTTTTTTTTTTTTTTTTTTTTTGAGACAGTGTCTCACTCTGTCGCCCAGGTTGGAGTGCATGGCGTGATCTCAACCTCCGCCTCCCGGGTTCAATGGATTCTCATGCCTCATCTTCCCAAGCAGTTGGGATTATAGGCGTGTGCCACCATGCCCAGCTAATTTTTGTATTTTTAGTAGAGACAGGGTTTCACCACGTTGGCCTGGCTGGTCTCTAACTCCTGACCTCAGGTGATCCGCCCACCTCGGCCTCCCAAAGTGCTGGGATTACAGGCATGAGCCGCTGTGTCTGGCCAAATTCTTTCTTTTCTAAACAATAAACAAACAAAGCCCACTAATAATTCCTACCTTCATCAGTCACTTAAAAAACAAAGGTCAGGCCAGGCGCGGTGGCTCATGCCTGTAATCCCAGCACTTTGGGAGGCCGAGGAGGGCGGATCACGAGGTCAGGAGATTGAGATCACGGTGAAACCCCGTCTCTACTAAAAATACAAAAAAAAAAATTAGCCGGGCGTGGTGGCGGGTGCCTGTAGTCCCAGCTACTCGGAGAGGCTGAGGCAGGAGAACGGCGTGAACCTGGGAGCTTGCAGTGAGCCGGGAGGCAGAGCTTGCAGTGAGCCGAGATCACACCACTGCACTCCGGCCTGAGCGACAGAGCGAGACTCTGTCTCAAAAACAAAAACAAAAACAAAGGTCAATTTTTTTTTTTTTTTTTTTTTTTTGTGAGACAGAGACTCACTCTGTTGCCCAGGCTGGAGTGCAGTGGCACCATCTTGGTTCACTGCAATCTCCGCCTCCCGGGTTCAAGTGGTTCTCCTGCCTCAGGCTCCCGAGTAGCTGGAATTACAAGTGTGCGCCACCACCTGTAATTTTTGTATTTTTAGTAGAGATGGGGTTTCACCGCGTTGGCCAGGCTGATCTAGAACTCCTGACTTCAGGTGATCCACCTGCCTCAGCCTCCCAAAGTGCTGGGATCAAAGGTGTGAGCCACATGCCAAGCCAAAAAACAAAAGTTAATCTTTATTTGAGCATTTTCACTTAAGTAAGTTTAGTATTTAACCAGAACAATGATTCCATTGAAATTTTCCATGTTTGTTAAAGCTTGGATGAGAAATTTTTTAAAATTAAAATTTAAAAAGAATTAAAAAAAAATAAACAAGAAGATACTGCAGAACCAGAACATACATAGACTCACTTGAGGTCAGGTAACACCTACAGGTACAAATACAACCTCTTGCTGGCTTCAGATTAACATAAGGACTTGGAGTAATCCATGTAGGTGTTCTGTTCCCTTAAGATAACTTTTTGTAAAATGAGTGTAGCATAGTTATTGGGGCTACATTTTTAGATTCCCAAATTTTCAGATCCTAAAACTAGAACAAATACATGTGGATCTGGAGAAAACAAGACCAAATACATGAATCTGAGACTGTGCCAGAATATTTGGCATAATTAAGATACTCTATTTGGCTTTTCCAGTGGGCAAATTATCTCAAATACTTAGTACAATAATAACTTTAATCTTGCTTTTTTTTTTTTTTTTTGAGACAGAGTCTCGCTCTGTCACCTAGGCTGGAGTGCAGTGGCATGATTTTGGGTTACTGCAACCTCCACCACCTGGGCTCAAGCAATTCTCCCACCTCAGCCTCCCAACTAGCTGGGACAAATGCCTGGCTAATTTTTTTGTATTTTTTGTAGAGGGGTCTTGCCACATTGCCCAGGCTGGTCTCGAACTCCTGGGCTTAAGGAATCGTCTTTCCTCAGCCTCCCAAAGTATTGGGATTACAGTTGTCAGCCGCTATGCCGGGTTTTAATCTTGCTTTTTTTTTTTTTTTTTAAGACGTAGTCTCACTCTGTTGCCCAGGCTAGAGTGCAATCTCAGCTCACTGCAACCTCTGCCTCCCGGGTTCAAGTGATTCTCCTGCCTCAGCCTCCCAAGTACCTGGGATTATAGGCGCCTGCCACCACACCTGCCACCATGCCCAGCTAATTTTTGTATTTTTAGTAGAGACAGGGTTTCACCATGTTGGCCAGGCTGGTCTTGAACTCCTGGTCTCTAGTGATCTGCCTGCCTTGGCCTCCCAAAATGCTGGGATTTAGAGGCGTAAGCCACTGCACCCAGCCCGCTAATCTTGCTTTCTTAACTGCCACAGCCTTACAAAGTAATGATGCAGTAAGGGTCATCTATGTGATATTTAAATATATGAGTTATAATCTTTCAGCAAAGATTATATACGTCTATAAGTCTAATTATTCTAGCAGGGTTATGTGAAATAATTAAATAATGAAAAGAGCACAGTTCTTGAACAAATGCTACAATTCTCAACAGTGACTTCATAAGGTTTTGGTAACTGTTTTTTTTTCTGAGAAAGAAGTCAATGGTATAATAAAAATAATACATGAAATATCAATTTACCACTCTTAAGAAATTCATGTAGTGTGTACATGAGGTCATACTGAAGAATTTATTCAAATCAGACTGAAATAATACACTTTATTTATCCAGAAGCCATCTGAAAATTTCAACTATCTAGACAAAGCCCTCTGGGTGATTTTGATATGCACTAAAGTTTGAAAATTAAGAATCATGAATCTAAAACAAAGTCAGATTAGAATATAAGCAAAAAAAGGTGTGTGTGGTGGGGGGGCTCTGAGTAACCAAAATAATGTAAATGTAGTAAAGCGTATACTGTATATTTAACTCTTTATTTAGAAGAGCCAATATTTATGTTTAGTCAAACATGATCTTGATTACAACAATAAGATATAGATATAATTTTTAAAGCACTTTCACATATAGTGTCTCACTGAGGCACAGTTTTCAGTAGATTAGAGGTATTGGGTGATGGGCTGGGCGCAGTGGCCCACGCCTGTAATCCCAGGACTTTGGGAGGGCCAAGGCGGGTGGATTGCCTGAGGTCAGGAGTTCAAGACCTGCCTGGCCAACATAGAGGAACCCCGTCTCTACCAAAAATACAAAAAATTAGCTGGGCATGGTGGCAGGTGCCCGTAATCCCAGCTACTCAGGAAGCTGAGGCAGGAGAATCGCTTGAACCCGGGAGGCGGAGGTTGCAGTGAGCAGAGATCGCGACATTGCACTCCAACCTGGGCAACAAGAGCAAAACTCTGTCTCAAAAAAAAAAAAAAAAAGAAGTGTTGAGTAATTAGGAAAATGAGATTGGGGAAATGGAAAGGAGTATGCTGCTGGAGGATGCCATAGACACCAATAGCTGTAAGAAGTGACAGCTACCTACAAAGGGAGGGAGAGAAATCCACACAAAACACAAAGCAATAGATGTCTTCTCCCAGCCTGGGCAACAAAGTGGGACCCCGTCTCTATTAAAAATACAAAAATTAGCCAGGCGTGGTGGCACGTGCCTGTAGTCCCAGATACTCAAGAGGCTGAGGTGGGAGGATTGCTTGAGCCCAGGAAGTTGAGGCTGCAGTGGGCCATGACGGTGCCAAGCACTATATATATACGTGTGTATTTTTTTTAAAGATACATATATACATATAAAATGCCTTCTCATATATTTTATTTATATGTATGTCTTCTCCTGACAGCCTTATACGATATCTAGGCCTTAACAGACCTTTTGAGCCATGTATTAAGAATTATAACAGTAGGCTGGGTGTGCTGGTTCACACCTGTAGTCCCAGCACTTTGGGAGGCCGAGGCGGGCAAAGCATTTGAGCCCAGGAATTCAAGACCAGACTGGGCAACATAGCGAAACCCCACCTCTACAAAAAAAATTAGGCGAGTGTGGTGGTGCATGCCTGTAATCCCACTACTTGGAAGTCTGAGGTGGGAGGTTCACTTGAGCCCAGGAGGTGACAGAGTGAGACCCTGTCTCCAAAAGAAAAAAAAAAAAAAGAATGACAACAGTATAATAAAAAAAAGCTTATAATGACTCTGCATCATTAAATAAAAAGATTAAATAAAACATAGATTAAATAAAAGTTAATCTATATTTAACATACTCTACTCAAGAGGTAAATTGAATTAAAGGCAAGGAATGTGTTTTATAAATATCTCTACCAAAAACATTCAGAAAATGTTTTAAAACTTTGGTGTTAAAAGCAAAGATTCTGGTGATCTTGAAAATTTCAGTATAAGATAACCAATTTCTTTCTTTTTTTCTTTTGAGATGGAGTTTCACTCTGTCACCCAGGCTGGAGTGCAATGGCGTGACCTTGGCTTACTGCAAATTCTGCCTCCTGGGTTCAAGCGATTCTCCTGCCTCAGCCTCCCAAGTAGCTGGGATTACAAGCGCCTGCCACCAAGCCTGGCTGATTTTTGTAGTTTTTAGTAGAGACGGGGTTTCACCATGTTGACCAGGCTGGTCTCGAATGCCTGACCTCAAGTGATCTGCCTGGCTTGGCCTCCCAAAGTGCTGGGATAACAGGTGTGAGCTACCATGCCCGGCCAAGATAACCAATTTCTTTTTATTTATTTTTTTTTTCCAGACAGAGTCTTGCTCTGTTGCCCAGGCTGGAGTGCAGTGGTACAACCTCGGCTCACTGTAACCTCTGCTTCCCAGGTTCAAACAATTCTCTGCCTCAGCCTCCCGAGTACCTGGGGTTACAGGTGCCCACCACCACACCCAGCTAATTTTTTTGTATTTTTAGTAGAGACAGGGTTTCACCATCTTGGCCAGGCTGGTCTTGAACTCCTGATCTCATGATCCACCCACCTCGGCCTCTCAAAGTGCTGGGATTACAGGTGTGAGCCACTGTGCCCGGCCAATAACCAATTTCTTAAACAATTATAGTAGCTCCCTCTGTTACTAAAAATGTAATTGTATTACTTTAGATGTGGTTAACATACGTTTGATGACTGGCTGGCCGTCTAGTCACATTACAAACTCGGTATTTTCGTTTCATCTGTCCACAGTGGGTCACCTCAACTTTGAGACCTGAAATTTTTTTTAAAAGGCAAAACATCAGTTAATTAAAATCATAGTGACAAAAACAGATTCAAATGTTGTCTTCAAAATGTCATGACATTGGACAGGATAAAAATTGCAAGAATATGGGGACAATTTCATCATTATAGGCAAAAAATCTGAGCTAAGCAGAATAAATTAGAACTCAGATGACCTAAGATGCTCAATCTCCTTTAGTTCATTATTTCATCCAATAAATATTTATTAAGCATCAACTATGTTCTGACGCTTATTTTCAGGTCTGGAGACAGCTTTCGTGAAGTTTATATTCTAGTGAGGGAAGCTAACTAATAACAAGTAAAGAAGAAAAGAAATTCCAGAAGGATAATAAATGAATTTATGTTATTTTATTAAAATGGAAGTTTTTAAGTGGGTAAGGGTAGCATTTACTGAGTGCCTGATATGTGACAGGTACTATGCGAGAAAGCTTTATAAGCCTAATTGCATTTAATTCTCACAACAACTCTACAAGGTATATATTATTATTTTTACCTTAGAGATGAATACACTAAGGTTCACAGTGGTTAAGGAACTTGACCAAGGTCCCATTGATAGAACTGGTTAGCCGGAGACCGAAGCCCAGGTCTGTGTGACTCCAGAGCACAGGCAACGTGCAGCATGCTGAGCTGCTTCTCCAAGACTACATTAATGCAAACACTTACCTCTGATTTCTTTGGTAAACTTGACACGCTGGGAGTCTGTTAGAGGTTTGGTCTGTTCATTGATGTTCTGAATGTCTAAAACCTCACACATGAACTCAATGATAGGCTGAGCCCGGTAGAAAGCGGTTGCAGATACTAACAAACAGAGAAGGATACTTCACTTCAGGGAAAAGGGAAGGGCCAAAACAAACAAACAAACAAAAACCAGCCCAAAGAGTTCCTGGATAAAGAGAGTTACTTCCTACCATCAATATTGAGCATCATATTCCACATGGCAGGTCTCACAGACTGATGAAAACCAAACCAGACCTCCCTGCCCCCTCCCAGAGGGTGGTAGTAACCTTCCGGGGGTGAGAAAAAGGAACGGCCCACTGGGGTGTACCTGAAGAAATAAAAGTTTGCATGTGTCACATTAAACATGTGAAAGGTCCTTCATTTCACTCTCAACTCTGGGAGCTGAAATCAAATTTGAACTATGACTTATGCAGAAATTTTTCAATGGCTACAGTACAACCTACCAAAAAAGTCTGACATTTGTAGGAAATAATCCAAACCAAGGTACTAACCTCATGGAGGGAAGGTGTCTTGTGATAACATCAAGTGCTTGTACTGAGTCATCTGGGACTTCATTCAAGTGCCCAGCCAAAGCTTCTAAAAGCAACTGAAGGCTCACAACTGACACCCACTGAACAGACACTTTAAATGTTTGGTCTTTACCCTCGCCTGGAAGAGTCACCTCCATATCAACCTAAGGAAAAAAATACATGAATACAAACATAAATGTTTACAATGGCTGTGGGAAAAATCCCAAGAATATACAGTATGATATATGTATAAGGATATTTCTTTTAACATTTTTTTTTACAATTGCGTAACATTGGAAACAACTTAGTGTCCATGAGTAGGGGTATAATTTAATATGTAACATTATACAATAGTGAAAAAATAAGGTAGATGTTACAACATGGATGAACCTTGAAAACATTATGCTAAATGAAACAAGCCAGATACAAAAAGGCAAATATTTCATAATTCTATTTCTATGAAGTACACTGAATAGTCAAATTTAAAGAGACAGAAAGTAGAATAGTGGTTATCGGGGACCAGGGACAGTAGGGTGTGGGGAATTATTGTTTAAATTCGTTTGGAATGATGAAAAAGTTCTGAAAATGGATAGTGGTGATGGATGCACAACAATGTGAATGTACATAATGCCATTAAACTGTAACATAAAATCATAATTTTTTTTTTTGAAACAGGGTCCTGCTCTGTCATCCAAGCTGGAGTGCAGTGGTGCAATAATAACTTATTGTAGCCTCAAAGTCCTGGGCTCAAGGGATCCTCCCACTTTAGCCTCCCAAGCAGCTGGAACTACAAGTGCACACCACCATGCCTGGCTAATTGAAAATTTTTTTTTGTAGAGATGGGTCTCCCTGTGTTGCTCAGGGTGGTCTCAAACTACTGGCCTCAAGCAATCCTCCCACCTCAATCTCCCACAGCACTGGGATTTTTGGCTGGGTGAAGCACTACACCCAGCCAAAAATGGTAAATTTTATGTTATATGTTATTTTACAACAATAAAAAACTTAAATTTGAAAAAAAAATAAGGTAGATATAAATGTATAGAAATGGAAAGATCTTTCAGGCATATTGTTAAATGAAAGGCAAATCATAGAACGACATGCAAAACAATAAGAATACACATCAACAGATGTATAAATAGCTAATATACATAACATATCTAAAAAGATACATACCAAACTACTATAGTAGTTTCCTTTGAAAAGGAAGATGGTAGTGAGGGTGCAGATAAGTGGTGGAGGCAGTAAATCACAGCATTTCTAGATTGTCTGGATAAGTTTATTATGAGCATATGTTCACACAGTACTTTTCTAATTTAAAAAATAAATGTTTAAAAAAGTATTGTGCTATTATAATCTATTTTCATAAGTGAGTATTACATAGTTTTCTATAATTTATAAAACCCTGTTCAGATTCAGGTAGTACTTTGTTAAAGTGCATGGTTAATGTGAGAAATTACGTAAAGATGACATAATCAACCTAAATCCTAATGCTCATCTCATTTTCAATTATCAGTTAACTGAGACAAGAGAATATGGACAGAATAACAAATCTATCATCACTATAAAAAACAACTCTGGCTGGGTGTGGTGGCTCATGCCTGTAATCCCAGCACTTTGGGAGGCTGAGATGGTGGATTACCTGGGGTCAGGAGTTTTGACACCAGCCTGTCCAACGTGGTGAAACCCCATCTGTACTAAAAATAATAATAATAATAAAAATTAAGGCCAGGCGCAGTGGCTCATGCCTGTAATCCCAGCACTTTGGGAGGCTGAGGCGGGTGGATCACCTGAGTTCAGGAGTTCGAGACCAGCCTGGCCAACATATAGTGAAACCCCCATTTCTACTAATAAAATACAAAAATGATCTGGGCGTGGTGGCACATGCCTATAGTCCCAGATACTTGGGAAGCTGAGGCAGGAGAATCGCTTGAACCCAGGAAGTGGAAGTTGCAATGAGCCGAGATCACACCACTGCACTCCAGCCTGGGCGACAGAGCAAGGCTCCGTCTCTCAAGGAAAAAAATAAAATAAAAATTAGCCAGGTGTGGTGGCACATGCCTGTAATCCCAGCTCCTTGGAAGGCTGGGGCAGGAGAATCACTTGAACCTGGGAGGCAGAGGTTTCAGTGAGCGGAGACCAAACCACTGCATTCCAGCCTGGGCGACAGAGTGAGATCCCATCTCAAAAAAAAAAAAAAATTCTAAGAATTGATGTGTTATTACAGAAACTTTTCTTTCTTCTCACATACAGATTTTTTTAAATTGATATATGACAGTTGTACATACTTTTGGGGTACATGTGGTATTTTGATATCTGTATGCAATGTGTAATAATGAAATCAGGGTAATTAGGATACCATCACCTCAAACATTTATGTTTTTTGCGTGTGCTGGGAAGAAAAGGAAACATTTTTGTCATGTATAATTACTACTAAATGAACTAAGTATTTCTTGCTCTTAAACTTACCCTATCCCGTCCAATTGGCAGTGGATGTGCTGTGTACATGTTTCTTTTGCCATCATACCCGGGCTGCCGATCACCAAATATTTGCATCTTGAAGTGCCGCACCATTGTATCTACTACCTCCCTTCACGGTAATGGAGATAATGGCAATTAGCTTTCAGAAATGGTGAACAGTAAGAAAAGCATCATCACACCTTAATCATTTAAATTTGATTCAGTATTACTTGGAAAAAGTAAGAGTTAAGGTTACAATTGATTCGAGTACTTTAAAAAATAGTTAACTAAAGAAAGGTAGCAACAAGTGTACAAAAACAACTATAAGATGATATCGGAAATGGGGAATAAAAGAGAGAATAACATTTATGGTATCCTCTCAACCTCCTCTTTCCAAAATCCTCTCCTGTGATAAACACAGCCTTATAAGAATAACCTGGCTGGGTGCGGTGGCTCACGTCTATAATCCCAGCACTCTGGGAGGCTGAGGTGGGTGGATCACTTGAGGTCAGGAGTTCAAGATCAGCCTGAACAACACGGGGAAACCCTGTCTCTACTAAAAATACAAAATTAGCCGGCATGGTGGCATGTGCCTGTAATCCCAGCTACTCGGGAGGCTGAGGCAGGAGAATCGCTTGAACCCGGGAAGCAGAGGTTGCAGTGAACCGAGATCGCGCCATTGCACTCCATCCTGGGCAACAAGAGCGAAACTCCGTCTTAAAAAAAAAAAAAAAAAAGAATAACCTATCTTGGATTTCTAAGTTTGACACAGAGGTACATCACTGAATGATGATAAGTTTGTCATCAAATCAGTATCCTGGCTGGGTGCGGTGGCTCATGCCTGCAATTCTAGCACTTTGGGAGGCTGAGGCAGGTGGATCACCTGAGGTCAGGAGTTTGAGACTAGCCTGGCCAGCACGGTGAAACCCAGTATCAACTAAAAAAAATAGAAAACTTAGTCAGGCATGGTGTAATCCCGGGGACTTGGGAGGCTGAGGCACAAGAATCGCTTGAACCCAGAAGGCAGAGGTTGCAGTGAGCTGAGGTCGCGCCACTGTACTCCAGCCTGGGCAACAGAGTAAAACTCTGTCAAAAAAAAAAAAAAAATCCTTATTCAAGTATATTGGTTTTGAGAAAGAGAATCAGCAGGAATTTAAAAATCTGAGGATCAGTAAACCTAAGATCCATGATACACAAACAAATAAGTCAACCCCTTTGCCTAATGCTAGTGATTTATTATTCTGTATACCGTCTTGTCTTATTCCAAAGTGCTTGTCTAATTTCAAAGTGCTTATTCCAAGCAGTGTAGACAAGGGAATGATGTAAAATATTCTCTTTCCAAAAAGATTATTAATATAGCTTCTTTGTTTTTACAATGGAAGTCTTTTTCTCAATCAAGCATGCAGAGCTTTACTTAAGTGTTCTTGCATATATGCCAGATCACACTGTATGCAGGCTGTGGAATAAATGCAGTGGCAAAAAAACTGGTGTATAGAGTTTAAGATATGGACAGACCAGGGTTTGTGAGATTTCTGAATGCTAGAGTCAATGAAAAGTTAGGTGCTTTGACTTGGCAACATTTGTGAGTTTCATGTGTGGGAACGATATCTTAAAAGCCAAAATACATCACGACTAGCTAACACATTTATATTACTACGAATAAAATCTGTGGGAAAGTCATGTTTACAAACCAAATCATAGGCCAGGCGCGGTGGCTCACGCCTGTAATCCCAGCACTTTGGGAGGCCGAGGTGGGCAGATCACGAGGTCAGGAGATCGAGACCATCCTGCCTAACACAGTGAAACCCCGTCTCTACTAAAAATACAAAAAATTAGCCGAGCGAGGTGGCGGGCGCCTGTAGTCCCAGCTACTCGGGAGGCTGAGGCAGGAGAATGGCGTGAACCCCAGTGGGCGGAGCCTGCAGTGAGCTGAGATCGCGCCACTGCACTCCAGCCTGGGCGACAGCGAGACTCTGTCTCAAAAATAAATAAATAAATAAAAAAATACAAACCAAATCATGCAATTGAAAAAAATTGATGGAGAGACGTGGTATTGTACAATCTCCATTTTAAAGAGCTAACTTGGCCGGGCGCGGTGGCTCACGCCTGTAATCCCAGCACTTTGGGAGGCCAAGGTGGGTGGATCACGAGGTCAGGAGATCGAGACCATCCTGGCTAACATGGTGAAACCCTGTCTCTACTAAAAATACAAAAAATTGGCCGGGCGCGGTGGCTCACGCTTGTAATCCCAGCACTTTGGGAGGCCGAGGCGGGCGGATCACAAGGTCAGGAGATCGAGACCACGGTGAAACCCCGTCTCTACTAAAAATACAAAAAAAAATTAGCCGGGCGTAGTGGCGGGCGCCTGTAGTCCCAGCTACTCGGAGGCTGAGGCAGGAGAATGGCGTGAACCCGGGAGGCGGAGCTTGCAGTGAGCCGAGATTGCGCCACCGCACTCCAGCCTGGGCGACAGAGCAAGACTCCGTCTCAAAAAAAAAAAAAAAAAAAAAAAAAAAAAAAAAAAAATACAAAAAATTAGCCGGGCATGGTGGCGGGCACCTGTAGTCCTAGCTACTCAGGAGGCTGAGGCAGGAGAATGGTGTGAACCCCGGGGGGCGGAGCCTGCAGTGAGCCGAGATCACGCCACTGCACTCCAGCCTGGGCGACAGTGAGACTCTGTCTCAAAAAATAAAATAAAATAAAATAAAATAAAATAAAATAAAAAAATAAAGAGCTAACTTAAGAACTATACATTTTCATACTAGAAAAGAGTAATTTCTCATCTTACATTCTTAAATTCTGACCAAAAAGTTTTAGAGTAAAGAGCTACTTTCACCTCTATTCTCATTTAATCTTCACAGCAACCTCGTAAAACAAATAGGAAAATGATTATGGTCCTCATATTAAAGAAAAGGAAAAAGAAAAATTCAGAATGGGCAAGTGACCTGCCCCTGGTCACACAATGATTAAGTGGCAGAACTGCATGACCTTGGACAAGTTACTTAATCTTTCACATGTCTGTTTCTTCATATGTAAAGTTATGATAATAATAATAATAATAATAATAATAATACTTCCCTTGAAAAGTGGTTGTCTTAATTGAGCAAATACACAGAGTATTTATTTATTTATACAGTGTTAGGCATAACACATAGAGTATTTAGAATGGTGCTTGTCCCACAATAAGCCTTTTTACTCTGATCTGCTCATGGATATCATTCCAAGAATTGTCTTCTCTCCTAAATCATCAAATTTTTCCTTTTTACTGGATTATTCCCTTCAGCATACAAATATGCTCTAATTTTTCTCATCTTAAAAAAAAAATCAAACTTTCTTGGGCCAGGTGTGGTGGCTCATGCCTGTAATCCTAGCACTTTGGGAGGCCGAGGCAGGCAGATCACTTGAGGTCAGGAGTTTGAGACAAGCCTGACCAACATGGTGAAACCTCGTCTCTACTAAAAATACAAAAATTAGCCAGGTGTGGTGGTGCATGCTTGTAATCCTCGCTACCTGGGAGGCTGAGGCAAGGGAATCAGTTGAATCCCAGAGGTGGAGGTTTCAGTGAGCCAGGATCGCACCACTGCACTCCAACCTGGGTGACAGAGTGAGACTCCATCTAAAAAAAAAAATACATAAATAAAAAATTAAACTTTCTTAATCTCAGTTTCTCCTCGTCTGAACATTCTATTTCTGTGCTCCCTTTTGTATGAAAATCCCTTGAAAGAGTTGTCTGTAATTCCTCTTCCCCTTTCTCCCTTGAACTTTCTCCAGTAAGGCTTTTTCTCTACCAAACTACTCTTATCAAAGTCCTCCAGTGGGCTCCATATAGCTAAATTCAATGCTCTTTGAACATTAGATAATCCATCCTTCCAAATTAAAACATCTTCTTCCTTTGCCTCCAGAGCACCACTCCCCTGGTTTTCTCCTATCCCAGTGTTCTCTCCATGCCAATCTTCCTGCTGATACTTCCTCATCGCCTTTAATCTTTAAGTTAAATCTTTAAATATTGGAGTGCTTCAAGACCCAGCGTAGAAGCCTTATTTTCTCCACACACACTCACTTTCAACATAATCTCATCCAGTCTCATGGCTTTATCATCAATAAGCTCATGATTCTCAAATGTTCGTCTCCAGCCTCGATCTGTTCCCTGAATCCAACCTTAATACTGTATTCAATCTCCTTTTTTTTTTTTTTAAGACTCAGAGTCTCACTCTGTCACCTGGGCTGGAGTGCAGTGGTGCAATCATGGTACACTGCAGCCTTGACCCCTGGGATCAAGCGATCCACCTGCCTCAGCCTCCTGAGGTGGGACTACCGGCATGTGCCACCGTGCCTAGCTATTTTTTTTTTTCTGAGACGGAGTCTCACTCTGTCGAACAGGCTGATGTGCAGTAGCACGATCTCAGCTCACTGCAACCTCCGTCTCCCGGGTTCAAGTGATTCTTCTGCCTCAGCCTCCCAAGTAGTTGGGACTACAGGCACACACCACCATGCCCAGTTAATTTTTGTATCATTAGTAGAGACAGGGTTTCACCATATTAGCCAGGCTGGTCTCAATCTCCTGACCTCGTGATCCACCCACCTCGGCCTCCCAAAGTGCTCACATCCAAAGATGTGAGCCACTGCGCCCAGCCTTTTGTTTTTTTTAATATAGACAGAGTCTAGCCATGTTGCCTAAGCTTGCTGCAAACTCCTGGCTTCAAGCAGTCCTACCACCTCAGCCTCCTAAAGTGCTGGGATTACAGGTACGAGCTACCACAGCCGATTTCCACTAGCATGTCTAATAGTCATCTCAACCCTGATGTCCAAAACGCACAGGTCTCCTGATCTGCTACTCCCTGCTTCTGCTTCTCTTGCACTTTTCCCCATCTGATAAATGATAACTCCTTTTTTTCCAGTAGCTCAGGACATAAACCCTGGAATTAATCACGACTCATTTCTTTCTTTAACACCACATGTTCAATCCATCAGTAAGTCTTATTGACACTAGTGTGAAAATATTTGCAGGATCTGACCACTTCTCATCACTATCAATTATACTACTCAAGTCTAAACCACCATTACTTTTCACCTGAATCATTCCAGGTGCCTCTTAATTAATTTCCATGCTTTTCATCCTTACCTGCTAGGGTCTAATTTCAGCACAGCATCCAGCGCAATCCATTAAAAATATAAGTTTGTCATGTCTTAGATTTATTTAGTCATGTTGTGGGTTTAGTATTTAAAACTCACCTAACCAGAATAAATGACAAAGTGTTATGAATGCCTACAAGTTCTGCATGATAGAGGCCGTCTGAAATTTCTCCAACCTCATCTCCTATCACCCTCCCCTACTCACTCACTTGCTCCAGCAATCCAGAATTATCTGCTGTTTCTTTCTTTTTTTTTTTTTTTTCTTTTTGAGACAGAGTCTCCCTCTGTTGCCCAGGCTAGAATGCAGCGGCACGATCTCCACTCACTGCAACCTCCATCTCCCAGATTCAAGTGATTCTCTTGCCTCAGCTTCCCAAGTAGCTGGGATTACAGGCACGTGCCACTACGCCCGGCTAATTTTTGTATTTTTAGTAGAGACAGGGTTTCGCCATGTTGGCCAGGCTGGTCTCGAACTCCTGACCTCAAGTGATCTGCCCGCCTCAGCCTCCCAAAGTGCTGGGATTACAGGCATGAGCCACCACGCCCAGCCCGCTGTTTCTTGAATTCACCAAGCTTCTGACTTTGCCTGGGACACTCTTCATGCAGATATCCCTCACCTCCTCTAGGTCAAATTTCACTTTTCAGTGAGACTTTCCCTAGCTATTTGCATACATATATACATATACATACATGTGTGTATATCTACATATGCATGTATATGTATATATAAACATATATATTCATTCATATATAAATCTCAGTGCTCATGCTATCCCCATTTCCTATCTTCCATCTCTACTTTCTTCTTCTCAATTGCATTTATTACCAACTAACAAAATATATGTTTTGTTTGCTTCTTCATTTATTTTTGGTCTTCCCCATTAGAATATAAGCTCCTGAAAGGTAGAAACTTTTGCCTGTTTTGCTCATGGTGAATTCCAAGAGCATAGGACAATACCTGGCACAAAATAAACACTCAATAAAATATTTGTTGAATGGATCAATGTTATCCATTACCACCACTTCTACTACTATTAATCTCAGTTACACAATAGCCAATAATGGGTTTACACGAGAATGAACTATACCAGAAAGCCAAATTTTGATCCATAATGAGAAAAATATCAAGCGGCACAAAATATTTAACTTGACAGCAAAAAGCAATCTTAAAAAAGCAAGAATCTTAATATCAAATATTGCCTAAATGTCACTGCATAGAAACAGAGAAAATGAAAGTGGATGTATACTCGGCACACTGTAAGAATATTTGCTACAGGGCTGTCTTCACACCAGGTAAATTCCTGCTATAGAGACCACAACACTTACATTATCTCATCAGGACCACTCTTAGATAATGCTAGAAATAACTAGAGCTTCTCTCTGTGCTTAGTTTTCTCAATACTCCAAGATGACTTTTCTGTCTTTCTTTTCCCCCAAGAAAACATCTGCAAGTAATCTTCTGTATTGATATATATATATATATATATATATCTTTATCATGTCCAAAACCAACATATAATAATAAAATTTGAATTTCCAGATAGTTCTATTTCCCATAGACATTAATGTCTTCACCTATTTTAGTAAATTGTTGCTACCCTTGGTCAATGAAAGAGTGACCTTTCTTTCTCATAATTAAATAAGTGTTTACTGACTAATAATATATCCAGCACTTTGCTAGAACCCACAGAGGATAACCAAGCATGCGACAGCAAACCTGCTATTAAGAAACCTATCATCTTAGAGAATAACAAAGCCTACATGTTAGATGAATTTAGAGAACAATATGATACATAAATAAATTATATGCACTTAAATATACAGAAATCCACTCTTTCTAATCCTTACCTGTTGACTCTACGAGGCCGTTTTTCGGGCTTAATATCCACATCATAGTGATACACATCTATTTTAGGAATCTGAACCTGAAAATGATTGGCTAACAGTCGAATTGGTTTTCCAACAGTTCCAAGGCCAGGACGACGAGGTGGCTGAAACAGGCTAGCTGGAGGTCCTAAAGAGATTGAAAGACATTTGCTGTACTATTTTTTTTCTTTTTTCTTTCTTTTTTTTTTTTTTTTTGAGACAGAGTTTCGCTCTTTCACTAGGGTGGAGTTCAGTGGCTTGATCTTGGCTCACTGCAACCTCTGCCTTCCAGTTTCAAGCGATTCTCCTGCCTCAGCCTCTCGAGTAGCTGGGATTACAGGAGCCTGCCACCAGGCCTGGTTAATTTTTGTATTTTTAGTAGAGACAGGGTTTCACCACGTTGGCCAGGCTGGTCTTGAACTCCTGACCTCGTGATCCAACCGCCTTGCCCTCCCAAAGTGCTGGGATTACAGGCGTGAGCCACCGCGCCCAGCCTGCCGTGCTATTTATTCTTCTTGTTGTTGATGATGATGATGATGGCTACAATTACTGAGATCTTATTATTCACTGTATGTACTCTAATATAAAGAACCTGGGGTGTCTTTTGACCTAAGCTTCTCTAGATTTCTAAATATTTTGCCAAGTTGCTATTATTTTTAATATAAGGACATCAAAATTAGAATGACAAATTCCTCTCAAGCATAGGCTACAGTATAAAATCTCGCATGAGCATTAGTAAAGCTCTATAGCTAGACTTACAAAATTATATGCATTTTAAAAACCATCTCTAAACTCTGGAGCCACCATCCCCAGAGTTGGAAATGACCTATTAATCTCTCACAAATTAGCCTCCATCATTATAAATTGTACATATAGGAGATTAAACCACAGCTCTATTTATCAATTTATTTGCTAATTTCGATAGTGAAACAATGCCAATAAAGCTAGACCTTCTCGTTTATAACTTGATATTTTTAGAACCTGGACAATCTGAGATTTCTTGCTCATAAGATCTAGTTTATTCCACAGACATTTATTTATTTATTCAGTTATAACATGCCTAACCTGTACTATGGACTCAGAACGAAGACAGAGCCCCTTCTTTCAAAGAATGTACAGTCTAGACCACTGGTTCTCAACCTGGGCAATTTTGTTCCCCAGGAAACATTTGGCAAATATCTGGACACATTTTTGGTTGTCACAACCTGAGGAGTGCTGCTGGCATCTAGTGGAAAGGACCCAGGATACAGCTACGCATTCTACAATGCGTTAAGACAGCCCCCCACAACACAGAATTACCCAGTCCAAAATATCAATAGTGCTAAGAGGTTGAGAAACCCTGGTGTAGATTTTCCAAACTATTTCAAAAAAGAAAAGGTTCCATAAGTTAAAGAAACCTTGCATACTCTCTCCCCTCTTAAAATTTCAATGCATATTATCATCTTAAATTCTCTAAAAAGTCATGTAATAAATAAAACTGGTTAACTTTACCTCATCATTTAGCTAACTGTTTTTTTTCCCCACAGAACTCTCTCTCTCTCTCTCTAAGACTTGAACATCTATTAATACTCGGCAGAGAAAGATCTTGTGGAGCACAGTCTGGGAGACACTTGTTTAGAGAAAATCTTACTCCTTTTGGATGACAATATCAAGTGGATACTGGCCTAAAAAATGAACATCTTTTCTGCTATGAATAGGCATTGAGCAAAGTGGGCTGTGGTTACAATGGAAAGTTACAACAGGTTCTGTTACTGCAGTGGCATTTCAGTGAGAACAAAGACTTCACTAAGGAGAGAAAACTTGGAAGCAAGAAGTTGTTCTGGGCCAGGCATGGTGGCTCACACCTGTAATCCCAGCACTTTGGGAGGCCAAAGCAGGCAGATGACCCGAGGTCAGCAGTTTGAGACCAGCCTGGCCAGCACAGTAAAACCCCGTCTCTACTAAAAATACAAAAATTAGCCGGGGACGGTGGTGGATGCCTGTAATCCCAGCTACTCAGGAGGCTGAGGCAGGAGAATCGCTTGAACCTGGGAGGCGGAGGTTGCAGTGAGCTGAGATTGCATCACTGCACTCCGGCCTGGGTGACAGAAGGAGACTCAATCTAAAATGACAACAACAAAAAGAAGCTGTTCTGTTCCAACATCACTTAGGAAAATTAGAGCAAATACTTTATGATATTTATGGTTACAGATCACCATATTCTAACGCTTAAAGTATTAAAAATCATTTTACATATTAATTATTCATTTTCCTACTATATTCTACTTATCCTTCAGAATTAGGTTTAGATGTAACCTCCTTGGAAAGCTTTTCCTGATTATCCCAGACTAGAGGATCCGTCCTCTGTGTTCAAAAGACTCTCTCTATAGGGGAACCCATAGAGCAAGTATAAGAAACCACTTGTTAAGTTACTCTGTCTCCTTCACTAGATTGCAAACTCTTATAAACACCGCATGTTCTCACTCATAGGTGGGAATTGAACAATGAGAACACTTGGACACAGGAAGGGGAACATCACACACTTAGGCCTGTTGTGGGGTGGGGGGAGGGGGGAAGGATAGCATTAGGAGATATACCTAATGTAAATGGTGAGTTAACGGGTGCAGCACACCAACATGGCACATGTATGCATATGCAACAAACCTGCACATTCTGCATATGTACCCTAGAACTTAAAGTATAATAAAAAAAATTTAAAAAAAATGAACCTCCTGTTAATCTTCTCAATATCTAATGCAACAACCATTATGTTGTAAGAATTCAATAAATGTTGAACTGAACAGTATCAATAATCCCAGATAGAATCTAAACACAAAAATGATAATTATCTTTCTCTCTCCTTCCTTCCTTCCCTTCTGTCCTTCCTTCCTTCCTTTTCTCTCTCTCTCTCTTCTTTCTCTTTCTCTCTCTTTTTTTTTTTTGAGATGGAGTCTCGCACTGTCGCCCAGGCTGGAGTGCAGTAGTGCAATCTTGGCTCACTGCAACCTCCACCTCCCAGGTTCAAGAGATTCTCCTGCCTCAGCCTCCCAAGTAGCTGGAATTACAGGCACGCGCCACCACGTCCAGCTAATTTTTTGTATTTTTAGTAGAGATGAGGTTTCACTACATTGGCCAGGCTGGTCTAAAACTCCTGACCTTGTGATCTGCCCACCTCGCCCTTCCAAAGTGTCTCTCTTCTTTTCTTCTCTTCTTTCTTCTCTTCTTCTCTTCTCTTCTTCTCTCTTCTCCCTTCTCCTTTCTTCTTCTTCTTCTTCTTCTTCTTCTTCTTCTTCTTCTTCTTCTTCTTCTTCTTCTTCTTCTTCTTCTTCTTCTTTTCTTCTTCTCTTCTCCCTTCTCCCTTCTCCTTTCTCTCTTCTTCTTCTTCTTCTTCTTCCTCTTCCTCTTCCTCTTCTTCTTCTTCTTCTTCTTTTTTCTTTTTTTCAGCCAGGGTCTTGCTCTGTTGCCCAGGCTGGAATGCAGTGGGTCAATCATGGCTCACTGCAGCCTCGACGTCCTGGACTCAACTGATCCTCCCACCTCAGCCTCCAGCATAACTGGGAAACGACGCCCAGCTAATTTTTGTATTTTTGGTAGAGACGAGGTTTGGGGTTTTGCCATGTTGCCTAGGCTGGTCTTGAACTCCTGGGGTCAAGCAATCTGTCCACCTAGGCCTCCCAAAGTGCTGGGAGTACAGTCATGAGCCACCATGCCCAGCTGACAATTATTTTTCAATGAAGCAAAAGCACATAATTTATACTAAAAGTATTCTTTTTTTTTTTTTTTTTTTTTGAGACGGAGTCTCGCTCTGTCGCCCAGGCTGGAGTGCAGTGGTGCAATCTTGACTCATTGCAAGCTCCGCCTCCCAGGTTCACACCATTCTCCTGCCTCAGCCTCCCCAGCAGCTGGGACTACAGGCGCATGCCGCCACACCCGGCTAATTTTTAGTATTTTTAGTAGAGACGGGGTTTCACCATCTTAGCCAGGATGGTCTTGATCTCCTGACCTTGTGATCTGCCCGCCTTGGCCTCCCAAAGTGCTGGGATTACAGGCGTGAGCCACCGTGCCCGGCCCACTAAAAGTATTCTTATTGCTTGGAGTTGAGTTCTACTTCTAGTGTACAAGGGGACCTATCAATACAACTGATAAGACAATTACAAACAAGGTAACAAGAAGTAAATAGTAAATAATGTGAGAGGTGATAAACATACTGAATTAAGCCAATCAAATCACATAAATAAGTCAACTCTGCATATTTCAAGATACACTTAAGCAATCACTGTATCATTCATAAAGTTGTAAGAGGCCAGGCACAGTGGCTCATGCCTGTAATCCCAGCACTTTGGAAGGCTGAAGCGGGCAGATCACCTGAGGTCAGAAGTTTGAGACCAGCCTGGCAAACATGGCGAAACACCGTCTCTACTAAAAATACAAAAATTAGCTAGGTGTGGTGGTGGGCAACTGTAATCCCAGCTACTTGGGAGACTGACGCAGGGGAATAGCTTGAACCTGGGAGGTGCAGGTTGCAGTGAGCCGAGATCATGCCACTGCAATCCAGCAAGGGTGACAGAATGAGACTTGTCTTAAAAAAAAAAAAAAGAAAAAAATGTTGTAAGAAATACAGCTTTATAATAGAAATTTGAAAATAGAAACTTGGATCAAATGACTTGCTTAAGGACGTAAGACTTTTGAGTTTAAATACTAACTAGAATCCAAATCTCCTAACTCCTAGCCTAGCACTTTTTCTTCCCAATATACTTCATAATCTTGTGATACGTATTATTATCTGAAGTACTTGATGTCAAAGAGGCAGAGGCAGAAGAATTGAAAGAAAAACGATTAAGAAGTGGCAAAAAGTAAATATTTTTATCTCCTTTCCTTGGCAAACAGAAAAGTTAGATGGTGAGTGGTAATTTCTTTTAATAAGCTTAGAAGATTTAGTTTGAAAATTATAACTTTTTTCATTCTAGAAGCTAATTTCTTTTTTCTTTTCTTTCTTTCTTTTTTTCTTTTTTCTTTTTTTTTTCTTTAATTTGGCCTAAACAACAGACATTTATTTCTACAGCTCTGAAGGCTGGGAAAAATCTGGTTTCTTTGAATTTAGCCAGCTATCTACTTAATGAAGCAATAAAGCACAGTGGCTAAAGCTCTGGAACCAAATTACCTAGGTTTAAATCCTGGTCTCGCCGGGCGCGGTGGCTCACGCTTGTAATCCCAGCACTTTGGGAGGCCGAGGCGGGCGGATCACGAGGTCAGGAGATCGAGACCACGGTGAAACCCCGTCTCTATTAAAAAATACAAAAAAAAATTAGCCGGGCGCGGTGGCGGGCGCCTGTAGTCCCAGCTACTCGGAGGCTGAGGCAGGAGAATGGCGTGAACCCGGGAGGCGGAGCTTGCAGTGAGCCGAGATTGCGCCACTGCACTCCAGCCCGGGCGACAGAGCGAGACTCTGTCTCAAAAAAAAAAAAATAAATAAAAATAAATCCTGGTCTCACTACTCCCTAATTGCATGACGTTGGGCCAGTTTCTTGGCCTCTCTGCATCTCGGTTTCCTCATTTATAAAATGGGCATGTGTGTAATAATAACGGCATCTATCCCATGAGATGATGTGTATTCAAGGTTTAACATAAAAGCTGGGTGCAGTGGCTCATGCCTGTTAATTCCAGCACTTTGGGAGGCCGGGGCGGGTGGATCACAAGGTCAGGAGTTCAAGACCAGCCTGGCCAAGATGGTGCAACCCCGTCTCTACTAAAAATACAAAAATTAGCCGGGCGTGGTGGGCACCTGTAATCCCAGCTACTCGGGAGGCTGAGGCAGAGAACTGCTTGAACCTGGGAGGCAGAGGCTGCAGTGAGCCGAGATGGCGCCACTGCACTCCAGCCTGGGCGACAGAGCGAGGCTCTGTCTCAAAAAACAACAACAATAACAACAAAAAACGTTTAACATAGTGCCTTGCAATAGTAAATGCTCAGTTAATGTTAGCTATTATAATTGCATTTGTAAATTTTTTTTTTTTTTTTTTTGAGACGGAGTCTTGCTCTGTCGCCCAGGCTGGAGTGCAGTGGCGCAATCTCGGCTCACTGCAAGCTCTGCCTCCCGGGTTCACACCATTCTCCTGCCTCAGCCTGTCCGAGTAGCTGGGACTACAGGTGCCTGCCAACACGCCCGGCTAATTTTTTTGTAGTTTTAGTAGAGACGGGGTTTCACTGTGGTGTCGATCTCCTGACCTCGTGATCCGCCCGCCTCGGCCTCCCAAAGTGCTGGGATTACAAGCGTGAGCCACCGCGCCCGGCCTGTAAATGTTATAATCATTGTTAGTGCTCAAAGGTCCCTGAGGTGGTTGGTTTTTTTTTTTTTGATGGAGTCTTGCTCTGTCACCCAGGCTGGAGTGCAGTGGCACAATCTCGGCTCACTGCAACTTCCGCCTCCTGAGTTCAAGCGATTCTCCTGCCACAGCCTCAGGCTACAGGGGCACACCACCACACTCATCTAATTTTTATATTATTAGTAGAGACGAGTTTCACTACGTTGGCCAGGCTGGTCTCGAACTCCTAACCTCAGGTGATCCGCCCACCTCGGCCTCCCAGAGTGCTGGGATTTCAGGCGTGAGCCACTGTGCCCAGCCCCTGAGGTGTTTTTTTGTTGTTGTTTGGTTGGTTTTTTGTTGTTTTGTTTTGTTTTGAGGCAGAGTTTCTTTTTGAAGTGCGATCTCAGCTCACAGCAGCCTCTGCCTCCCAGGCTCAAGCCATCCTACCACTTCAGCCACCAGAGTAGCTAGGGCTACAGGTATGCCACCACGCCCAGCTAATTTTTATATTTTTAGTAGAGACGGAGTTTCACCATGTTGGCCAGGCTGGTCTCGAACTCCTGGCCTCAAATGATCTGCCCACCTCAACCTCCCAAAGTGCTGGGATTACAGGCATGAACCACCACAGTTTTATTTTCAGGGTATCCCAAAAATGTGGTGACAAAGTCAGATAACTGCATTCTCTGAAAGGGCAACTGATATGACTTAACATAGAATAGATGAAGTCAGCCTTAATGAAGAGGAGATGATTAGATTAGAAGTCAAATGACCCAAACTCTGGTCGTTATTTCACCACTTGGCCCTTTGAAACCCTAATGAAGTCACTTCATCCTCTCTGAACCTCACTTTTCTCATCTGTAAAATGGGATAGCTACCTGCCCTGCCTACCTCCCAGAGGATCAAATGAGCTAATAGTTATAAAAGCACTTTACAAACTATAAAGTACTGCAAACAACATATTACCAAAATAAGTGGAAATCTAATTAATTATATTTCTGAGTATTGGCAGAAACTGAAATAGGTTGCAGGGGGGCAGTGGGCAGGGAAGGACAGAACAAGACTAGAAGGCTTCAGGGACTGTTCAAGCGAGGAGGGCACAAAGCACTAGATCCAGGTGTGGTCTGCCAAAGAAGCAGCGATGATTCTCTAGGTTCTAAAACAGCCTGGATGAATCATCCCACAAGACGATCAACTCCCTTTGCTCCGATTCTATGCTTAGCAGGCAGCTACTTATTAGTTGGGTTTCCAAGGTACTGCAACACCAAAAAAGGAGTTTGCTAGAGAGCAGACAGCAAAATATTCCACACAACAGAAAAGATCCATGTGACATTTTGGCTTATTCATCAGTGTCTTATAAATGTGGTTAGTAAGAATTAATTTTCCACAATCTGAACAATCCTGAGTGAACCACTAAGTCCTCAAACCTGCAAAAGCTAAAATCAAACCAAAAAAAAAATAAATAAATAAAGAGTCCCTGGGCAGTGCCCAATATCACCAGGTTGATCCTTTCCATGAAATTCAGTTTATGCCCGCGGTTACACAGTTTCTTTTGATATCAGATCATAAATGCAACAGTTGTTTCAATTATGAATTTCTAGGGGGAGGGAAGAAATATCTGTTGAGCATCTATAAGCACAGTCTCTATAATAAGACTTATCATATACTCTCA
Source organism: Symphalangus syndactylus (assembly GCF_028878055.3). Lineage (NCBI taxonomy): Eukaryota > Metazoa > Chordata > Mammalia > Primates > Hylobatidae > Symphalangus > Symphalangus syndactylus. The sequence goes on from NC_072441.2 coordinate 141,752,151, forward strand.
TTTTATTCTCTCAACAATCTTACAGAACATAATTATTATTACCCTCAATTTATAGACGAGAAAATGAAAGTTCAAAGGAATTGAGTAATTTGCCCAGGGTCATACAACTATTACATTACTAGATTGAATCTGTTACATTCCTAAAGACCTGATCATGTCTTTAGCCAGGCGACATATCTGAAGTTAACCTGGCATAATACACTGAAGTTTATCAAATAATATTAATGCGGCAAGCCAATTTATTTTTAAAAGGCATATGAAATTTGATTACGAGGGCCTTTAAACAATACTTTAAGAAGCAAATTAGGGTGGGGTTTAATCACTCAGCTATGCAAACAAGTGCTAAGTAAACAAACCTGCCAAGTTTCCAAACTCAAGTGGCAACTCGAATTTTCTACGCACTAAAAAGATGAAACACTCTACAACTAAGTTCATTATGTAGGTAAGGTTTGAATATTAAAGTTAATTCCACCACAGCCCCTAAACCCTGCGCTACTTAGCCAAGGCATTAGAAACCTGTTGGGCTTTGAGGTGGAAGCACCAGGCCCCAATACTCAGGGCACTTGTTACAGCCTGGAATGGTTCCTCTGGTTTGGATAGAGAGAAATAACCAGAGGCCATCCATATCCACAACAAATTACAGTTTCCAAAGCACTTTCTCCTTCATTTGATCCTCACAACCACTCATAACCCAATTAGAAGAGAACTCAGGGCATTGAAGCCTGTGCTGGAGCAGACTGACTGGCAACTCCCGTGTCACTCAAAGGCTGGCTCAGACCACTCTGGGACTAACACACAGACTGAGTGACAGATAGAGGCACAGGACCATGTTCTTTGGGACATCAGGGCCTTTCAGAAAAGGTGGGCATTTTATCCCCTGACCTTCAGAGATCATGAGAGGTGTTTGGATGAACTTCTTCTTCCTCATCTGAAGGCTCTGGACCGTCTGCCAGTGCAAAGAAAAATAGGGGCGCGGCCCCAAACCAGGACTGCCGGCTGGTAGTAGGCGGCGGGGCCCTTTTCCCGGTCTGGGCCAGGCCTCCGCGCGCACTGGGTAGTGGACCGTCCCTTCTGAGGCCCAAACTACCCTCGTCGCGACCCCGGGCACATATCATCTCCCCGAGGTGGGGCCAAGAGTGGCCTCCACCTGACAGCGCGGGTCACCTTCCCGAACCTCCCCGCTGGACCTCGGGATCCACCCAACGGCCCGCTGGGGCGCGGTCACCGCCCCCCAGGCCCGGGTCAGTTCCCTCCGCTTCGTGCTGCGGGGCTGGGGTCCCCTTCCCCGAGGCCTGGCGGCCCGAACCCGGAGAGGCGACGGGGCAGCGAAAGTCCCGGCCGCCCGCCCAGGGCCCCCGGGCCCCGGGTCCCGCCCCGACCCGAGCTCGCTCCTTACCGGGTCCCAACGCCTCCATGGCGGCGGCGGGGGCCGCCTCGCCCCGGTCCCCGGCGCCTCCCGCTCCGGGCCCCGCCGCCGCCGCCGCCGCGTAACGCTTGATCTCCGGAATATTGGCGCTGGGGTGGCGCCGCGGAGACGCGGGCGCTGGGCAGGGGGCGGCGGCGGCGCCCGGCCCGGGGACAGGGACCCGGCTCCGGCTCTTCCGGCCTCAGCGACAACAAAAACAATCTCCGCCGCCGCCGCCGCCAACGGGAGCGGGAGCGGGAGCCAGCGCGCGCGCCCGCCGGGAGGGAAGGGGGCGCGGGGTGCGCGGGCCCGGGGTCCCGGCGGGCGGAGGGGCGTGCGCGGCCCCAGGCGCGGAGTCCACAGAGCCCGGCGGGGGGCGAGGCGGGTCGGCGGGACGGGCGCGCGCCCGGAGGGGGCAGAGCCCGGTGGACGTGTCGGGCACGCGCCCGCTGGCCCGCTCTGCCCCGTCCACCCGAGGAGGCCGTCCGGTGGCCAACGGCTCTGGGGGCTACGTGCCATCCCCCCAGGACGTCCTGCAAAAGATCTGGATTCCAGTTCCGTTGACCCACAGATTCAGTTTTCCACTTCTGTGAGTGGAAAGTGTACTGAGATTCACAGGAGCCACCTCGCCTCCCTCCTCCCTCCTCCCACCCCAGATCGCTTCTGTCATCCCGTCTTTTAGGGTCACCTTAGACGCTAGCAGTCCTCCTTCATCCCTTCATCCAGCACCACACACCCAACTGTGCGTTCCTCTCCGTATAGCCGTAAGGCACCACAGGAATGGACCTTGATGAATGATGCATTCCCTCCCTGGTCCCATGACAAGCGCCTCTGGTCAGCAAATCACCAGTCACTTTAGAAGAGAAAGGTCTTGGCCGGGCGTGGTGGCTCACGCCTGTAATACCAGCACTTTGGGAGGCGGAGGCGGGTGGATCACCTGAGGTCAGGAGTTTGAGACCATCCTGGCCAACATGGCGGAAGCCCATCTCTACTAAAAACACAAAAAATTAGCCGGGCGTGGAGGCAGGCGCCTGTAATCCCAGCTACTTGGGAGGCGAGGCAGGAGAATAGCTTGAACCCGGGAGGCGGAGGTTCCAGTGAGCCGAAATCGGGCCACTGCACTCCAGCCTGGGCGACAGAGCAAGACTCTGTCTCAAAAAAAAAAAAAAAAAAAAAAGAGAGAGAGAGAGAGAGAAAGGTCTTGCTTTCTTGGATGCCTTCCCCTTAGCAGACAAAAGCCAAGGGAGCAGCACCACCTCCAAGGCAGCATGGTCAGCCCAGCAGGCCCAGCATCTTTAGGGCTTTCAGTAAGGACTTTGAGTGGGAGAACACTGGACAACAGACCAAGAAGCAGTTTCTAGTCAGCAGAATGAAGGAGCGCCTTGTCCACCAATTGAAAAGTTACGATGAGTGTATGTGTGTGTGTGTGTGTAGTATTCCTTTGCTAGGGCATAAGGTAACAAAGTACCATAGACTGGGTGGCTTAAACAACAGAAATTTATTTTCTCACAATTCTGGAGGCTGGGAGTCAGAGATACGATGTAGGCAGGGTTGGTTCCTTCTGAGGCCTATCTAGTTCACTTGCTAGTTGGTGGCCTTCTCCCAGTGACTTCACATGGTCTTCCCTCTGTGCGTGCCTGTGTCCAAATTTCCTCTTCTTATAAGGACAGCAGTCCTATTAGAGTAGGGCTCACTCTAGTGACCTCATTTTAATTTACTTCTTCAGAGACCCTGTTTCCAAATACAGTCACATCCTGGGGTGCTAGAGTTAGGACTTCAATTACAAATTATTGGGGTGGGGGACAATTTAGGCCCCTAGCATGTGTGGTGGGATATTCATTTGAGCACCTGCCATGTGCAGTCATAGAGCCAGGTAGATTTTTTATGTAATGATAAAAAATATTAGCATCACACCCTGGCCATGCACTCTGCTATGGGCTTCTCATTGTCACTCAATCTTTACAACCACCAGTAAGGTAGATATTGTTAAGAAAGGTATTTGTACCTTTGATTTGTACCAGATGATGACACCGAAGCTCAGGGAAGTTAAGTAAGTTGGGCTTTGCATTACATGATGCTGCAGTGAAGCATGGGAAAAATTGGAGTTCAAATCTTGCATTTAAGTCCTGGCTAATTCTCTCCCTGATTGGCTCTAGAACTGGGACTTTTAATCTAGTGTCTACATTCTTGTCTACTGATATCACACCCTATATTCTTTTTTTTTTTTTTTTGACACGGAGTCTCACTCTGTCTCCCAGGCTTGAGTGCAGCAGTGCGATCTCGGCTCACTGCAAGCTCTGCCTCCCGGGTTCACGTCATTCTCCTGCCTCAGCCTCCCGAGTAGCTGGGACTACAGGCACCCGCCACCACGCCCGGCTAATTTTTTGTATTTGTAGTAGAGATGGGGTTTCACGATGTTAGCCAGGATGGTCTCAATCTCCTGACCTCGTGATCCGCCCGCCTCGGCCTTCCAAAGTGCTGGGATTACAGGCGTGAGCCACCACGCCCAGCCACCATACTCTATATTCTTTTCACAGCATCATGCTACCTCTCTGTTAAACCAGATAGTAACTGGAAATAGAAATAGGGGACAGAATGTTCAAAGGGGAGGAAGTATTTACTAAATGATCAGACTGCTGCACAGCTAAGAAGAAAAGAAAAACCAACTAGAGTTGGCCGGGCGCGGTGGCTCACGCCTGTAATCCCAGCACTTTGGAAGGCCGAGGCGGGCGGATCATGAGGTCAGGAGATCGAGACCATCCTGGCTAACACAGTGAAACCCTGTCTCTACTAAAAATACAAAAAATGAGCCAGGTGTGGTGGCAGGCGCCTGTAGTCCCAGCTACTCAGGAGACTGAGGCGGGAGAATGGCGTGAACCTGGGAGGCGGAGCTTGCAGTGAGCTGAGATCACGCCACTGCACTCCAGCCTGGGCGACAGAGCGAGACTCCGTCTCAAAAAAAAGAAAAACCAACTAAAGTTCAAGTTTTTCACTTCACGCTAAGTTCCACCTACAGTTTAAACAATGCTGGTGTCTCCAATACCCTGGTTTGTGGCTGACTCTCCCAACCCCACTTCCTAACAAAATTTCTCCATATTCTGTTTGCTACCCTGAGCAGAGACCATAGCTTGTTCCCTGGACTGAAAATAATTTTTCCACCAGCTTTAGAGACTGAAGTATGAAATTTATTTACCCCATAGTTCCAGTTGGGACCGAAATGTCTCACTCAACAGACTGATTCTTGATTACTCTGATCATCTACCTTCTTATTTCAAAACTCACTCTCACTCAAACACCCACTGTTCCTTTTCCAAAAACTATTCCTACAGAACCCTCCCAAACCAAATTTCTGTAGTCAATAAACTCCTCTAAACCTCGGCCTGCTCAGCAAACCCTCCCTCCACTTCCTGCTGTGGCTAAGAAGCCATGACCCAGAATGTTACTTCCCCTGCAGCTCTCTCTGATGGTGGTTGCTCATTCTTCCACATCCCACATGCCTCCAGGACAGGGTAGGGCATGAGTAAAGAATTGACAACATATTTGCCCCCATCGTACGAAAGTTTGAATCCTTATTTTCATATTAAAACCATTTGCCGGTCGGGCGCGGTGGCTCACGCCTGTAATCCCAGCAATTTGGGAGGCCGAGGTGGGCGGATCACGAGGTCAGGAGATCAAGACCATCCTGGCTAACATGGTGAAACCCCGTCTCTATTAAAAATACAAAAAAATTAGCCAGGTGTGGTGACACGCGCCTGTAGTCCCAGCTACTTGGGAGGCTGAAGCAGGATAATCGCTTGAATCCCGGAGGTGGAGGTTGCGGTGTGAGCTGAGATTGCGCCACTGCACTCCAGCCTGGGTGACAGAGAGAGACTCCGTCTCAAAAAAAAAAAAAAATAATAATAAATAAATAAATAAATAAAACCATTTGCCATCTAGCCACACCATCACAGAGCCTCCTTTGGGGATGTAGTTAACTCAACTCCTGGTCTTATGTTTCATTCCAGGCCTGGCTCCCATGATAGTGAAAATCCTTGAGGGCAGGGCTCATTCAAGTATTCAGGTTTGTTCTCTGTTGTCTACCAACCTACCAGGCACCAAATGACTATTTGCTGACATTTATGGAGTGAATGAATGAAAAAGTGAATGTGTAAATTGTGGAAGCTAAAAATGGTCCAGTAGAGGGGCCAAGGTGAAAAACTCTGGGTGAGGTGCCAGCTTCTGTAGAGCACAGATTTTCAAATCAGATGGTCCTGGGTGCAAATCCCAGTTCCTCAATGCACAAGCTCTGAGTGTCTTAGGTATGTCTCATCACCTACTGCTTAAGGATGTCTTGAGGAGGAAGTTAAATTATATATGTGCCTGCTCCTGTGTATCTGGCACAGAGATAGTTACTAGTTCTCCTTCCTTCCTACTGTTCCCCCTGCAAAAAGTCACAATGTGATGTCTCTCTTCTCCCATGCTACTGTCATGCTTTCTTTGAGAGACACTGAGCTCAAGGTCTCAGGTGAGTCAAGAGAGGAAAGCAGCCTGTAATCCCAGCACTTTGGGAGGCCAAGGTGGGCAGATCACCTGAGGTAAGGAATTTAAGACCCGCCTGGCCAACATGACGAAACCTGGTCTCTACTAAAAATACAAAAATTAGCTGGGCGTAGTGGCGGGCACCTGTAATCCCAGCTACTCAGGAGGCTGAGGCAGGAGATCACTTCAACCTGGGAGGTGGAGGTTGCAGTGAGCCGCGATCCTGCCACTGCACTCCAGCCTAGGGGACAGAGTGAGACTCTGTCTCAAAAAAAAAAAAAAAAAAGAGGAGAGCAGAACCCTCAAGAACTGAGCATGTTTACATGTCTTATGCCTGAGCCACCTGAAAACAGGGCCTTGGCTCACCCCTCTTGGGGTGAGAGCCAGGCACAAAGAACATCCTTGATCAAGGTGTATAAGTGGAACTGAACTTCTTGAATATATCAATGCTCCCCTGAAGCTAGGCTGTGCCAGGGGGAGCCTTACTAGTGGATGCTGTGCTAGAAAGCAGGGCTCCAGCCACCAGTGCTGCATTGGGCATTCTGAGCCACTGGTCTCTGTCAGTGCTTTGACTCCCCAGCCTTTCCTCACCCCAGCTTTCCTCAAAGTCTGGAGCTTAGGAGTTGAGGAGGAGCTTCTTTGGTTTATCAATTGGGCCAGGGGCTTTAATTCTTCTTTAGCTGGGGAACCCCTTATTTAAATAAAAATCTTCAATGTAAACTGAAGTGGAGCCACTCTGTTAGAGATGGACAGAGACCTTCATTGAACACTACTGAACTAGACCAGCTCGCCACGAGCCACCACCTGGCATCTGAATAGAATTTCGGCCCACCTGCTCCTACTCAATTGGCAGCTTTGCTCTTTTGCATCTTTCTTTTAAGAGATGGGGTCTCACCATGTTGCCCAGGCTGGTCTCAGACTCCTGGGCTCAAGTGATCCTCCTGCCTTAGCCTCCCAAAGTGCTGGGATTACAGGCATGAGCCACCTCGCCTGGGCTTCATTGCTTTTTGTGGCTGAATAATATTTCACTGTGTGGATATGTCACATTTTATTTATCCATTCATTAGTCGGTTGACATTTGGGTTGTTTCACTGTTTGGCTATAATAATACTGCTATGAACATTCATGTACAAGTTTTTGTGTGGACATACATTTTCAGTTCTTTTGGATATAATCCTAGAGGTAAAATTCCTGGGTCATATGTAACTCTATGTTTAACTTTTGACAAACTGCCAAACTGTTTTTCCTCAGTAGCTGTATCATTTTACATTTCTACCAGCAATGTATGAGAGTTCTAATTTTTCCATATTCTTGCCAACACTTAATTTTATTTATTTATTTACTTTGAGACAGGGTCTCCCTCTGTTTCCCAGGCTGGAGTGCAGTGGCGCAATCATGGCTCACTGTAGCCTCAACCACCCCAGCTCAAGCAATCCTCCCACCTCATACTCCCACCTCATCCTCCTGAGTAGCTGGGACTACAGGCGTGCACCACCACATTCAGCTAATTTTTGTATTTTTTGTAGAGAGTAGAGACAGAATCTCACTCTGTTGCCCAGGTTGGTCTTGAACTCCTGGGCTCAACTGATCCTCCTGACTTGGCCTCCCAAAGTGCTGGGATTATGGGCGTGAACCACTGCACCTTGCCGACACTTATTTTTAGATTAAAAAAAATTATAGCCATTTCTCTGGATGTGAGGTGGTATCGCCTTGTGGTTTGCATTTTCCTAAGTACTAATGATGTTGAACACCATGTACTTACTGCCATTTGTATGTCTGCTTTGGAGAAATGTCTATTCAAATCTTCTGTCCTTTTAAAAATTGGATAATTTATCTGTTTTGTTATTGAGCTGCAGGAGTCTTTCATACATCCTCGATACCAGTCCCTTATCAGGTGATTTGCAAAACTTTCCTACATTCTGCTGGATATTTCACTTTCCTCTTTTTGTTTTTAACATTCCTTCCTGCACACTGAACTATTTCACTTTTTTAATGGTGTTCTTTGAAGTACAAAAGTTTCTAATTTAGATGAAGTCCAGTTTATTTTTTTCTTTGGTTGCTTGTGATTTTTGTTATTATCTAAGAAATCTAATCCATGATCATGAAGATTTATTCCTATGTTGTCTTCTAACAGTTTTAGTTTTAGCTCTTACATTTGGGTCTTCGGCCCATTTTGAGTTAACTTTTGTATACAGCATGATGTAGGGGTTCAAAATCATTCTTTTGTATATGAATACTGAGTTGTCCAAGCACCATTTGTTGAAAAGACTATTCTTTCCCCTAATGAATGGCCTGACACCCTTGTTGAAAATTAGTTGACTGCTGGGCACGGTGGCTCACGCCTGCAATCCCAGCACTTTGGGAGGCCGAGGCAGGTGGATCACCTGAGGTCAAGAGTTCTAGACCAGCCTGGCCAACATGGTAAAACCTCGTCTCTACTAAAAATACAAAAATTAGCCAGGCATGGTGGCAGATGCCTGTAATCTCAGCTACTCGGGGGGGCTGAGGCAGGAGAATCTCTTGAACCCGGGAGGTGAAGGTTGCAGTGAGCCGAGATCGCGCCATTGCACTCCAGCCTGGGGGACAAGAGCAAGACTTCATCTCAAAAAAAAAAAAAAAAAAAAAAAAAAGAAAGAAAAGAAAAAGAAAAGAAAATCAATTGACTGCTGGGGGCGGTGGCTCACACCTGTAATCCCAGCACTTTGGGAGGCCAAGGTAGGTGCATCACCTGAGGTTGGGAGCTCGAGATCAGCCTGGCCAACATGGTGAAAACTTGTCTGTACTAAAAATACAAAATTAGCTGGCATGGTGGCGGGCACCTGTAATCCAAGCTACTTGGGAGGCTGAGGCAGGAGAATTGCTTGAACCTGGCAGGCGGAGACTGCAGTGAGCCGGGATCGTGCCACTACACTCCAGTCTGGGTGACAGTGAGACTCCGTCTCAAAAAAAAAAAATAAAATAAATAAAAAAGAAAGTCAGTTGACTATACATGTAAGGGTTTATTTCTAGACTGTTAATTCTATCCTGTCAATCTTATGTCTATCCTTATGCCAGTATCACATTGCCTTAATTACTGTAACTTTGTAGTAAATTTTGAAATCAGGAAGTGCAAGTCATCCAACTTTGTTCTTCTTTTTCAAGATTGTTGTGGCTATTCTGGGTCCCTTGCATTTCCATATGAATTTTAGGATATGCTTGTCCATTTCTGCAAGAAAGGCAGTTGGAACTTGTGTGTGTGTGTTTTCTTTTCTTTTTTTTTTGCGACAGTCTCACTCTGTGGCCCAGCCTGGAGTGCAGTGGCGCCATCTCACGATCTCAGCTCACTGCAACCTCCATCTCCTGGGTTCAAGTGATTCTCATGCCTCAGCCTCCTGAGTAGCTGGGATTACAGGCACGTGCCACCATGCCTAGCTAATTTTTTGTATTTTTAGTAGAGACGGTGTTTCACCATGTTGGCCAGGCTGGTCTTGAACTCCTGACCTCAGATGATCCACCCGCCTTGACCTCCCAAAGTGCTAGGATTACAGGCATGTGCCACTGAGCCCAGCCTTTTTGTTGGAATTTTGATACGAATTACACTGAATCTGTAAATCAATATGGGGAGTATTACCATCTTAACAATATTAAGTATTGCAATCTTAACAATATTAAGTATTGCAATTCATGAACACAGGATATCTTTCCATTTATTTATGTATTCTTTAACTACTTTCAACAATGTTTTATAATTTTCAGTGTTTAAAAAAAAAAACCCGCCGGGCGCGGTGGCTCATGCCTGTAATCCCAGCATTTTGGGAGGCCGAGGCAGGCAGATCACGAGGTCAGGAGATCGAGACCATCCTGGCTAACACAGTGAAACCCCGTCTCTACTAAAAATACAAAAAATTAGCAGGTTGTGATGGCACTTGCCTGTAGTCCCAGCTACTAGGGAGGCTGAGGCAGGAGAATGGCGTGAACCTGGGAGGCGGAGCTTGCAGTGAGCCGCGATCGCACCACTGCACTCCAGCCTGGCCAATAGAGCGAAGATCTGTCTCTCAAAAAAAAAAAAATTCTTTGGTTAAATTTATTCCTAAGTATTTTCTTATTTTTGATGCTATTGTGAATGGAATTGTTTTCTCAATTTCATTTAGGATTATTCATTGTTAGTGTTTAGAAATATTATGCAACTGATTTTTTATATTAAACTTGCATCTGCAACCTTACAGAACTCATTTATTACATCTAACACGACACTCCCTGGTAGTCTACTGGTTAGGATTCAGTGCACTCACTTATTACCTCTAACAGGTTTTTTGTGTGGATTCTTTTTTTTTGTTTTTTGGGGTAGGTGAGGATGGAGTCTAGCTCTGTCACCCAGGTTGGAGTGCAGTGGTGCGATCTTGGCTCACTGCAACCTCCGCCTCCTGGGTTCAAGCGATTCTTCTACCTCATCCTCCCGAGGAGTAGCTGGGATTACGGGCACCCGCCACCATGCCCAGCTAATTTTTGTATTTTTAGTAGAGATGGGGTTTCACTGTGTTGGCCAGGCTGGTCTCGAACTCCTGACCTTATGATCTGCCCGCCTCAGCCTCCCAAAGTGCTGGGATTGCAAGTGTGAGCCAATGTGCCCGGCCTTGTGTGGATTCTTTAGGGTTTTCTATATATAAGATCATGTCAGCCAGGCGTAATGGCTCACGCCTGTAATCCCAGCACTTTGGGAGGCCGAGGTGAGCGGATTGCTTGAGCCCAGGAGCTCAAGACCAGCCTAGGCAACATGGTGAAACCCTATCTCTCCTAAAATCACAAAAAATTAGCCAGGTGTGGGGGTGCGTGCCTGTAGTCCCAGCTACTTGGGAGGCTGAGGCAGGAGAATCACTTGAGCTCAGGAAGTTGAGGCTGCAGTGAGCCAATATGGCGCCACTGCACTCCAACCTAGGCAACAGGAGTGAAACTCTGTCTTCAAAAAAAAAAAAAAATCACAATAGCAAAGACTTGGAACCAACCCAAATGCCCATCAATGATAGACTGGATAAAGAAAATGTGGCACATATACACCATGGAATGCTATTCAGCCATAAAAAATAATCAGTTCATGTCCTTTGCAGGGACATGGATGAAGCTGGTAACCATCATTCTCCACAAACTGACACAGGAACAGAGAACCAAACAGCGCATGTTTTCACTCATAAGTGGGAGTTGAACAATGAGAACACGTGGACACGGGGAGGGGAACATCACATACCGGGGACTGTCAGGGGGTGGGGGGAAAGGGGAGGGATGGCATTAGGACAAATACTTAATGTATGCGGGGCTTAAAACCTAGATGATGGGTTGATGGGTGCAGCAAACCACCATGGCACATGTATACCTATATAACAAATCTGCACATTCTGCACATGTATCCCAGAACTTAAAGTATATATATAAAAAATCATGTCAACTGCAAATAGAGATAGAGATAGTTTCACTTCTTCCTTTTCAAAATAGATACTTCAAAAAAATGTTCTTGCTTAATTACCCTCCAGTACAAGGTTGAATAGAAATGTCTCTTTTGTATTTCATAGGCAGCTTTCTGCATATTCATAAACGCCAGGAATAAAGAGACTTGGCAACTGTATTTGATTTTACCATCTTTGTCAATGAGATGGCATAGCTAGCAAGGAGAGCAATGCCTCAGGCATTGACAAACAATCAATGAATATGTTTGCTTTTACTTTCAGCCTTTATTTCTACTACACTTTTTAACCACACCAATTGATTTTTCTTTCTCTTCCTTAAGATGAAGTAAAGGGAATGAATTATGAAATGAGATAAGCCTGCATTCAAATTCCAATTTATATTCTAATTCTCCAATTTCAATTTTATAGGCCATGTTACTATGTCTCCTCACCTCTCTGAAACTCAGCTTCCTCAACTGTAAAATGGAGATGACACCAATCGTTTCATAGGGTTATTGAAAGGATTAAAGGAGATGATGAATGGAAAGCGTCTAACAGAGTGCCTGGGACTTTGAAAGGGTTCAAAAAGTGCCCAATCCCTTTCACTTCCTCCCTAGTGCTGAACAAGCATCTTTTATCTGTAGGTTGGGAAAAATGACTGATATTTATTTATTTATTCATTTATTTATTTTATTTTTTGAGACAGGGTCTCACTCTGTCACCCAGGCTCAAGTGCAGTGGCGTGATCACAGCTCGTGTAGCCTCGACCACCCTGGACTCAGGTCATCCTCCTACCTCAGCCTCCCAAGTAGCTGGGACTATAGGCATGCACCACCATGCCCAGCTAATTTTTGTTTGGGCACAAATGATCCTCCTGCCTAGGTCTCCCAAAGTGTTGGGATTACAGGTGTGAGCCACTGCACCCAGCTATAATTTTAAAAAGACCTTTCTAATACCCAGAGTGATTCAAAGAAGGAAGGGGTCTTGGGAAATAGTGAACTCCAAGTTTAGGGGCTGTTCAAGCATGATGTTTGAGGGGCTTGAGATTATATTTGGAGTGTTTGAGATGATGAAAAGGTAAAGTCAGATGACTTTCGTGGTTCCATAGAATCTACTAAGTTGTGTGAAGATATGTATTGACTAATGTGTTATTCTGTTTTTTCAGCAACTATTTATTGAGTATCTACCATGTGCAAGACCCCGTGCTAAGTAATGGGAATCCAAGAGTGAGCAAGAGAAGCAGGGTTCCTGTCCTCTGGGAGTTCACAGTCTTGAATGAGACTAACAATAAAAGGCAAAAAAACCAAAACAAAGGAATAAGATCACTACAAAGTGTGACAAGCATTGTAGCAGAAATAAACTAAATGAGAGAGTTTACCTAGGGGAGGCAATTTTAGAAAAAGTAGAAAGGGATTGCCTCTCTGATACAGGGAGGCTATTTCACTGATTTGAACTGAGCACTTCTGGTGGTTTTAAAACAGAGCCACAAATTATTTGACATTTCACCCATCAGGAGGTAGGGTCTATGTCCTCTCTCCTTTCATATGGATGGGCTTATGACCACTTTGACCAATGGAGAATGGCAGAATTGATACTATGTGATGTCCAAGGCTAGGTGATAAAAGGCCATCTAGTGCTTTACCTTGCTCAGTACAGCACTCTCTCAGGGGAACCCTGAGCTGTCATGTAAGAAGTCTGACTGCTGGGCACGGTGGCTCACGCCTGTAATTCCAGCACTCCGGGAGGTTGAGGCGGGTGGATCACCTGAGGTCAGGAGTTCGAGACCAGCCTGACCAACATGGAGAAACCCCGTCTCTACTAAAAATACAAAATTAGCCGGGCGTGGTGCCGCATTCCTATAATCCCAGCTACTCGGGAGGCTGAGGCAGGAGGATTGCTTCAACCCGTGAGGCGGAGGTTGCAGTGAGCCAAGATCGCGCCATTGCAATCCAGCCTGGGCAACAAGAGCGAAACTCTGTCAGAAAAAAAAAAAAGTCTGATTACCCCCCTGAGGCCACCATGTTGGAGAGGCCCTGTGTAGGTGATCCAGTCAACTGTCCCAGCCGAGCCCAGCTTTCCCGCTCTCCCTGATTAAGGAGCCAGATATGTGAATAAAAAAGCCTCCAGATGATTCCAGCCACCACCCAGTTGAGTTACCCTCATCTACTTGAGTCTGGCTAGCTGAAGCCCCAAATGTTTCAGAGCAGAGACAAACCATATCAACTGTTCTTTTTTTTGTTCTTCTTTTTTTTTTTTTCTTGAGACAGAGTCTTGCCCTGTCGCCCAGGCTGGAGTGTAATGGCACGATCTTGGCTCACTGCAACCTCCACCTCCTGGGTTCAAACAATTCTCCTGCCTCAGCCTCCCAAGTAGCTGGGATTACAGGAGTGCGCCACCACTCCCAGCTAATTTTTTTTTTTGTATTTTTAGGAGAGACGGAGTTTCACCATGTTGGCCAGGCTGGTCTCGAACTTCTGACCTCGTGATCCATCTGCCTCGGCCTCCCAAAGTGCTGGGATTACGGGCATGAGCCACTGCGCCCGGCCTCAACTGTTCTTTTTCTGAATTTCTGACTCCCAGAATCCATGAGCATAATAAAACGGTCATTCCTTTGTGCCACTAAGCTTTGGGGGTAATTTGATACCCAGCAGTAGATAACTATAACAGCAAACAAAACACTTTATTTTTCTTTCCTTTCCCAGTCCTGGATTACCCTACTGCAAGTATAAATGAGTGAAAACACGACTTAAAGATGTAAAGAGGAGGAGGCAAAGGAAGGTAATGAGAAAGCAGAGCAGGAGGAGATGGAAAGGGTAACAAAAAAGGTTGATGAGGAGGGTGAGGAAGAAGAGGAGGAGAAGGAATAGGAGTCCCCATGATACCAACACAATCAGACAGGATTTGGGGAAAAACCAGAGAATATGGATCTTGAAGCAGATCAGAAATGTTGTTAAAGGTAGAGGAAGATGAAGTAGAGACCAGGTGCAGTGGCTCACACCTGTAATCCCAACACTTTGGGAGGCCGAGGTGGGTGGATCACTTGCGGTCAGGAGTTTGAGACCAGCCTGGACAACATGGTGAAACCCCATCTCTACTAAAAATACAAAAATTATCCCAGCATCGTGGCATGTGCTTGTAGTCCCAGCTACTTGGAAGACTGAGCAGGAAGAATCACTTAAACCTGGGAGTCAGAAGTTGCAGTAAATCATGATCACACCACTGCACTCTGGCCTGGGCAACAGAGTAAGACCTTGTCTTAAAAAAAAAAAAAAAAAAAGGAGAGGCGGCGGGGCGGACACTGTGGGTCATACCTGTAATCCCAGCACTTTGGGAGGCTGAGGTGGGTGGATCACTTGAGATCAGGAGTTTGAGACCAGCCTGGACAACATGGTGAAACCTCATCTCTACTAAAAATACAAAAATTAGCCAGGCATGGTGGTGGGCACCTGTAATCCCAGCTACTTGGGAGGCTGAGGCAGGAGAATCACTTGAACCTGGGAGACAGAGGTTGCAGTGAGCTGAGATGGCGCCACTGCACTCCAGCCTGGGTGACAGAGTGAAACTCGGTCTCAAAAAAAAAAAAAAAAAAAAAAATGGCCGGGTGCAGTGGCTAATGCCTGTAATCCCAACACTTTGGGAGGCCAAGGTGGGAAGGTCACCTGAGGTCAGGAGTTCGAGACCAGATTGGCCAACATAGTGAAACCCTGTCTCTAGTAAAAATACAAAAATTAGCCGGGTGTGGTGGCACGTGCCTGTAGTCCCAGCTACTGGGGAGACTGAGGCAGGAGAATCGCTTCAACCCAGGAGGTGGAGGTAGCAGTGAGCTGAAAGTGTGCCACTGCACTCCAGCCTGGGTGACAGAACAAGACTCCATCTCAAAAAAAAAAAAAAAAAAAATTAGTTGGGCCTGGTGGTGCACGCCTGTAGTGTCAGCCACGAAGCTGAGGCAGAAGGATCACTTGAGCCCAGGAGATTGAGGCTGCAGTGAGCTATAATTGTGCCACTGCACTCCAGCCTGGGTGACGGAGCAGGATGCTGTCTCAAAATAAATTCGTAAATAAATAGGACGGGCGCGGTAGCTCACACCTGTAATCCCAGCACTTTGGGAGAGCGAGGTGGGTGGATCACTTGAAGCCAGGAGTTTGAGACCAGGCTGGGCAACATGGTAAAACCCCGTCTCTACTAAAATTACGAAAGTTAGCCAGGCGTGGTGGTGCATGCCGGTAATCCCAGCTACTCCGGAGGCTGAGGCAGGAGAATCACTTGAACCCGGGAGGCAGAGGTTGCGGTGAGCTGAGATCATGCCACTGCACTTCAGCCTGAGCAACAAAGTGAGACTCTGTCTCAAGAAAAAAAAAAAGAAAATAAGTAAATAAAAAAATAAGTAAATAAAACAAAATAAAAAGTATCTACCAGAAACCAAAAGCAAACATTATGTTTGTAGTGGAGGTCTCCCATAAGGGAATGCCCACACTGTGAATCCCACAAAGGCAATAATTCAGGGTTAAATAAGTATCTGAATGTTAAATACAGATGTATTCTATTAAATATTTTACATTAAATACAGATACATCCTGCCAAGTTGCACATGTTACTGTAATATGCACAAGCTGTCCTACCCATGCAAGGACAAGGTATAAGTGGTAACTGGGAAAGTATTTGGGCAGCCCGTCAGTCTCCATGAAACTCACCTCATATAAACTGTTAACATCTTGGTCACCTGATCAGGACATTTATATGAGACCAAGAATATCTCTTCCATGATGTCTTGCCATCTGCTGAATGAGGCATCTCTAAGTAAACAGCTTGAATGGAAAATGCATGCATGTTTCTCATAAATGAGGGTCAATCCTCCAAATTATGTTATAATAAAAATGGCAAACCGCGGCCGGGCGCGGTGGCTCACGCCTGTAATCCCAGCACTTTGGGAGGTCGAGGCGGGCAGATCACGAGGTCAGGAGATCAAGACCATCCTGGCTAACACAGGGAGACCCTGTCTCTACTAAAAATACAAAAAATTAGCCGGGAGTGTTGGCGGGCGCCTGTAGTCCCAGCTACTCGGGAGGCTGAGGCAGGAGAATGGCGTGAACCCGGGAGGCGGAGCTTGCAGTGAGCCATGATCGCGCCACTGCACTCCAGCCTGGGCGACAGACCAAGACTCCGTCTCAGAAAAAAAAAAAAAAAAAAAAAAGGCAAACCGCAAACCTCACTAAAATAAAGAACAAGAAACACATGCCAATTTTTCATCTCTTCTAGTCAACATTATATTGACTAAGGACAAGAAAAAGAAGAGGTATTAATATTTTTAAAAAGAGATAATACAAGTCCCCAGTAGCTGGACTTGAAGATTAAAGATACTACCTAGAAAATTCAAGCAAATCACTAGCCTGAGCAACACAGCAAGACTCTGTCTCTATAAAAAATTTTTTAAAAATTTAGCCAGGCTTAGTGGTGCACTCCTGTAGTCCGAGCTACTCAGAAGGCTGAGGCTGGAGGATCACTTGAGCCCAAGAGTTGAAGGCTGCAGTGAGCTATGATCATGCTGCTGCATTCCATCCTGGGTGACTAAGACCCTGTCTCAAAAAAAAGAAAAAAAAAAGATACAGAAAAGAAAAGAAAAGAAAAAGAGGCCAGGTACAGTGGCTCATGCCTGTAATCCCAGCACTTTGGGGGGCCAAGAGGGGCGGATCACTTGAGCCCAGGAGTTTGATATCAGGCTGGGCAACAGTGAGACCCCCATCTCTACAAAAAATCAGAAAATTAGTTGGACATGATGGCACACACCTATAGTCCCAGCTACTCAGGAGGCTGAGGCAGGAGGATTGTTTGAGCTTGGAAGGTAGAGGCTGCAGTGACCCTGTCTAAAAAAAAAAAAAAGAAAAGAAAAAACTCCAAGCAAATCAACTGAAAATTACTAGAATGAATGAGAGTTAATACAATTATTATGTATAAAATTACCATATAAAAATCAATAGCTTGGCCAGGCACGGTGGCTCACGCCTGTAATCTCGGCACTTTGAGAGGTTGAGGTGGGTGGATCACCTGAGGTCAGAAATTCGAGACCAGCCTGGCCAACATGGTGAAACCCTGTCTCTACTAAAAATACAAAAATTAGTTGGGTATGGTGGTGGGCACCTGTAATCCCAGCTACTCGGGAGGCTGAGGCAGGAGAATTGCTTGACCCTATGAGGCAAAGGTTGCAGTGAGCTGAGATTGCACCACTGCACTCCAGCCTGGGGGACAGAGCGAGACTCCATCTCAAAACAACAAGAAAACACCAATGGCTTTCCTATGACCAACGATAATTTATTAGACTATGTCATTAAAGAATATCAATTCACAATTGCTGTAAAGTTTATAAAGAACCAAGAAATAAATTTAAGAACTGTGAAAATCCTCCATGAGGCCGGGTGCGGTGGCTCACGCCTGTAATCCCAGCACTTTGGGAGGCCGAGGCGGGCGGATCACGAGGTCAGGAGATCAAGACCATCCTGGCTAACACGGTGAAACCCCGTCTCTACTAAAAATACAAAAAATTAGCCGGGCGTGGTGGTGGGCGCCTGTAGTCCCAGCTACTCGGAGAGGCTGAGGCAGGAGAATGGCGTGAACCCGGGAGGTGGAGCTTGCAGTGAGCCGAGATTGCGCCACTGCACTCCAGCCTGGGCGACAGAGCGAGACTCTGTCTCAAAAAAAAAAAAAGGGACCACAATAGATTATGGGGGGTGGGAGTGTCATGGGTTAAATTGTGTACCTAAACAAAGATATGTTGAAGTCCTAGCCTCCTGTACTTCAGAATGTGATTTTATTTGGAAACAGGGTCTTTGCAGATGTAGTCAAGATGAGGCCATTAGAATAAGCCTTAATCCAGTAGGACTGATGTCCTTATAAAAATGGGAAATACGGACACAGACACAGGCATGCATGGAGGGAAGACTATGTAAGGACACAGAAGGAGATCACCATGTAAAGACAGATGATTGGAGTAATGCATCTATCAACGAAGGAGCACCAAAGATTGCCGGCAAACCACCAGAAGCTAGGAAGAGGCAAGGATTTCTCCAGAGGTTTCAGAAGGAGCATGGCTTTGCCAACCCTTTCATTTCAGACTTCCAGCCTCCAGAACTGTGAGACAAAACTTTTTTTTTTTTTTTTTTCAGATGGCATCTCCCTCTGTCGCCCAGGGCAAAGGGCAGTGGCGCAATCTTGGCTCACTGCAACCTCTGCCTCCCTGGTTCAAGTGATTCTCCCACCTCAGCCTTCCCAGTAGCTGGGACTACAGGTACACTCCACCCTAACTGGCTAATTTTTTTTTTTTTTTTTTTGAGACAGAGTCGTGATCTGTCGTCCAGGCTGGGGTGCAGTGGTGTGATCTCAGCTCACTGCAACTGCTGCCTGCCAGGTTCAACCGATTCTCCTTCCTCAGCCTTCTGAGTAGCTGGGATTACAGGTGCCCACCACCATGCCCGGCTAATTTTTTGTATTTTTAGTAGAGACGGGGTTTCATCATGTTGCCCAGGCTGGTTTCAAACTCCTGAGCTCAGGCAATCTGCCTGCCTTGGCCTCCCAAAGTTCACTGTGCCCGGCTTAACTTTTTTTTTTTTTTTTTAAGAGACGGAGTGTCAGTCTTGTTGCCCAGGCTGGAGTGCAATGGAATGATATTGGCTCACCACAACCTCTAGCTTCCAGATTCAAGTGAATCTCCTGTCTCAGCCTCCCAAGTAGCTGGGATTACAGGCATGTGCCACCATGCCCGGCTAATTTTTTTTTTTTTTTTTTTTTTTTTTTTTTGAGATGGAGTCTCGCTTTGTCGTCAGGCTGGAGTGCAGTGGCACAATCTCGGCTCACTGCAGCCTCTGCCTCCCAGGTTCAAGCGATTCTCCTGCCTCAGCCTTCCGAGTAGTTGGGACTACAGGCATGCGCCACCATGCCCAGCTAATTTTTTGTATTTTTAGTAGAGACGGGGTTTCACCATGTTTGCCAGGATGGTCCTGATCTCCTAACGTTGTGATCCACCCGCCTCGACCTTCCAAAGTGCTGGGATTACAGGCGCGGGCCACCACGCCCGGCCTAATTTTGTATTCTTAGTAGAGACAGGGTTTCTCTATGTTGGTCAGGCTGGTCTCGAACTCCCTACCTCAGGTGATCCGCCCGCCTTGGCCTCCCAAAGTGCTGGAATTATAGGTGTGAGCCACAGCACCCAGTCTGACAATATATTTCTGTTGTTTTAAGCCACCCAGTTTTTGGTACTTTGTTACACAGTCCTAGGAAACTATCCAGGGAGCAAGAGCGAAAGCAGGGAGACCACAAGGCCAACTAGTGCTTGGCTTCAGGTCAGTGTTGATGGTGGCCTGAGTGAAGGTCATCACTATGGATCTGACTACATTTTGAAGGTAGAATTTGATAACAGACCAAATATGGGGTATGAGAAAAGGGGAGGCATTAAAAATCATTCAAAAATTTCAGTGCTGTCAGTGCCCCAGACATCTGCATTTCTGAGCCTGAGGCCTTTCCCAGAAGTACAAAAGGAAAGCCACTCTAACAGTTCCTACCTTAGACTGAAAGTGCTGAAAAATTATCCTGCCTGGGGGAAGCCCTCAACCAGCGATTCTCAGGAGCTGAGGTATAAATACTCCCGGCTCTGTCTCCCTCGGGTAGGATAATTCTGAGGCATGTGTTCTACACTATTTCCTAGAGTTTCCCTGCGGGATTGAGATCCAGTCAATCAGTGGTAGCTGGCTTAATAACATACCCTTTATTGGCTGCTGTCCCTTCCACATGTCATTTCCCACTCTCCTTCAAGTGGTCCCTGTACTTCTAAAATAAATTACTTGAACACTTTTAGGGGAACAAACTAATACATAACATTTTTGGCTTGAGCGACTGGAAAGATATTTATTAACATTTATTTATTGGCCGGGCACGGTGGCTCATGCCTGTAATCCCAGCACTTTGGGAGACCAAGGTGGATGGATCACAAGGTCAGGAGTTCGAGACCAGCCTGGCCAACATGGTGAAACCCCCATCTCTACTAAAAATACAAAAAAATTAGCCATGTGTGGTGCTATGTGCCTGTAATCCTAGCTACTCAGGAGGCTGAGGTGGGAGAATTGCTTGAACCCAGGAGGCGGAAGTTGCAGTGAGCCAAGATTGTGCCACTGCACTCCAGTCTAGGGGACAGAGAGAGACTCTGTCTCAAAAAAAAAAAAATTATTAATAAGTTGACATTTATTAAGATGAGGGAGACTTTAGTAGATACAGATTCTTGGGAGAAGATCGGTAATATATTTTGGGTTTTTGTTTTGTTTTGTTTTGACACAGTGTATTACTCTGTCACCCATGCTGGAGTGTAGTGGCATGATCTCGGCTCACTACAACCTCTGCCTCCCAAGTTCAAGCGATTCTCCTGCCTCAGTCCCCAAGTATCTGGGATTACAGGCATGCACCGCCATACTGGGCTAATTTTTGTATTTTTAGTAGAGACGGGGTTTCACCATGTTGGCCAGACGGGTGTCGAACTCCTGATCTCAGGTGATCTGCCCACCTTGGCCTCCCAAAGTGCTGGGACTGATTACAGGCATGAGCCACCACTCCCAGCCGGTAATATATTTTGAACACATTAGTTTTGAGGTGCCTGTAAGGTCACCAAGTGGAGAGGCTGAGTAGGCATAGAGATGTACAGTCTAGAGTCAGAGGATAAATTGGTCTAAAAATATACATTTGGGAGTCAACGGCATATAAAGAATACTTAGGGCCATGAGGCTGATGAGCTCACTAAAAGAGTGAGTGTAGATGGAGAAAAGAAGAGGTCCTTGTGTCCTGGGCATTGCAACATGTAAAGGTCAAGGAGGTGATCCAGCAAAGGTGATTGGAGAGGATCAGCCAGGGAGGTAGAAGGAAGAGAAGAGTGTGCGAAACCCCAGACACAAAGGGAGTTACATGTTCTATTAGTCTTTTTCTTTTTGTTTGTTTTCATCTCCCCCATTTATTTTCAGGCTTTCCTTAAAAGTCTGGTGATCCTTTTTTGTCCATTCGCATCAAAGAGGCAGGTATTAAAAGACTGATTTGAATTCTGTATCTATGTATGACGTTTGTCCGTTGGTGGCTTTTCATAATGGAAGCCCCAACTTTAGGTCATTTCTCTGGGGCTGTTTAGTTTCTCCAGAAAATTCCCCATTTGCATGCCTAGGGAGGGAGCAGCCTAGCCACCAGGATAAGGAGACTGTGGGGGCTGGGGTAGGAATGGACAGAGAAGTGTGTGTCTCATGGTTCAGTATGTAGACTTCCAGTGGCTCGCTCTCTCTTTCTCTTAAAGCTCCCCTTCGGTTCAGTTGCTCCACAGACTAAACCTCTAGACTCCTGAAAGGTTCTAGATCATAGAGGGCTGTAGAGGCTAACTAATCCTTACAGAGACTTTTTTTTTTTTTGAGACGGAGTCTCGCTCTGTCACCCAGGCTGGAGTGCAGTGGGGCGATCTCGGCTCACTGCAAGCCCCGCCTCCCGGGTTCACACCATTCTCCCGCCTCAGCCTCCCGAATAGCTGGGACTACAGGCACCTGCCACCATGCCCGGCTAATTTTTTTTTTTTTTTTGTATTTTTTTTTAGTAGAGACGGGGTTTCAGCATGTTAGCCAGGGTGGTCTTGATCTCCTGACCTCGTGATCCACCCGCCTGGGCCTCCCTAAGTGTTGGGATTACGGGCGTGAGCCACCGCTCCAGGCCTAGAGACTTTCAACCAATCCTCTTGTCTTTCACCCATTCTTCTTCCTGGGTTCCTGGATCCCCTAGTATTTGAGCCTAGCTGGAACTCTGTGGCAGGAAATGGCTAGCTTCTCATGAGCACCACCTCGGCAGACACTTGGTATACAGCTTTCTCACCACAGCTGATTTTTTCCACTTAGCTTTCCATCTTCTCATCCTCTGATGTTTTTCTCCCACTCTCTTTGTTCTTGTGGGTTTATTCTGGTTTTATTCATTTGCTCTCATTTTTTCTGGGGCTCCAGGAAAAAAAGGAGATAAACACATGTGTTCAAACCACCATTGTTCCTCCTTCACAGGGGTATTTTGAGATTATCAAATATCCAGCAATTTTTCAAGTTCTGGGACCACAATTTCAGGAAAGATATAAGTTCTCCCTTGTAGAAGCCACATTCCTTGGAGTTCTTGGTACCTCTGAAGTTCCAGAGTGTTCCTTGTTTTCTTTTTCCCAGAGGCTAGAAATGGTCCAGAAGCATTTCTGCCTGGTTCATCCATCTGTTTTCCAGCTATCTGACTGTGGAGGCATGTCCTACTTCCCGAGGAGCCAACTGAGGTTGTCTCCTCCCTGTTGCCAAGCCTTATGTGTCTGAGATCCACATAGCAGAAATATATGTACAACCATATTAAGTCCTTAAAGTGAGGGTAGTTAGGAAAAGTCATCTTTAAGTTATATGGAGAGAATATTTGGAAACTTTGGGCTGAGAACATGTGTATGGAGTGGGTGAAGGCAATTTGGGCCACAAAGCTTTTTTTTTTTTTTTTTTGAGACAAGGTCCCTCTCTGTCACCCACGCTGGAGTGCAGTGTCACCATCTCAGCTCACTGCAACCTCTGCCCTCCAGGGTCAAGTGATCTTCCACCTCAGCCTCCCAGGTAGCTGGGACTACAGGCGTGCACCACAGCATCTGGCTAATTTTTGTATTTTTTGTAGAGACGGAGTTTTGCCATGTTGCCCAGGCTGATCTCAAACTCCTGACCTCAAGTGATACACCCGCCTCGGCCTCCCAAAGTGCTGAGATTGCAGGCCTGAGCCACTGTGCCCAACCCTGGGCCCCAAATCTTAACTTACATTATTGTATACACATCCTGGTGTTTCTAAATCTGCCAAAGTTAGTGCTGATAATAATTTAAAACATTTTCATAATACTTGTTATAAGCCAGTAATATTCTACGTGCTTGTCTATTAATTTATAAAATAAATAATTATAGGTTAACTATATAATTTTCAATAACCTTATGAAGGAGGTACTGCCATTATCTTCAATTTATAGCTAAAGAAACCAAAGCACAAAGTAGTTAAATACAAGCCTAGGGCAAGGGGCTGTCACTCCAGAGTCCATGTGCGTAACCCCCAATCTATGCTGCCTCTCTTCTTAGGTTGTATTTTGTTTTGTCTAATTCATAAGATGAAAATTTTAGGATACCAAGTCTCAGAAACCAATCAAAGGCTTTTATATACTATTTATTTTCTATATATTTAACACCTATACCGTATCTCAATAGTACCCTCACTGATTTTAGCCCTCTGTTTAAAAATGAGGTTCTTCCACTATCTGAATAGTTCTGAATCCCAGAGGTCATATTGCTTCTCTGTAGTTGGGGTTACTGATAGAGATGCCTGCACCCTTGCAGCGGAGTCTCTGAGTACTTGAGCGCCTGGTCTGAGTTGTGGTACCAACTAGAAGGAAGGCTCATTCTCATTTTCATGATTTTCCCAGTGGACAAAGTCTGTGGGTCCATAGTGAATTCTATTACAATTTCCTTTTTTTCTTATTGGAGATATGAAGGAAAAAGTCTTAATCTACTTATGGATGCATCTGTTAAAAAATGAAAGGTGGCCAGGCACAGTGGCTCACGCCTATAATCCCAGCACTTTGGGAGGCTGAGGTGGGTGGATCACCTGAGGTCAGGAGTTCAGGACCAGCCTGACCAACATGGTGAAACCCTGTCTCTACTAAAAATACAAAAATTAGCCAGTCCTGGTGGGCGTTTGTAATCCCAGCTACTCAGGAGGCTGAGGCAGGAGAATTGCTTGAACCTGGGAGGTGGAGGTTGCAGTGAGCAGAGATCGTGCCACTGTACTCCAGCCTGGGTGACAGAGCAAGACTCCATCCAAAATAAATAAATAAATAATAAAATAAAATAAAAGGTGGGGCTGGGCACGGTGGTTCATGCCTGCAAATCCAGCACTTTGGGAGGCCAAAGTAGGCAGATCACTTGAGGTCAGAAGTTCGAGACCAGCTTGGCCAACATGGTGAAACCCCGTCTCTACTAAAAATACAAAAACTGGCCGGGCATGGTGGCGTGCACCTCTAGTCCCAACTACTCGGGAGGCTGAGGCAGGAGAATCACTTGAACCTGGAAGGCAGAAGCTACAGTGAGCAGAGACTGCATTCTAGCCTGGGCAACAGAGCAAGACTCTGTCTCAAAAAATCAAAATAAAATAAAATATAAAATAAATTAGTAGGGGCAGGCACTGCAGGCATTAGCCACGGGTACAGAAGCCACTTTGCAAAAGCTAGACGCAGGGCAGCAAGGTGGAGAGGGATGTCCTGAGGCACAGAAAATTGGGGGTGAGAATAAAGCTCAGGTGATCCCCAAATTTAGCAGCTGAGCTATAAAGTAGAAAGAGATCTTCCACAGTTCAGAAAGTTGGCGGCCTGTTGGTTTTTTTGTTTGGTTGGTTCGTTTTTTGTTGTTGCTGTTTTGTTTTGAAACAGTCTCACTCTGTTGCCCAGGCTGGAGTGCAGTGTCGCAATCTCGGCTCACTGCAAACTCCGCCTCCCGGGTTCAAGTGATTCTCATGCCTCAGCCTCCTGAGTAGCTGGAATTACAGGCACACACCACCACGCCTGGCTATTTTTTGTATTTTTAGTAGAGACAGGGTTTCTTCATGTTGGCCAGGCTGGTCTTGAACTCCTAATCTTGGGTGATCCGCCTGACTCGTCCTCCCAAGGTGCTGGGATTACACGTATGAGCCACTGTGCCCGGCCCTATTTTTTTTTTAGACACAGGATCTCCTCTGTCACCCAGGCTGGAATGTAGTGGTGTGTTTATAGCTCACTGTAACTTTAAACTCCTGGGCTCCAGAGATCCTCCTGCCTCAGCCTCCCAACTAGCTAGGACTTCAGGCTTGTGCCACCACGCCTGGCTAATTTTATAAAATTTTTTTTAGAGATAGGGTCTCACTATGTTGCCCAGCTGGTCTTAAACTCCTGGCCTCAAGCCATCCTCCCACACAGGCAACCCACTTTAAAGCATAAAGAGTTTACTAGAATATTGCTGGTGCTCAGAGTCTAAGCCCTGCTGAAAGGAATCCTGATATGCCCTCAAAACATGTGAAGCCAGTGGTGAAGTGAATCTAACTAAAGCTGCAGCAAAGCTCAGATCCAGCTCTACTACAGATCACATTGACTAATTTGGCCGACAATAGTAATCTGACAAAAAGGGGCTTCCCTTTTTTTAAAATTTTTGTTAGTTTCTACAGTTCTTTTACATAAAATATCCCAGCATATAATAAAAAACACAAAGAACACACAAAGACACACAAAGGACAAAAAAAAGTATGGCCATGTCAACAGAGAAAACAGTACTAGAAGCAGATGAAGTGATAGCTGAGATTTTAAATTATCAGACAAGGACTTTGAAATAGCTCTGATAAATATGCAGAGGTTCTAGTGGAAAAGGTGGATAAAATGCATGAACAGATGGGGGAATTTCAGCAAAGAGGTAGAAACTATAAAAAAGAACCAAATGGAAGAGCTAGAAATGAAAAATTAGAAAGGAAATGTTTTTCAATGGGCTTAGCAGACTGAACACAGCAGAGGGAAGAATCAATATGCTTGAAGACAGGTCAGTATAAATTATCCAAACTAAGGTACAAAGAGAAAAAGAGAGTGAAAATATGGAACAGAGTGTCCAAGAATGGAGACAATATTAAGCATTCTAACATATGTGTAATTGGAGTCCCAGATGGAGAGGGGAGAGAAAAATCAGCAAAAGAAGTATTTAAAGAGATAATGGCTGAGATTTTTCTAAAATAGATGAAAGACAGAATGCACAGATCTAAGAAGCTTAGCAAATCCTAAGCAGGATAACTACATATAAAACCACACCTAGACATATAGTCAAACTACTGAAACCAAAGATTAAAAATAACATTTTTAAAGTCGCCAGTGAAAATGGACATAGAGCCTCTAGGAAAACAACGATACAAAGAATGAATGACATAAGAAATGGAGACCAGAAAACTGGGGGCTGGGAGGAAGGGAGACAGAGGAAAAAACAAGGGAGACCAGAGGACAATGGATAACACTTTTATTTTTTATTTATTTTATTTGAGACAGAGTCTTGCTCTGTCACTCAGGCTGGAGTGCAGTGGTGCGATCTCGGCTCACTGCAACCTCCACCTCCTGGGTTCAAGTGATTCTTCCACCTCGGCCTCCCAAGTAGCTGGCATTACAGGTGCCTGCCAACACGCCTGGCTAATTTTTTGTATTTTTAGTAGAGATGGGGTTTCGCCATGTTGGCCAGGCTGGTCTCGAACTCCTGGCCTCAGGTGATCTGCCTGCCTTGGCCTCCCAAAGTGCTGGGATTACAGGTGTGATCCACTGGGCCCGGCCTGGATGACACCTTTAAAGTGCTAGAAGAAAAAAAAAAATGCTTCGAAAATAAAATAAAAATATTTGCAGGTAGACAAAAGCTAAGAGAATTTGTTCCAGGCAGACTTGTATTATAAGAAATGCCAAAGTAAGTTCTAGAAACTGATAGGAAATGATACCAGAAGAAAGTCCAGATTTGCAGGAAGAGATGAAAACTTGAAATGGTGAATATCTGAATAAATATAAAAGACCTTTTCAAAAATGATCTTTAATAAAGTATATTTTATATATTTATATATGTATATAATATATTGTGAGATTTATAGAATAAATATATAACAAAGATTCAAAGGAGAAGAGGTAAGTAAATAAAATACCACTGTAAGGTTTCTTACATTATTTATAAAGGAGCACAGTATTATTTCAAAGTAGACTGTGGCAAGTTTTTTTTTTCATAGAGACAGGGTCTAGCTATGTTGCTCAGGCTGGTCTCAAACTCCTGGGCTCAAGTGATCCTCATGCCTCAGCCTCCCAAAGTTCTGGGATTACAGCTGTGAGCCACTGTGTCCAGCTGACTATGAAAAATTAAAATGGCTATTATAAGAAGTGTAAGGCCGGATGCGGTGGTTCACACCTGTAATCTCAGCACTTTGGGAGGCTAAACCAAGATGATCACTTGAGCCCAGAAAGTTGAGGCTGCAGTGAGCCATGATTATGCCACTGCTCTCCAGCCTGGGCAAGAGAGTGACACTCTGTTTCAAGAAAACAAAAAACAAAACAAAATATAGCTAAGAAGCAATAGAGAAAATATGTGGAATATTAAGTTCACCCAAAAAAGGTGGGAAAGGAGAAACAGATGAAACAAAGAGAAGACAAATACCAAGATGATAGACTTAATTATCCTGATTTGATTATTACATATTGTACCCTTGTCTCAAAATATCACATGTACTCCATAAATATGTACAACTATTATGTACTCATAAAA
Source organism: Symphalangus syndactylus (assembly GCF_028878055.3). Lineage (NCBI taxonomy): Eukaryota > Metazoa > Chordata > Mammalia > Primates > Hylobatidae > Symphalangus > Symphalangus syndactylus. The sequence continues at coordinate 141,779,834 of NC_072441.2, forward strand.
ATCAAAAAGAAAAAGGCCGGGCGCGGTGGCTCATGCCTGTAATCCCAGCACTTTGGGAGGCTGAGGGAGGAGGATCCCTTGAGCTTCGGAGTTCGAGACCAGTCTGGGCAACATGGCAAACACCCGTCTCTACAAAAAACACAAAAATTAGTCAGATGTAGTGGTACATGCCTGTAGTCTCAGTTACTTGGGAGGCTGAGGCAGGAGGCAGGCTTGAGCCCAGGAGGCGGAGGTTGTAGTGAGCCGACATCGTGCCACTGCACTACAGCCTGGGCAACCCTGTCTCAAAAAGAAAAAAATGAAAAAAAGGCGGACATTTGCATTCGTTTATCCTTCTCTCTCAATACAGACATGTAGATATAAGAAATGGCAGAGGGGTTGTGACAACAATACTGTATTTAATGGTCACAATATGTAAGTATCATTTGGTTCCATTAGAAGGAAAAATTATAGCATCATTGTGTCAGGCATTACATTTGGTGATTTTCTGAGTATTACTGGTAGCATCTGGGCTTATTGATCAAATACATATTCTTATATTGGGAACTATTATATCTAACACTCTCCTAAAACTTGGCATTCCTGACAAGAGTTGATATCTATCTTTCAAGAAGATAACAGGGTCATGCATCTGTCAATACAGCAAAGAAGCATCCTGGAAGAGTGAAAGGAGCATTGGAATTGGAGTTAGAGAGGTGAGATTCAAATCCCAGCTAAGCTATTAATTAGCTCTGTGATCCTGAATAATAAACCCTCTCTCCTACTCTGGACCTCAGTTTCCATTTATAAAAACGGGGATAGTAAGAGTTACCCACTCTACAGGTTTCTTGTGTCAGCTAAATAATATATATGGAAGGCCTCATTCAAACAATGTCTAACCCATGATAGGAGCTTCTTTTAATTATCCATTACTGCATAACAAACCATACTAAACAACAAACAACAATCATTTATTTGCCCATAATTCTGTAATTTTTTTTTTTTTTTTGAGACGGAGTCTTGCTTTGTCGCCCAGGCTGAAATGCAGTGGCGCTACTTTGGCTCACCGCAACCTCTGCCTCCCAGGTTCAAGCAATTTTCCTGCCTCAGCTTCCCAAGTAGCCAGAAGTACAGGCATGCGCCACCACACCCAGCTCATTTTTGTATTTTTAGTAGAAACAGGGTTTCACCATGTTGGCCAGGCTGGTCTCGAACTCCTGACCTCAGGTGATCTGCCTGCCCCGGCCTCCCAAAGTGCTGGGATTACAGGCGTGGGCCACTGAGCCGGGCCCATAATTCTGTAATTTGGCTGGGTTTAGCTGGTTGATTCTTCTCCTGGTCTCATCTTTGGTCACTCACATGGTTGTATTCATCTGGTGGCTAAATGGGGCTGGGTGGTCCAGGATGGTCATGTCTGGCAATTAGCTGTTGGCTGAGGTGTCTTGATTCTCTTCCATGTGGCCCATTCAATGGGATAACTTGGTTTCTTAAATAGTGGCCACAGGCCAGACGTGGTGGCTCACTCCTGTAATCCCATCACCTTGGGAGGCTGAGGTGGGAGGATTGCCTGAGGTTGGGAGTTCCAGACCAGCCTAACCAACATGGAGAAACCCCGTCTCTACTAAAAATACAAAATTAGCTGGGTGTGGTGATGCATGCCTGTAATCCCAGCTACCTGGGAGGCTGAAGCAGGAGAATTGCTTGGACCCAGGAGGCAAAGGTTGCGGTGAGCCAAGGTCATGCCATTGCACTCCAGCCTGGGAAATAAGAGCAAAACTCCATCTCAAAAAAAAAAAAAATAGCGGCCGCAGTGTTCTGAGATAATGAAACTGAAAGCTGCAAAATCCCTTGAAGCTTAGCCTCAGAAACTAAACAATGCTACCTTCTTTTTGTTGTTGTTGTTTTTGAGACAGAGTCTCATTCTCTAGCCCAGGCTGGAGTGCAGTGGTGTGATCATAGCTCAGTGCATCCTTGACCTCCTGGGCTCAAGTGATCCTCCCACCTCAGCCTCCTGAGTAGCTGGGATTACAGGCTTGAGCCACTGTGCCTAGTACAAAGCTACTTGCAATACATTCTGTTGATGTGGGAGGGCAGGGGAGTGGGAGAGAGGGTCTTGCTGTGTTGACCAGGCTGGAGTGCAGTGGTGCAATCATGGCTCACTGTAGCTTGACCTCACCGGGCTCAGGTGATCCTCCTACCTCACCCTTCTGAGTAGCTGGGGCCACAGGCATGCACTACCAGCCCCAGCTAAATTTTGTATTTTTTGTAGAGATAGGGTTTCACCACGTTGCCCAGGCTGGTCTTGAACTCCTGGGCTCAAGCTGTCCACCTACCTCAGCCTCCTAAAGTATTGGGTTTACAGGCATGAGCAACCATACTCAGCCTATTCTGTTGATTAATACAAGTAACTAGGACAGCCAGATTTAAGAGATGTTGAATGAGATGGGAGGTACAGCAAAATCACATTGAAAAAGGAGAGGGCACAGCCAAGATTATTCTCTCAGTCTACCACAATGTTCAATAAAGGTTTGTGTGGTGAATGAATGACTGTCTGTCTTATAGTTCTATTCTTCATATTCAAGGTCTGCTATGATCCTGCTTCTGGAGCACAAATCTCATATCTTTTCTATAACACTCATCACAGTCTACTTCACAATTTATTTATTTGTAATGATATTTTATCCTCAGAGAAAGATAACGTGTCTTGTTTTCTCTTATATCTCATGAGTCTAGCAGATATTCAGGCTCCAAATAGACACTCTGTAGACGCTTATTGAGTTGGATTTAAACAATCTTTAGATCTTATTCCCTACTTTCCTTACCATCATCACCTACTAGTCCCCTCTAAAGTCATTAGTTGGACATTTCCCTTAATATCTTACTATTACTCCTGTCTCCATGCCTTTACGCATTTTATTTTCTCTGCCTAAAATACTTCTCCTTTTCCTCTTTGCCTATTGTAATGTTTCTCACTGACATTTAGCAGCCTTGGTCTTATCCACAAAATGCCAAGAGAGTCTGGGCCATTCTGACAATCATGATAAATCCCCTGGTTGAATAACACTGGTAAAACCATCCTTTGGGCCTATAGTAAGCACAAAATTATATTGTCAGTCCAATAACACCTCCTGTCTTAGAAGTTCCTAAGTGTTCCCCTATCCCAACTATATTGTGTTTGGAGTTACTATATTCTCATAAGGCTCTACCCTTCTAGGTATAGTTGAATTATCTGGCATTCCTGAAGGGGGTCAAATATTAGCCAATCTATAAGCGGGAGCTGAAATGTAATAGAAAGTAGGAATGGGCCGGGCGCGGTGGCTCATGTCTGTAATGCCAGCACTTTGGGAGGCCGAGGTGGGCAGGTCACCTGAGGTCAGGAGTTCAAGACCAGCCTGGCCAATATGGCAAAACCCCGTCTCTACTAAAAATACAAAAATTAGGCTGGGCACGGTGGCTCACGCCTGTAATCTCAGCACTTTGGGAGGCCGAGGCGGGTGGATCACGAGGTCAGGAGATCGAGACCATCCTGGCTAACACGGTGAAACCCCATCTCTATTAAAAATACAAAAAATTAGCCGGGCGTGGTTGCGGGCACCTGTAGTCCCAGCTACTTGGGAGGCTAAGGCAGGAGAATGGCGTGAACCCCAAAGGTGGAGCTTGCAGTGAGCCAAGATTGCACCACTGCACTCCAGCCTGGGCGACAGTGTGAGACTCCGTCTCAAAAAAAAAAAAAAAAAAAAGGTAGGAATGGACCAGACTCCATTTGTCCTTATGTGGTAGAATTCTTTTTCCCCAAGCATACATAAATGAATAGTCTCTTTAGACTGGTTGAGGCATATGTAACTGAAGTATAATTGACAAGTGCTAGGGATGCTAATGTCTAAATAAACACTACTGTCACCACCAAGCCATTAAGTTTCTTTAATGGAGGTGGGAGTCATGAAAACACTTGGGTTTTTATAAAAACTGAAGTAAAAAGCTTGAGAAAAAAATTGAATACAGCAGGGTAGAAGAATTTCTCATATTCACTTTTCCTGAGTAGGAAGCCAGAACGAAAAGGGGAATTGAAGAAAAAATATATGAATGGAGGCCAGGCATGGTGGCTCATGCCTGTAATCCCAGCACTTTGGGAGGCCAAGGCGGGTGGATCATGAGGTTAGGAGATCAAGACCATCCTAGCTAACACGGTGAAACCACGTCTCCACAAAAAATGCAAAAAAGTAACTGGGCGTGGTGGCAGGTGCCTGTAGTCCCAGCTACTCGGGAGGCTGAGGCAGGAGAATCGCTTGAACCCAGGAGACAGAGGTTGCAGTGAGCCGAAATCACGCCACTGTACTCCAGCCTGGGCAATAGAGCGAGACTCCGTCTCAAAAAAAAAAAAAAGAAAGAAAGAAAGAAAGAAAATATGTGAATGGAATGCAAAAGAGTTCAGGTTTGGGGTGCTGTGAGGATAGCAGTTTGGAAATAGAATGCAGAGAAAGGCTGAGCCTGGGGACCACCTCTTTAGTCACCAGAAGTGACTCCAATTTGGACAATGAGTAGACCGGGGAGAGCTAGGAAGGAGAAATCTTTCATTCTACACATTAATTTGCACCAAGCTAAAGTGAGTCTGTATTTGGAATTAGTGACCTGCATTCTTAATTTTGGTGAATGGCATCACAATCCATCACTCACCAGTACAGAAATGTGGGTGTCACTGGAGTCAGACTGACTCCACTGTCCCTCGCCCCTCAAGGTGAATCATCCATCAAGCCCTGTCAGCTTTGCCTCTTTTTCCAATCCATCCTTTCCTCTCCATTGTTACTACCATTGACCTAGTTCAGGTTTCCATAATCTCCCACTTAGACAACTGGTCTTCCTGCCTCCAGTCTAATCCCCTTCCAATCCATGCTTCATATGCTGCTAGAATAATCTTTCTCAAGCATATATCTGGTCATATCACTCTCCTTAACAAAGTCCCTCCCCACACCCCATCTGCTCTGTTCATGCTGTCTAAAAACTAAACTTTTAGGCATAGCATTCCAGACCTTTTGTTCCTGGTTTAACCTTCATTATCTAACCTGCTCATAACCTGTTTAGCCTTTATTCTGGCCACACCTCCACACCATGCTCTAGTCATACTGACCTACTTTTAGTTCCTCAAACGCAACATGCTTTTTCAAGCCCCTTCACAAACCTGGAATGCCTTCTCCTCCCTATACCAGCCTGGAGAACTTCAATTCATCTTTGAAACTCAGTTCAGGAGTCATCTCCCCACTGACTTACCCCAGGCACAGTCAGTTGTCCCTCCCTCAAGGACAAATAGCTCCCTCCTGCAGCTACCTGTACACACTTCCATATCACACATGCTTATTTGCTTGCCTGTCTCTGACTGCAGTGGGAAGCTCTCTGAGGACAAGATTGTATTTTATTTGTCTTTATATTCTTTGTATCTAGTAGGGGCTTAAAATAGGTGCTCAAATGGATGAATGTTTTATAGGTACTTTAGATTTGCCCAGTGTCATGGTTAAGGGAGCTTCTGCACACAGACTAGCTGATGGTGTGTGCATATATACCTTGGGAAAAGGCCCTGGCATTTTTTTGTTTTTGTTTTTGTTTAGTCTCTAGTATTTTAACCACTTATTCAACAATCATTTATTATTTATTTATTCTTTTTTTGAGACAGAGTCTCACTCTGTCGCCCAGGCTGGAGTGCAGTGGTGCAATCTTGGCTCACCGCAACCTCTGCCTCCCGGATTCAAGCAATTCTCTGCTTCAGCCTCCCAAGTAGTTGGGATTACAGGCGCCTGCCACCATGCCCCACTAATTTTCTGAATTTTTAGTAGAGACAGGGTTTCGCCATCTTGGCCAGGCTGATCTTGAACTCTTGACCTTATGATCCACCTGCCTTGGCCTCCCAAAGTGCTGGGATTATAGGCGTGAGCCACTGCACCTGGCCTCAACAATTATTTATTAAGCACCCACTATATTTCAGGCCCTATACCTTTAAAAAAAAATTGAGTCAGGATCTTGCTCCAACAGCCTCAGGTTTAAGTGATCTTCCCACTTCAGCCTCGTAAGTGGCTGGGACCACAGGCACTCGTCACCACTCTCAGCTAATTTTTAAAAAAATTTTTAGTAAAGGTGAGGTCTCACTATGTTGCTCAGGCTGGTCTTGAACTTCTCAACTCAAGCCTCCTCCTGTCTCAGCCTCCCAAAGTGCTGGGATTACAGGCATGAGCCATTGTGTCCGGACCTGTGCCGTTTTATTTTATTCTATTATTATTTCTTTTTTTTTTGAGACCGAGTCTCACTCTGTTACCCAGGCTGGAGTGCAGTGGCGCGATCTCGGCTTACTGCAGCCTCTGCCTCCCAGGTTCAAGCAAGTCTCCTGCCTCAGACTCCCTGAGTAACTGGGATTACAGGCACCTGCCACCACACCCGGCTAATTTTTTTTTTTTTTTTTTTTTTTTTTTTTGAGATGGAGTCTTGCTCTGTCACCTAGGCTGGAGTGCAGTGGCACAATCTCGGCTCACTGCAAGCTCCGCCTCCTGGGTTGACGCCATTCTCCTGCCTCAGCCTCCCGAGTAGTTGGGACTACAGGCGCCCACCACCATGCCCGGCTTTTTGTATTTTTAGTAGAGACGGGGTTTCACCGTGTTAGCCAGGATGGTCTCGATCTCCTGACCTCGTGATCCACCCGCCTCGGCCTCCCAAAGTGCTGGGATTACAGACGTGAGCCACCACGCCCAGCCTACACCCGGCTAATTTTTGTATTTTTAGCAGAGACGGGGTTTCACCATGTTGGCCAGGCTGGTTTTAAACTCCCAACCTCAACTGATCCACCTGCCTCGGCCTTCCAAAGTGCTGGGATAACAGGCATGAACCACTGTGCCCAGTGTATTATTATTTTTTGAGACAGTCTCACTCTGTCACCCAGGCTGGAGTGCAGTGGTGCAATCTTGGCTCACTGCAACCTCTGACTCCTGGGTTCAAGTGATTCTTGTGTGTCAGCCTCCGGTGCAGCTGGGATTACAGGCATGTGCCACCACACTGGGCTAATTTTTGCATTTTTAGTAGAGACAGAGTTTCACCATCCTCTCCTCTCCATTGTTACTACCATTGATCTAGTTCAGGTTCCCATAATCTCCCACTTAAACAACTGGTCTAGCTCCTATTATTCTGGTCGAACTCCTGGCCTCAAGTGATCCACCTGCCTCAGCCTCCCCAAAGTGCTGGGATTACAGGCTGAGCCACTGCACCGAGGCCCTGTACCATTTTAAAAGTCAGAGGCTACTATGATAAGCAAGAAAAAACAGTTCTGGCCTTCAAGCAGGGTACTCTCTAAGAGAAGCTTCATAACTGTATGCAATGACAATATGAATTTTTGTTTGTTTGTTTGTTTGTTGTTTTTTTTTTTTTTTGAGACAGAGTCTCGTTCTGTCTCCCAGGCTGGAGTGCGGTGGTGCGGTCTCGGCTCACTGCAACCCCTGCCTCACGAGTTTAAGCGATTCTCCTGCCTCAGCCTCCCGAGTAGTGGGACTACAGGCACACACCACCACGCCCGGCTAATTTTTTTTTTTTTTTTTTGGTATTTTTAGTAGAGACGGGGTTCCACCGTGTTGCCCAGGCTGGTCTTGAACTCCTGAGCTTAGGCAATCCACCAGCCTCGGCCTCCTAAAGTGCTGGGATTACAGGCGTGAGCCACCTCACCTGGCCGAAATTATTTTTAAAATAAGATACTGGGAGATGCAGTTATTTTACCCCACCAAAGGAACATTTAAATAACTTGAATAATCTTAAAATGACCCCACGTCTCAAATGGTTTTAGGATAGAGTGGCATAACCAAGGTCTGCCACACAGTGGCAGTGTTTCTCCAGGGACGAAGGTAATTTAGCAGCCCAGGACTTTGGAAAAGCAGGTAGTTCTCAAACTTTACTAGAGAGGAATAGCAGTACTAAAAATGTAACATGGTATCCTTCCTCAATTTGCAAAAAAGAAATAAAAGACATAATTCAGTCAATTATCTTCCTCCAAACTTTCTTAAGCCTTTGGTTTCTGCTTTTGTCTGCCAAGGAGCACATATAAACAGAGCACTTTTAGAACTGGCTGAGCATGTTAAGTTCCATGGCTGATTTTTTCCCAGACTTAGAATGTCAGAATTGCTTTTTAATTTTTTTTTGTGATATAATAATATATCCTACTAGTTAAAATGTTTCGTCATTCAAATGACCAGATTAACAGCATCCGTACTGCAAAATGCTTCCTATTCATTAAACCTATTTGAGTGCCCTACTCATTAAACCTATTTGAGAATCATGATCTCATCCAATGTTTTCTAGTTACAAAAAAGAAGTTTCTTTTCTTTTTTTGAAATGGAGTCTTGCTCTGTCACCCAGGCTGGAGTGCAGTGGCATGCGATCTCAGCTCACTGCAATCTCCGCCTCCCAGGTTCAAGCAATTCTCCTGCCTCAGCCTCCCGAGTAGCTGGGACTACAGGTGCCCGCCACCATGCCCGGCTAATTTTTGTATTTTTAGTAGAGTCAGGGTTTCACCATGTTGGCCAGGCTGATCTCGAACTCCTGGCCTCAAGTGATCTGACTGCCTCAGCCTCCCAAAATTCTGGGATTACAGGCATGAGCCACTGCGTCCAACCTCCAAAAGAGAACACGTTTCTGAGAAACTAAATTACTTACGTAAGTTTATGAAGCCCTCTATGGGACAGGTTCAGACTAATCCCCGTAAAGTGAGCACTCCAGATGTTTCCTTTGTTGCCATTTATCAACTTGATAAACAAGGATTGTTGAATGACTACAACAATGAAGGGACAGAGAGGTCAAGGTGATTCACAGGTTTCTGAACTGGTGAGTGGATTATGGTTCCATTCACCAAAATTGAGAATACAGGTTACTAATTCTAAATACAGACTCACTTTATCTTGGCACAAGTTAATGTGTAAAATAAAAGTTTCCTGGGGATGGTAGGAATAAGAAGTTGTTGCTTAATGGGCATAGAGTTTCAGTTTTGCAAGATGAAAGAAGTTCTAGGCCAGGCATGTTGGGTCACACCTGTAATCCCAGCGCTTTGGGAGGCTGAGGTGCATGGATCACTTGAGATCAGGAGTTCAAGACCAGCCTGGCCAACATGGTGAAACCCCATCTCTCCTAAAAATACAAAAAAGTAGCCAGGCGTGGTGGCAGGTGCCTGTAATCCCAGCTACTTGGGAGGCTGAGGCAGGAGAATTGCTTGAACCCGGGAGGCAGAGGTTGCAGTGAGCCAAGATAGCACCATTGCATTCCAGCCTAGGCAACAAGAGCAAAACTCCATTTCAAAAAAAAAAAAAAAAAAAAGAAAGAAAGAAAAAAAGAAAAGAATTCTGGGCCGGGCGCGGTGGCTCACGCTTGTAATCCCAGCACTTTGGGAGGCCGAGGCGGGCGGATCACGAGGTCAGGAGATCGAGACCACGGTGAAACCCCGTCTCTACTAAAAATACAAAAAATTAGCCGGGCGCGGTGGCGGGCGCCTGTAGTCCCAGCTACTCGGAGAGGCTGAGGCAGGAGAATGGCGTGAACCCGGGAGGCGGAGCTTGCAGTGAGCCGAGATCGCGCCACTGCACTCTAGCCTGGGCGATAGAGCGAGACTCCGTCTCAAAAAAAAAAAAAAAAAAAAAAAAAAAAAAAAAAAAAAAAAAAAAAAAAAAAAAAAGAATTCTGAAGACGGGTTGCATAACAATTTGAATGTACTTCTGAACTGCATACTTTAAAATGGTTAAGATGGCAAATTTTATGTTATATATGTCTTACCACAATAAAAAATGAATCAAAGGTTTTCCTTTCCTAGCTTACCCCTGTCCACCCATTGTTCAAATTGGAGCTTTCTCTCTTAGCTTCTGTGATGAGTGAAGAGGTGCTCCCCAAAGATATTTTAAAATACTAATATAAGGAATATTATTTCACTTATTCACTTTCAGAGGGAGCTCAAGAAGTTGTCAAGTGAATGAATTAATTAGTTCAACAAATATTTATCAGTTTTCCTACCTTGAACCTGGGATGTTCTAAGCCCTTTGTTCTCAAAGTGTGGTCTCCAGATCAGCAACACTAGCATCACCAGGGAATTTGTTAGAAATATACATTCCTGTGGGGCACGGTGGTTCACGCCCGTAATCCCAACACTTTGCTAGGCCGAGATGTGCAGATTGCTTGAGTCCAGGAGTTTGAGACCAGCTTGGGCAACATGGTGACACCCCGTCTCTACAAAATAAAAAATCAGCTGGGCATGGTGGTGCACACCTGTAGTCCCAGCCTCTTGGGAGGCTGAGGTGGAAGGGTTGCTTGAGCCTGGGAGGTTGAGGCTACAGTGAGCTGTGGTCATGCCACTGCACTCAGGGAGACAAAAAGAAAAAGGAAAGACAGAAGTATACATCTCTGGACCCCACTTCAGACATACTGAATCAGAAACTTTGGCACTAGGACCCAACAATCACTGTTTTTACCAGCCTTTCAGATTATTCCGATGCATGCTCAAGTTTAAGAAAGACAATTCTAGGTTGCAATGATACAGAGGCAAAGAAAACAAAGTGCCTGTCCTCTTGGAGCAACACCAGACAAATATATATAAATAAAATTTCAGGCAAAGGAAAGTGTTACCCGGAAAACCAACACAGAAGAAGGAGGGAGAACACAGAGGATGCTCAGGCAGGGTCTCTCTGAGGGGTATGAGCTCTGAAGTCACATCAAGTCTAAAAATTGGCTCCACCAGTTTCTAGCCTTTTAAAAGTTTGGTTTCCTCATCTTCTAAGAAAGAGATAATAATATTACAAGTTTACTCTGAAGATTAAATAAGATAACGCTTATAAAATCCTTGCAACTGTTTCTGCCACTGAGTAAGGCTTCAATAAACGTTAGCCCTCCACATATGATGGGGAGTGCCATAGATGTATATCTGGGAATCGTTGATGTAGAAATTAATAGTAAAGTGGATGAAAAGGTGGATAAACCAAGACACAAAAAGAGAAGGGGACGGATGATGGGCTCTTGTTGGTGGGGACAGAAGTGGGTTGAGACACGGTGGGGAGGTAAAAAAATGAAGACGTGGAGAGGGAGCTTTTTTCTGAACCCAGCTAAAGGTGGAAACTTGGAAGAGGAGGCCAGTGGATTGGGTGAAGAACCAACCATTTGGTATGCCTGTGACTGAGGAGGTTCTCAGGATGCAGGACTTTTAGTGCTAAAACTAGGAAACTCCTGGGCAAGCTGGGCCAAGCTGGCCGCCCTGGCAGTGGATGTGACCATGGAGGGTGAAGTGAGCAATAAATACTCTGACCTTTCTTTCCTGGTGGCCTCTCATCTCCTTACAGTAACCTTATAAGGTGCCTTTACAGGGTCCTGACCCAACCAGAAGCCAGAGGGCAAGGGAGCTGGGATAATACAGTCTAGAGAGGTCAGCCTTGCCTTGACACACATCAGGGTAAAGGAAGGACAGAGAATTGACCTGGAGGGGCAAAAAATAATGGCCAGCACAGTGGCAAAACTGGGATTAGAATTGTCTGGGATAGGCCAGGTACGGTGACTCAAGCCTGTAATCCCAGCACTTTGGGAGGCTGAGACGGGTGGATCACGAGGTCAGGAGTTCAAGATCAGCCTGGCCAAAACAGTGAAACCTCATCTCTACTAAAGTTACAAAAAATTAGCTGGGCGTGGTGGCACACGCCTGTAATCCTAGCTATTCAGGAGGCTAAGGCAGGAGAATCGCTTGAACCCAGGAGGCGGAGGTTGCAGTGAGCCGACATCACGCCATTGCACTCCAGCCATGGTGACAGGGAGAGACTCCGTCTCAACAACAACAACAACAACAACAAAGAACTGTGTCTGGGATAAACCTGATTTCAGAGCTTCAGTTTTGTTCCAGCCTTGTTTAAAGGTAGAATGCCCTCTAGGAGTGATGAGTGCTTTCTACATCCTCAAATTAACCCTACATAAAATTATAAAGATTATCCAACCATATTCTTTGGTATCTGAGCAGCCCACAAAACTTTTTTCTTTAGAGACAAGGTCTTGCTCTGTCGCCTAGGCTGAAGTGCGATGGTGCGATCATAACTCACTCTAACCTCAAACTCCTGGACTCAAGCCATCCTCCCACCTCGGCCTCCCAAAGCATTGAGATTACAAGCGTGAGCCATGGCGCCTGGCCCTCTTTAAAAAATAAAACTGGGCCGGGCACGGTGGCTCACGCCTGTAATCCCAGCACTTTGGGAGGCCGAGACGAGGAACATTTGAGATAAGGAGTTCGAGAGCAGCCTGGCCAACATGGTGAAACCCTGTCTCTACTAAAAATACAAAAATTAGCCAGGGGTTGGTGGCGGGTGCCTGTAATCCTAGCTACTCGGGAGGCTGAGGCACGAGAATCGCTTGAACCCGGGAGGCGGAGGTTGCAGTGAGCCGAGATCGCGCCATTGCATTTCATCCTGGCTAACAGAGGGAGACTCTGTCTCAAAAAAAAAAAAAAAAAAAAAAAAAAGGTGTGTGTGTATACATATATACGTGTGTGTGTATATATGTGTGTACGTGTGTGTGTATATATATGTGTGTGTGAGTATATATAGATATATTCAGTGGTAAGTGTCATGTACAAGAGGCAGACAGGATCTAGCTGCTCCAGAAACGAAGTCAGTGGAGAAAATCCCCACGGGGACCTTAGAATTCCTCTAAAAAGTTCAGGTACAGGACACTCCCAGGTGCCCAGGAACCGTTTCCCAGCTCACTTCCCCCCGAAAGACTCACCCCTCCAAGCGCACTTGATGCTTTGGCAAGTGTCAAAGGTCAGAGACCAGGGTTCGCCTGGTACCGACAGCCCCGCCCCCGTGCACCTCCAGCTCCCCCAGGCTCCGCTACCAGCAGCTGCGACCCGCCAACTCAGCCTGAGTTATATGAGATTGGGCGGCCGGAGGCGCTGCGTGATTGGTGGGTCGGAAGGGGGCGGGGACTCGCTGGAAAGCCCCCTCTGGATTGGTGAAAACCATCTGGGTGGGACCTCCACTCTGGCTGGGCGGGAAAGCAAGAACAGCACTGCTGGGCTGGAGACGGCGGGAGCCGCTGCTCTCCGGCTGAGGGAATCAGAGACAGCTCCGTCCCTAGTGGAGCGCAGGGGAGGCAGGAGTCATGACGGGCGAGGTGGGTTCTGAGGTGAGTTTATGCACACGCCCCCCACGGGGGCTGCGAAGGCCGGGCACCGAGAGGTTAGGTGGGGCCGGGGTAGACCCCGCTGACCCGAGGCGCCCGGGCGGGAGGACCGCGGCTCCCAGCGTTCGCCGCGCCGGCTCCCGCGACCTCGAGACTCGGCCGGGATGGGTTCCGACCGGGCGTCCCGTCCCGCCGCCGGGCTTCCCGCGCTTCGGGCTCCGTGGCCGGGGAGCTCCAGGTCTCTGCGGCGCGCGCTGCCGGCAGCCCAGCCCCTCTTCAGCCGGTTCCTGCCGCCAGCCCTCCCCTTTCGCGCGCTTCCTGTCGCGGAAGCTCCTCCCCTCAGGGTGCCCTGAAAGCCAGGAGGCTCTGGCCGAACCGGGCGGCAGCGGTGCGGGGGGATTCTCCGCAAAGAGAGGGCGAGCGAGGGTGTTAGGGAGTTCCACACTGGGCCTGGGAGGGGCCCTGGAGGTCATCGCGCGCAGGCCCTTTGCGTTTTCCGACGGGGCCCCGAGTGGGGAAGTCACCGTTGGGGCTCCTGGCTGGTGGCTGGCAGCTCCCTGGCGAAATTGGGCATAGAAAACAGATGTTTCCAGACCTGTGTCCTTTCTGGGGCCAGATTCGGGCAAGGCACTCCCGCCTTAGGAGCAAAATTTAAAGGGGCGCCAAAACCCTCAATCAAACTCATATTTTAATGCAATATTTTTTAAAAACCAAAATGAATGCAAAAACTTTTTATGATTTGATATTGAACAAAATATCAGACGTTTAAACAAAGACAAGGTCCGACCGGTCATTTGCACGACCCTGCCTCACTCACCTCACCCTAATCCCATCCCTGTTTCCAATAAACTTTATTTACAAAAGCGGGCGTATTATTTACATCATGGGCCGTAGATTATTGATTTAATTTTTTAAAAAAATATTGCATTAATATGTTATTTATTTTGATTACTGAATTTTTTGAGACCTCACCCCACCCTGTTCCTGGCCCTGCCCTTTGACGTTGCTGCAAATTGCCTAGAAGATAATCGTCATTCAAAGCAGCCCTATTCCTTGAGCTGTCTGGTTACCTAAATTCGGTTTCCACATTCACAAACAGAAGTAATAGTTTTACTGCTTTGGATTGTTGAGAGGATCGTCAGTGCATATATATTAATTCTCAGCAATCCCAGCACTTTGGGAGGCCAAGGCCGGCAGATTGCTTGAGCTCAAGAGTTCGAAACCAGCCTGCGTAGAAAACGTGGCAAAACCCCGCCGCTACAAAAAAAAAAAAATTAGCCGGGCGTCACCTGTGGTCCCAGCTACTCGGGAGGCTGAGGTGAGAGAATCCTTTGGGCCTGGGAGGTCAAGGCTGCAGTGAGCCATGATCCTGCCACTGCACTCCAGCCTGGGTCACAGAGTGAGACGCTGTATAAAAAAAAAAAAATTTGTACCTCGTATTCAAATCAATTTAGTAATTTTTTTTTTTTGAGGCGGAGTCTCGCTCTGTTGCCCAGGCTGGAGTGCAGTGGCGCAATCTCGGCTCACTGCAACCTCTGTCTCCTGGATTCAAGCGATTCTCCTGCCTCAGCCTCCTGAGCAGCTGGGACTACAGGCACACACCACCACGTCCAGCTAATTTTTCTATTTTTAGTAGATATGGAGTTTCACTGTATTGGCCAGGCTAGTCTCGAACTCCTGACCTTGTGATCCACCCGCCTCGGCCTCCCAAAGTGCTGGGATTACAGGCGTGAGCCGCCATGTCTGACCAATTTAATAATTTTTTGAGAAACCACTAGGGTGAGGCCTTGTGCCCTGTTACATTACTGATGTTCATATTTCTCCCTTTATTAATAAGTTGATTCAGAGCCCTGAGTACACTAAGGAGGTAGACTTGGCATCTAGGGTTAGCTTTAAGGTCACTAACTGATCGAGTCACCTAACACAGCCCTCCTCCTTAGGTTTTTATTTGCGACTTTTTAAACTGTCTTATTTAGAAATTTTCAAACCTATACAACCGTAGAAAGGATGGTATAATGAACCCATCACCTTACTTCAACTACAGTTTGAATATCTCTCGTCTGAAATGCTTGGGACCAGAAGGGTTTTGAATTTCAGATTTATTTTGGATTTTGGAATATTTGCATACACATAATGAGATATCTTGGGGGAGGGAACCAAGTCTAAACATGAAATTCAGTTATATTTCATATATACCTTACACACATAGTCTGAAGGTAATTTTATACAGCATTTTAAAATAATTTCGTGCATGAAGCAAAGGTTTTACTGCAGCTCATCATATGAGGCCAAGTGTGGAATTTTCATCTAGTGGCATCATGTCAGTGCTCAAATATTTGGAATTGGGAGCATTTCAGATGTTCAGGTTAGAGATGTTCAACCCGTATTTTCAAATCATGGTCAATCTTGTTTTATTCATACAGCTACCCATTTTTCCTCTCACAGGATTATTTGGAAGAAAATCCCAGATATCATATTATTTGAACCACAAATATTTTAGTGTGCATATCTAACAGACAAGAGCTTTCCAAAAATAGATACTACGATATTATTACCGCACCTAAGAAGTATCTAGTCAGTGTTCAGATTTCTTTGACTCAGAGATATTTCATTTATTTTTATATGCCATGTTAGCATAATTATTTACATTTTTAGTTTTTTGAATCATCATCCAAAGTTGGCATATTGCAATTGTTTATATTATATATGTGTATATATGCATATATGTATGTATTTTAAGGTATACATACATATATAAAGCATACATTTATGTATATAGAAATATACAGGGCCGGTTGTGGTGGCTTACGCTTGTAATTCCAGCATTTTGGGAGGCTGAGGCAGGCGGATCACCTGAGGTCAGAAGTTCGAGACCAGCCTGGCTAACATGGCGAAACCCCGTTTCTACAAAAAATTAGCCGGGCATGGTGGCACGTGCCTGTAATCCCAGCTACTTGGGAGGCTGAGGCAGGAGAATCGCTTGAACCCAGGAGGTGGAGGTTGTAGGGAGCCAAGATCGTGCCATTGCACTCCAGCTTGGGCAATAAGAGCGAAACTCCGTGTCAAAAAAAGAAAAAAAGAAAAAAGAAAAAAAGAAATATACACATAACCGGGCTTGGTAGCTCACGTCTGTAATCCCAGCACTTTGGGAGGCCGAGGCGGGCAGATCACCTGAGGTCAGGAGTTGGAGACCAGCCTGACTAACATGGAGAAACCCCGTCTCTACTAAAAATACAAAATTAGCCGGACGTGGTGACACACGCCTGTAATACCAGCTACTCGGGAGGCTGAGGCAGGAGAATCACTTGAACCCAGGAGGCAGAGGTTGCAGTGAGCCGAGATTGCGCCACTGCACTCCAGCCTGGGTGACAGAGCGAGATTCTATCTCAAAAAAAAAGAGAGGGAGAAAGAAACCACCCAGTTTGACTTGTAGAGTTTCCCACATCTAGATTGCACATCTGTGGTATTATTCAACATGTTCCCCTATTCCCTCTATTTCTTGTAACTTGCTAGTTAGATCTAGAGACTTGATAGGATTCAAATTTGATTGTTCTGTCAGGAATACTTTATAGCTAGTATTGGGTACTTCTATTAGGCAACACATAATGTCTGGTTGTTTCTCTTTTGGTGCTGTTAGCAGCCATTAATGATAATTGCCGAGGTCTGTTATTTAATTGAGGGTTGATAAAATTGTGATAATCTAATTCTATCATTTATTAATTCATTAGGATATTTCTCTAAATAGAAACTTCCCCTCATCAATCATATGGATATATTGGGGAACAGTTCACACAGAAAAGGCATAATAAATGGTTGATTCTTTTCATTTTTTTTTACCATTACTAAAAGAGTTGGTTCTGTTAGCATCCTTCAAAGGTGAAAAATGAACTTTTGTTTGTTTGTTGTCCAGTAATTCTAAATGTCATCCCTTCAAGGAACCATTGTATTTGGTTCTTTCCTTAGTTCAGGTTGATGATCCCATGATGATTTGTGTGTCATTATGTACTTGGAGCTTTCGGTCACCTGCTGGTTAATACAAAGTATATTGTCATTTTCTAGGTTCACCTAGAAATCAGTGATCCAAAAGTCATTTCACAAGAGGAAGCAGATAGTCCTTCAGATAGTGGACAGGGAAGCTATGAAACAATTGGACCCTTGAGTGAAGGAGGTTTGTAATAGTATTTTTATTTTTAGGAATAGGTTGCGGGAGCCTCCGTTGTAAGTAGATTGGATTGATTTCATTATTCTCTTGATTTATTACATTATTAATGCCCCATCCTTATTGTTTGTTTTCTTATAAAAGCAAAATAACAGAGCTTGTACCTTTTCAAAACTATGTTATATTGTTGAATATCTAATAGCTACCATATTGCCTGGTTAATTGCATTCATCCTATAATAAAAGGAATTTTAACACCTGCCAGAGGATTAGAACAACTTTACACATTGTAAATATACGTAAAATTACATTTCCCAGTAAGAAATATTTTTCCCAGGGAAAATGTTTTTCAAAATGTATTTTTAGATTTGCTTTGCTACAATCAGTTCTTAATAGTAGTTACATAATTTCACAAGGTAATATATCACTTGTATAACTGAATATATTTTTGAGGAGTAGTGGGACTAGGAGGAAGATCAAATGATGGTATAATTAAAAGAAAATTGTTTCCTCCAGATTCAGATGAAGAGATATTTGTAAGTAAGAAGGTGAAAAACAGGAAGGTTCTACAAGACAGTGATTCGGAAACAGAGGACACAAATGCCTCTCCAGAGAAAACTACCTATGACAGTGCCGAGGAGGAAAATAAAGAGAATTTATATGCTGGGAAAAATACAAAAATCAAAAGGATTTACAAAACTCTGGCAGACAGTGATGAAAGTTACATGGAAAAGTCTTTGTATCAGGAAAATCTTGAAGCACAAGTGAAACCTTGCTTAGAGCTGAGTCTTCAGTCTAGAAACTCTATGGACTTTACCACTGACAGAAAGAGTTCCAAAAGGCACATACATGATAAAGAAGGAACTGCAGGAAAAGCAAAAGTAAAATCAAAAAGAAGACTTGAGAAAGAGGAGAGAAAAATGGAAAAAATTAGACAGCTAAAAAAGAAGGAAACAAAAAACCAGGTACATTTTAAAGAATAATTTGCTATTGCTTGGGTAGGTTAACATTTTAGAAAAGGTTGCTGTTAGTACTTGAGGTTGTTTCTGCTCTCTGACTATTGCTTTGAATTGACTATTTTGTGTTGAGAATTATTCTCAATAGGTATATGATTTAAAACTAACTGGTCTTGGCCAGGTGCAGTGGTGCATACCTCTAATCCCAGCACTTTGGGAGGCCAAGGCCAGAGGGTCACTTAAGCCCAGGAGTTCGAGACCAGCCTAGGCAACAGAGTGAGATCCCATCTCTACAAAAAATTTGAAAATTAGTTGGGTGTGGTGGCCGTAGTCCCAGCTGTAGTTCCAGCTACTTGGGAGGGTGACGTGGGAGAATCACTTGAGCCCAGGAAGTCGAGGCTGCAATGAAGCTGTAATTGTACCACTGCAGCCGGGCACGGTGGCTCAAGCCTGTAATCCCAGCACATTGGGAGGCCGAGGCGGGCGGATCACGAGGTCAGGAGATGGAGACCATCCCGGCTAACACAGTGAAACCCCATCTCTACTAAAAATTAAAAATACAAAAAATTAGCCGGGCGTGTTGGCGGGTGCCTGTAGTCCCAGCTACTCGGGAGGCTGAGGCAAGAGAATGGCGTGAGCCCGGGAGGCGGAGCTTGCAGTGAGCCGAGATCGAGCCACTGCACTCCAGCCTGGGGGACAGAGCAAGACTCCGTCTCAAAAAAAAAAAATAAAAAATAAAAATGTACCACTGCATTCCAGCGTGGATGACAGAGTGAGACCCTGTCTCAAAAAAAAAAAAAAAAAACCAAGAAAACAAAACTTATTGGTCTTATTCTATTTTGGGTATGCAGAGGACATTTCCAAATAAATGGGTTTTTGATTTTCTTTATGAGCACATGGAGTAATTCTTTGCTATCTCTGAGCTGATGAAAATTAACTGAGAGAAGGCTTTTTTATGCATCTATCAGTCAGTAGTCTTGTTTGCTAACTAGAAAAACCATCCTCAAATTTATAAACTAGTTGCTTAACAAGTATTTTACTTCAAAAAAATATTTACTGTTTATTCAGTTAGTTTTAGACAGTTGCATAAAATCACAACTTGGACTTCAAAGGATACATGTGAGTTAGGAACCAGTGAGAATGTTCTAGATTTTATATGCTTGTCTGTTGATGAAACATGGGCTTTTTCTGGCCTGATCCAAATTGCCATATGATGTTGTGAAATACTGGATTTTTAAATGATTGGATTATGCTTTTTGTTTATGTATTACCTAGGAAGATGATGTAGAACAGCCATTTAATGACAGTGGCTGTCTTCTTGTGGATAAAGACCTTTTTGAAACTGGGTTGGAGGATGAAAATAACTCTCCATTGGAAGATGAAGAGTCATTAGAATCAATAAGAGCAGCTGTAAAAAACAAAGTAAAAAAGTACAAGGCAAGTAAAGCATGATTGTAATAAGAGTTAATCAACTGCTTCTAACCTTTGCTATATTTTTAATTTACTGCTGGAACCTTAATTTTTTTTTTTAACTGAAGAAAAACATGTGTCAGTTGACTTAAGTTTTTCAGCTGTTAATTTTGGAGACTTGCAGTACAAGTGATAGACATGCTAACTTCTTTGGAAACTAGTGCTTTATTATTACCCTTTTAGGAATGCTGAAAAAAAACACTAAGATATTTGATGGTGTAGTAAGATGCAGGTAAATAATAGGGAAGAGATGTAAATTTTGCAATCCTATAGCCTTTGAGAAATGAACCCTATAGGGTTTCAGGAAGGGTATCAAAGAGAGGCATCAGTCAAAACATTGTTGTCCCGAGTGTTTGGAAGCATAATTTTTCTTCCTAAGATTTTTTTTTAGCTTCCTGCGAGTTATTATCCCTCTTCAGGGAAAGATGTAAGCAGAGGTAAAAGAAATAAGAGTGCAGACTCCATTTGAGGTATCTAATTTGTTTTCTAAGCATAATAGGATGCTGTGTGTTTAATAATTTCTATTTGATGATTATTGATTTATTAACGTAGCATGATGTGGTGTTGGACTACAAAAGTAGTCTTCAACTAAAGCATCCCCTTATTTGAATTTCGTTTTTGTCCTAATAATCAACCTGCCATTTCTTTTAGAACAAAGAACCATCTTTGGAGAGTGGGGTCTATTCATTTGAGGAAGAAAGTGAGTTATCAAAAGGAACCACGAGGAAGGTGAGGTAGAGCCCTGTATATTAGTCACACTAATCTCTTTACACAGGAGATTATAGATTTCTTAGGGATAAATATTTTATTTTGTCTATCATATTTTTCTGTTACCCATCATATTGCTTTGTACATGGTAGGAACAAAATGTGGATTGGATTGAACAAATTCTGTGAGACTTGGGAATAAATGAATTCCTTGAGTTTATACTGCATTTGGGCTTACTCATGCTTACTATTTCCTTTCCTCTTTTCTTGGGAGAGCAAACTCTTGAGGGATGAATATCTATCTTTCTGGATATTCATATAATTAATGTAGTCTCACTTTTTGTTTTCTTTAAGGAAAGAAAGGCAGCCAGATTAAGTAAAGAAGCATTAAAACAACTGCATAGTGAGACTCAGCGCCTTATTCGAGGTAATGCAACCCAGTAAACTTTGAGGCAAAATCACAACATTTCTTTGTAAGCTCAACTTGGATGTTGGGGACTTTTATTTTTTTAACACTTCTAATGTGAACTCAGGTTATAATATTAAGTTTAGAATTGATGTTGGTGAAAGGTCATTGTTCTAAAGCCCTTGGAACATTAGTATAAACTGAAGAAATTTTCAGAACTGTAGTGCAGGTAAGGAGGAAATTTTTTTTTTTTTTTTTTTTGAGACGGAGTCTTGCTCTGTCACCCAGGCTGGAGTGCAGTGGCGCAATCTCGGCTCACTGCAAGCTCCGCCTCCTGGGTTCACGCCATTCTCCTGCCTCAGCCTCTCCGAGTAGCTGGGACTACAGGCGCCCGCCACCACGCCCGGCTAATTTTTTGTATTTTTAGTAGAGACGGGGTTTCACCATGGTCTCGATCTCCTGACCTCGTGATCCGCCCACCTCGGCCTCCCAAAGTGCTGGGATTACAAGCGTGAGCCACCACGCCCGGCCTAAGGAGGAAATTTTTTAATGGTTGTCTATGGACTGATTGTGTCAGGATTCTTTGGAGAGGTGGTAATCCCTCCCTGTTTGCAGTTTTGGTTACCTGTGGTCAGCCATGGTCCATGGAATTTAAAAATATCATCCCTTTGTCCAGAGTATCACGCTGTATACATTACCTGCCTGTTAGTCAGTTAGTAGCCCTCTCAGTTATCAGATCAAAAAAACACTGCATGGTTTAGTACTATCTGCAGTTTCAGGCATCCACTGCAGGTCTTGGAATGTATCTCTCTGGATAAGCGGGGACTACTGTATATAAATGTTTAGGTCCCACAGAGATTCTGATTCAGTAGGTTTGAAATGGGATCCAAGAATCTGTATTTCTAAAAAACTTCCTGGATCATTTTGATTTCACATCTAGGTTTAAAAGCCACTGGTCTTCAGGGAGCTCTTTTGTACTTAGCTCCTCTGCCTTTGTTAAAGGGGAGTTTTCTATTTCTAGTGATGGCTTTGGTTATTATGTTTAGTTAACTGAATATGAAGTGACCTTTCAGAATATACAGTATATATATTTGCTTGTTTTATTCCATTTTATAGAGTCTGCACTTAACCTTCCATATCATATGCCTGAGAATAAAACCATTCACGATTTCTTCAAACGTAAACCCCGGCCCACTTGCCAGGGAAATGCCATGGCACTATTGAAGTAAGAACCCTCTTTCCTTATTATAATTTTCATGAACATTTAGTTTTGTGGCAAACATCTGGCATAAAAAGTTCAGATTTCTCACTCCCTTAAAACTGATTTAACTGATAAATACTAAGGGATGAGAATGTTTCACATTTAGGATAATTTTCAACTCCAGCTCATTTTCTCTTCTCTAGGTCATCTAAATATCAGTCAAGCCATCACAAAGAAATCACAGACACTGCAAATACTACTGAAATGAACAGTGATCACCATAGTAAAGGTTCTGAGCAGACAACAGGTGCAGAAAATGAAGTGGAAACTAATGCACTCCCTGTGGTTTCAAAGGAAACCCAGATCATTACTGGATCAGATGAGTCTTGCAGGAAGGATTTGGTAAAAAATGAAGAGCTAGAAATTCAGGAGAAACAGAAGCAGAGTGACATTAGACCTTCACCTGGGGACAGCTCAGTGTTACAACAGGAATCCAACTTCCTCGGGAACAATCACAGTGAGGAATGTCAGGTTGGAGGGCTTGTAGCATTTGAACCTCATGCCCTGGAGGGCGAAGGCCCCCAAAATCCAGAAGAAACAGATGAGAAAGTGGAAGAGCCTGGGCAGCAAAATAAATCATCAGCAGTTGTGCCACCTGAAAAAGTGAGACGGTTTACTCTGGATAGACTTAAGCAACTGGGAGTAGATGTTTCCATTAAACCACGGCTAGGTGCTGATGAAGATTCCTTTGTGATACTTGAACCTGAAACCAACAGAGGTAATCCTTTAAATTGTGGGGAGCCTCCCTGGAGTGATTATCCTGGTAGCTTTTGATTATTGACTACTGTCGAGGACAGAGAACACAAGAGAAACCAATAAACACATTTGATCTTATCCTGCAGTTGTTCCAGATATGGGCAGAGTCTCTTTTAGAGAAATTTGGCAGGGTATCAGAATGATCTAAGCCGTGTTTAAAATGGAAGTCTGTTGGCCGGCCGGATGCAGTGGCTCACACCTGTAATCCCAGCACTTTGGGAGGCGAAGGTGGGCAGATCATGAGGTCAGGAGTTTAAGACTAGCCTGGCCAATATAGTGAAACCCCGTCTGTACTAAAAATACAAAAATTAGCCGGGCATGGTGGCACTTATCTGTAGTCCTAGCTACTGGGGAGGCTGGGGCAGGAGAATTACTTGAACCCAGAAGGCAGAGGTTGCAGTGAGCCGAGACTGTACCATTGCACTCCAGCCTGGGTGACAGAGCGAGACTCTGTCTCAAAAAAAAAAAAAAAGTTGTTGATAGTTAATATAAAAAAGAGGTATATTGCTATTGTGTTATGGTATTTAGGAATTTATTATTTCTGCCTTTCCAATCTGAAATTAGGTTTTTTCTATAATCCTGAGTCAAATCTTTTTTTTTTTTTTTTTTTGAGATGGAGTCTTGCTCTGTCGCCCAGGCTGGAGTGCAGTGGCGCAATCTCGGCTCACTGCAAGCTCCGCCTCCCGGGTTCACGCCATTCTCCTGCCTCATCCTCTCCGAGTAGCTGGGACTACAGGCGCCCGCCACCACGCCCGGCTAATTTTTTGTATTTTTTTTTAGTAGAGACGGGGTTTCACCGTGGTCTCAATCTCCTGACCTCGTGATCCGCCCGCCTCGGCCTCCCAAAGTGCTGGGATTACAAGCGTGAGCCACCGCGCCCGGCCGAGTCAAATCTTAAGACATTGATGAAAACATCATTTAGTTTTTTACTGCTAAAGGGAAACATTTTGGTTCACTTAAATTATCTGTGAAACCGAATTTCTTTTGTTTTCACTCATTCAACAAATATTAAAGTATCTACTATGAGTAAGTTGCTGTGGGGCATATCAAGACAAATCTGACATTTAAGATATACTTAAGATGCTTTTACTCTAATGGGCAAGGTAAGAAGTATGCAAATAACAAGTACAAAGGAGAAAATGGTAAATGATGTCTTTGATAATGAATATGTCATTGATAATTGGAAAATAAATAACGTGAAGAAAAAGGAAAAGTATTATTATTATTTTTTTTTTTTTTGAGACGGAGTCTCGCTCTGTCACCCAGGCTGGAGTGCAGTGGCGTGATCTCGGCTCCCTGCAAGCTCCGCCTCCCAGGTTCACGCCATTCTCCTGCCTCAGCCTCTCCGAGTAGCTGGGACTACAGGCGCCCGCCACCACGCCCAGCTAATTTTTTTGTATTTTTAGTAGAGACGGGGTTTCACCGTGGTCTCAATCTCCTGACCTCGTGATCCACCCGCCTCGGCCTCCCAAAGTGCTGGGATTACAAGCGTGAGCCACCGCGCCCGGCCAAGTATTATTTTCTTAAAGAACATTTAGAATAAAGTACTGTGGGAATTCAGAGAAGGATAAATTTCTTCCAATGAATGGTTAAAGGACAGCTTGAAGAATAGGTGGATTAATTACTTGTTCACTGCCTTCCCTTTATACTGCGAGTTGGTATCTCCTGCCTTGTTCCCTACTCTATCCCTAGTGCTTCCTCAGTGAATGACACATTGTAGGCACTTGTATTTATCAAATGAATGAATGATCCCTCAACACTGAACTCAAGTATTACCACGTTGAATAAATTTCCTGACTCTTAGATAGAGCTGGATGCTCCCCACTCTGCCTTGAGGCAGTATGGCATGTTGGTTAAGAGCTTAGACTTTGTAGCAAGACCAGGATTTGAACCTGAACTATCATGGTAATTGTTTAACATTGTATATGCCATTTGACCTCTTCGAGCATCTTTTTTTAAAAAAAGAGAAGAAAGCCAGGCACAGTGGTGCGCACCTGTAGTTCCAGCTACTCGGGAGGCTGAGGCACAAGAGGGTCACTTGAACCCAGGAGTTTAAGGCCATCCTGGGCAGCATATGAAATCCTGTCTCAAAAAAAGAAAAAAAAGAAAAAGAAAAAAGCACTATATGGCTTGTGGGCTATGGTGAAGATTTGTTGAAATAATGCATGCAAATGGATAGTATAAAGAAGCACTCAAAAAGTTGTTGCTGCTTCTACTGTTATTAGTGAAATGGTTCACATCAAGACTTTTTTTTTTTGAGACGGGCTTTCACTTGCTCTTGTCACCCAGGCTGGAGTGCAGTGCTGCGATCTCAGCTCACTGCAACCTCCGCCTCCTGGGTTCAAGCAATTCTCCTGCCTCAGCCTCTCAAGTAGCTGGGATTACAGGTGCCCGCCACCACACCCAGCTAATTTTTGTATTTTTAGTAGAGACGGGGTTTCACCATGTTGGCCAGGCTGGTCTCAAACTCCTGACCTTAGGTGATCTGCCTGCCTCGGCCTCCCACAGTGCTGGGATTACAGGTGTGAGCCACTACACTCAGCCAAGACTCTTTCATTAAACCAAGCACAGTCGGTGGCTTATGCCTGTAATTCTAGCACTTTAGGAGGCTGAGGTGGGAGGATTGCTTGAGCCCGGGAGGTCAAAGCTGCAGTGAGTTGTGAGCTGAAATTGCACTACTGCACTCCAGTCTGGGAGACAGAATGAGACCCTGTCTCTTAAAAAAAAATAAAACACAAAAAACATTATCTTTCATTAAACATCTTATTGTTGGCAGGTGCTATGTCAGTGACTATATCTGGTGTGTAAAATATGCTCAGTGAGTCTGTTAATTGAATGGGTTGACTTTGGAGATGGAGAAGATAGAAAGAGCATCTTGTCTCATTAAAAAAAAACAAAAACAAAACACACACAAAAAAGATTCTGTTTCATTAAACAGCTTATTGTTGGCAGGTGCTGTGTCAGCCACTGTATCTGGTGTATAAAATATGCTCAGTGAGTCTGATAAGTGAATGGGTTGACTTTGGAGATGGAGAGAAGGATAGAAAGAGCTCTGTATGCTGGTGCATATTGGGAAGATGTGAAAGTCAGTTTGACCAGGGCTGGAGGTTGAGGTGGCAGAGTTGTGTAACAGAACTAGCATAGCTCCATTAGCAAAGAAGCATGAGAATAAGCTGTTGTCCGGAACACTGAGGGAAAGTTTTTGTTATATGGTACTAAAAGTTACCTAAACAGTCCTAGACTGATAGGAAAGGGAGAAACATTTTTTGGGTACCAACTATATTAGACACTGGTACATTCTTTATTAGTTGTCTTTCTTAATTCTCATAGCACCAGGTATTATTTTGCAAAATGAAGAGACTGAGGCTCAGAGAGGTTAGGTAATTTTTCCAGCATTATACTTGGCTTATAAAGGGACCTATACAGTGGCTGGCATATAGTGAGCACTTATTTTTTAACTTGGAACATGTTTTCCTTTAGAAATAATTGACATGAAATTTGGGTTTCCAGACCAGCCATAATATACATGAAGTTAGAATCAACATTCATTCATTCGTGCAATAAACTTTTATTTAGCACTGTGTTGGGTGTTGTGTATACACGTAAAACACTCCCTGCTCTCAAAGAAATTAAAGTGTAATAGGAGTAATAGGCAGGCAAACAGACTATTACAATACTGAATGGTACGTGCTGCGATCAAGGTATATAATTGAGGGTGCATTGGGAACCTAGAGGAAAGGTACCTCACTTGGAGCCTAGAAGTCAGGGAAGTTTCTGAAATGAGCTCAGTAGAGATACCAAGGCAGAGAGGTGAGGGAGGGCTTTTTTGGTGGAGGGGTTGGACCTGCAGATGTCAGAGACAATAGAAAGCACAGGGTGTTCTCCCTGGCTGAAGTGAAGATAGCAAGGACATTGGTGATCAGAGCCCAGATCATTCAGGGTTTTTATGCCATGCTAGGAGCTTGGACTTTAGCTCTTTGTAAGTAGAGGACCACTGAAAGGTTTTCAGCAAAGGAAATATTCAATCAGATACTCATTTTAGGAAGTTAAATCTGGTAGCTGGTGTGGTGGATGCATTGGAAGGGGTTAAGAGTAAAAACAGTGGGGGGAGGCTGAGGCAGGAGAATGGCGTGAACCCGGGAGGCGGAGCTTGCAGTGAGCCGAGATCGCGCCACTGCACTCCAGCCTGGTGGACAGAGAAAGACTCCGTCTCAAAAAAAAAAAAAAAAAAAAAAAACAGTGGGAACAGCTCAGTTTCTTTACCTCATATAGAATAAGGTTTCCATGAGAAAATGCATGTAAATTTAAATTTTGTGATGTCAGAAATACATTACTTCTGTTGAGCTTGCAATAGCATATGGAATAATCCCTGCCTCTAATTCCTCTACTTTCTGGACAAGAGCAATGTGAATGAGAACAGTTCTCATGCTGCTGATAGAGACAAGCTAGGGCAGAGACTTTTCACTTAAGAGAGGAGATGAGAGGTGATGGAGGATGAGAGGTGATGGACTAATAGAGACTAATGGAGGGAGAGGAACTTGAACAGGGGTTTTAGGATAAAGACAGTGATGGTTGCATCATGTAATGAAGGCCAAAGAAAGTGGTTGCACCAATGGGTTGGGGGAGGAAGAGCTTTGAGGATCCTAGCTTTCTCCAGTTATGAATGAAGGTACCTCTTGCCTGACTACTATTTTAAGTCCCAGGTAATCTTCCCACCCAAGCATTTCTCTTACTCTAGTGGCACCCATAATAACCTGCCTATTTCTATTCCCCTTTCCCTGCCACCACCTGTTGCTTTCAGCTTTACTGAACCACTGCAAAATAGGAGGCAGACTTACAGCTTGTCTCTGTACTCTTTTGTTTGCAATGTAAACATACCATCCTTTAGAGTTGGGTTTTTGCTGCTAATAATGTTGGGGTTTCAGGATAAAAAGATTTCCTTCATTTTTCTCTTTTTCTAGTAAGACTGTCTAGAGGAAAAAAAACACACATCTAGATGCTAGTCACAAAAACACTGAAGTATGATTTGAGTGCATTTTAGAAAATTAGCCAAAGTTTCATGCCTATAGTCCCAGCACTTTGGGAGACTAAGGTGGGAAGATCGCTTTGAGGCCAGGTGTTTGAGACCAGCTTGGGCAGCATAGCGAGTTCTTGTCTTTACAAAAAATAACAAAGCCAGATGTGGTGACATGCACCTGTAGTCCTAGCTACTTGGGAGGGTGAGGTAGGAGGAATGCTTAAACCCAGGAGGTCAAGGTTGCAGTGAGCTGTGATGGCACCACTGCACTCCAGCCTGAGCAACAGAGCAAGACCCTGTCTCTAAAAAGAAAAATGAAAAGTGGCCGGGCACAATGGCTCACACCTGTAACCCTAGCACTTTGGGAGGCTGAGGAGGGTGGGTCATTTCAGTCCAGGGGTTCAAGACCAGCCTGGACAACATGGCAAAACCTGTCTCTACAAAAAATACAAAAATCGGCCAGTCGCAGTGGCTCACTCCTGTAATCTCAGCACTTTGGGAGGTCGAGGTGGGCGGATCATCTGAAGTCAGGAGTTCAAGACCAGCCTGGCCAACATGGTGAAACCCCATCTCTACTAAAAATAAAAATAAAAAAATTAGCTGGGTGTGGTGGCGCACGCCTGTAATCTCAGCTTCTAGGGAGGCTGAGGCAGGAGAATTGCTTGAACCCAGGAGGTGGAGGTTACAGTGAGCCAAGATCGTGCCACTACACTTTGGCCTGGGCAACAGAGTGAGACTCCGTCTCAAAAAAAAAAAAAATTAGCTGGGTGTGGTGGTACATGCCTATAGTCCTGGCTATCTCAGGAGGTTGAGGTGAGAGGATCACCTCTAAGCTTGGGGAGATTGAGACTACAATGACAGCCAAGATTGCACCACTGCACTCCAGCCTGGGTGACAGAGTGAGACTCCATTTAAAAATAAACCATTTTATCATGGACGAGAAGGCCGCCTGAAAATATCCAGTGTGCATCAACTCCAAAGGAACTTGCTCCTTAAAACTGCCAGCTCTCATCACAGATTCTATTATGATATGAAGTGTTAAGCAGAGTGAGTAGGGATTAGTTCCAGGTAACAGCTGGCTGAGGGAGAAAGGAGAAGGAAATTCTAAGATATTGCAATGGGGAAGAGGGGTAAGTTTATATCACTATTGGATTGCTGAACTTACTGTTCCCAGTATATATATATTTCCATTTGTATACCAGTTGAGCATGTGGTACTGGGGCTACAGTATTTCCTTTCTCATTGTACCAATTGTACTAGTGTAACAGTTTTCACCAAAAAACTTTTTACAGTCCTGCTGCTTAGTTATATCACTGACTGGATTGTCATTTTATTTTCCCTTCTTTAAAAAAATTGACCTTGCCTATATTTAGTAAGATTGCCAATAATGAAACGTTCAAAATAGGGAATTTGATCCCAGCACTTTGGGAGGCCAAGGTGGGCTGATCATTTGAGGTCAGGAGTTCGAGACCAGCCTGGCTAAAATGGTGAAACCCTGTCTCTACTAAAAATACAAAAAAATTAGCTGGGCATGGTGGTGTTCACCTGTAACCTCAGCTACTCAGGAGACTGAGGCAGGAGAATCGCTTGAACCCGGGAGATGGAGGTTGCAGTGAGCTGAGATCACGTCAGTGCACTCCAGCCTGGGCAATAGAGTGAGACTCTGTCTCAAAACAAAAACAAAAACCAGCAATAACAAATAGGGAATTTTAAAAGGAGACCGAAACCCATGAAAAATTAAGCCCTTGAATAGATGAGATTATAATCTTTTTTCCTACCAGTTTAATACTTTTAAAGAATTTTTAAAGAATGTTCAAAAGAATTGCACATGTTTAGAAATTTCAGGTATAAATTTCTGTCTGATTTTTTAAAGTCTGATTTTTGAAACGTTGAGGAAGAATAGTTGTGGTAGTCCATTAGTTTGGGTTAAGTTGTATGAATTTGACTCAGGAGTTAGTAGCAAGGGGTTTTTGGTTTCTCTGTGTATGTGTGGTTTCCCTCATCATTGTTGAGCTAAAAAAAACTTAGCTTATAAGTCTTAAAGGAAAGAGCTTTGAGCATGGCAAACTGACCCACTGGTTGGCGTTTGGGTTTAGAACTGGAAGCCTTGAAGCAGCGTTTCTGGAAGCATGCTAATCCAGCAGCCAAACCCAGGGCTGGTCAGACAGTGAATGTGAACGTCATAGTGAAAGACATGGGCACTGATGGAAAGGAAGAACTAAAAGCAGATGTGGTACCTGTGACTTTAGCACCTAAGAAGTTGGATGGAGCAAGCCACACAAAACCAGGTATTTGAGCCCACAGGTTTTGTTTTTTTCCTTTTTGCTTTGTATTCTAACAGATCTTCAAGGCTATTGAAAACCTTATAATGAAAAGTTATAGAATCTTTTTCCTTGGAGGCTTTGGACAGCAGTATCTCTGGCATGATTCACATGTAGCACACCTAGAGGTGGGGGGTGGACACGCTGGCTTTATTTTTTTTAAATATCATTTGTCTTATTATAAAAAACAAATCCCATTATAGACAAATATATAGAATAAATGAAAAACTTAATCTTCTATCAGAAACAGGTTCTATAACCATATTGTGTGTCCTTTTAAACTCTCTTCTTTGCACATATGTATATGTATTTAAACAAAAACAGGCCGGGCGTGGTGGCTCACGCTTGTAATCCCAGCACTTTGGGAGGCCGAGGCGGGCGGATCACGAGGTCAGGAGATCGAGACCACAGTGAAACCCTGTCTCTACTAAAAATACAAAAAAATTAGCCGGGCGTGGTGGCGGGCGCCTGTAGTCCCAGCTACTCGGAGAGGCTGAGGCAGGAGAATGGGGTGAACCCAGGAGGCGGAGTTTGCAGTGAGCCAAGATTGCGCCACTGCACTCCAGCCTGGGCGACAGAGCGAGACTCTGTCTCAAAAAAAAAACAACAACAAAAAAAAACAGGCTGGGTGCAGTGGCACTTGCGTATAATCCTAGCACTTTGGAAGGACAAGGCAGGAGGATCTGTTGAGCTCAGGAGTTGGAGACCAGCCTGGGCAACGTAGTGAGCCCTCATCTCTACCAAAAAAAAAAAAAAAAATTATCCAGGCATGGTGGCCTGCACCTGTGGCCCCAGATACTTGGGAGGCTGAGACAGGAGGATCATTTGAGCCAGGAGGTTGAAGTTGCAATGAGTCATGATTGTGGCACTGCACTCCAGCCTAGGCAAGAGAATGAGACCCTGTCTCAAAACAAAAAACCCAAAACAAAACAACCCACCTAATAATGTGATCATAACATGCATTCTACTTTGTGTTTTAGAAATGTATTAAGGACAGCTCTCACCCCCCCTCTTGAAATCACAAGTAATATATCACTTGGAAAGCAGTTTTAAACACTGAAAAAAGGTATCAAATAACTAGTCTTCCCAAGGATAACTATTAACAATTTCTTGTATGTCTTTATAGGAGTATTTTTATCCATATACCATTTTTTGTGAATGTGTGTGACATTGAACATGACTCTCTGTCAGGCATTGCTCTAGGTGCTTTATATGTTCTATCTCATTTAATCCTTACAACCCTATGAGGTAAATAACATTAGTATCCTTATTTTGTATATGAAGAAACTGATATGCAGAGCACTTAAACCACTTACTCAAGTTTACACAGCTAATAATTGGTAGGACCAGTGGTCTAATCCAGACCACCTAACTCCAGAGCTCAGATCTACTTTATATTGCTTTTGAGGCTCTTTTTTTTTTTTTTTTTTTTTTGAGACAGAGTCCTGCACTGTCACCCTGGCTGGAGTGCAATGGCACGATCTTAGCTCACTGCAACCTCCACCTCCTGGGTTCAAGCGATTCTCCTGCCTCAGCCTCCCGAGTAGCTGGGATTACAGGTGCCCGCCACCATGCCTGGCTAATTTTTGTATTTTTAGTAGAGATGGGGTTTCACTATGTTGGCCAGGCTGGTCTCGAACTCCTGACCTCGTGATCTGCGCGCCTTGGCCCTCCAAAGTGCTGGGATTACAGGTGTGAGTCACTGCGCCCGGCCTTGAGGCTTTTTTAAAAATGGCTGCATAATATTCCATTGAATTAATACAACATGACTCATTAAACCATACTCGTATTGACAGATGTCTTGTTTGTTCCAGTTGTTGCTATTGCATACAGTGTTATATTATAGTGCCAGATATATGGTGGTATATTAGATGCGAAATTCCTTACAGTGGAATTGTCATGATATATATCACATTTTGATATATATCATCCAGTTGTCTTTCAGAATGGTTATAGCACTCTGAATCACAGTGTATGAATTCCTGTTTCCTCTCAACAATAGGTATTATCAAACCTTCTAATTTTTGCCAAACTAACATGTTGAAAATGTATCTCGTTATTTTGATTTGTAGCTCTTTAATTAGAAGTGAGATTAAGCATTACTTTTAATTTATTAACAATATATGTTTATTTTTCTGTGAACTGCCAGTTCATATCATTAGCTCATTTTACTCTTGAGTTGTTTCTCTTTTTCTTTAATATAGGTAAATTTATCAGTGTTTTTCTTCATGGCTTTTGAGCCACAGACTTTTGAAGCTCTACTCCCTACGCCCCTTTTCTCTCTTTTGAACAATTATTTTATAATCCCTGAGTAGTATACTATCCAGGGTGCAGAAGTTCTCTTTGATACTTCAATTCATAATAATAATCTTGTGTTCAAATAACAAAAAAGCCCAGAATACTAGAGTCTCAGATTTTCCTTTTGGGATGTGACTAGAATACTTCTGGAGTTGCCTAAAATGCACACCTAATTATTGTATTATGTCCAAAGCATTTCTACATATTTCTGTTCAGGTGAAAAGCTTCAGGTGTTAAAAGCTAAACTGCAAGAAGCAATGAAACTCCGAAGGTTTGAGGAGCGCCAGAAGCGCCAAGCACTGTTTAAATTAGATAATGAAGATGGGTTTGCGGAAGAGGAGGAGGAAGAGGAAGAAATGACAGATGAGTCTGAGGAAGATGGAGAAGAGGAGATAGGGAAAGAAGAGGAAGAACTAGAGGAAGAGGAAGAGAAAGAAGAGGAGGAGGAAGAAGGAGGAAATCAGGAGGTTTCTGGCAATTATGTTGTTTTGTTACCTTGTCATGGTGAATATGAGAGAAAAAGTCAGACTTGAAAAAGAGTATAATAAGCATGTTCAATTGTATAAGAGGTTTTAGGGGCATGATGAGGGTAACTACCTCATACATCCCTAAATCTTAGGACCTTCAGTTCTGTCAGTACCACTGAATATCTGTAGATCATCATTATATATCTGAATACAGATATGCAGTGGTACTGACAGAATACCATTGCCTGGGCTTCCACCTGTTTATTTATATATTTTAATATAATACTAACATTAAAAATGGCTTTGTATTCGTAGGAAATTTTATCTTTGTTGTTTATTTAGGTTTCTCTATCAGATTAAAAAGCAGTCCTAACCTTGGCTAGATTGAGGCCTGGAGTAAATTCTCAGGGAGGTAGAGGCCTTTCTAAGTTATTTTCGTTCTTCGTTGAAGACGGCATTTGTAGAAGGGCCTCTTGCCCTTGTTCTGTAGTACTGTTTTCTGCCTAGGGAAAACTGGTGATGATACGATTGTTAAGTATTAAAAAGCTTTCCTTTTTGGGCCAGGCGGGGTGGCTCGTACCTGTAATCCTAGCACTTTGGGAGGCTGAGGTGGGTGGATCACCTGAGGTCAGGAGTTTGAGAACAGCCTAACCAACATCGTGAAAATCCATCTCTACTAAAAATACAAAAATTAGCTGTGTTTGGTGGCACACACCTGTAATCCCAGCTACTCAGGCAGGAGAATTGCTTGAACTCAGGCAGTGGAGGTTGCAGTGAGCCAAGATTGCGCCACTATACTCTAGCCTGAGCGACAGAGTGAGACTGCATCTCAAAAAAAGAAAAAAAAAAAAGCTTTCCTTTTTGTGTGCTGGGATCACTTAATTTTATTTTATTTTATTTTATTTTATTTTATTTATTTAAATTTTTTTGAGATGAGGGTCTCACTATGTTGACCAGACTGGTCTGGAACTCCTGGCCTCAAGTGATCCTCCCATCGTTGTGGCCTCCCAAAGTGCTGGGATTACAGGCATGAGCCACCATGCCCAGCAACTTGAGTTAATATTTAATTTTGGGTAAAGGAGAAAGAAAGCAATGGCTGAGCTATACAGCCTGTCTCGGTCTGTGCTTGGTTTGAGATCAGTAGTCAGCCTGCAATCTTAGACTGATTAATTAACCTCTTACTGCCTCAATAAAATGATAATCCAGTCGTCCTTTATAATCTTAGCAATTTCAGGAGGGTAAAAGGTAAAAAAAAAAATACAAAAAAGTTCTAGAAGTGTCAGGGAAAATTATGTTGATAATGGTCATATGGAACTTCCTTCAGTTTACCTTTTTGAATTTAAGATGTGATCTGTAACCAATCAGCCATATTTCAGGCTAACAGTGTATTTGCTTTTAAATGTTTTGACTTGTATTTTTTGTTTGTGGTGGCATGATTGGTAAAGACTGCAGAATTCCTTAGTAGTGAAGAAATAGAAACCAAAGATGAAAAAGAAATGGATAAAGAAAATAATGATGGCAGTAGTGAAATTGGCAAGGCAGTTGGCTTCCTCTCTGTTCCCAAGTCTCTCTCATCAGATTCTACTTTACTTCTATTTAAGGACAGCTCTTCGAAGATGGGGTAAGTGATTCTCTCTAAGAAAACTTAAAATTGCTTTGGATTTGCCCCTCCTGTAAAAACTAGGAACAGATACTGAACCAATTTACTTTCTTATTTTGCAGTTACTTTCCTACTGAAGAAAAATCAGAAACAGATGAAAACTCAGGCAAACAGCCTAGCAAACTGGGTAAGTAGTGATTCTTGTGCAGAACTTGACATTTCTTTTGTCCCTCAGCTTTGATATTTAAGGACTGCAGTACGGTAAGTTTCCATGTTTTTAAATCTGGTCACTTCCCAGTTTCATGTGTAGCTATGAAAAGGGTTTATGAATTAGAATATTTTTCTTGGTCTATTTTTTGCAGTTTATTTATAGTAGACCATGGTACATAATGTCCTTAGTGAATGTGTGTTGATTGAGTGAGCAATGAAATGTTTCTGTATGTAGATCAAAGGAAGATGTATAATTGATTGGATAATAAAGAGTGTGATCATAGGCATTAGGAAGGATAAGAGAAGGAAGAGAACTTTCGGCCAGGCACAGTGACTCACGCCTGTAATCCCAGCACTTTGGGAGGCCGAGGCAGGTGGATCATGAGGTCAGGAGATCGAGACCAGCCTGGCTAACATGGTGAAACCCTGTCTCTACTAAAAATATAAAAAATTAGCCAGGTGTGGTGGCACGCGCCTGTAGTCCCAGCTACTTGGGAGGCTGAGGCAGGAGAATCTCTTGAACCCAGGAGGCGGAGGTTGCAGTGAGCCGAATTCGCACCACTGCACTCCAGCTGGGGTGACAGAGCGAGACTCTGTCTCAAAAAAAAAAAAAAAAAAAGAACTTTCAAGTGTCACTTAGCTCAGAGTAATAAGCCCTGATTATATAATGCTATCTTAGTACTGTAATTTACCTTTAACTTAATGTTTTGGAACATATAACTTGAGGGGTTTGCCTATGAATTTTATCTGACAGTTTCATCCTTAACTCTTTTTCCTAAACAAATCCACCTTATTTCTGTAATCCTGCGCTTAAAAGGTGTTTCTCTTTCTCTAGGTGAGGATGATTCATGTTCCTTGCTCACAAAGGAGAGCAGCCACAATAGCAGCTTTGATGCGCTTAAAAGGTGTTTCTCTTTCTCTAGATGAGGATGATTCATGTTCCTTGCTCACAAAGGAGAGCAGCCACAATAGCAGCTTTGAGCTGATTGGCTCCACGATTCCATCCTATCAGCCTTGCAACAGACAAACAGGCCGTGGGACCAGTTTTTTCCCTACAGCAGGAGGATTCAGATCTCCTTCCCCTGGGCTATTTCGAGCCAGTTTGGTCAGCTCAGCTTCTAAGGTAAGATGGTGATGGTTTTTCTAATCTCCTCCTCTCTTTGCTTCCCACATTGCTAAATAAAGTTTGTCCCAGCCAACCAACTCCCACCACGTTGGTACTGAGCTTATGTGTGTTCAGTTTAAAAAATCCACCCCCTTTGTGTATTAAAAACAAGCTTCATCCAGTATTCTTACTTTCTTGGAGGTATTTTTCTTTATGCTTCTCATGGCTGTGTATTGTCCTCCTCAACTACAATTTCCTGAGAGTAGCTTAAATATTGCAAATAGCAACTTCTGTTATTGTCATGACAATGAATGACATTTGTAAAATGTTTTGTTATTGTTTGTTTTTGTTTGGGTGCCAGAGTTCAGGGAAACTGTCTGAGCCTTCACTTCCCATAGAGGATTCCCAGGATCTGTATAACGCCTCCCCAGAGCCTAAGTCACTTTTCCTAGGAGCAGGAGACTTCCAGTTCTGTTTAGAAGATGACACTCAGAGCCAACTGTTGGATGCAGATGGGTAGGTAGTTTTGTGTTTCTGTGGGTGGGAATGGTGCTGGGTACTGCTTAATTTTGTTTAAAAATAAGTGAGCTTCTGTCACTCCATCTGTGCTTTCTCTTCTGAGAAAGAGAAGGTGTACAGACCATTAGTATTACATTCTATAAGTTTGAACAAAGTCTGTCCAGAAAATAAACATAAATAGCTCTTGCTAACATTCTGGTCCTTAAATTTCTGTCTTATTTGAAATGCATAGATCTTGTATTGTAAGGTCATCAAATTTCCCTGTATCCATCCTGCTATGTTATTATTGTTGGGTAAGGTTGAGAATTCACAGACTGGTGGCACATTACAGGACATAATGCCAAGCCCTGCTCTAGCATCATCTGAGGCTAAAAGTTATCCTTTACACTTTACCTTCTGAGTAACATTTTATTCTTTCACAAAACTTTTCCCTCCCTCTTTAGATTAACACAAGCCTAAAGTTTGAATCTTTTGCTTTCTGGTTTGAGATTCAGCTTTTAACTGATGTAGGAAATGAATTCAGAGGTTTTTCACCCCCTACTTTGCCATTTCTCTGAGGAATTTTTTACACTATTCGTTGTGCTCATTGGCTCTTAGGTTCTTAAATGTTAGAAACCACAGGAATCAGTACCAAGCTTTGAAGCCTCGATTGCCATTGGCCAGTATGGATGAGAATGCCATGGATGCCAACATGGATGAGCTGTTGGATTTGTGTACTGGAAAGTTTACATCTCAGGCTGAAAAACATCTACCCAGGAAGAGTGACAAGAAAGAGAACATGGAGGAACTTCTGAACCTTTGTTCAGGAAAATTCACTTCTCAGGGTAAATATCCAACCGAGAGTATCAGGCTTACCACACCCAAGTATCAGTGTCCTTGAAAAGAATTCCCTGGGCTGGTGGGGTGGCTCATGCCTGTAATCCTAGAACTTTGGGAGGCTAAGTTGGATGGATCGCTTGAGCTCAGAAGTTTGAGACCAGCCTGGGCAACATGGCAAATCCCCATCTCTACGAAAAAAAAAAAAATTAGCCAGGCATGGTGGCACGTGCCTGTGGTCCTAGCTACTTGGGAGGCTGAGGTGGGAGGATCTCTTGATCCTGGGAGGTGAAGGTTGCAGTGAGCCGAGATCACACCAGTGCACTCCAGCCTGGGTGGCAGAGACCCTGCCTAAAAATAGAAAAAAAGAAAGAAAAGAAGCCCCTTACCCTCGGGTGAAAAGTTCACAGAAAACAAGGCTGTGGTGGAATCTGTGTATAAACTGAATTCACTGCTTAGTGCCCTGACATTTAGAACTCTTACTTTCTTAGAGTGGTAAAGTATCAACTTAAGACTACTTTAGGCCGGGCGCAGTGGCTCACGCCTATAATCCCAGCACTTTGGGAGGCCAAGGCAGGGGATTTCCTGAGCTCAGGAGTTCGCCACCAGCCTGGGTGGCACGGTGAAACCCCATCTCTACTAAAATACAAAAAATTACTGGGCGTGGTGGCCTGTGCCTGTAATCCCAGCTACTTGGGAGGCTGAGACAGGAGAACTGCTTGAACCCCTGAGGTGGAGTTTGCAGTGAGCCAAGATTGTGCCACTGCACTCCAGCCTGGGCAACAGAGAGAGACTGTCTCAAAAAAAAAGTCTCAAAAAAAAAAAAGACTGCTTTAGCTTTGCCCATATGATACATCATTTATGATTAATGTATGTACAAAGTTTAGAACAGCATCTGATATATAATAAATTTCATATAAATGTTAACTTCCTGTTCCCTGCCCCCAATGCACACAACTGCTAGATCGAACATAAGCTCTATGAGACCTGGGATAGTGGTTCGTTCATTACTGTATCCCTGGTGGCCTGGCACATATGGCACATAGTAAGCACTAAATAAGGATTTGTTGAATGAGTAGATGGTAGGCTCTTCTTGGCAAGCTTACCTTAGAACTGTATCGAGCTGGCATGACTTTAGATGGCTGGGAAAAGAGTATAAAGCTATCATTCCTTGGTGACACATCTTTTCCTTGTTGTGATGTAGATGCCTCCACTCCAGCCTCATCAGAGTTAAATAAACAGGAGAAGGAGAGCAGCATGGGTGATCCAATGGAAGAAGCACTTGCTCTTTGCTCAGGCTCTTTTCCCACAGACAAGTAAGTCTCAGATTGCTGGGAATTTGGGAAGGCCTGGCCTTTTGATAAAATCAAAATAACTGATCATCTTAAGGGCTTTGCACCTTTTCTGAGAATCTTGCAGTGGATTTGAGTCTCATATATGCCTAGTAAGCAAATTTTAATGCTTTGGTGGAGAACAGGGTAAAAAAGGCAAGAATATGAAAGATATTTAATATCATTAATAGGGAAATGCCAACCAAAACCACAGTGAGACACCCATTATGACTTGTATCAGAAAAACCCAAAAAGTGTTATTAAGAATGTGGAGAAATTGGAAACCTTGTGTACTATTGGTGAGAATGTAAAATAGTGCATCTGCCAGGGAAAGTATGATGGCTCCTCCAAAATTAAAAATAGAGGCCAGGAGGCCAGGCACGGTGGATCATCTGAGGTCAGGAGTTCGAGACCAGCCTGACCAACATGATGAAACCCCGTCTCTACTAAATACAAAAAATTAGCTGGGCATGGTGGTGCATGCCTGTAATCCCAGCTACTTGGGAGGCTGAGGCAGGAGAATTGCTTGAACCCGGGAGGCGGAGGTTGTAGTGAGCCAAGATCATGCCATTGCACTCCAGCCTGGGCAACAAGAGCAAAACTCCATCTCTAAATAAATAAATAAATAAATAAAATAAAAATAGAATGACCATATGATCCAGCAATTTCACTTCTTAGTCTGTACCCCAAAAAAGTGAAAGCAGGACTTGAACAGATGTTTGCACCCCTAAGTTCAAAGCAGCATTATTCACAGTCAGTAGTCAAAACATGAAAGCGACCTATGTTTATTAGCAGATGAATGGGTAAACAAAATACAGTATATATATGCAAAGGAATATTCAACTTAAAATGGAAATTCTGGCTGGGCATGGTGGCTCACACCTGTAATCCTAACACTTTGGGAGGCTGAGGTGGGTGCATCACTTGAGCTCAGGAGTTTGAGACCAGCCTGGATAATATGGCAAAACCCCATCCCTATAAAAAAAATACTAAAATTAGCTAGGCGTGTGCTGGTAGTACCAGCTATTCAGGGGGCTGAGGTGGGAGAATTGCTTGAGCCTGGGAGGTCGATGCTGCATTGAGCCATGATTGTGCCACTGCACTCTGGGCATCAGAGCGAGACCCTCTCTCAAAAGAAGTTCTGACACTTGCTACAACATGGATGAATCTTAGGATGTTATGCTAGAAGAAATAAGCCAGTCACCAAAAGACAAATACTAGGAGTCCACTTACATGAGGTACTTAGAGTAGTCAAATGCATAGAGACAGAAGGTAGAATGGTGGTTGCCAGAGACTGAGGTTATGAGAGTGTAATGAGTATAGAGTTTTAGTTTTGCAAGCCGAAAAGAGTTCTGGAGATTGCTTAACAATATGAATGTACTTAACACTACTGAACTATAGAAAGATCTTTAAAAGGGCAAATTTTATATTATGTGTATTTTACCACAATTGAAATTTTAAAAAATTTTCTTCCTGTTTAATTGAAGAGATTATTGGTGATAATAAAAGTTTTAAATTTGGCTGGGCGAGGTGGCTCTTATCTATAATCTCAGTACTTTGGGAGCCCAAGGCGAGTAGATTGCTTGAGCCCAGGAATTCAAGATGAACCTGGGCAACATGGTGACATCTGTCTCTACAAAAAATACAAAAATTAGCTGAGCATAGTGGCTTATACCTCTAGTCCCAGCTACTCAGGAGGCTGATGTGGGAGGATCACTTGAGCCCTGGAGGTGGAGGTTACAGTGAGCTGAGATGGTGCCACTGTACTCCAGGTGGTGTAAGAGACCAAGACTGTCTCAGGGAAAAAAAAAAATTAACACACACAAAATTTTTTTTTAATTCCTAACTTGGCTGACTACTTGTAGTTTGCTTTCAACAACTTATTTATTGATTCATTGATTTACATTTTAGGGAAGAGGAAGACGAGGAGGAGGAATTTGGAGACTTTCGGCTTGTTTCAAATGATAATGAGTTTGATAGTGATGAGGTGAGTATGAAGGGAACAAAGTAATCATAACTGAGCTCCATGTATTGCTGCCCTCAAGTGTTTTTTTCCCCTCAGTTCTTGAGAATTCTAAGTTTGGCATCTTATCAGAAACAATTTCCTAGAATGAGGTGTTTGGGCAGATGTTTATAAATCCTTTTTTCGTTGAGGACACATTTTATTCTGCTTAATTTGGATATGATGCTGATTTTGTAGGATGAACACAGTGACTCTGATAATGATCTGGCACTGGAAGACCATGAAGGTGATGATGAAGAAGAACTCCTGAAGCGATCTGAGAAGTTGAAAAGGCAAATGTATGTGTTATCAATATGTCCATTCCTTCAGGTGTATTTAAAATTTGGTCACTAGGCCAGGCACGGTGGCTTGCGCCTGTAATCCCAGCACTTTGGGAGACTAAGGCAGGCGGATCACCTGAGGTCAGGAGTTCAAGACCAGCCTGGTCTTGGTGACACAGGTCAAGAGATCGAGACCATCCTGACCAATATGGTGAAACCCTGTCTCTACTAAAAAATATAAAAATTAGCCAGATGTGATGGTGGGTGCCTGTAGTCCCAGCTACTCGGGAAGCTGAGGCAGGGAGAATCACTTGAACCCAGGAGGTAGAGGTTGCAGTGAGCCGAGATCGCACCACTGCATTTCAGCCTGGGTGACAGAGCGAGACTCTGTCTCAAAAAAAAAAAAAAAAAAAAAAAAAAAAAAGTTGATCACTTAATATGTCCTGTGTGCTAATAACTGCTTTACAGGCATTAACATATTATCTTATGCCAGGCGCAGTGGGTCACGCCTGTAATCCCAGCACTTTGGGAGGCCAAGGCAGGCATATTACTTGAGGTCAGGAGTTTGAGACCAGCGTGACCAACATGGTGAAATCCTCTCTACTAAAAATACAAAATACAAAATAAAGTACAAAAACTAGCCAGGCATGGTTCCGGGCGCCTGTAGTGCCAGCTACTTGGGAGGCTGAGGCAGGAGAATTGCTTGAATCCGGGTGGCGGAGGTTGCAGTGAGCCAAGATTGCCCCATTGCACTCCAGCCTGGGTGATAGAGCAAGACTCCATCTCAAAAAAGAAAAATTATCTTATGAGTGGGTACTATTATTCTCCTCATTTTACAGTTGAAGGAACTGAGTCTCAGAAAGATTAAATTTACCCAAGATCACATAGCTAGAAGGTAGCAGAGCCTGGATTCAACTTAGATTAGGTGAAATCTCCCCTAACAGTCAAGTTAATAGTTTGCCACTTTTTAATTTAAATCCTCCTGCCTCAGCTTCCCAAGTAGCTGGGACTACAGGCATGTGCCACCACACCTGGCTAATTCTTTTTATTTTTTGTAGAGATGGGGC
This sequence comes from Symphalangus syndactylus, assembly GCF_028878055.3. Lineage (NCBI taxonomy): Eukaryota > Metazoa > Chordata > Mammalia > Primates > Hylobatidae > Symphalangus > Symphalangus syndactylus. The sequence goes on from NC_072441.2 coordinate 141,821,716, forward strand.
CTTGCTTTGTTCCCAGGCTGGTCTTAAACTCTTGGCCTCAAGTGATCCTCCTGCCTCTGCTTCCCAAAGTCTGGGATTACAGGCATGAGCCACCAGGCCCAGCTATTTTTTTTTTTTTTTTTTTTTTTTTGAGACGGAGTCTCGCTCTGTCGCCAGGCTGGAGAGCAGTGGCATGATCTCGGCTCACTGCAACCTCCGCCTCCCGAGTTCAAGCGATTCTCCTGCTTCAGCCTCCTGAGTAGCTGGGTCTATAGGCACGTGCCACCACATCCAGCTAATTTTTGTATATTTAGTAGAGACGGGGTTTCACCATGTTGGTCAGGATGGTCTCGATCTCTTGACCTCACGATCCACCCGCCTTGGCCTTTCAACTTGCTGGGATTATAGGCGTAAGCCACCCCACCCGGCTGGCCCAGCTCATTTTTTTGATATGTTGTTCTGGTCATGAAAGTAAAATATTTATTTTAGGATATTTAAAAGAATACAAACTGGGTGCAGTGGCCCACGCCTATAAGCTCAGCACTTTCGGAAGCTGAGGTGGGTGGATCACCTGAGGTCAGGAGTTCGAGACCAGCCTGGCCAACATGGCGAGACCCTATCTCTACTAAAAATACAAAATTAGCCAAGCATGATGGCCAGTGCCTGTAATCCCAGCTACTCAGGAGGCAAAGCTGGAGAATCGCTTGAACCGGGAGGTGGAGGGTACAGTGAGCTGAGATTGTGCCATTGCATTCCAGCCTGGGTGACGAGAGAAACTCCATTTCCCCCAACCCCCACAAAAAAAGAATACAGAAAGATATAAATAAAAACTTATCCATGTCCACTATCCAGGATATAAATGAAAGTTAGTTAGTTCCTCTTAATCCTTTTTATGCATATATTTTTATATAGTTGAGATTTGTACAATCTGTCTATATGTATAATTTTGCATCTTTTTTTTTCCTACTTAGCATATCCAGAAACATTTTCCTATGATGTTAAAAAAAAAAGTTTTATAAAGACAATTCTAATAGGTATTTAATATTATATTGTATGTGAATGATTTGGAATTCACATATAGGACATTATATTGATCCCTATTAGATTTATATGGTTGCTTTTATCCCATCATTTCATTCTATTAAGATTCACTTTGGTTTCTAATTTGTCACCTATCAAATTAACTCTCATACAGCTTTAGGTTATCCATAGATTTTTCTAAGGTAGTGGTTCTTATCTGCAGAGCTCTTTGTTCAAATAAAATCTTTTAAAGAATGACAGATAAAAGTTGAACTGTTCAAAGATGGTAAGTGGGAAGTTTGGGAAACTTAGTGACTAGTGGCCCCTGAAGGAATTTTCCAGAAACCCTAGGATTTAGAACAACTTAGCTTTAAGAAAATACAGTATAGGCTGGGCGTGGTGGCTCACGCCTGTAATCCCAGTACTTTGGGAGGCTGAGATGGACAGATCACCTGAGGTCAGGAGTTCAAGACCACCCTGGCCAACATGGTGAAACCCTATATCTAGTAAAAAAACAAAAATTAGCCAGGCATGGTGGCACGCATCTGTAATCCCAGCTACTGGGGAGGTTGAGGCACGAGAATCGCTTGAACCCAAGAGGTGGAGGTTGCAGTGAGCCGAGATGGCGTCTCTGCACTCCAGCCTGGGCGACAGAGCGACACTTCATCTCAAAAAAAAAAAGAAAGAAAGAAAGAAAATACAGTATATAGGTCTTTGATAAAAATCAGTTTTCAGAAAGCCACCAAACTTCTGCCATTTTGGACCACATGGGACCAAGATGACTTTGAATCCAGGGTGACACCAGATTTATTCTCAGGGGGAGCTGAAGTCAGAAGAAGTAACTAGTAGTTGTTTTGATTACCAGTAGAGCCCTGAGCCTTAGTCTTCCTTCTGATGTGGGGGTCAAGATTTGTTAGGCTGTAAGAAGATCCCAGTTTATTACCTTTCTACACCACACCATCTCTAGTTTGTCTCTTAAAGCTGGTGTGCTCAAATGCAAAATGAAATAGTTTGAATCTTCCAGCAGGTATTCTAATACATGTAGAAGAGATTAAGAGTTTTCTGGCTTTCAAATCACCCAATCTAAGTTGAATCCAGGCTCTGCTACCTTCTAGCTATGTGACCTTGGGTAAATGTAATCTTTCTGAGGCTCAATTCCCTCAACTGTAAAATGAAGAGAATAATGGTACCCATTCCTAAGATAATATGTTAATGCCTGTAAAGCACAGTTATTAGCACACAAGACATATTAAGTGATCGACTTTTAAATACAAATGCTCCACATCTTACAATGGGGCTATATCCTGATCAATCCATCATAAGTTGAAAATGCATTTTCATCTTATCCAGATATAACTCCATCGTAAATTGAGAAGCATACTAAGTGCATATCACATTCATGTCATCGTAAAGTTGAAAAACCATCATAAGTAGGAGACTATTACCAAAAAAATTTAAATATTATCAAATGTATTATGTTTATTATTATTAGAAGTGACTCTGTGTTCTGCTTTTCTCTGCTTCCATATTCTGTGAGTATATTCATTGTCGCATTTTCTAATCCTCAAAATTGCTTTCTAGGAGGTTGAGGAAATACCTGGAGGATGAGGCAGAGGTGTCAGGAAGTGATGTGGGAAGCGAAGATGAGTATGATGGGGAAGAAATTGATGAATATGAAGAGGACGTAATTGATGAAGTACTTCCTTCTGATGAGGAACTGCAGAGTCAAATCAAGAAAATACACATGTCAGTATCCCAACAAGCCCTTCTGAGTAATAGGGTACATCTTAAGACAAGCCATATAACCAGCCAGAATGGTCCTTGTTTTGAACACCTTATTTCTCCTGTTGCAGGAAAGCTATGTTGGATGATGATAAGCGACAGCTACGTTTATACCAAGAGAGGTACCTTGCTGATGGGGATCTGCACAGCGATGGTCCTGGGCGAATGAGGAAGTTTCGATGGAAAAACATAGGTATCTTGGTTGTTGTCTTTAAAAGCAATCAGTTATGGGCTGAGCATGGTGGCTCACACCTGTAATCCCAACACTTTGGGAGGCAGATGTGGGCGGATCACAAGGTCAGGAGTTCAAGACCAGCCTGAACAACATGGTGAAACCCTGTCCCTACTAAAAGTTCAAAAATTAGACGGCTGTGGTGGCACGCGCCTGTAATCCCAGCTACTCAGGAGGCTGAGGCAGGAGAATTGCGTGAACCCGGGAGACGGAGGTTGCAGTGAGCAGAGATCACGCCATTGCACTCCAGCCTGGGCGACAGAGAGAGACTCCATCTCAAAAAAAAAAAAAAAGCAAACAGTTACAATGCACATTTGTCCAGTTTCAGATGGCAAATGGCAAGCAGCAAAACTATAACAGGCTATGTGAAGACCTAGTTGTAACTGTTTTCTGTTAGTGGATGGGGAAAGTTTACATCATTATGTAGTAAATGATAAAGTTTTATTTTTTGTCTGTCCAAGCACCCTCTCTTGTGAGGACTGCCGAATGCTGATTACCTTCACTCTTTGTTTAGATGATGCTTCCCAGATGGACTTGTTCCACAGAGACTCTGATGATGATCAGACCGAAGAACAGCTTGATGAGTCAGAAGCCAGGTGGAGGAAGGAGCGAATTGAACGAGAACAGTGGCTTCGGGACATGGTAGGAGTTCACATACTCTGACCCTAGTTTATGAGTCTGTCTCTTAGCTTGTCATGATAGTTTCAAAATCTTAGCTTGTCATGATAGTTTCAAAATCTTAGGCAACATATTGCTATCTCTTTTAATCCTTGAGCTATCTTTTGTGTTTTGAGAAGGCTATACCATGGACAGTTCTCTTCATGTTTGTCTAAGATTAATTTTTTTTGTCTAAAGCATCAAAGGCTGCAAAAAGGAAAACAAATACCCCAGGAACTCTAGTTTCACAATCCAGGCCATGCTAACTATTTAGGAAGGCTATAGACTTTTAATGCTGGATAATTTTTTTTTTTCAGGCACAGCAGGGGAAAATTACAGCTGAAGAAGAAGAAGAAATTGGGGAGGACAGTCAGTTTATGATACTGGCCAAGAAAGTTACAGCCAAAGCACTGCAGAAGAATGGTGAGCTCTTGTTTCTCCTTAGGGTCTAGCCCGCTGGATTGTTCGTGGTAGAGCTTTGGAGGTAACTCTAACCTTCAGGAGCTGTTGCAGCTTAATCATAAGCTTGTGTCTAATACTGTCTTAAAGAGGCTTCACAGAGGTGGTGGGAGACAGTGTACTTAGATCTTAGACTATTGGGCAGTAGAGACTGTATTCGTGAGTATATGTGGCTAGTTTTACTTTATGTTCTAAGGCTCAGAGTAGTTAATTCTGGCTTTCTCTATTTAGTTGCCCAGGATTGTATACCTAAGTGTTAGAGGTGGGATTTGAATCCAGGAATATTTAACTCCAGAAATGAAGCTCTTCACTATTCCATACACTGACCACTTCTGTTTTTCTTAAATGATTACTGTTCAACTTAGTTGTGTCTCTTCTTGGAGCCAATTATTATAGTTTCAAAGTCACCATTGTATAGAACAGAGTTCCCATGGCTTTAGCATATTGATTTAGTTACAAGATTTCTTAGCTTGTTTAGATTTAAAAGTAATTCTAATCAGCTTTTCCCAGAATAGGCCTCTCTGTCTTTTCTTTCCAGCCAGTCGCCCTGTGGTTATTCAGGAATCAAACTCTTTGCTCAGAAATCCTTTTGAAGCCATCAGACCAGGAAGTGCTCAACAGGTTGGTTGGGAACCTTGTTAATTTGACATCATAGTCTACAGGTTATAAAGGCCCAGGTCCAGCTTAGAGAATAGTCTCTGTCATTAGAGGAAGGAGGTGGCTGCAGGGAAAAAGTTAATGTCAAAGGAGTCTGCTATTTCTTTTCTGTTTGAATAGGGTAGGAATATGTACCCTCGATATCTGGGGGGAAGCAGGGAGGGAAGGACTTTTCATTCTTTAATTGGCACTTGGGATTTGATACCAGATGACTCTTCTTTCCTCAGGTGAAGACAGGCTCACTGCTAAACCAGCCCAAAGCTGTGCTTCAGAAACTGGCTGCTCTCTCTGACCGTAACCCCAGTGCTCCTCGAAATTCAAGAAACTTTGTCTTTCATACACTTTCTCCTGTCAAGGCTGAGGCGGCAAAGGAATCGTCGAAGTCTCAGGTATGGAATTTGAGAACTAATACAGTGGCTTCCCAAACTAGAATTTATTTATTTATTTAAATTTAAAAACAAACATTCTGGCTTAACCTCTTTATGCTGCAATGTTGAAATCTTGCAGTCCCCGATAAGGTACAAGAGAATTGCTACCCCAGTAGGTAGTCAACTTTTAAACTTGCCTAGAAAGTTTATCTTTCTTTCTTTTTTTCTGTTGTTAATCATCCACAATTTATGAGTTGCTTGAGAGCTAATTGAAGATAAGTACTTGTATGAAGGTCTTAAGCTGGCCCTGACTCCCTCTCTGCTCTCTAGGTAAAGAGAAGGGGTCCATCTTTCATGACTTCTGCTTCACCTAAGCGCCTCAAAACAGATGATAGCACTTCAGGACTGACGCGAAGCATCTTCAAATATTTGGAGAGCTAACACCATCAAAGGTGCCAAAATCTACATTGAGACTGCTTTGAGAAGTTTCTAGCACTGAAAGTTGGAATTGACACTCCAGCCAATGATCCTTCCTTCTTTCATAATCAATGCAATAAGATTGCAGACAGAAATTCCAGTTATTTCTACTGCACAGCTCTGGACATCTCTTTTCCTAGTATTATTCCCTGGATTGGCCACAGATTTCAATTCTGCAGTATTTACAACATCAACAACTCATAGAATACTTGGGTGAGGTTTCCTTTTTTTTTTTTTTTTTTTTTTTAAGATGGAGTCTCACTCTGTTGCCCAGGTTGGAGTGCAGTGGCGTGATCTCGGCTCGCTGCAATCTCCGCCTCCCAGGTTCAAGTGATTCTCCTCCCTCAGCCTCCCGAGTAGCTGGGATTACAGGCATGTGCCAATACGCCCAGCTAATTTTTGTATTTTTAGTAGAGATGGGGTTTCACCACGTTGGCCAGGCTGGTCTTGAACTCCTGACCTCAAATGATCCACCCGCCTCGGCCCCAAAAAGTGCTAGGATTACATGCATGAGTCACCGCACCTGGCCTTGGGTTAGGTTTCACTTCCTCCATTAAACATTTGACATTTTATCGTAGCAGCTTTCTGGGTTAATATCTCTTTGTGATAGAAGTGGTTGGAAGAGGAAGAGTAGGGAAAAGTGTGACATTACAGATTAAACAGTGAAAATCAGTACCATAGTGACTCCTTTACACCCATGAGATATGTACCATGATGACCGGGGTTCGGTGAAAGAAAGATTTCTTTTTTTTGAGACAGTCTCACTTTGTTGCCCAGTCTGGAGTGCAGTGGCGCAATCTTGGCTCACGGCAACCTCTGCCTCCCAGGTTCAAGTGATTCTCCTGTCTCAGCCTCCCAAGTAGCTGGGACTACAGGTGCATGCCACTACACCTGGCTAATTTTTGTATTTTTAGTGGAGACAGGGATTCACCATGTTGGCCAGGATGGTCTCAATCTCCTGACCTCAAGTGATCCAGCTGCCTCAGCCTCACAAAGTGCTGAGATGACAGGCGTGAGCCACTGTGCCCAGCCAAAAGAACTATTTCTTAGATGGAGGATCTAGGAACCAATAGATGGGCTGCTGTATTACTCTTACCCCTTTCATTTTCCTGTATGCTTCTTCCCAAGGCAGCATCAAATTTTCAATTAATTTTTGCTGCTTATTAAGGACTTAAACTGGTACCCAAGTCAGAAAGACTGTGCCTCTAATTTTCTGGAGCTTGGGGATGAAGATAAAGTGTTACACCCAGTGTTTGTCCACCACAGTCTATGGGGCAGAGAGACCCTTCCTGGGACTGAATTCTCAATTTGAAGCACTGTTGTTCAAAGATCTCCCTTCTGGATCTGACAAGAAGAAACATAACCATTATTTATTGCATTCTCCTGGCTTACATACATTGCCCTCACTAATCAGTGAACATTTCAGTATTTCATTACTAATTTTGAGAGAAGACCACCATGGAATTTAATAAAAATATTATTGAAGAGAATTGCCATCATTCTCCATTTCCCCGAACTACCACAAGCTTCTCAGAATTTTAGACAAATGTTTTTCCCCTCAGAACTGAGCATCAGTGCTGCTTTGGAAAAACATTCCATGTGAATACTGTGGTTTCAGTGTCAGGACCTGGACTTGGGCAGTTGGAAGAGAGTGTGCCAGTTTTTTATTGGGAGATGGGAACACCAATTTAATTGATGCAATTAGGTTGTAGGTTTTCTACAGTTTTTCTTTTCTTTTCTGTCTCTTTTTTTTTTTTTTTTTGAGACATAGGCTGGCTCTGTCACCTAGGCTGGAATACAATGGCACGATCTCGGCTCACTGCAACCTCCGCCTCCCAGGTTCAAGCAATTCTGCCTCGGCCTCCCAAATAGCAGGGATTACAGGCGCCTGCCACCACGCCCAGCTAATTTTTTGTATTTTTATTAGAGATGGGGTTTCGCCATGTTGGCCAAGCTGGTCTTGAACTCCTGACCTGAGGTGATCCACCCGTCTCAGCCTCCCAAATTGCTGGGATTACAGGCTTGAGCCACCGCACCTGGTCGGTTTTCTACGGCTTTCTAATACTCAAGATATTGACTTTGACAATACTTATGTTTGTATACTTGTAATCTTATAATGGGGAAAATATGTATAAAGATGTTTTAATATGTATGTAGTTTTTCAATAAATCTTAATGCCTTGAAGGGAAGATTTGCTGTCCAGCTTGAATGCTCATTCTTAGGTCAGTGCCTGTCTAACCTTGAGGAGCATTTCATTTTCAGGTTATCTCCATCCCAGGGAAACCCTCTGGGTCTAAAGTGAGAGGCTGCTGCAATTGTCCCCTCACTGGCTTCTTAGTCCTCGTGAACTGATCAAGTTAACTTACCAAGTGGTTTGGGTTCAGCTCAGGTGAAGAGGGTAATTGAGTTTACATAAATGGTACCTTCTATTATAGCTCTTTGTTTAAAAAATTTATTTTTTAGAGACAGTCTCATTCTGTTGCCCAGGTTAGAGTGCAGTGGCACCATCATAGCTCACTGTACCCTTGAACTCCTGGGCTTCAGCATCCTCCTTCCTCAACCTTTGGGATAGCTGGGCCACATTACAGGCACATGCCACCGTGCCCAGCTAATTATTTTATTTTAGTAGAGACAGGGTCTTGCTGTGTTGCCCCAGCTGATCTTGAGCTTCTGGCCTCAAGTAATCCTCCCACCTTGGCCTCCTAAAATGCTGGGGTCACAGGCTCAGCCACCATGCCCAGCCTGTTACAGCTTTGATTGGCCTTTCTCTTTAGCTAAGTTTGTATGTACTTCATTTTATCCATGGGTTCCAGATACGTGTTTTTACCTCTTTCTTTGAACTCTCTCAACAGTTCCCAAGGCAAGGTAGCCCTTGCTGGGCAAAAGAGAACTGAGAAATCCAGGGAGAAAATGGTTTCTGGGCTGGGCGCAGTGGCTCATGCCTGTAATCTCAGCACTTTGGGAGGCTCAGGCAGCTGGATCACCTGAGGTCAGGAGTTGGAGACCAGACTGACCAACAAGGTGAAACCCCGTCTCTACTAAAAATACAAAAATTAGCTAGGCGTGGTGGTGGCAGGTGCCTGTAGTCCCAGCTACTTGGGAGGCTGAGACAAAAGAATTGCTTGAACCTGGGAGGCAGGGGTTACAGTGAGCCGAGATCGCGCCACTGCTCTCCAGCATGGGCGACAGAGTGAGACTACCTCTCAAGAAAAAGAGAAAGAAAATGGTTTCTGATTGAGGCTCCTGGGAGAAAGCACTCTTTGGAGAAAGAAAACTTGAGTCAAACTCTGGGTTACTTTTCCTTATGCCGGGATGGCTGCTCTAAAGTCAGCTAAGCCTTGATCTCGGTAACAGGATTGACATGGACAGTTTCCATCTGACCCATATGCCCTTTGCCCAAAGCACTGAGCCAGCAGCATCAGCTACGTTTTAATGAAATTGAAGCCCCAGGACCTGCCACTATGGCTCCCAGGAGGACTCAGCTTCACCAGCTTGGAAATTACATATTTGGAGGGATGAGAGCCCATGAGTGTGGGAGATAGGGTAGGCTCAGTGTCAGTGTTTTTGTTTCTTCCTTGTTCCGTATGCTTGAGTAGGGATACATGGTATTAACCTCTTTAAACCGGTCTCTAATTTCATCTCATTAATTCACAGTTGCACAGCCATACTAGGGCCTCCCATAAACCATAAGATTTTATTCACCAAAGCTCTAGAGACAAGGTGCTCAGATCTCTGTGGCATCCCTCATTTTCTCAACTGCTTCTCTACAAACTTCTCCTCACTTTGAGAGTTTCTAATGCTCAGGCTGGAAGACTTTTTAGGGGGTGTTTTCGGTTTTTATCTCCTAGGGTTATGTCTAATCACTCTTGGGGCATCCTGTCCGGGATTTGTGCACCTAAAGATAGAGGAGAGTATTTCTGGGAGGAGTGTTCCCATGATACTATTCGATTATGTCATCCTTGAGGTGGTATTGTATCTTCTACCCTTATATCCTACTCATCGCCTGGCACACAGCTTGGAATGTAGTGGTGCCTACCACAGTTTGAATAAATAACACCTTTCAGAGCCTCTGTTTATAAAATGAGGATACTAAGTCATGGCTGTCTCAGAGTTGCTGGGGGGCTTCAGTTGGAAAATGTATGTCGGTGCATTATGTCAAGTGCCACTCTGTACGCATAAGAAATTGCCAGTAGCTCCCAGAAAAAAGAAATTCACCTCCTTTGAGAATGAAAGAAATTACCAGTATCACAATTATATCATATACTGTAGGCCACTTCTGAAAGGCCCATTGTTTCTCAAATATCTCAAACTTAACATGAAAATGTGATTTTCTCTAAAAACCTGCTCTTCCTCCTGTATTTGCCATTTCAGTAAAAGGTACCTCCATATATCCAGTCATTCAGACTGGAAATCTGAAGAGCATTCTTGACCCCTTCCTTAATCCTGTAATCAGACAATCTCCAAGTTCTGTTATTTCTACTTCCAAATTGCATCTTGAATCAGCTCATTTCTTCCAGCTCTGTGGCCAGCGCCCTGGTCCAAGATTCCAGTTTCTTTCCAGGGTCCTACCGTAGCCTCCTGACCTCCCCACTTCTGTTTTTGCTTCCCTTTCATCCAATCTGCACAGCAGCCAGAGGCGACCTTTATGTAAATATAATTTGGAGGATGACACTCCCCTACTTAAAATCTTTTAATGTCTTCCACTGCACTCAAAGTTCAAACTTCTCATGGCCGCTGCATGACATAGCTCTGCCTCCCAACCTCCTGTCTACTCTTCTTTCTCATGACATGCAGCCTCAGGAGCATCTGAAGTGTCTTCTTTTCCTGGAATGCCCTCCCCTACATCCTTCTTCTTTTTCTGACTAATGCATAATTCTCAAGGCGTTAGCTTAAGCCTAATTTCCTCAGAGAAGCCTTCTCTGACCATTAACACCCCTTTCTTTTTTCTTTTTTTTTTTGAGACGGAGTCTTGCCCTGTCGCCCAGGCTAGAATGCAGTGGTACCATCTCGGCTCACTGCAACTTCCGCCTCCCGGGTTCAGGCGATTCTCCTGCCCAGCCTCCCAAGTAGCTGGGATTAGAGGCGCGCGCCACTACCCCCAGCTAATTTTTGTATTTTTAGTAGAGACGGGGTTTCACTATGTTGGTCAGGCTGGTCTCGAACTCTTGACCTCGTGATCTGCCCGCCTCGGCCTCCCAAAGTGCTGGGATTACGGGCATGAGCCACCGAGTCCAGCCTAACACCCCTTTCTTAATTAGGTTACTTTTGTGTAAGTTTCCTATTCTTTTTTTTTTTTTTTTTTTTTGAGATGGATTCTTGCCCTGTCGCCCCAGCTGGAGTGAGTGCAGTAGCACGATCTCGGCTCACTGCAACCGTTGTCTCCCCCGTTCAAGCAATTCTGCCTCAGCCTCCCAAGTGGCTGGGGTTACAGGCACGCACCACCACACCCGGCTAATTTTCGTATTTTTGATAGAGACAGGGAAGGTGTTAGCTTAAGCCTAAATTCTTCAGAGAAGCCTTCTCTGACCATTGCCACCCCCTTCTTAATTAGGTTACCTCTGTTTAAGTTTCCTATTCTTTTTTTTTTTTTTTTTAATATGTATTCTCGCTCTGTCACCCAGGCTGGAGTGCAGTGACGTGATCTTGGCTCACTGCAACCTCAGCCTCCCGAGCAATCAATTCTCCTGCCTCAGCCTCCCAAGTAGCTGGGGTTACAGGTGCCCACCACCACATCTGGCTAACTTTTGTGTTTTTAGTGCCCAGCTAATTTTTGTATCTTTAGTAGAGATGGGGTTTCGCCATGCTGGCCAGGCTGATCTTGAACTTCTGACCTCAAGTGATCCAGCTACCTCAGGCTCCCAAAGTGCTGGGATTTATAGGCATGAGCCACCTCACCCAGCCTTAAGTTTCCTGTTCTTTTGGGTCTGTCATCATGATGTGTTACCTTAATGTTTGTTGGGGCTTGCTTTCCCTACTAGACTGTAAGTGCTGTGAAAACAGACCATATCTGTTTTGTTGAAAAATGTATGCTTTGAGTAGCACCATGCCTGGCACATAAAATAATTCAATGAATTTTTTGAGCAATGAGTGATGGGAGGCCTGGAAGAGCTAATGGTGAAAAGCATAGAGCTGAATTATATACAGAGGAGCTTTCTAGTGTAGGACAGAATAGAGGTGGAGAGCTTTAGTCCTTGCTCTTTCTGCAGCTTGTAAGCATCATGACTTTGGGTAAGTCAGTCTCTTAACTTTTTTCCTCAACTGGAAAATGGGGCTCATGTGAAATGACTTGGTTTATATGGTTAGGATCAAAGGTACAAATTAATGTGAAGTGAATGTGCATATTTAAGAGGCTGCACTAATGCAGGCTAACCCACTGCCGAGGAATGGGTAGAGCTGAGTGGGAAGGAGAAGCCAAGCCCCAACAAAGCTCCGTAGTCCACCCCTGGTGGCTAGCTATGTGCTGAGACTTGTTATAGCAGTAGAAATGGAGGCCTGCATGTATGCCTGGACTCTCTAGTGAACTGGGGAGATAGACATGGCTTGTGTATGGCTGGTGTCACCTCAGATTTTACCTTTTGAGACCAAGGTGCCTGGTTTCTGTCCCTAGTAGTTTTATCGTCTTGGTCTGTACCATCCATGTCCTTCCCATCCCCTCTTTTTGTCCTCTCTCCTCTCACCTTAAAGGTTTTTCATTTTCAGTTTATTGATTTAGTTCCTCCCTGTGGTGGGATTCATAATGGGAAAAGGGAGTTTGAAGTAGCTACAGCCTAAGGGTGATGGGAGGAAGTTGGGCTGGACACCTGAGTTCCTTCCCTTCATTTTAGAGAGAACCATAGTCCGCAGTATTCTTGATGGCTGGTGGGCTAGATGTAGGGTTGCAGAGGCAGCTCCCAGCTCCAGGCTGGAGAATTATTGCCTAGTCCAAGGGGTAGAAAGTGCTGGGGCAGGGTTGAGAGTGAGCCTGTGGTTTGGGTTTTTCAGCCCTCATGTCTTTTTCTCAGAGGCTGAGGGAAGGAAAAAGGCTGACTGCCCACCCTTCTGTTTGTTTGTCTTGTCTAATTTAACTTACGTTATTTATCAAAAAGACAGGTTATTTGGAAAACCAGATGGACCTAGGCAGAAATCATCTGGGTTTTCCAAACGTGAAAAATTAGGTTCTGGGGGCCCAGGAGGAAAGGCGTGTGTGTGTGTGTGTGTGTGTGTGTGTTTGTGTGTGTGTATGTGTGTGTGTGTATGGTTGAGGGGAGGGTGGGGTTGAGTGAATGTCTCTGTAGTTAGACCCAGAAATTGTTCCATGACTTCCCAGCATACTCCCTCCTTCATTTTCCTTCAAGTTCTTTATGATTAGAATCTAAATGAGAAAATTAAAATCTTCATGTTGGTTGCTGGATGTCTTGATTGACCAAGGATGAGAACCCATCAGGGCTATAGAAGAACAGCAGCTGACAGTTTTCTCTATCTTTCCAGCCCTCAGTCCCTTACACAGAGTGGGCAGGTTAGTGAGAGGTGTAGGGTACTGAGAGTTTTCTGAAGCAGAAGCCTGTGCCTCTTGTCCCTTCAATGCTATTGTCCCAAAACAGTTGCAGCAAATATGGAGGTTAGACATTAGGGAAGAACTTATCATCTCAACCTTCTGATGATCAGATGGCTAAAAGAACACTGAGGATCCAGGGCTGTCTCTCCATTGACTATCCAGGGAAGGAGCTAGCCCAGTTTCCTTTTGGGCAATGGTGGCTTGCTCTGTAGCTACAACCAGGAATTTGTAAAGCTTGTGGTTTTGGGCCAGGCATGGTGGCACATGCCTGTAATCCCAGCACTTTGGGAGGCTGAGGTGGGGGGATTGCTTGAACGCAGGAGTTTGAGACCAGCCTGGGCAAAATGGCGAAACCCCGTCTCTACAAAAAATACAAAAATTAGCTGTGCATGGTGGCATGCAGTTCCAACTACTTGGGAGGCTGAGGTAGGAAAATCACTTGAGCCTGGAGGTTGTGGCTGCAGTGAGCCAAAACTGCAGCATTGCACTCCAGCCTGGGTCACAGAGTGAGACTGTCTCAAAAGAAAAAAAAAAAAAAACAAAAACCTTGTGGTTTTGTTACCTTGGGCAGCAACATTTTTAGGAAGGAATTAAAGCAGGAGGCTACTGAGGCATAGCTTTTGGCTGCCATAGAGGAAATGTTCTGGCTGGAAGCAGAAAGCAAGCCGTCCCGTTCATACACATATATATGCACACACACAGAAGACAGCCAAGACCCTTTCTGGCCTGAGAAATCTTTGGCGGCAGCAATAGCACTTGTCCCATTGTGAATGGCATTTTTTTCAAAGTGTCATTGTACTGTGAAAGCTACTTAATAACTTGATCTCATCTGAATAATCTGAGTTAATACTAGCTTCACAGTTGTGAGGATTAAATAAAAAAAATTTGTAAATTGTCTGCCTCAAGGCCTGGCACACAGGAAATCTCAACAAATGCTCATTGAATGAATGAATCCATGAATCTGAGCATTAAGGACCCCCTCACCATTTCCAGGGATCAGTGCATAACAGCCCTGGTAACTGACTTGTAGACTGTCCCAACTGAGCCTGCAGCTTGAGGCATGATCTAAACCTACTGTCCCTTTGACAAATATTTGATGAGTTATGGTGTGGAGGGTGGACCCTTCCATGAAGGCCTTGTTGGCTCAGCTGTTGGAAGCACTATGCAGACAGCCTTCCGGGGTGGGAATTGCCTCAGAGAGCACCTTGCCCAAGGTCAAGGATAGCCCACATTCAATGGCAACAGGTGTATAAAGGCCCGGCCTTCTTAGCTCATTTTGGGTCAACTCTGAAGAGCCATTCTAGCTTCAAAGCTCTCTGTGGAGTTGGCTGAGGCTGTCACAGGCTTGTCTTGTAGATCAGCTTCTTCCTCTGCCCACTCCTGCTCATTCTCATTCTTCCACAGCTGTTGATCCCAAAGGAGGTTCTTAATAAACATCCGGCACATTAAACAGTCTCAGAGTTGGCTTCCTGGGAAATCCAAGCTATGAATGCACTAGTCCTGGTGGCCAAGCCTTTAGAACAACAAAGAACCGAGACTCCTTTGCAATGGATTTCCAGCGTTGGAGGTGTGGATACTGTCTCTTTATGCCCACCAGAGGGCAGCAGCATCCTAGCCACTTGCCATTCTGAGGCTCCAGGAGTGGTCTTGAAGCCTTTTTCCTGGCTACTTCATGCCCCACACCAGTACTGGGCAGGATCACCTCCCTTAAGGTGTTCACCCTCCTGACTAAAACAACAAAACATTCTTAAACTGTCCAGGCCTTAGTTTTGTTAGTCTCAAGCTCCTGCACCACCAGCACTGAAGGCCAATCAGTCTTCCTACTGTGCCCCTTCCCCTGCTCCCTGGCTGGCAAGCTCCGTGCCTGGGATCCCCCACCTTTCACACTTACCACCCACAATCGATTTGTTTTCTGTGTGACAAGGTAATTACAAGCTTGGGGCCAGTAGGGCCAGGGGCCAGTCTGAGGATGGTCACTTCATTCTGGCTCTCCCTGTTCTGCTAACGGTATTGATTTTCAGTTTTATTTATTATGATGATGTGTGTGTGTGATCTGGCCCTGGTGACATGACATATGGAGGCAAGAGGGCGACAGCAAATTTCCTCTTGTCACAATTTGACTTCTTGAAACCGCGCCCCTCCCCCCAACCACCACCCAGCATTGCTTATCTACAGGTTTTAGCATCTTTGCTTACCTGTCTTCATTATGTCCCCTCACCCCCAAAGATTTCTAAGAGATTCTTCTGGGAATTGGAGGCAGATGGATGTGGCTACAAGAAGGAGGAAAGGGTCTGGGAAGAAAAGCGAGAGCAGCAAGCACACCACCTTTTGTTAGCAGCCATTAACTCATCCAGCAAACATTTACTACATTCCCATCACCTGTCAGTTACTTCTAGGCTAAGCTCCCCAACTCTCTGCTGGGGGCCATCCTGGAGACAGGTTTTGCTATGCACCTTTTTTTTTTTTTGTCTGCATCTGTTTCTATGGCTGTGAAATGGGTGTGAGGAAAACCTGGCCAGGAAGCTTCCAGAGAGAGAGAGATTGAGTTTGGGTGCAACCAACTCAAAGAACGATGCTTGCCTGAACTTAAGGCTACTTAAGGCCTCCCGTAATGTAGTCTACTTCCTTACGAGGAACAGGAAGGGCAAGCTTGAGGCAAAACATTACAAGTGGGAGGGGGCACACTGAACTGCAATGATTGCCATGGGAATCAGTCGAGGCTGAGGGCGATTTGTGGGGCCATGTTTCCCCAGCCTGCCTTCTCTGTGCGTGCCAGGAGAATGAATAAATCATTGTTCAGGGGTGGGATGCAGCTGCCGAGCTCCTCCCCTCGGCACATGCCCCGACTCCAGCTCCTCCATTGAGGGCTGCTGGAGCAGAGCGGTTTATACACCCAGCTCCCCAAATCCTATTGAGGCCTCCCCCTCCGCACGAGCCACCAGCTCCAAGCCCATTCAGGATGGCCCTTTGTGCTGGGGGTTAAGTGGTTACATGTGGGGGGCACCCAGAAAGGAACTGTCAGGCCTTGAAAGGCTGTGCTGATACAGTGCCCTCCTACTGATGAATGGGGTGGGTGGAGGAGAGGTGGGCGGCGGCCGGAGGGTGGGGTGGGGGAGAGGGCATGGGGATTATGGAGCCCACAGAGGCAGCTGCTAGGAAGGGGGTGGAACAGGCCCCGCCTTCTGTCTTTCCTCCTTCACTTCAGCTTCTCTGTCTAGCTCACTCCCTCTGTCGTGGGCACTGGATGATCAAGAGCCTTGGGACCTTGGATTTGGCTTTTCTGGTCTCCTGGTGACCGCTTGAGTGCACTGGAGAGAAAGAGTTTATATTACCTTTCATTCTTCCAGCAGCTCTGAAAAGACCTGTTTCTCCCTTTTCCCTTGGAAGGGGTGGGTGAGAAGGGGAACAGGGTCGGGGACAGGGGGAGGATTCATTTCCTAGGTTCATCTGGTGCAGTGGATTTGCAGCTGTGCCCTGCTGAACTTTAAAAGCTTCTCTGAAGTTCCCTCGGAACCCTTAGGTGGAGGGTTTAGGGGAAGACAGATCTCAAACTGGATATATTGGAAAGATTTTGTTGAGGAAAAGGAAATGACTTCAAGGCTCTAAAAATGCTTTAAAACTTCTAACTCAATGTACCGCCTTGTCATTTTACAGCTGGGAAAACAGCCAAAATGGAAGATAGGGGAATGGGCATATTTTACCTAAGGTAAACACATAGTGATTTCTTGATAGACTAAAGAGGCACTTTACCTTTAAGAAGCAGTAGAGAAATGGATGAACAAAACAAGTAGGTCACCAGCTTCCTAGGCCTTCCTTTCCCAAGATGAACCAATTCTGGGGAATAATGTTCGTTCAAATCTGCTTTAAAGGCTCTTTGGCATGTCAAAGGTCCTCTGGGGTTGTGCCTGGTCTTGGGAGCCCAAGTAACAATGTTCACCACTACGTTATTGAACAATTTTTAAGGCATATTATTTTATTTAGCCCAAAAAGGTTAAAATGATTTGATTTGCCTAAGTTCCCAAAGCCATGTGGGGAAGTTGACAGATGATGTGACCTCAGGAAGAGAGAAGAGAAAGCAGGTTAGCAATGTAGTTTGTAATCCAGGATTGTGCTTTGTTCTGATATGGAAACTCCGAGGGCTTCCTCAGTTATTTCCCTGCTGCCCCCAGGATGGAGTCCAAGCTCCTTGGGATGGTGTCAAGAACTTTCACAACTGGGCCAACTTTATCTTCTAGCCTCACCTTACCTCCATTTCCCACTGAGCTCCAGCCACACTGGCCTACGGGGTGTTTGCTGAACTCACTCTGAAAATGCAGTCTCCTATGCCTTCTCTTGCTTTCTCTTGGTGAGCTCTTATTCATCCCTCAAGGCCTGGCTCAAATATCACCTCTGTGCTAGCTGGGTGTAGTGGCTCATGCCTGTAATCCCAGAATGTTGGGAGGCCAAGGTGGGAGGATCACTTAAGGTCAGGAGTTCGAGACCAGCCTGGGTAACATAGCAAGACTCCCATCTCTTAAAAAAAAAAAAAAATCACCTCTGTGAAGCCTTTCCTTACCCTTTTTTGGGCGTACTACTTTTGCCTCCTGGCTCTGTTGCAGGGCCCATTACCTTGTTATAGCCCATTCTTCTGTCTATTCCTTTTTTTTTTTTTTTTTTTTTTTTTGAGACAGGGTCTGGCTCTGTCACCCAGGCTAGAGTGCAGTGGTGTGATCTTGGCTCACTGCAACATCTGCCTCCCAAGTTCAAGCAGTTCTCGTGCCTCAGCCTCCCAAGTAGCTGGGATTATAGGCGTGTGCCACCATGTCTGGCTAATTTTTGTATTTTTAGTAGAGACGGGGTTTCACCATGTTGATCAGGCTAGTCTCAAACTCCTAGCCTCAAGTGATCTGTCCGCTTCGGCCTCCCAAAGTGCTGGAATTACAGGCATGAGCCAACACACCAGGCCTTCTGTTTCCCTTTCTAAACAAGGAGCTCCCCAAGACCACGACCAGTTCTGATTCTGCTCTGAATTCCCAACACAGTACCTGGCACAAAGTAAGCACTCTAACTGTATGATACATGTAAATGAATGGGTAGGAAGGGACAAGGTCTTTGAAGCTGAAACACCTTGATCTTACCCACCCCTTTCTTCCTGAGAATACTGACATTGAGAAATTATCCACCTATGAATAATCCTTAGGCCTGTCCTATTTCCTGGATGAGAAATTCATATCATCTTCTCTGGTCTCCTTGCCTGACACCCCAGGCCCTGGGACCTGGATCTGGCTACTCACTGCTAGCCTCTCTTGGCTCTGACATCTGTCTGTTCGCCAAGAGGCTTACCCACTGTCCATCACTGGGTCTTGATGGCATGGCCTTTTGCAAAGCCCTGTTCAGGCTGATACTGGCCATCTCTGGAGATTTCTGCGTCCCTGCCACTTAAGTCCCTGGCATATATGTGGGTAGGTGAACCCAGCCACAGATACCCTTTCACTTGGGGGTGAATTATTCTCTGGTGTCCTCACTGGAAAAGCCTCTGGTGAATGAATAACAGGCATCTCTATAGCTGCTTTTTTGTCTTCCTGTGGACATGGACATCCCTGCATTTGGAGCTTTTTTTTCTTCAGGCTTTGAGCTCTGAAAATTATGGAGTGACCAGGACTGCTGTGTGAGCACTGACTGTATTAATTATACAGTGCTAGAGTATTCCATACAACACTGCCCTTGATTAACAAAACAGGCTAGAGGCTGGGTGCGGTGGCTCACGCCTGTAATCCCAACACTTTGGGAGGCCGAGGTGGGCAGATCACTTGAGGCCAGGAATTTGAGACCAGCCTGGGCAACATAGTGAAACCCTGTCTCTATTAGAAATACAAAAATTAGCCAGGTGCAGTGGCACACACCTGTAGTCTCAGCTACTCAGGAGGCTGAGGCATGAGAATTGCTTGATCCTGGGAGGCAGACGTTGCAATGAATGGAGATTACACCACTGTGCTCCAGCCTGGGCAACAGAGTAAGACTCCGTCTCAGGAAAAAAAGAAAAGAAAAGAAAAGAAAGAGAGAGGCTACGATCTGATTTCCTTCAAATGAATTCACTTGACTTAGCAGGTATTGTATTATTTAGGAATAACTAGCTTTAGGCCAGGTGTGGTGGCTCACGCCTGTAATCCCAGCACTTTGGGAGGCCAAGGCAGGCAGATCACCTGACGTCAGGAGTTTGAGACCAGCCTGGCCAACATGGTGAAACTCTGCCTTTACTAAAAATACATTCACCCAGTGGTGGGCACCTGTAATCCTAGCTACTCAGGAGGCTGAGGCAGGAGAATTGCTTGAAACCAGGAGGCAGAGGTTGCAGTGAGCCAAGACTATGCCACTGCACTCTAGCCTGGGTGACAGAGAGAGACTCCATCTCAAAAAAATAAATAAATAAAAGGAATAACTAGCTTTTTAGAACAATGGAATTGATGACTCAGCTATTCCAGGCTGGGGTGCTGCCCTGCAGAGCACGGAATAGGCTTTATTTATTTTATTTTTATTTTTATTTTTTTGAGACAGGGTCTTACTCTATCACCCAGGCTGGAGTGCAGTGGCGCGATCTTGGCTCACTGCAACCTCTGCCTCTTGGGTTCAAGCGATTCTCCTGCTTCAGCCTCCTGAATATCTGGGATTACAGACATGCACCACCATGCCTGGCTAATTTTTGTATTTTTAGTAGAAACGGGGTTTCATTATGTTGGCCAAGCTGGTCTTGAATTCCCAGCCTCAAGTGATCCGCCTGCCTCAGCCTCCCAAAGTGCTGGGATTACAGGTGTGAGCCACCACACCAGGCCCAATATAGGCTTTAAATCAAGGTATATAGCCAGGCGCAGTGGCTCATGCTTGTAATCCCAGCACTTTGGGAGGCTGAGGTGGGCGGATCACGAGGTCAGGAGATCGAGACCACGGTGAAACCCCGT
Organism: Symphalangus syndactylus; assembly: GCF_028878055.3. Taxonomy (NCBI): domain Eukaryota; kingdom Metazoa; phylum Chordata; class Mammalia; order Primates; family Hylobatidae; genus Symphalangus; species Symphalangus syndactylus. The sequence goes on from NC_072441.2 coordinate 141,841,816, forward strand.
CTCTACTAAAAATACAAAAAATTAGCCGGGCGTGGTGGCGGGCGCCCGTAGTCCCAGCTACTCAGAGAGGCTGAGGCAGGAGAATGGTGTGAACCCGGGAGGCGGAGCTTGCAGTGAGCCGAGATTGCGCCACTGCACTCCAGCCTGGGCGACAGAGCGAGACTCTGTCTCAAAAAAAAAAAAAAAAAAAAAAATCAATGTATATAATGCTTTGTCCTTTGTGGCCAGAATGCATAGGAAGAAGAGGTAGCGGTGGTTGTGGCACCTTATATGATTTACCTAAGGACTAAGAGTTTTCTTCCTGCCTCTGAGATTCTGAGTATTGCAAATCAGAAGGTGATAGCATGGGCCAGGCATGGTGGCTCACACCTGTAATCCCAGCACTTTGGGAGGTCAAGGTGGGCGGATCATTTGAGGTCAGGAATTTGAAATCAGCCTGACCAACATGGTGAAACCCTGTCTCTACTAAAAATACAAAAATTAGCTGGGTGTGGTGGCATGCGCCTGTAACCCCAGCTATTCGGGAGGCTGAGGCAGGAGAATGGCTTGAACCTGGGAGGCGGAGGTTGCAGTGAGCTGAGATCGCACCACTGCACTCCAGCCTGGGTGACAGAGTGAAACTCTGTCTTGGGGAAAAAAAAAAAAAGATGGTGATAACATCATGGGAGGAATGTTTCTAACCAAGAAACACAAAGATGATTCCCTGGGATTTCGGCTCCTGGTAGCACTAGAGGAATAGGAGAAGGGGGTGGTCACAGTGTAGACTGGACTGATCATGGCTATCAAGGAGAAAGGGAATTACTGCTACCTAATAAGAGTTGAGAGGTACGTGAGTGGAACCCAGAGACCCTGGGGTCACCACCTTGTGCCATTGTATTAATCAGCATTCTTTCGATTGTCGGTGAAAGAAATTCCACTCAAGTTAGGCTTGGCAAAATAAGGCATACAAAACTATAAATTTAGATGCAGGAAGCAGGGTCTGCAACATTATCAGAACTTCTGTCTCTCATCTCTGTTTCTTCCCTATCTCATCTTCCTTTAATTTCATTTCAGAAGATCCCAGAGAAGGACTCTGACTGGCTCACCTGGAGTGGAGCTCCTATCCCTGGATTCTTCAGGCTTTCATTTGACCCACATGGTTCAGCTGGGAGAGACAGAGTCCAAAGAGAGGCGGAGAAGGGCTATTCTGGGCAGAACAAACAATTGATGACTTTATGGCTCTGTGATCTGGGCAGAACTGTGCAACCCTAGATCACCAAAGCTGAGAGCCTTTAAGAGTGAGGATTTGGGCCAGGCATGGTGGCTCACGCCTGTAATCCCAGCACTTTGGGAGGCCGAGGTGGGTGGATCATGAGGTCAGGAGATCAAGACCAACCTGACCAACATGGTGAAACCCCATCTATACTAAAAATACAAAAATTAGCTGACTTGATGCGTGCACCTGTAATCCCAGCTACTCAGGAGGCTGAGGCAGGAGAATCGCTTGAACCCGGGAGGTGGAGGTTGCGGTGAGCCGAGATTGCGCCACTGCACTCCAGCCTAGGCGACAGAGCGAGACTCTATCTCAAAAAAAAAAAAAAAAAAAGTGAGGATTTGGGTCACCCCAGGCTGAAGGCCAGGGGAACCTGAAGTGGATAAGGGAAGGGAGAAGACTTAGGCCACAGGATCTGATGTAGAAATGGGGCTGACGTCTCCACCTGTATTTTCTTAGCTGGAGGAGTGTGCAAAGTTTGAATTACTTCTGCTTTCTCCTTCTTATTTCCTTTTCCCTCTTAAAATAGTCATCATAATCATAAAAATTTCTTTTCCGTTTTCCCTGTTTTTGCATTTAGGATTTCTTGGTGTGATTTAATTTGCCAATTAGTCTCTAGGTTGCAGAATGGTGACTTGGAATCAAATTGAAACTGGAAGAGGGCACCTCATATATTAGGGTCAGCAATTACTGAACTCTGTTCTCTTTTATTCCAAACAGGGTCCCCAACTTCACATTTCCCCAGGGTGCAAAAGAGTGAGGGGGATCAAGCTTCAGTAGAGTGGAGCTCTGAGAAGAATCCACTGGAGTTTGGAACCCAGGACCCTTTTTTATCACGTTGTTCTTCCTCACCTGGGCAAAAGCACTGGTGCCCACTGTACAGGCATCGTGGGTGGGCTGTGTCCTGCGGAGAGCTCCCGTCCTGGGTACAGGACATCAGCCCTGAGCCCTGTCCCAGACTTGGATCTTCTTCTTTCTCTCTCTCTCTTTTTTTTTTTTTTTTTTTTTGAGACGGAGTCCCACTCTGTTGCCCAGACTGGAGTGCAGTGGTGCAGTCTTGGCTCACTGCAACCTCCACCTCCCAGGTTCAAGCGATTCTCCTGCCTCAGCCTCCCGAGTAGCTGGGATTACAGGCGCCCGCCACCACGCCCGGCTAATTTTTATATTTTTAGTAGAGATGGGGTTTCACCATGTTGGCCAGGCTGGTCTCGAACTCCTGACCTCAGGTTATCTGCCCGTCTCGGCCTCCCAAAGTGCTGGGGTTACAGGCGTGAGCCACCGCACCCGGCCTCAGTGACTTTAGTCAAGTAAGCACAAAAAGGAATATATAATTCCAAATTGTGATAAATGCTATGAAGAAAAGTAACGTGCTCTGACAAAGGAGGGAACGAATGTGATCTAGGGAGTCAGAGATCTCTCCGAGAAGAGATCTGAAATAGGAGTAAGTTGAGAGGGGGAAGAGAATGCTAGACCACGTGCCAAAGCCGCGTGGTGGAAAGGGGCGTGCGGGAGGGTAGCTGCGGAGAGGGAGGGTAGAGGACGAAGCCAGAGAGGCAGACGGAGGGCAGGACGCGCAGAGCCCCGCGGCTGCCGCCTTAGGGGTTGTCCCGGTGGTGGGGAAGCCACTGAGGAGTTTAAAGCCGGAAGGTGGTGACTAATCAGATTTCACTTGAAAATGGCACGGTGTCTGCAGCGAGGCCAGCTGATGGGAAGGGCCCAGCGAATGCCAATAGGAGAGAGCACCGGACCTGGAAGGCCTGGATCAACGCGGCTCCGCGCGGGAGCGAAGCGGTTCCGGCGCAGGGGACCGGCGCGCGGCTCCGCGGAAAACCGAACCGGCCCACGTGGGACCGGCAGCTCCGCCCAGCTGCGCAGACGCCGCCTGACTCGGCAGTCCTGGTCTGGGGCTGGGCGCGCTGCCCGGGAGCACCGCACCCACGCCTGGACCGCGGAGACGCCCAGGCCGAGGAACCCCCAGCCCAGACACTAGACACCACCGGGGCCGGGCGGAGCCAGAGCCAGACGCGCCGGAGCGGGCGCCTCTAGGCCGTGAGTCCGAGTCTGGGGCCCGAGGCGGGGGGCTTGGGGCCCAGCCGCGGGAAGCTGGGAGTCACAGCGGCCTCCTTCGAGGAGACTAGGGAAGGATGGTCTCTGCCTCCGGGGGTGGTCTCCCACTCCCGCAAGGCCAGGAAAGGAGGCTGCCTCCTGTTTGGGTGGAGACCTAGTCCTGGGGTGTCGGGGTTCCCATTTTGCGATCTCTGAGAACCCTGTGATCCCTAGCGCCACCCCTACCCCATCCCAGCTTCCTTCACGGCCCCATCCAAGTATAGGAAAAATAAAAAATTGGGGCGAGGGGAGATCTCTAGGCACCTTCCCACAAGCCTTGCTTAGAGGGCGATTAGAAAGGAACTGTTCCTACACCCTTCTCCCCAGGACTTCTGCCCATTGCTGGGGGTGGGGAGGGTCCATGCCACCTATGGAGCGCCTTCCAGTGCCGGCTCCACTTACAATATCCTTCCTCTTCATGCTCTTCAATTGTTCTAATCCCAGTGCTGTTTGGTCAGTAGAATCCCTTTGTCAATTCAAACCCTAATTTTGGTTAGGAGCAGGTTATGGAGGAGAGAAGAGTGGTGTGGTATGCCCTCCCTCCAGGGCCTCAGGATGGAGCAAGCTAGGGACAGGGACACAAGATAGTGGCCGTGTTCCAGAGGCATTGGGAGGGAAGGGGGCAGGCTCAGAAAAAAAGCTTGTCACTGGGGAAGGCGGGGCTCCCTGGCTGTGGTACGAAAGGGAACCAAACCCAGCTCTTCCAGAACCCAGCTCTGCCAACCCTGGGGAGTCGAGAGTAGATTCCTGAGCATGGAAATTCACTGCAGTCTCTTCTCCCATTCACTCACTTAGCAAGTACCTGTATGCACAGACGGCCTGGTTCAGGGCTCTATGCTGGCTGACTCTGGGGAATATGATGGAGGATATATATATATACATACAGGAGGTCCAAGCCAGATTACAAACTGCTATTACAAGATCATTACCACAAACCGAAAATGCCAGTTGAATAGACATTCACTGATCGTCCACCATGTATGCCAGGGACAGACGCAAAGTTGGATAAGACAGTGTGTACCCAGGGCAGTGGGGACCCAGAAGAAGGCATAACTAACCGTGCTTGTTTATGTAATATTGATTGGGGCAGTATCAAGACGGCTTCAGAGACATGGGGACATGGAAACATGGGGATATTACAGCTGATTTTGAAGTACAAAAAGGAATTTGCTGGGTGGAGAAGGGAGGAGCTTTGAGGGGAGGAGAGAGGAAGGATATTGTAGGCCAAAGGAATACTGTAAGAACAATGGTGTGTTTTGAGATCTCTGGGCAGTTTGCTATGATGGGAGGGGCAGAGTGGCAAGAGGCAGGTATGGAGGGGTGAGCAGGGGCCAGATCAAACAGGGCGTTGTAGGCCAGGTAGAGGTTTAGCAGGAATTCAAGGAGGGCATTCAGAGTGGTGACAAGTGAAATTTACATTTTTAACTGGAGGCAGAGAGATCAGTGAAAAGGCCGAGACAATAATCCAGGTCAGAAATGGCCTGGAAGAGGAAGAATGGTCAGAATGTGGTTATTAATGAGATGGGAGAAGGAAGGATAGTGAGGAGCCCAGGATGCTCCCAGCCTTCTGGATGGAGGACGGAGCCATCTTGCTGAGGATACTGAAGGAGAGCTTGTTTGCTTATGTAGAATTTTGGCGGGGGGCGGTGGTGGAGGGGGATGATGTCTCACTCTGTCACCCAGGCTGGAGTGCAGTGGCGCAATCTCGGCTCACTGCAACCTCTGCCTCCTGGGTTTAAGTGATTCCCCTGCCTCAGCCTCCCAAATAGCTGGGATTACAGGTGCCTGTCACCACGCCTGGCTAATTTTTGTATTTTTAGTAGAGATGGGGTTTCACCATGTTGGCCAGTCTAGTCTCAAACTCTTGACCTCAGGTGATCTGCCTGCCTCGGCCTCCCAAAGTGCTGGGATTACAGGTATGAGCCACCATGCCTGGACTGGTTATGTAGAATTTGAGGAGCCTATGGTTGTTTGCAGGGTTGCATAGCAGTTAGATCTGGGCTGAAGACAGATCTGAGAGTCACCAGCATATGATGGTCCTTGAAGCTACAGCAGAGAATGAGGTCCTCTGGAGAGAAATGCACAAAATCAGAAGACAGCCTCTGAGGACTGAGGAAAAACCCTCTGCAGGAGACTGAGAATGAACAGGTAGACAGGGAGGACGAAAACCGTGAAGGGAAGTGTTACCAGCGTCAAGAGAAAGGGCTTGACAGGGAGTGGCCAGGCTCTTGCTTGCAGCCTTGTCCCTGCAGCTAAGTTGCCCTGACTTCAGGCACCCCACCCTGTCCTACTGTGACTTGGTCTCCTACTTTCCCTTTACAGACTAGATGTTCGCCATCCAGCCAGGGCTAGCTGAGGGGGGCCAATTCCTGGGGGACCCACCTCCTGGAGTATGTCAGCCTGAGCTCCAACCAGACAGCAACTCCAACTTCATGGCAAGTGCCAAGGATGCTAATGAGAATTGGCATGGGATGCCAGGCAGAGTGGAACCTATCCTGAGGAGGAGCTCCTCGGAGTCACCCTCTGACAACCAAGCCTTCCAGGCCCTTGGATCCCCTGAGGAAGGGGTGCGCAGCCCCCCAGAGGGGGCAGAGATTCCCGGGGCTGAGCCTGAGAAGATGGGTGGTGCTGGCACAGTCTGCTCCCCTCTGGAGGACAACGGCTATGCCAGCAGTTCCCTGAGCATCGACAGCCCTAGCAGCAGTCCTGAGCCTGCCTGTGGGACCCCGAGAGGCCCTGGCCCTCCCGATCCCCGTCTGCCCTCAGTGGCCCAGGCTGTACAGCACTTACAAGCCCAGGAGCGCTACAAAGAGCAGGAGAAGGAAAAGCACCACGTGCACTTGGTGATGTACCGTCGCCTGGCACTGCTCCAATGGATCCGGGGCCTGCAGCATCAGTTGATTGACCAGCAGGCCCGACTGCAGGAGAGCTTCGACACCATCCTAGACAACCGGAAGGAGCTTATTCGCTGTCTCCAGCAGAGGGCAGCACCATCCAGGCCCCAGGACCAGGGCTAAGGGTGTGCCTCTACAAGTGTGCAAGGGTATATGTATATATTTGCAGGCATGTGTGAGGTTGTGCACTAGTAAGTACATAATTTGCTGGCATGATTGCAGGTAGGCATGAGTGTGTATGTGCTAACATGTAGGCTGGTGTGTGTAGGCATGTGTGAATAAGCATGTATAAATGAGCTTAAGTGTGCTGTGTGCACATGTGTACACACAGCTAATTTATCTGCAGACCTATATGTGAGCATGTAAGAGTGAACATATGTGTGTGTGTGTAGTATGTAAGAATGAGGAACTCTGTATGTGCATGTGTAGACAGGTAGCCAGCAGTGTGTGTATATGTGCATGAGTGAGGATGTATATGCAGAAGATGTGTGTGTCTATGAGTGAGTTTGTGCAGGCTTGTGTTAGGTGTATGTGAGGGAGCCTTTGTGTGTGCAGAGGTGCACATGTTTGGCCGCAGGCATGGAAGGTGTAAGGAGCATGTGTGTTTGCAGGCAGACTCATGAGCAGGTGTGTGCAAATATATATCCAGCTGCACTGTGGGGTGTCCACCCACACCTTGTGTTCCTCATGGCCTACCCTAGCCTTTCTTCTCCACTGGGTCCCACTGTTCCCTGGAGACAGAGGGCTAGCATGCTGTCATTTATCTGAGGGTTGTGGCTGACCCATTCTCCTGGGATTTCCCAGGCCACCTCTCCTTTCCCTTTCCCTCACTTAACCCAGACTTGCTCAGCTGAGGCTATTGTCCCTGATGTTGGCTTTGCTTGTAGGAGGTTTAGTGGCTGCTCTGGCCTGCCATGGAATTTTGGCTGCAATTTTGGCAGTGGGTGGAGAACTGGTATCAGGAATGGGAACCGGGAGTAGTGATGAAGATGATGGTGGGGGTGGGGACAGAGGACATAGGGGACTGTCCCTCTTGAACTCTGCCTTTGGGCACATGGGAGATGGGGACAGGAGGGATGATAACAGTGGAACGCTGTGAAGAACAGGAGAATGGGAATTCTAAAATACCAGTTCCCAAACAAACCATCTCTCCATTGGAAAAAGAGCTGTTGCAAACCCTGTTCATTTAAGCTTCTGATGAAAAGCAATGTATGTTTATAAGCTTGCAAGTAACAGACAAGATGTTCCAAGGCTGATGAGGAAAATATCGCTTCCCTGTCTCTGCCTCTACCTTGCTGTGCCTCTCTGGCTTTAGCAGCATTGGATGTTGAATTGGTTTGGTTCATTTCTCTGAAGTCGGACTGTCAGGGGGAGCCAGAGGTTGGCTTTCTGGAATGGGAAGGGGACAGTGACAGCCTAAGCCTCTGGAAATGCTTAGGATGCTGAATTTTAACCCCTTCTTTCACTGCATGGCCCTTCAAACAGGGATTGGCAAGCTCCGTGAGTTACAGAGTGGGTGAGTCTTGGAGAGAACCAACGACTAAGATAGCTTAGCTCTCTGCTTTGTTCCGGGGAGCCAAGAGAATGCAAGATCCTGGTGGGTGAGCAGTGGTATGAAGAGGGGACACTGGTGGGTGAACAGTGGCATGGAAGTCACTGATGCAGCCTCTGGCCCTCAGTCTCCCTATCGGCAAAGTGGGGGGCTCTTCCTGTCTATCTCTAAAGAGTTTCATCCCTGACAGGTGGATGAGTGAAAGATCCAGGGAGTGGGGGTGAGGGGTGGGCTCTGAAGACTTTTTGTCTGTAGCTCTTGCATATTGAGTGTGTAAACCTGGCCTCTGGACCAACCCAAGATGAATAAACTGGGGCAGAGAATTACATTTCTTGAGTATGTGTTTTGCTTCTACCTGTTGTCTGGTGGCCTCTTTTTCATACCATCTGAGCTCCCCTTTTGAGTAGGGTTCTGGACTAGGAGCTAGGGAGGTGATTTTGGGGAAAGACACTGAAGAATTTAGACTGCTGTGCCTGGCGACCCAGTGGGGTGGAGAAGTCTCTCAGGGGCCTCCCAGTGTGACAGGGGAGACGTGACTTCTACCCTGAGAACCCCATATGGGATTGTCCTTGTCCTGTGTCACCTTTGGGCCTAAACGAATTGTGAGGGACACATACCATACACACTCTCACATACTCAACTGTACCCTAGGCAGGGCACGGTGGCTCACACCTGTAATCCCAGCACTTTGGGAGGCTGAGACGGGTGGATCACCTGAGGTCAGGAGTTCAAGACCAGCCTGGCCAACATGGTGAAACCCTGCCTCTACTAAAAAATACAAAAATTAGCCAGATGTGGGGACGGGTGCCTGTAATCCCAGCTACTCAGTAGGCTGAGGCAGGAGAGTCACTTGAACCCGGGAGGCAGAGTTTGCAGTGGGCAGAGATCGTGCCACTGCATTCCAGTCCGGGCAACAAGAGGGAAACTCCATCTCAAAAAACCAAATAAAACAAAAAACTGTACCCTGGTGTCATCACTTCCCTGAAGGGCGCTCTGACTATGACTATGAGTTTGGGTCCTTAGATGGTTTTGACACACATGTAGTTATAATATACAGTCACCCTTTGTTATCTGAGGGGATTGGTTCCAGGATCCCCAGGGATACCAAAATTCACAAACCTGAAATACTGTATTTTATTTTTATTTTATTTGATTATTTTTGGAGACAGCGTCTCGCTGTGTCGCCCAAGCTAGAGCGTAGTGGTGCAGTCATAGCTCACTGTACCCTTGAACTTCTGGGCTCAAGTGATCCTCCGCACCTTAGCCCCTGAGTAGCTGGGACTACAGGCATGCACCACCACACCCGGCTAATTCTTAAGTTTTTTTGTAGTGATGGCTTCTTGCTCTATTGCCCAGGCTGGTCTCAAACTCCTGGCTTCAAGCCATCCTTCCACCTGAGCCTCCCAAAGTGCTGGGATTATAGGTGTGAGCCACTGCGCCTGGCCAACATTTTTATTTTATTTTATTTTTATTATTATTATTTTTTGAGACAGAGTCTCGCTCTGTCGCCCAGGCTGGAGTGCAGTGGCGCAGTCTCGGCTCACTGCAAGCTCCGCCTTCCGGGTTCACACCATTCTCCTGCCTCGGCCTCCCGAGTAGCTGGGACTACAGGTGCCCACCACTGCGCCCAGCTAATTTTTTTGTATTTTTAGTAGAGACGGGGTTTCACCGTGGTCTCAATCTCCTGACCTCGTGATCTGCCTGCCTCAGCCTCCCAAAGTACTGGGATTACAAGCGTGAGCCACCGCGCCTGGCAACATATTTATTTTAAATCTCACAAAGTATACTTCTCACTGAAACAGTTAATAATTCTTGTCATCTCCACACTTGACACTTAAACAGAAATAGTATTGAACCAATTTTAACAAATTCCACTTACTAAGAGATGTTTTGGCAAAGGGCTAAGGCTAAATTTGAATGGAGATTTCTGTCAATGAGACGTCTGTCAAACCTTCAGAGCATAAGAGGGTGAATTTTTATAAGGAGCCTTTTTTTTTTTTTGGAGACAGTCTCACTCTGTTGCCCAGGCTGGTCTCAAACTCCTGACCTCAGGCCCACCTCAGCCTCCCAAAGTGCTGGGATTACAGACATGAGCCATCGTGCCCGGCCAGGAGCCCCTTTTCTGAATGTGTGAGGGCTCTTTTGAGCACAGCCCCTGGTGAAGGACAGAGACCCCGAAGCCAGACACCCTGGATTTGGACCTTGTCCCCATTGTTTTATGTTTCTGTGACCTTGGGCAAGTCAATTAGCTTTTCTGTGCTTTAGTTTCCTCATCTTCAAATTGGGACAATAGTAATAACTACTTTGCAGGGTTGCTGCAAGGATTAAATAAATATGTAATATATAGAAGACTTAGAACTGTACCTGACACATAGTAAATTACGTTAATGACTTATGATTATTATAAATCATACTTTTTTGGTACATACAACTTTTTCATAGAAAAACATTTTTTCTTGTGAAATTTGAATCTAAAAAAAAATTTTTTTTTTTTTTGAGACAGGGTCTGGCTCTGTCGCCCAGGCTGGAGTGTAGTGGTGTGATCCTGGCTCACTGCAACCTCCGCCTCCCGGGATTGAGCAATTCTCGTGCCTCAGCCTCCCATGTAGCTGGGATTACAGGTATGCACCACCACACCAGGCTAATTTTTTTGTATTTTTGGTAAAGACGGGGTTTCAGCATGTTGGCCAGGCTGGTCTCTAATGCCTGGCCTCAAGTGATCCGCCTCAGCCTCCCAACCTGCTGGGATTACAGGCGTGAGCCATCGCGCCTGGCTGAATCTAAAATTTGAATGTCATCTTTAAAGGGGAAGGGGATTTTAAAAAATAAAGCTGCCTAATATTCCTTTCCAGAAAAGAACTCTCTGAGCTGAGAAAAAGAAGAAGGTGAGACCAAGGGAATGTGTGGTAAATTGTAGGTTTACAGGACCCCTGCCAGTCACTGAAGGTCAGAGACTCCCTGGGGGGTGATGGGTTTGGGAAGGAGACTGGCAAGAACAGAGCCACAGCTAGGACGGCAGAGTTTGGGGCAGGAAAACGGAGGCAGGACTCCAGTGGCTGAAGCAACTCAGCCAAGAATTGTGGTTCTCCATCAGGTCCACTGGCCACAAGGCCTAATCATGGGAAGTGCTAAGGTGACCACAGTACCTCCCATGGGCAGACCTGAGCTACACTCTCTAGACTCAGTTTCCTCACCTGTGGCCACTATAAGGGCTGAATGAGGAAATGGACGTGAAGATGCTCTGTATGGATTAAGAAGACTGTGTGCCTCCCCTGCATGAGGCCCTGAGGAGCCTGCTCTTGTCTTTGAGCAGCTGTGGTGTGCACAGGTAGAGGAGACTTGCATCCAAAGGCCTAATGCAGGCTGGGCACAGTGGCTCATGCTTGTAATCCCAACACTTTGGGAGACTGAGGCAGTAGGATGGCTTGAGCCAAGAGTTTGAGACTCCATCCCTACAAAAAGGGAAAAAAAATTAGTCAGTCATGGTGGTACATGCCTGCAGTCCTAGCCATTCAGGAGCCTGAGGCTGGAGGATCACTTCAGCCCAGGAATTTGAAGCTGCAGCGAGCTATGATCCCACCACTGCACTGAAGCCTGGGTGAGAGAGCAAGACCCTGTCTCAACCCCCTCTCCCACAAAAAGACCCCAAAAGCCTAATGCGCAAGACACTCGTAACCTAGGAGAGGGTAATGCAGGACTGGCTGTCTGTCTAGTTTTCAGTCAGGGACTTCTATATGTGGGTGTTGTCTTAAAGTCATTGGGCCAGGCGCGGTGGCTCATGCCTATAATCCCAGCACTTTGCGAGGCCGTGGTGGGTGATCATTTGAGGTCAGGAGTTCAAGACCAGCTTGGCCAACATGGTGAGACCCTGTCTCTATGAAAAATACAAAAATTAGCTGGGCATGGTGGTACATGCCTGTAATCCCAGCTACTCAGGAGGCTGAGGCAGAATTGCTTGAACCTGGGAGGCGGAGGTTGCAGTGAGCCGAGATCGTGCTGCTGCACTCCAGCCTGGGTGACAGAGTGAGATTGTCTCAAAAAAAAAAAAAAAAAAAAAAAGTCACTGGGGTGGGGATTCCTTAGTCCCTGGGACAGTGAGGAGAGTAGGAAAGGTTCATGCACTTGGTAGGAGTTTGGCCAGTCAGCTACCTCCACCCCTTGACCTCTCTCACCAGAATAAAATCCCAAGGAAGTCGAACCTAGGTTTTGGGTGCGACATGAGTCGTCTTGCTTAGGAGACATAGGGATGAGATTGGAGCAGAGACCCAGAGACCAACACGGTCAGGGCACACAGCAGAGGCCTGAGTAGGCTGCAGGTACAGGACGGAAAGCATGGAAGGGATTAGCAGAGAGGCCTATGAGGCTGGGTCCACTGAGAACTTGCTTGCTCTCCAGGGACACCAACTAGGTCAGCCCCATCAAGTATGGTCAGAGTAGATGGGGTTAAAGCCTGAGTGCAGGGAGGCAGAAAATGAACTGGGAACTGGGTAAGAGGGTAAAGCATTAGAAGACTGCAGAAGAAGGCTTCAGAATATCAAAGGCAGGCTCCCCGGTGGGGGATCTGGCTTGTTAGGGCTCTGTATAATGGCTCTCTAAGGAGACTGAATGCCCCCTGGTGGCAGCCTGTGACCTGTCTACCTGCCTCTCTTAGCCTTCAAGCCTCACCGGAAACCCTGTGTAGGTAGGTTTGCTCCTACTCACAGCATGAACAGGTGACAGGAACAGGAGAGAGGCGAGATCTGTAAGGGCCTGGTCAAGGAAGGCTTCCTGGAGGAAGAGGAGCCTGGAGACCCAGTAGAAGTGGAGGCAACAGAGGACAGTGATTTCTAGTGCAGAGTGGATCCAGGTGTCTTGGATCCTCCATTTATTAGTTGTGCCTCACTTTTCTCCACTGTAGAATGGGAACAATGGGAGTACTTCTCTTACAGGGTTACTTGAGAGTTAAATAAGTTAACAGATGTTAAGGGCTTAGACCTGAGCCTGCCTGGCTCACAGAAGTAGTCCACAAGTGTTAATTGTTTTTATCTGACTAGGAGAGGACAAGAAGGCCCTCAGAGGTAGGAGATGCGTGGAGCATCTCCTACCTCTATATCAAAAAGCATTGCTAAAGGGCCTGGAATCCCAGGCCCAGGAGTTTAAAGGATGCAGGTGGTGAGAAGAGGAGCCTGAGATGGGGATGTTCTGGGATCTGAGCCAGACCTCAAATCCACACTGGTATACGTACTCACGCCCACCAGGCACCTGAGACACTCAGGCACCAGCCCCCACACCCGTTCACACACATACACATGCACCATGATTCGTTCACACTCACAAATGCACCCTCCGGGACATAGAGCCACATACATACTCCCTCCTCCTCCCCACCCCTGGCAGAAATGACTGGACCCACCCTGGGGAGGTTTCCGCACCCCAGCCCTGGCACCAGACTGCCAGAAATGCGGCTGCATCTCCACTCCAACCCTGTAAGCTTCTCCAACCGAACCTTATCCTTGCCCAGATCCCCACTCCTCCCAGCCCTACTCCTGCCCCCAACCCGTAGGCTCTAAACCAGTCGATCCCCTAATCGCTCCATTCTCATTTATCACCCATAGATTTGAGAAGAGATTCGTCGGGTGGAGACTGGCGGGAGGGGGAGACGGTGGCTTTGGAGAAAGGGGGGTGCGTGCATCCTGCTAAGGTCTTAGATGTCGCTGCCGGGGGAGGGCTGGGTTCCCCGAGGGCCTCCTCACGGTGAATGAAAGGGGGCTCGGGCTGTGGAATGGGAGCCGTCCGAGGGGCTCGGGCGTGGCGGGGGGCCGCGACCTCGCCCCAGGAGGGGGCTCCAGGCCTCCGCGCCGGGAAAGAGGTAGCGGGCGGGAGCGCGGCGCTCAGCTGGTGCTCGGCGCTCCCCGGGCGGGGCTCGTCCCCGAAAGGCGCAGACAAAGGGGCGGCCTCCCCGGAGCCCCGCGGCGCCTCGAGTGGCGCGGGCTGGGGGCTGCGCACAAAGCAGGGGCGGGCGGGGCCGAGCCCGCCCCACGCGCCGCCCCGCACCGACTGTTGATCCGCACAGTCCCGAGCGCCCTTTACTGCCCCTAATCCCAACAAGCATGAAAACGGCTGGGGCCGGCCCGCCAGCAGGCCCTTTGTCCCCGCGGGTCCGGGGCAGCTGCAGCCCGGGCCCCTCCCCCTTTTGTGTCTCCTCCCCCGCGGCCCCCGCCCCGCCACCTCAGCTGCCCGGAGCACTCGCGCCGCCCAGGGCTTTGGCCTCCGGCGCGAGGGCGCACAAAGCGGGGAGGGGAGGATTAACCCGGGTCTGCAGGGCGGGGTGGGACCACGGAGGAGAGGGCTGCAGGGGGTAGGGGGTTGGGGTGGGAACCTGGTGATGGGACTGGGTTTGTGGGTGTGTTCTTGAGTGGTGCGAGTTAGCACCGGCCCCCAACATTCAGTGACAGCTCTCAGGGTGAGGACCGCTCCCTAGACCTTGATGTCTCCCTGGGCTGTCGTGGGACCGCTTCCCTCCACACTCCTGGGATCTCCTCCACCCTGGGGCCTCAGTTCTCACTCACTCTCGGGGCTCCCAAACCTCCGTCTGCAGCAGGGGCTTTGCCTTCCGCCCAACCTGCAGCACATCCTCCCGCCCACTGGACAGCTCCACCCACGTCACCCGCAAGCACCTCAGGCTTCCCATGTTGGAAGCCGAGCTCGTATTCTCCCCAGCCACAACCTGCTCAGTCTGCTCATCACCTGAAGTGAGGCGAGCCTCAGGCCCTCCCACCTCACTCCGTGCCAGTCAAGGGCTAAGCTCTGTCCCATCTGCCTCCCAGCCCCTCTCCTGTTCATGCCCTCTTGCCTCAGGCCACCGCCAAATCTCATCTGGACAAGTGGAACGGTTCCTGTCTGACCCCCTCCCATCCACGGGACACAGTACTCTAGAGTGGGCTTCTGAAAAGCAAATATGGCCCTATCCCTCCTCCAATTTAAGATCTTTCCAAGGCTCTCCAGGGGCTTAAGTTGCTCAGCTTGGCTTGCAAGGGCTTTGCTGGCTGCTTCCTGCGTCCCTGCTGGCACAGCCTTCCCCAAGGTCTGATGTTTCACAAATCCACAAAGACTTTCCTTAAGAGCCTTCGTGGCGGGGAGCGGTCGTTTACGCCTGTAATTCCAGCACTTTGGGAGGCTGAGGCAGGCAGATCACTTGAGCTCAGGAGTTCGGGACCAGTCTGGCCAACATGGCGAAACCCCGTGTCTACTAAAAATACAAAAATTAGCCGGGCGTGGTGGTGCAGGCCTGTAATCCCAGCTACTTGGGAGGCTGAGGCAGGAGAATCGCTTGAACTCGGGAGATGGTTGTTACAGAGAGCCAGGATTGTGCCACTGCACTCCTGCCTGGGCGACAGAGCGAGACTCTGGCACGTGCACGCACACATAAGAAAGAAGGGGGTAATGAAAGCAAGTATCATCTACTTTACAGAAGCAATGTGAGTATTAAATAAATAATGCTCTCGAAATTGCTTTGTAAATTGCAAAATATTTTACTACCAAATGTGTTGTTTTTTGTTTTTTTTCTTGATTTTTTTTCACTCTAGGAGCAAATATTTTTATTTCAATAATTGACCATTTGTTCTCTAAACAGTGTTTGTGCTCTTTTGTGCTTTTGTTTGTTTGTTTGTTTTAAGACAGGGTTTCAGGCCGGGCGTAGTGGCTCACGCCTGTAATTCTAGCACTTTGGGAGGCCAAGGTGGGCAGATCACCTGAGCTCAGGAGTTCGAGACCAGCCTGGCCAACATGGTGAAACCCCATCTCTACTAAAAATACAAAAATTGCCAGGCGTGGTGGCACGCGCCTGTAATCCCAGCTACTCAGGAGGCTGAGGCAGGAGAATCGCTTGAACCTGGGAGGTGGAGGTTGCAGTGAGCCGAGATTGTGCCATTGCACTCCAGCCTGGGTGACAGAGTAAGACTCCTTCTCAAAAAAAAAAAAGAGGGTCTCACTGTTGCCCAGGCTGGAGTGCAGTGCAGTGGTGCAATCATGGCTCACTGCAACCTTGAACTCCTGGGCTCAGGTGATCCTTCTGCCTCAGCCTCCTGGGTCCTGGGTAGATGGGACTACAGGCAGGTGCCACACACCCAGCTAATTTTTTTTTTTTTTTTTTTGTAGAGATGAGAGTCTTGTTTTGTTGCCTAGGCTGGTCTTGAACTCCTGGCCTCAAGGGATCCTACTACCTTGGCCTCCCAAAGTGCTGGGATTACAGGAGTGAGTCACTGCACCTGGCCCTGTTGTGCTCTTTTGAAACTAATTTTGATGGAGGCCACTGAAATGGTAATCTTTATTATTGTGATTATTAATAATTTAAAAGAAAGTAAAAGTTGCTTATGTTAACAAAATTGGCAGTATTTTCCACAGGAAGTCCTGCCTCTAGATTCCCTCTTTTATCTCCCAAAAGCCATTGTGAGCATTCCTAGAATGCTCTAGGACAGGATGGGAGGAAGATGTGATGGGAATGGGAACTGAGAATGGAGAAGCGGATGGGAATGAAGTGGAGACAGGGGCAGCTAAGGGATACGGGATAAGACAAAAATTGACAACATGTGTCAGGGCCTTCCTGTTTCACCCTCGCAAACTTCCCATGAGGTGGTTTCTCCATTGTCCTATTTTACAGGTGAGTAAACTGAAGTTGCTGTAGGTGAGTTCCATTTCTGAGAGGACAGACACACTACTGTTTCCACACTCCCCCAGAATAGCTAACAGCTGCTACCTATTCTGCTTCCTGTGCCTGGGGTGTGTAAAATCCTCATACAGCTTTCCAGGACTCACAAACCACCCTAGCCTGAATTTATTCCTACCCCCATACTCAACCAGATAGAAGCAGATCCTTCTGAATAGACTTCCTTGATGCTCCCACTCCCTGCATGCCTTAGGTACAATCACTGTGTTGATCTCCATAATGAAAGTTATTTTATTATTTTATTTATTAATTTATTTATTAATTTATTTTTTGAGGCACAGTCTCACTCTGTTGCCCAGGCTGGTATGCAGTGGCATAATCTCAGCTCACTGCAACCTCTGCCTCCCCAGTTCAAGCGATTCTCGTGCCTCAGCCTCTCAAGTAGTTGAGATTACAGGCATGTGCCACCATGCCTGGCTAATTTTTGGCTAATTTTTGTCTTCTTAGTATACTGAGACAAGGTTTTGCCATCTTGGTCAGGCTGGTCTCAAACTCCTGGCCTCAAGTGATCTGCCCGCCTCAGCCTCCCAAAATGCTGGGATTACAGGTGTGGGCCACCGAGGCCGCCATAAAACTTCTTTCACGTGAGAAACTAAGATACTCCCCTAATTCCTAATGGGACTTTCTAGCTTGTGTGTCTGCGTGTGGGCTCACGCACATACGCGTTTTGGGATGGAGAAGTTAGAGTGAATATGTAACCATCTAACAGACAGAAGACTAAGGCAGCAGGAGGAGAATGGGAGACTCTTTGGGTTCATCTGGAAATGACAAATTACGTTATGGAGTTTTCTAGTACCTTGCCTCTTCATCATATTTAACATTTTCCAAATTAATTTCACTTCTGGTTTTTGGTATAAAGTAGGTGCAACCCCATTTTTCAGTGGAGAATGTGTGGCCATGGTCAAACAGCATTAACTGTGGAAGCTGACCTTGTGAATATGAGCCCCTCACCCAGTGAGGCAGGAATGGTTGGGGTCACCATGGCCTTATAAACCTCTCACAGAGGACAGCTACCCTCAGGAGCCCCTTACTAAACCAGCAGTGTAAGGCTCTGCTCCCCATTCTAATAACATCCCCTATGTGTGCACTAGTTTTTGTTTTGTTTTGTTTGTTTGTTTGTTTTGTTTTTTTGGTTGTTTTTTTTGGGGGGGGATGGAGTCTCGCTCTGTCGCCTAGGCTGGAGTGCAACCTCCACCTCTCGGGTTCAAGTGATTCTCCTGCCTCAGCCTGCTGAGTAGCTGGGATTACAGTCACATACCGCCACACCTGGCTAATTTTTGTATTTTTAGTAGAGACAGGATTTTGCTATGTTGGCCAGGCTGGTCTCAAACTCCTGGCCTCAAGTGATTTGCCCGCGTCAGCTCCCAAAATACTGGGATTACAGGAGTGAGCCATTGCGCCCGGCCGTGTGCTCTAGTTTTAAGGTGTATAAACCCCTTTCCCTCTATTATCCCATTGTTTTGTAGAGGCTATCCTGAGAGGTAGGCATTGACATGTCTATTTTATTTCATTTTATTTTTATTTATTTTTTGAGACAGAGTCTTACTCTGTCACCTAGGCTGGAGTGCAGTGGCACCATCACAGCTCACTGCAGACTCAACCTCCTGGGCTCAAGCAATCCTCCCACCTCAGCCTGGGATCAATCTCTTGGGCTCAAGTGATCCTCCCACCTCAGCCTCCCGAGTAGCTGGGACCGCAGGAGTGCCCCACCATGCCCGGCTAATTTTTGTATTTTTTTGTAGAGACAAGGTTTTGCCATGTTGCCCAGGCTGGTCTTGAACTCCTGGGCTCAAGCAATCCTGCCTGGGCCTCCCAAAGTGCTGGGATTACAGCCATGCACCATCATACTCAGCCAATATGTCTATTTTATAAATTGGGAAATAGAGACTCAGAGAGGATAAATGAATTGCACAAACTTAACAGCCTGTGATGAAGCAGGGACCCTGTTTGTTCAACTATTTGACCATCCAGGACTCTGTTAAGTCCGTGGTAACACAGAATGGCAGGGCTTAAAGGAAAGGTCTGATTTGTGAGTGTGTGTGTGCGCGTATGTGTGTGTGTGCATGCACACCTGCACTTGTACAGGAAGGGTTGGCCCAATGGGAGTGCCTTTGGCATTTGGATAATTCTCTGAGTGAGCCTTCCTGGGCAATGGAAGGTCCCAATTAGCATCGCTGTCCCCTAGACAGGAAGTACTAATAATAGCACTGCCTACCTAATTATTGAGAAAACCAAAACATCTCTTTCACTGATTTAAAAGCCCCCTATAGGGGTAGTATCTCCCTACACTTCCCCGCATGGCCACCCCCACCACTTAGAACCACAGGGCTAGAGTCCCAGCTTTGGACACTGGTCCTTGTTCTATTGTCCCACCCCCTTCTGTCCTTCTTCCTGCCCAGGGCAGTTCGTCCTATCTCTCTGGCTGTCTTAGCAAGAAAGAGTGGAATTACTGAGGCTGGAGTCTCAACCTGCCTCTGAGGCCAAAGGGCTGTTCCTTTAGGGAGGCTGGTTCCCAGGATTGAGGGGAGTTTCCAGGGTGGGTTAGTAGAGGTAAGGGAGGGAAAGGACCCCACCCCCGCCCCCTGCAGGCCTCACCTAATCGCCACACTCTGCATTATTACCCGCCTAACGCAGCGTGCTTTTAAATAAAATATGCAAAAATTTTCCTCTCAAATGATCTCCCCAGGCAAGCTAGCTCAACTCCAGCTTGTTAATGGGAAAAATGCAAATAGGGCCTCCCCCCCTCTCCCCCAGCCCCTAGGCTCTGGACAGCTAATGCGCTTTGCTTTCCTTCTTTCTGGAATTTGTTTCCCTTGAAACCATTACTTCGGGGGGAAGTCGGGGGAGGGGGTGGTGGTGAGGAGGTTTTTCCCAGGTGCCATCCAAAGGGAGAGTCTTAGAAGGGAGGAAACAGCCCAGGCAGGAAAAGTTTGGGAAAACAGCGCTGTTAGGGAGCCTGCCCCTTTCTGAGCCTCCTTTCCCCCATCTGAGATCTCGGTTAGTCCTTCCCGGGGCTGCTGTGAGGCTGAATAAAGGGAGAGGCATTAGCCGGCATATGCATTTGCAGGTTCGATTTTCCAGTTTAAACTTGCTATGCTTGAGGGATACAAAGATGGAGATAACAGACATGACTTCTGCCCTCATCAAGCTCACAGTCTAGCAGAAAAAAAGCCCCAGATCATTTGAAATTTAAAAAGCAATTATAGGACACCTTAAGCAATCAGCTTCATCATGATGGAGCAATGGACATCTGCCTCCCAATGCAGCCTTGAAGACTCCCCTAGGTACCACTCCTGCCCATGATGCGGAACCTGAGGAATGCAGAACCAGGAGGAGACCATCAGGCAAAGCCTAAATTCAGGGTTGGCAGGTGCTCTTCAGAAATATCAACGCCATGAAAGAGGAATGAACTGTTCTAGATTACAGGGCACTAAAGAGACAGGAGGCTGGGTGTGGTAGCTCACGCCTGTAATCCCAGCACTTCGAGAGGCCGAGGCAGCAGGATCACTTGAAGCCAGGGGTTCGAAACCAGCCTGGGCAACATGGCAAGACCTTGTCTCTACAAAAATAAAAATAATTATCCAGGTCTGGTGCCTGCACCTGTAGTCCCAGCTACTTGGGAAGCTGAGGTGGAGGTTCACTTAAGCCTAGCACTTTAGTCCAGGTGACAGAGCGAGATCCTGTCTCCAAAAAGAGAGAGAGAGAGAGACAGGACAACTAAATGCAGTGCATGATTCTGGATTGGATACTGGAGGATTGGAAAAATATTTCTGTGAAGAGCTGGGCGCGGTGGCTCATACCTGTAATCCTAGCACTTTGGGAGACCAAGGCAGTATGATCATTTGAGCCCAGGAGTTTGAGACCAGCCCTGGCAACATAGCAAGACTCTATATCTACAAAAAATAATAATTTTTTTTTTTTTGATTAGCTGGATGTGGTAGCATGTGCCTGTAGTCCCAGCTACCCAGAAGGCTGAGCTGGAAGGATCACTTGAGCCTGGGAGGTAAAGGCTACAGTGAGCTATGATCACACCACTGCACTCCAGCCTGGGTGACAGAGTGAGACCCCGTCTCAAAAAAAGAAAAAATTTCTGCGAAACTGTGGTTCCCAACCTTTTTGGCACCAGGGACTGTATTTGTAGAAGACAGTTTTTCAACGGACTGGGGGAGGAATTTTTGGTTTTGGAAGGAACTGTTCTACCTCAAGATCAGGCATTACTTTCTCATAAGGAGCACACAACCTAGATCCCTCACATGTGCAGTTCACAATAGAGTTCGCGCCTCTAGGAGAATCTAATGCTGCTGCTGATCTAACAGGAGGCGGAGCTGCTGTGCAGCTTGGTTCCTAACAGGTCACTGACCTATACAGTCCATGGCCCAGTGTTGGGGACACCTGTTGTAAAGGACATCATTGGGACATATGGCAAAATTTGAATATGGATAGTATTGTAGATATTTTATTGTATCAACCTTAAATTTTCTGAATGTGATCACTATATTTTGGTTATATCAAATAATTTCCTTGTTTTGGGGAAATATATGTGGAAATGTTTAAGGATAAAAGATCATAACATATGCAACTTAGTCTCAGATAGTTTGCAACTTTTCTGTAAGTTTTAAATTTTTCAAAATAAAAAGTTGAAAAAGAAAAAAACAAGTATAATTGGCCTTTTAAAAGCGTGATAATGATATTGTAACTATGATTTTAAAAGTCCTTATCGTTTAAAGAAACTTGCTAAATAAAACATTTACAGATTAAATAAAACGATCTGTTTTATTGTTTAAAAATAAGACAGGAGGAGGGAAGTAGATGGGGGGTTAGGTGAAACCAGATTGGCTGTGGGTTGATAATTGTTGAAGTTGGGTGATTAGAATACTCTTCTTTTTTTTCTTATGTTTGAATTTTTCCATAATAAAAAAAAATTTTTTTTTAAAGAAAAGCAATTACAAAATGTAATTCATGTCAAGAGAAAGGTATGTGTTTAACCAGGGAACACGATCCAATTAAGGGCTTTGAAGAAGACTTTCTAGATAGAAGACAGGAGTGTGTGTTGTTTTTTTTTTTTTTTGAGACAGAGTCTCACTCTGTCACCCAGGCTAGAGTGCAGTGGTGCGATCTCGGCTCACTGCAAGCTCTGCCTCCCGGGTTCATACCATTCTCCTGCCTCAGCCTCTCCGAGTAGCTGGAACTACAGGAGCCTGCCACCATGCCTGGCTAATTTTTTGTATTTTTAGTAGAGACGGGGTTTCACCGTGGTCTCGATCTCCTGACCTCGTGATCCGCCCACCTTGGCCTCCCAAAGTGCTGGGATTACAAGCATGAGCCACCGCACCCGGCCGAAGACAGGAGTGTTTAAACAGAGACTTAGGGTGAGCAGGGCCAAAGGACAGTGAGCAGGGGTGAGGTAGGGAAAAGCTTTCCAGGCCAAGATACAACAGGTACAGAGATGAAACAGAGTGGTGGGGTTTGCAGGACCTGAAAGAACTGAGGCAGAGAGAAGTCAGGCCAAGAGTAGAGAGACAGGGTGAGCGATGACCTTGCATGCCAGTTATGGGTTTGGGGATTTTATCCTGAGTGCGACAGACATCCTTGCAGGAAGGTGACAGGATCAGATTTGCATTTGAGAAACAACTCTCTGGTGCTGTGCAGGGAAAGAGGACTGTGCAAGGCTGGGGACAGTTGGAAGCTCCAATCTTGTGGGTTGAAGCTGAATCACTTTCCCTGTACTCCCCAGCTTTTCTGACTTTATCAGTTCCTGTATTAGTTTGTTTTGGCACTGCTGATAAAGACATACAGGAGACTGGGTAATTTACAAAAGAAAGAGGTTTAACGGACTTACAGTTCCACATGGCTGTGGATGCCTCACAATCATGGCAGAAGGCAAGGAGGAGCAAGTCACATCTTACATGGATGGCAGCAGGCAAAAAGAGAGCTTGTGCAGGGAGATTCCCCCTTATAAAACCATTAGATCTTGTGAGACTTATTCACTATCATGAGAACAGCATGGGAAAGACCTGCCCCCATGATTCAATTACCTCCCACTGGGTCCCTCTCACAACACGTGGGAATTCAAGATGAGATTTGGGTGGGGACACAGCCAAACCATATCACTTCCCTTATCCATTTTCAAATGAAGGATGAAGCTTAGAAGACAGGTTTTGAACATGGGAGCAATCCGCCCACAGAGCTGGGATGGCTGGCTGTCTCATTTTTAATTCCCTCCACCACTAGCATGACAGGAAAGCAAGATGACTGATGGTTCAGCATTCAGACTCTGGATCCAGGCTACCTGGATTCAAATTCTGCCTCTGCATCATTACTAGCCAATGACCTTGGACAAAAGGGATGGTAATAATATTACCTACCTCACAGGGAAGCTGTGAGGATTAAATGCTTTGCTATGTGTCAAGTGCTCAGAATAGGGCCATAATAAGGACTTAAATGAGTCTACTCTGGACTGGGCACCACCCTGGAAAGATGTAGGTGGATGGAAAGGGAAGAAAAGACAGATTCTTCAAAGATCTGAGCCTTATTGGACAAATGGAACACAGACATTAAAGAGCAATATCAAAGCACCATGTTACTGCATTATTCACTATATTAAATACAGCTGGACATAACCAAGCATCCATTCATAAGGGAATGGCTAAGGAAATTGTTATATCCAGTAATGTTCAGGAAAAGGTTGGGGAATTCCTATTTTATTATATGAAGTGAAAAAGCCAGAAGCAAAATTGCAAATGTCACATGACCTCAACCGTATCCTAGAAAGGATAGGAAAAAAAAAACACATTAGAAGGAAATACACTGAAATGTTTATAGTAGTTAGCTCTAGATGGTGCTATTTGGGTGTGGCTTAAATTTTTTTTAAGTCTTTTGGATTTTTTTTCCCCCAAATACAGAATAATATGCAATAATTACTTTTATAATGGGAACATTTCAACCTTATTTTGTTAAAATAAAAAACTGGTTTGGGTTAAAAATGAATAATAGTGGTGTAGTGGCTCATGCCTGTAATCCTGACTTTGGGAGGCTGAGGTGAGAGGATTGTTCAAGCTCAGGAGTTTGAGTCTGCAGCGAGCTGTTATTGCACCACTGCACTCCAGCCTGGGTGAGAGAGCGAGACTCTGTCTCACAAAAAAAAAAAAAAGGAACAATGGTGAACATCATTAGCCATCAGAAAAATGCAAATCAAACTACTCCTTCACACCCACAAGGATGTTAATAATCAAAAGAACAGATAATAACAAGTGTTGGTGAGGATGTGGAGAAATTGGAGCTCTCATAACTGGCCGGTGGGAATGTAAAATGGTGCAGCTGCTTTGGAAAATAACCTGGCAATTCCTCAAGTGTTTAAACATAGAGTTACCATACAACCCAGCATTTCCATTCCTAAGTACGTATATACCCCAAAGAATCAAAAACGTATACAGTATTCACGCAAAAATTTGTACGCAATGTCATAGCAGAATTATTTATAATAGCCTAAATGGAAATGACCCAAATGTCCATCAAATGATGAATGGATTTAAAAATGTGGTAAATCATACAATAGAACGTTATTTAGCAACAAAAAGAAGTGAAATACTAAGGCATGTCATTTATTATAGCATAATTATATTGTATTATATATTATATGTTATGCTATAAGGCCACCAATTACAAGTTTGAGAAGCAGGGTTATGGAATTACTCTGATCATAAGAGGGGCTTCGGATAGCAACCTGATCGAAAAGACTGAATCTTGAAGCTGCACTTCCAGAGTGCTTTACATACTAAGAAGACGTTGTTGTTAATATCAGAGAAAGAAAGACCAATGGTAAAAATTACCATGTGGGAACGGGGCTGAAGATACCAGGGATGACTTTTCTTTTTTTCTAATACAACTCTTAATACGCTGGTGTATTTTCTTTCAGATTGTTTTCCCTAATAATACTTTTTACGTAGTTGCAATTATAGTGCATAACCATGATTAATCCTAATTTTTTGACTTAACATTGCAATAATTTTCCATGCTGTTACATAGCATGGAAACCATTATTTTTAATAGTTTCATCATGTTCCATTGAACCACCCATTCTTAAATATCTAACTAATTCCCTATTATTAGATATTTAAGCTGCTTATAGTGAATAATGTTAGAATGAACATCTTTGTTCATATTTTTTCTCATATTTCAAACTATTTATTTGGGATAGTTTCTCAGAATTCCCAGATCAAAGTGTCTTTATGGCTCTTGAGAAATACTGTAAAACCATTTTCCCAAAGACATCCTTGCAAATGTAATAAATATAAAATTAATAAGTAGACATGATCGTATAGATATAACAATTAACAAAACATACTATATGGTGTTATATATATTACAATTAACAATATTTGTTATTAAAATCATTATCCTTCCTTCTTTACTAATTCCTAGGAGGTTGAGTATCACACACTTTTTCTTTTTTTTTTTTTTTTTTACAGTATCCCAACAGACTGTTCATGTAGCACCTGCTCTGCATGTGCCGTGCTAAGAGGCTCTTTCCACTGAATCTGTCGGATGGTCATTGAAGTACGATGCCATAACAAGGTGGTGAGGGCCGAGCCAGGTCAGTGGTGGGGAAAGAGGAGATGAGAATGATGAATTCAAGGGAGTTTAGACAAAGCCTAATATCCTCTATGGGATGAAGTCTTGGTTGGATACAGGGTAAAGGAGAAGGAGTTGTTGAGGATAATTGACTCAGCTACCAAGTCTAGGAGATTGGTCATACCATCAAATAACACAGAAAAGGAACAGATTCAGTTCAGTCTCAGCCATGTTGAGTTTGAGATGCCCGAGGGCTTCCAAGTGGAGATGCTCAGCAGGTGGCTGGTAGCAGATGATGTGATACTTCATCCACATCCCCCTTTCAGAGATAAGGCACTCATTGCCCTGTTTCTAGGAGTGTTGGTAGCTGAGGGCTCTCAGCTGAGTGCCCCTCTGCCTTTGCCCTCAGCAGAAGAGAGCCACCTGGCCCAAGGTCGCACTGCTTTCCCAGGCAATCAACATCCAATGACTGACCAAAGTACGGGTATAAAGGCCGGGTCCCCTTGCTTAAGGAGAAGCATGTCTGAAGGCCACTCAGTTTACAGAGCGCATTTCAGGTTGTTTGGGGCTTTTGTTCTGACCATTCAGTGACTTCATCTGCGCAGTCCTTGTTTCTTCCCTCCCCACTGTGTTGATCCCAAGAGCATTCCTCAATACAATTCCTGCCCGCAGGTCTCCGCCTAAGAGTGTTTTCAGAAAACCAACTTTAGACAGTTGGGAAATACACGCCTAGGCTAGGGAGGAAAGTCTTTTTGGAAGATAGAAATTTGGAGATTATTCATCCTAGCAAGGTTGGTGGACATGGGGCAGTGGGCAAGATAATGGGAGATGAAGAGCCAGAGAGTGGAGGCTGCATTTTAGGAAAGGAAGGCTTTAATTTACGGGGTGGGAAAAGGAAGAACAGGCAGAGGAGGGAGCAGAAGCATGACAATTACAGTGAAGCACCGAGGTGGGCACTTTCAGGAGGGGCAGCCAGTCAGGGCCTCTCTTAGGCTGTCAGAGCCCAGGCCACCTTTGTTTATTTGAAGGTCCAGGGCACATTTAAAAAATGTTGCCGGGGCTGGGTGTGGTGGCTCATGCCGTAATCCCAGCACTTTGGGAGGCCGAGGTGGGCGGATCGCTTGGGTCAGGAGTTCAAGACCAGCCTGGCCAATATGGTGAAACCCCATTTCTACTAAAAATTAGCTGGGCGTGGTGGCATATGCCTGTAATCCCAGCTACTCGGGAGGCTAAGGCAGGAGAATCACTTGAGCTCAGGAGGTGGAGGTTGCAGTGAGCCGAGATTGCGCCACTGCACTCCAGCCTGGGCAACAGAGCTAGACTCCATCTCAAAAAAAAAAAAAAGTGTTGCCAGGACCAGTGACACTGTGACACTTGCCTATAGTGCCAGCTACTTGAGAGGCTGAGCTGGGAGGATTGCTTGAGCCTGGGAGGTCTAGGCTGCAATGAGCCAAGATTGTGCCACTGCCCACCAGCCTTAGTGACAGAGTCTCAAAAAAAAAGTATGTAACGCCAAAACAGTGTTTTTTTTTTTTTTTTTTTTTTTCTGTCATTCAGGCTAGAGTGCAGTGGTGCGATCTTGGCTCACTGCAACCTCCACCTCCCGGGTTCAAGCAATTCTCCTGCCTCAGCCTCCCGAGTAGTTAGGGTGACAGGCGTGCACCACTATGCCCAGCTAATTTTTGTATTTTTAGTAGAGATGGGGTTTCACCATGTTGACCAGGCTGGTTTCGAACTCCTGACCTCAGGTGATCCACCCTCCTCGGCCTCCCAAAGTGCTGGGATTACAGGAGTGAGCCACCACACCCAGCCAACAATGTGTTTTAAGTATGGTATAATTTAAATGCTTACTTTGTGTCTTAGCCAGTTTGGGCTGCTATAACAAATTACCATAGACTGAGTGCCTTAAACAATAGATGTTTATTTCTCACAGTTCTGGAGGCAGGGAAGTCCAAGATCAAGGAATTAGCAGATTCGATGTCTGGGAAGAAACCACTTTGTGGTTTGTGTATGGCTGCCTTCTCGCTGTGTTCTCATGTGGTAGAGAGCAGAGACAGATCATCTCTCATCTCTCTCATGTCTCTTTATAAGGGCATAATCCCATTTGTGAGGGTCTATCCTTATGACCAAATTGCCCCCCAAGGTCCTCCCCTCCAAATACCATCACACTGGGGATTTAGGCTTCAACATATGAATTTTGCGGGGGACACAAACATTTAGTTCATAGTACCTTAATAAATTCGTCCTTTTAACAGTTTTTTAAAAGTCAGACGAATTGGCCTGGCATGGTGGCTCACACCTGTAATCCCAGCACTTTGGGAGGCCGAGGTGGGTGGATCACCTGAGGTCAGGAGTTCCAGACCAGCCTGGCCAACATGGTGAAACCCTGTCTCTACTAAAAATACAAAAATTAGCTGGGCATGGTGGCATGCACCTGTAATCTCAGCTACTCCGGAGGCTGAGGCAGGAGTATCACTTGAACCCGGGAAGCAGAGGTTGCAGTGAGCCGAGATTGTGCCACTGCACTCCAGCCTGGGCATCAAGAGCGAAACTCCATCTCAAAAAAAAAAAAAACGTCAAATGAATCTATGTATAATTTAATTGAAAATAAAAGTATAAAATGTAGGTGCTTCATGAATATGATGCCTGTGCCAAAAGTCTCTCCTAGCCGCTGGTTGTCCCACCTTTCCCTGCACTAGGCCTTGCAGTTAGCAGAGTGTGACCTAGTCAGAATTTGGGAAATGCCTTTAGGCAATGAGGAGGTGACTTTGATTTCAGTCATGTCTGAGGGGGCCTACATTAGAGCCATACTGTTGAAGATAAGAATGTTGGCTGTAATCACAGCATCATTCAGCTTAAACCTCTATCTCTCTCTTTTTTTAAAGACAGGGTTGCCCAGGCTGGAGTGCAGTGGCATGATCACGGCTCACTGCAGCCTTGATCTCCTGGGCTCGAGTGATCCTCCTACTTCAGCCTCCCAAGTACCTGGGATCACAGTCATGTGCCACCATGCCTGGCTAATTTTTTTATTTCTATTTTTGATTTTTTGAGACAGAGTCTTGCTCTGTCACCCAGGCTGGAGTGCCGTGGCACCATCATGGCTCACTGCAACCTCTGCCTCCTGGGTTCAAGCAATTCTCCTTGCCTCAGCCTCCCAAGTAGCTGGGATTACAGGCGTCCACAGCCACGACTGGCTAATTTTTGTATTTTTTAGTAGAGACAGTGTTTCACCACGTTGGCTAGGCTAGTCTTGAACTCCTGACCTCAGGTGATCTGCCCGCCTCAGCCTCCCAAAGTGCTGGGATTACAGGCGTGAGCCACTGCGCCCGGTTGGCTAATTTTTTCAATTTTTTTTTTTAAGATATGAGGTCTTGCCATGTTGCCCAGGCTGGTTTCAAACTCCTGGGCTCAAGCGATCCTCCTACCTTGGGCTCCCAAAATGCTGGGATTACAGGCGTGAGCCATCATGCCTGGCCTTAAAACTCTCTCAAGCTGGCTTTAGGCTCCCAGGGCAGTCAGAGGCTGATGGCACCATCTGTGGGCTGAGAAGAGGAGCCCATAAAGGAAAGATGGAATATGTTGGACAGAGATGGCCCGCTGCTGCCATCAGGATGACCCAGCTCAAGCAGCAAGGCAGGAAAAAAAGCAACAAATTCCTCTTTCCTCTGCCTTTTGTTTTATTCAGGCCCTCAAGTGAGTAGATGATGTCCAATCACACTGGGGAGGGCAATCTACTTTAGGGAGTCCACTGATTCAAATGCTAATCTCATCTGGAAACACTCACAGATACAGAAAACAATGTTTAATCTGAGCAACCACAGGGTCCACTCAAGTTGACACATTAACCATCACAGCAAGGCAAGGTCAGTAGACTGATACAGATGGGAGCCCGATTAGAGAGACGGATGGAGTGAGCAGAACTTAAGGAAATGAAGACTATGAGTGTTGACCACATTCAGAAGTGATTGCCCTAGTAAAGTAGGATGGCTATTGTCAAAAACAAATAAACAAAAATCCAGAAAATAGCAAGTTTTGACAAGAATGTGCAGCATTGAAACCCCTGTGCATTGCTGGTGGGAATATAAATAGTACAGCACCTGTGGAAAATGACATGGCAATTCCTCAAAAAATTAAACATGGAATTACCATATGATCCAGCAATTTTACCTCTGGGTCGGGGTCGGGATAATTGTTATTTGATTGTAGTTACATTAGGGAGCCTCCAGTTTATGTGTGGACAGGTGTGCATTTCCTGGATACCAACGCCAGCTCCTCCTCAAGCAGAGGGGTGGAGGAAGCGGCTTTCTCCCTAGTGCCAGGAGTTGGCTGTATGCCCCTGGTTCTTAGAACAGTGTTGAGACAACTCTGACCAGCTGTAGCCACTCTTCTGGAACAGATGTGAGTTTTGTTGGGGCTGTGAGGGATGGAATTGTGCCCTAAGATGCTGACCTCAGAGGCAACTCAGCCTCTCCCTGGCCCAGAGGTTCAGCTGAGCGCTCCCACTGTCCCGATTTGGAGTAGGAGAAGGAGAACAAGGTGTGGCAGTATTTATTTATTTATTTATTTATTTATTTATTTATTTAAAAGATGGGGGGGTCTCCCTATGTTGCTCAGGCAGGTCTCGATCTCCTGGGCTCAAGCAATCCTCCTGCCTCAGCCTCCAAAGTTGCAGGGATTACAGGCACAATCTCCAGTGTAGGACTTAACAGCTCTGGGCTTCGTGAGTGTCTATGGGTAGAGAGGGTTCCTGTAGCCCTGTGTGTGTTGGGGTGAAGAGTGTTCCCGTAGCCCTGTGTGTGTTGGGATGGGGAGGGTTCCTGTAGCCCTGTGTGTGTTGGGGTGGGGAGGGTTCTTGAGAAGTCTTCTGGGCTGCAGCTAGGCTTCCTCTGAGGGGCCAACCTGGGGCTCCAGAGGCTTAGGGTTCCGGCTGAGTACCTGCTCAAGTGTGGGGCACCCTGCAGCCTCCCAGCCTTGTTCTTGCTTCTTCGACCCTTCCCCACCCCCACCCTAGCTAGCTCAAGCCCACAGGACTTGCTGGGTGTCCCCCAGGCAACTGCGTTGACAGCTGCAAGTCCCAGTGGAGAAGGCAACCCCATGCCTTCCCCTCTTTACCAACTTTACAACCTCTTTCCAGGGGTCCTTTGTAGAAATGGAGTGAGAGGCAGAACAGAGACAGGCTCCAGCTCTTTACTGAGAGAAAAGGTGTGTGTAAGGAGAGAGAACTGTGCTGAAAAATGAATGTGTCCCTTTTCCAATTTCCCTCCCAGCCCTGCTCATCTGTGCAGGTGGACCCAGGGCTTGTCATTAAGTCTCTACCTCTGACACCTCTGCAGCTTTCAGGCCCGGGGCACCCTGCCTCTGTCTCCCCCTCTCCCCCTTGGCCTCAGCTGCATACAGGGGCCCAGCACCCTTGAAGCTGCCCCCCCACCCCAGCGCCAGCCCTCAGAAGTAGCCCTTCACAAAATAACCCCCAAGCCGCACTTCAATCTTGGCACTGAGCTCCTCGATAACAGGAGACAGAGGGAAGAAAGAGAGGAGAAATGCAGAGGACAGAACTGAGTGTAGGTCGGGCATGGTGGCTCATGCCTGAAATCCCAGCACTTTGGGAGGCCAAGACAGGCAGATTACTTGGGCTCAGGAGTTTGAGACCAGCCTGGGCAACATGGCCAAACTCCATCTCTACCAAAAATACAAAAAGTAGCTGGGCGCGGTGGCTCACGCTTGTAATCCCAGCACTTTGGGAGGCCGAGGCGGGCGGATCACGAGATCAGGAGATCGAGACCACGGTGAAACCCCGTCTCTACTAAAAATACAAAAAATTAGCCGGGCGTGGTGGCGGGCGCCTGTAGTCCCAGCTACTCGGAGAGGCTGAGGCAGGAGAATGGCGGGAACCCGGGAGGCGGAGCTTGCAGTGAGCCGAGATTGCGCCACTGCACTCCAGCCTGGGCGACAGAGCGAGACTCTGTCTCAAAAAAAAAAAAAAAAAAAAAAAAAAATTAATTGGATCTGGGAAGTCTAGGAAGAGTGCAGAGGAAGAAAGAGGCAATAAGTGGTAGTCAGAGAGGTAAGGAGACAAGAGAGCCGAGACTTGTCAGGAGAGAAGACAACCAGGGGAAGAGAGTTCCAAGAAGAAGGGAATGGTCAACAGTATTCAGTGCTGCTAAGGTGTCCCTACTGGAGGGACTGAGAAGTGAACATTGTGTCTAGCTGGAACCCCTGGTGAACAATTGTGTGTGTGTGTGTGGGGGGGGTGCAGTAGACAGATTGCAGTGATTTGGGGAATGAGGGGGTGATAGGAGAGAGGGAGTAGAGGCAACTCTTTTAAGAAAATTGGCAATGAATGAAAGGAGAGAGACTGGGTGGCAGATAGAAGCAAATGTGGTGTAGAAGACTTATTATTATTTTTTTTTTTGAGATAAGGTCTTGCTGTGTCACACAGAGCTGGAGTACAGTGATGCGATCATAGCTCACTGCAACCTTGACCTGTGGGATTCAAGCAATCCTCCCACCTCAGCCTCCCACCTCAGCCTCCTGTGTAGCTGGGACTACAGCTGTGTGCCACCATGCCTGGCTAATTTTTTAAAATTTATTTTAGTAGAAATGGAGCCTCACTATGTTGCCCAGGCTGCTCTTGAACTCCTGGACTCAAGCAATCCTCCCACCTTGGCCTCTGAAATTGCTGGGATGACAGATGTGAGCCACCGTGCCTGGCCAAGAGAACTCATTTTCTTAAGATGGAAGAGACAGCACCATATCTATCTGTGAAGGGAAGGAGCTAGTAGAGACCAAGAGACTGAAGACGCAGGAGAAAGGGGAGAAACTGCTGATGGAGCAGGTTTTCAGGTAATGTGGGAGGGGCGGGATGTAGAGCGTCAGTGAGCAATCAGCCCCGCACCCTTCTGATATGGGAGAAGAGAAAAATGAGACAAATGTGAATAGCTTCTCCCGATGGTGGTGGTGGCTCAGGAAGTTAAAAGGGTCTCCTGATTGTCTGTAATCTATTTATGTTCTCTGTAAAGAAAAAGGTGAAGTTGGCCAGGCACGGTGGCTCACACCTGTAATCCTAGCACTTTGGGAGGCCGAGGTGAGCAGATCAAGAGGTCAGGAGTTCTGGCCGGGCGTGATGGCTCATGCCTGTAATCCCAGCACTTTGGGAGGCTGAGGCGGGCGGATCACGAGGTCAGGAGATCGAGACCATCCTGGCTAACACAGTGAAACCCCGTCTCTACTAAAAAAAAACAAAAAAACAAAAAGTTAGCCGGGTGTGGTGGCGGGCACGTATAGTCCCAGCTACTAAGGAGGCTGAGGCAGGAGAATGGCGTGAACCCAGGAGGCAGAGCTTGCAGTGAGCCGAGACTGTGCCACTGCACTCCAGCCTGGGCTACAGAGCAAGACTGTCTCAAAAAAAAAAAAAAAAGACGTCAGGAGTTCGAGGCCAGCCTGACCAATAGGTTGAAACCCCATCTCTATTAAAATTACAAAAAGTAGCTGGGCGTGGTGGCGCGGGCCTGAAATCCCAGCTACTTGGGAGGTTGAGGCAGGAGAATCACTTGAACCTGGGAGGTGGAGGTTGCAGTGAGCCGAGATCGTGCCACTGCACTCCAGCCTGGGTGACAGAGCAAGACTCTGTCTCAGAAAAACAACAACAACAACAACAACAACAACAACAAAACTCAAACAAACAAACAGAAAAAGGTGAGGTTTTGTGGTGAGAACGACGCCAGGAGGCCTGGAGATGTGGGGGTTTGAAGCAGCTGTTATGGGGAATGGTGGGACACCTACTGGGGGCTTGTGAAAGGCTGAGACCCTCATGAAAGAACAATTAACACATGCCACTCCTTGGATAAAGCTCTTCCTTTCCCTGAACACATTTTTAAAATCACCCAAGTGGGGACCCAGGTGCATATTGCTCACCTGTGGGGGATGCATCAGAGAAGCCAGGAGGAGGGAGGCAAGGGGCTTGGGGCAGCTGATTTTGTGCAGACATCCTATGAGATGTATTTGATGACTGGCATTGGTCTCAGGGATAAGGGCTCTCTAAGGTCAGGGACAGCAGCTCAGAAGATTCCCAGCTTCTACTCAGGAGGGTGAGAGTGGGAGCCCCTGGGCATCTGAGGAGAGGCAGACCAGGAGGGAGAGATGAGAGTTCTGTTCTTTCAAACCTGCTCCCTTCTCTCTCTGCCTTGGCCCCAAACACATTGATTCTCTGCTGAAACAAATGTCCTGGAGCAAAGCTGCAGGTCTGTGGTGAAATCATTCGCTAACCAAGGTATTCTCCCTGGCTCGTGGATATTCAGTCAACTCAGCCCTCCTTAGGCTGGAAGATTCTCAGTTTAATTGTGTGTGGGCACATGTGCCTCTGTGAGCGTGAGAGTGTGTGTGCGTGCACACATACTCACATGAGCCTAAATGGCAGTGTATGAGTATGCTTGTTTGTGAGAGTGTGTTTGTGAACTTGGACATGTGTGGGTCTGTCTGAGAATGTGGTGGACAGTGTGTAAGTGTGTGTTAGCCTGTAAAGATCTGTGTGGGCCTGTAGGGGAGTGGGTGAGTGTGTCTTTGTGAATTCATGAGCTCGTGTGGACACATAAGCCCTAGCCGAACAGTATGAGCAAGGTGGACATATGAGAGCCTCTGCATATGTTTGTGGGCTTATGTGTGTATCATGCCTGTAATGCCAGCACTTTGGGAGGCCAAGGCAATAGGATCACTCAGGTCAGGAGTTCAAAACCAGCCTGGCCAACATGGTGTGGAGCCTGTTTGTCAATAATAGTAAGAATTATTAATTAATAAATATTAATTTTTAATATTTGTATCATTTATATTTTTACAAAGCATTTAGATATGCTTCTTATTTGATCCTCACAACCTTGTGAATAACATAGGAGAGAACATTCTATAAAAATTCCACATACCAGCCAGGCGCAGTGGCTCATGCCTGTAATCCCAGCACTTTGGGAGGCCGAGGTGGGTGGATCACCTGAGGTCGGGAGTTCGAGACCAGCCTGACCAACATGGAGAAACCCCATCTCTACTAAAAACACAAAATTAGCCAGGCATGGTGGCACATGCCTGTAATCCCAGCTATTTGGGAGGCTGAGGCAGAAGAATCGCTTGAACCCAGGAGGTGGAAGTTGCGGTGGGCCGAGATCACGCCACTGCACCCCAGCCTGGGCAACAAGAGTGAAACTCCATCTCAAAAATAAAATTCCACGTACCTTCATGATGTCTACTATAAATAGTGTGTTAGAAAGGGTATATGTGGTTGGGCTCAATGGCCCATGCCTGTAATTCTAGCATTTTGGGAAGCCTAGGAGGGACCTGTAATCCTAGCACTTTGGGAGGCTAAGGTGGGAGGATTGCTTGAGCCCAGGAGTTCAAGACCAGCCTGCGCAAGATAGTGAGACCCTGTCTCTATTGAAAGAGTAAAAAAGTTAAAAAATAAAGGGTATATATGAGTCTAGGGGTGGGAATGAGAGTGTATGTGGATAGTCTCAAGTGTGGATGATGTAGACCTGGACACTGAGGCACACCCCTTCACATGCCCTCATCTGCCTGTATCAAAGGGCAATGGGGCCCCCTTTTCGCACAGGCAGAGCCTGAATTGGTCTAGGCTCTCTCACTATGCACACAGAACGGACAAGGAGATGCCCAAAGGGAGGCTGGAAATATCTAGCTCTTGGTCAACCCTTCACTCTTCTTCAACCTGGATCCTCACCCTTCTCCCAATCTACTGAACCCTTCTTTTTTTTTTTTTTTTTTTTTTTTAGATGGAATCTGGCTCTGTTGCACAGGCTGGAGTGCAGTGGCGTCATCGCGGCTCACTGCAACTTCTGCCTCCCAGGTTCAGGTGATTCTCCTGCCTCAGCCTCCTGAGTAGCTGCGATTACAGGCGCACACTGTCACACCCGGCTAAATTTTGTGTTTTTAGTAGAGACAGGGTTTTGCCATGTTGGCCAGGCTGGTTTTGAACTCCTGACCTGAAGTGATCCTATTGCCTCGGCCTTCCAAAATGTTGGTTTTACAGGCGTGTAAAACCTTCTTTTGCTTAAAAATTTGCTTAGGTTTTCTCCATTCCAAAATGGGCTTGCCTCTCCTTAAGCTATCATTCAAATCCTTTTCTTTCCTTCACTAACACGATTCTTGGAAGTATAGTTGCAGTCCGTAGATACACTTCCCCTTCATTGTCTCTGCAACACAGTGTGGTCTGACTTCCACCCACACTCTTGATAGAGCTGCCCATACATACAGATGTTGATCCCAAACCCAGTGGGCTTTCTCACCGCCAGTCTGAAACACTTGACCCTGCAGACCCTCTCCTCTCACCTGGAACTCTCTCCTTCCCTAGCTTCTGTGATAGCACTCTCTGCTCCTCTTCTTCCTCCCTTGTGATACTTGTTCAGGGTCCTGTGCTCCTCCCACCTACTCTTTAAATGCTGGCATGGGCTCCAATCCTTTTCTGTTCATCTATATCTCACCTATGCCTGAGTCATGTTCTCCTAACTCACTCGTCTCTGTCTTCAGCCCAGATGTCTCTCCTGCAATCTAGACACTTTTAGCCTGTTCCTATTGGACGCCCTCCCCATCATCTTTCTCACAACTCAGTGTGTCCAATACTGGTTGCATCATCTTGCCCCTAACCTTCTTCCCCTTCTCTTTCTCTAACCCCACCTGGTACCATTACCAACCCAGTTGTTACCCAAGCCAGAAACCTAGGAATCATCCTCTACTTCTCTCCTTTCTTAAACCCCTATTTTCTTAGGCACCAAGTCTTGTTTATTCTACATCAACA
The DNA here is from genome assembly GCF_028878055.3 of Symphalangus syndactylus. Classification (NCBI taxonomy): domain Eukaryota; kingdom Metazoa; phylum Chordata; class Mammalia; order Primates; family Hylobatidae; genus Symphalangus; species Symphalangus syndactylus. The sequence continues at coordinate 141,877,687 of NC_072441.2, forward strand.
CATTTTATTTTATTTTTTTGAGACAGAGTCGAGATGGGTTTCACCATGTTGGCCAGGTTGGTCTCAAACTCCTGACCTCAAATGATCCACCCGCCTCGGCCTCCCAAAGTGCTGGGATTACAGGCATGAGCCACCGCACTCAGCCTACATCAACACATTTTAAATTTAACAAATGCTTACTGAGCCACCACTAAATGCCACACAACATCTTCAGAACAACTCTGTAAGTCAAGTATTATTATTCACATTTGATAGATGAAATTCAGAAATGTATGCATCTTAAAAATGTTCTTTTCTCTATATTCCCAAAACACTATAATCTCTCTTTCTGTTTCCCTCATCAGGCTAGGAATTCCTTGAGGTCAGGAATCAAATTATGCCCCACTGCCCTGGCAAAGTGCGCAGTATCCTAGGTAAATCTAGTGGGGGATCATTAATGGAAGGAAGAGAGAAAGGAAGGAAGGATGGAAGGAAGAGAGGAAGGAAGGAAGGAAGGAAAGAAGGGAGGGAGGGAGGAAGGGAGGAAGGGAGGAAAGAAGGGAGAAGTGAAGCAGATTCACTGTGCATTGGTTACCAACTTGTCTGGGTCTGGTGAGAAAGAACACCCACACACACAGCAGGTTACATGAAGCGGAGTTATGACTTACAGATAGGCAGCAAGGGATAACCAAAGCCTATGATTCATTGGGAGCTGGTCCCCCAAGGCTCAGGAAAGCTGCCCAGAGTGGATGAAATCTCATCTGTGCAGGCCTCACTTGCACTGCAGCTGAGGGACCCCAGAAAGCAGCCCGCCCTGGGTTTTATACACCAAGGTTGATGATTCACTGGACTAAAGCATTGAAGGCTATTCTGTTTCTAAGGGGCAACTGGAACAAAGCCTGGGTTCTTCTGGCCAGTTCCTCCCTATCCCAGGATGTTGTATTCCCAGCATATTCTACAGTTATTCTTGAGAACTACAGGCAAAAACAGGAAGAGAACAGGGTTGATTCAAGGCCACCCAGAGAACTGTACTGCAGTAGAGAGGAAAGCATTCACATTTACCCTCATTCATTCCTACCCTCTCCTCTGACTTTGAGCTCAGTTGTTTGATGCACATGTGTGTGTGACAGCAATGGAAAACTAATTTTGACAAGATCCCCATTTAGACTCCATGTACCTAATGACAGCATTGTCTAAGGGATATTAAGCACAGTTGCATCCCTGTGTCAAGACCCCATTGCAATTTTTTTTTTGAGACAAGGTCTTGCTTTGTCACCCAGGCTGCAGTGCAGTGGCATGATCACCACTCACTATAGCCTCCACCTCAAAGGATCCCCCTAATCAGCCTCCCAAGTAGCTTACACCACCATGCCCAGCTAATTTTTAAAAAAACTTTTTGTAGAAACAGGGTCTCACTATGCTGCCCAGGGTGGTCTCAAACTCCTGGGCTCGAGCGAGCCTCCCACCTCAGTCTCCCAAAGGGCTGGGATTACAGGTGTAAGCCACCATGTCTGGCCCCCATGCATTCCTTTTTTTTTTTTTTTTTTTTTTTTTTTTTTTTTTTTTTTTTGTGAGACAGAGTCTCGCTCTGTTGCCCAGGCTGGAGTGCAGTGGCGCGATCTCGGCTCACTGCAAGCTCCACCTCCTGGGTTCATGCCATTCTCCTGCCTCAGCCTCCGGAGTAGCTGGGACTACAGGCGCCCACCACCACCATCCCTGGCTAATTTTTTGTATTTTTAGTAGAGATGGGGTTTCACCATGTTAGCCAGGATGGTCTCAATCTCCTGACCTGGTAATCCACCCGCCTCAGCCTCCCAAAGTGCTGAGATTACAGGCGTGAGCCACCGCGCCCGGCCTCATGCATTCTTTTTTTGTTTGTTTTTGAGACAAAATCTCACTCTGTGGTCTAGGCTGGAGTGCGGTGGCATGATCTTGGCTCACGGCAACTTCTGCCTCCCAGATTCAAACGATTCTTGTGCCTCAGCCTCCTGAGTGGCTGGAATTACAGGCGTGTGCCACCACACCCAGCTAAATTTTATTTTGTATTTTTTTAGTAGAGATGGGGGTTCACCATGTTGGTCAGGCTGGTCTCGAACTCCTGACATCAAGTGATCCACCCGCCTTGGCCTCCCACAGTGCTGGGATTACAGGTTTGCACCACCGCACCCAGGCCCCATGCATTCTTTTATTTAATTAGTACACCTGTGCTATGAGATTGGTATAATTGCTCACCTCATGAGAAAAAAGGCTTGAAGAAGTATCTTGTGCAGCTGATAAACAACAGAGCCACATTGGAACCCAGATCTGCTGACTCACTGTTACTCTAACGCCTGTGTTACTATGTCTAGAAAGTGAGGACTGAAGACCAAACCTATAGCAACTGTAAATGTGTTTTTCATGGAAATTGTTTGAAAATGATAACAAATGAGAATGGAGGGGCTTTTATTGTGGTGGAGGAGGTCTGTTGAGGTCTCCAGAGCCAAGTGCAAAGTGTCTGTGATACTAATAGTGTCACATTTGTTCAGAGCTTTGCAGTTTACATTTTGTTTTTATTGCTTACTTTTAAATTGTGGTAAAATATAAGTGACAGGAAGTTTACCATTTTAACCATTTTAAGTGTACAGTGTTGTGGTATTAAGGACGTTCTTATTGTTGTGCTACCATTACCACCATCTATTTCCAGAACTCTTTTCATCCTGCAAAAATAAAACTCTATACCCACTAAACAATAACTCCCCACCGCCCCTCCCACAACTCTGGAAACCCTCATTCTGCTTTCTGTCTCTGTGAATTTGACTAGTCTAGGTACCTCCTATAAGTGGAATCATGCAGGCTGGGCACAGTGGTTCATGCCTATAATCCCAGCACTTTGGGAGGCCGAGGCGGGCAAATCACCTGAGGTCAGGTGTTCAAGACCTGCCTGGCCAACATGGTGAAACACCGTCTCTACCAAAAATTACAAAAATTAGCCAGGCATGGTGGTGGGCACCTGTAATCCCAGCTACTCAGGAGGCTGAAGCAGGAGAATTGCTCAAACTCGGGAGGCAAAGCTTGCAGTGAGCCAAGGTCGTGCCCCTGCACTCCAGCCTGGGCGACAGAGCGAGACTCTGTCTCAAAAAAAAAAAAAGTAGAATCATGCAGTATTTGTCCTTTGTGACTGGCCTATTTTGCTTAGCATAATGTCCTCAAGGTTCATGTAGTAGTATGTATCAGAATTCCCTTCCTTTTTAAAGCTGAAAAAGTATGTATATACCACATGCAGTCTACATTTTTATATACTTACTTGGGTGTATAATTTCATACAGTGGAGATTATGTCCCCATTTTTCAGGCAAAGAAAGAGATTTAGAAGGAAAGTGGCTTGCGCTAGAGACAGACCCAGGGCTAGGACCCAGACCCCATCTTATTTTTTCTCCTCCTCACGCCTTACTTCATTATAAGTCTTCCCAGGCACAGGCCTCACACTCCTCTGTGTTTGAGATCCATAGACAGCGCATGGTGGTGAGGGGGTCTGACCATGCCCGTCATCATACAAGCCATCGTAAGCTACACGTAGCTATAGAAGACACAGACTGTGACAGGGACTCAGACCCCATACAGACCTCTACGGACAAAACAGGGAGAGCCTGTGGCTGTCGGTAAGGAGGGGGCTTGTTAGGCAGAAACTTTGAGCTCTGGCAGAAGGCAGTGAGAGCTGGCTCTGACCTGAAGGACAGGATCATCAGAAGGAGGTGGGATGATGAGAGGTGGGGATGGATTTTTAGCATGGACCAGCAGGGGCCCAGAGAAAGAGGGTTTTGTAGGATTTGGCCAGGAGGTTCCCTATGCATTTGCCAGATAGGCTAGCAAGCTGCTTGCTTGCATTCCTATGAAGCAAATTGTTCCAGATGGAACTTTCAAGGTGGGTGGGAGTAGGAGGAGGGAAACACACATAGATAGGGTGGCTTTACTGAGCCTGGCACATAGGAATAGGTGTGTTTGAGGGTGGACTCAGGTATGAACCTGCATGGTAGAAAGTGCAATGCCATGTGCAGGGTCATGTACCAGGTCCAGAGAAGGGGAGGGGACTCCCAAGCCATCTCAGCCGCTGGGTGAGGACTCTCTGTGTTTACTCCCAGCCCCACCCTGGACTTTGTGGAAGGGAGGCATCAAGAGGACAGATCACATCATGTCAGAACCCGGCACGAGCTGGCTCCCGGCATCCTTTGGCTAATCTTGCCCTGGTGTAGGCCATCGCAGAAGCCCCCTGGATATTGCCTGGTGCCTCATTAATGGCATTGCTGAGCTCATTAATTTGATTTTTTCTCCTCTCCTTAGTCTTCCAACTTGGAGCTGTCACCTCAGTCACTCCCAGCCTGGGGCTGGGTTTGCACGGAGGATCCCTCAGAGGTTGCTGTCGGTCTCATGACACAGATTCAGAAAGACCCGACCAGAGCTCCCTTTGGGGGTGCAGTATTTTCCTAGGGGTGTTGCAGCAGAGCACCACAAACTGAGTGCTGAAATTACAAAATGTATGGTCTTGGGCTGGTGCAGTGGCTCACACCTATAATCCCAGAACTTTCGGAGGCTGAGGCAGGTAGATTACATGAGTCCAGGAGTTCGAGACCAGCCTGGGCAACATGACAAAACTCTGTCTCTACTAAAAATACAAAAAATTAGCTGGGTATGGTGGTGGGTGCCTGTGGTCCCAGCCACTGGGGAGGTTGACGGGAGACGATCACCTGAGCCCGGGGAGGTCGAGGCTGTAGTGAGCCGAAGTCACACCACTGCACTCCAGTCTGGGCAATCACAGTGAGACGCTGTCAAAAAAAAAAAAAAGAAGAAGGAAAGAAAGAAAGAAGGGAGGGAGGGAGGGAGAGAGGGAGGGAAAGGAAAGAAAGAGAGAGAGAAGGAAAGAAAGAAAGAAGGAAAGAAAGAAGGAAAGAAAGAGAAAGAGAGAAGGAAAGAAAGAAGGAAGGAAGGAAAGAAAGAAAGAAAAGAGAAAGAAAGAGAAAGAAAGAAAGAAAGAAAGAAAGAAAGAAAGAAAGAAAAAAGGAAAGAAAGAAAGAAAGAAAGAAGGAAGAGAGCAAGTAGGGAGGGAGGGAGGGAAGGAAGGAAGGAAGGAAGGAAGGAAGGGAAAGAAAGAAGATGCTGAGTGCAGTGGCTCACGCCTGTAATCCCAGCACTTTGGGAGGCTGAGATGGGTGGATCACTTGAGGTCAGGAGTTCGAGACCAGCCTGACCAACATGGTGAACCCCCATCTCTACTAAAAATACAAAAATTAGCTGGCTGTTGTGGCATGCACCTGTAATCCCAGCTACTTGGGAGGCTGAGGCAGGAGAATCGCTTGAACTCAGGAAGCGGAGGTTGCAGTGAGCTGAGATCACGCCACTGCAGTCCAGCCTGGGTGACAGAGTGAGACTCTGTCTCAAAAAAAGAAGAAAAGAAAGAGAGAGCGAGAGAGAAAGAAGGAAGGAAGGAAGGAAGGAAGGAAGGAAGGAAGGAAGGAAGTAAGTTTGGTTTTGTCTTACAGTTCTGGAGGCTTGAAGTCTGAGATCAAGGTATTGGCAGGGTTGGTTCCCTCTTAGGGCTCCAGGGACAATGGTTCCCTGTTAGGGCTCCAGGGAGAATCTGTTTCATGCCTCTCTTGCGGCTTCTGGTGGATAGCTGGTGTCTTTGGTGTTCCTTGACTTGAGGATGCATCCCCCCATCTCTGCCTTTATCTTCACATGATGTTCTCAGTGTGTGTGTGTGTGTGTGCGCGCACGTGCACGTGTGTGTGTGTGTCTGTGTCTATGTCCAAATTTCCCCTTTTCATAGGACACCAGTCTTATTGGATTAGGGCCCACCCTGATGACCTCATTTTAACTTGACGGCATCTGAAAGACCCTATTTCCTGTTGAGGCTACATTTTGAAGTAGTGGGGACTTGGAATCCAGCATATCTTTTTTAGGGGACACAATTCAACCCATAATGTGGGAATCTTTTGTTCTTCAAAACCCTCTTCTGAACACCATGTGTCTTTAGGAAACTCATAAGCCTTTGTATCCAGAATGGCATGAATTTGAGCTCAGAAAGAACTTCCTAATAGGATGTAGTGAAAGTCATGACTATGGCCAGGGGGAAGAGCAAGGAGAGGAGGGGGAAGAGAGGAAAAAGGAGAAACTAGAGAAGGAGAGGGAATGAAGGAGAAAAATCGTATCCAAACTCTGTCTTTTTCTGGGGGGAGGTGGTTGGCGAGGACAGGGTCTCACTCTGTCGCTCAGGCTGGAGTGCAGTGGTGCAATCACAGCTCACTGCAATCTCGACCTCCCAGGCTCAAGTGATCCTCCCGCCTCAGCCTCCAGAGTAGCTGGGACCACAGGTGTGTGCCATCATGCCTGGCCAATTTTTTGTATTTTTTGTAGAGGTGGGGCTTTGCCATGTTGCCCAGGCTGGTGTCGAACTCCTGAGCTCAAGCAATCCGCCCACCTCGGCCTCCCAAAGTGTTGGGATTACAGGCATCAGCCTCCAAATTCACTTTCGATATGCTTATAGGAGGAAACCATGGCAAAGTCTTTCTAAGAACGCGGGTTGAATCTCTCAGCTGGACCCAAACCAAAGCCTTGGCCAGAGAATATGATTTATATTAAAGACCCCTTCCTCTCACAGCCAAAATGTTGAGGGAAAGAAGTTTCACATAAAAGAGAATGTATCAGCCAGGCGCAGTGGCTCACGCCTGTCATCCCAGCAATTTAGGAGGCCGAGGAGGGTGGATCACTTGAGGTTGGGAGTTTGAAACCAGCCTGATCAACATGGAGAAACCCCGTGTCTACTAAAAATTCAAAATTAGGCCAGGCACGGTGGCTCACGCGTGTAATCCCAGCACTTTGGGAGGCTGACGCAGGTGGATCACGAGGTCAGGAATCGAGACCATCCTGGCTAACACGGTGAAACCCCATCTCTACTAAAAATACAAAAAAATTAGCCAGGCGTGGTGGCGGGCACCTGTAGTCCCAGCTACTCCAGAGGCTAAGGCAGGAGAATGGCGTGAACCTGGGAGGCGGAGCTTGCAGTGAGCCGAGATCGCGCCACTGCACTCCGGCCTGGGCAACAGAGTGAGACTCTGTCTCAAAAAAAAAAAAAAAAAAAATTAGCCGGGTGTGGTGGCGCAAGCCGATAATCCCAGCTACTCGGGAGGCCGAGGCAGGAGAATTGCTTGAACCTGGGAGGCGGAGGTTGCGGTGAGCCGAGAGCGCCATTGCACTCCAGCCTGCGCAACAAGAGTGAAACTCCATCTCAAAAAAAAAAAAAAAAGAAAGAGAACATATTGCAGATTCCTATTTACATAAGAGTGAAGACTAGAAAAACAAATCTATGGTGATAGAAGTCAGAAGTGGTTACTGTTGGGAAGAATAACCTGGGAGTGGGCATTACAGAGCCTCTCGGGTACACTGACTGGGTGATGGTGTACGTATATGTGACAATTCACAGAGCTTGATATTTAAGACGACTTCAGTTTACTATAATTAATTCATATCATAAAAATCAATCAGTCAATCAATAAAAGAACCCCTTTCTTACTTTTTTCACCCCGCTGATCACCCCAGGCCTCTCTGTCCAGTTCTCAGGCTGTTTCCATATTCTGTGCTCACAAATGTGAAATAAAATAGAAAAACAACTAGCATGATGTTCAGCACATAATAGTACTCACAAATTTAAATTTCCTTTATGCACCTGTGCACATCACGTTCTGGGGATACAGAAGGAGAGGTGTCCATAGATGACCTGGGATTCTTCTCCATCAGCCATCCGTGGAATGTGGAGGCCCTGGGAGTAGAAGCGTGTTCAGGCTTTGGTGGAAGACTGGTAAAAAATAAATAAATAAATAATGTCCCCTGTCCTCAGGAATAGAACACAGCCCAGCAGAAACCCCAAATCATAATTAAAAGATGCCCTGCAACTCTCTTGGCAGCATACATTTTGAAGATGAAAGTAAATGATTAAAATAATTAAACACTTCAAGCTGACAAGCTGGAGCGGAATCTTGCCAGCGGACGTTTGTCAGTAATTAGCTAATTAATCCTGGCGCAGATTATAAGCCATAACAAACCAGTCAGGTTGAACAGAGCCGGCTGCTCAGAATTAGACTTTTAAAAAAGAAGAGAAGGGTGGGGGGAGGAGAGGACAGATAAGAGGGAAGGAGGAAAAATAAGAGAAGAATAAGACAGGCATTTGGGGCCACCTGGCTTTATGCTACCAGACAGGGCAGGCACAGCCTAGAGGGGCTTCCTGGAGAGTTTTGGGCCTGTCTAGGCTCGAGGCCCAGCCCATGCTGGTACTTCAATCCAAATGGATACTGAGGTTGTGGGGGAGAGGGAGGGCTCTGTACCTCTGGGCCCCAAACCAGAAGGAACAGTGGGATGGATAGGAGTCCTCTGACCATCCAGGTAGGAGGTGATGTCCCCATCAGGTGGATATGGCATTATTCCATTTCTTATTCCATTCAACAAAGGACTCTAAGAATGACAAGGGTCTCATTTCTGTGGAAAGAAATGAAAAGATCCAAATAGGGAATCAGGGCCCAGTCAAGCAGTCTGGATGATGGCAGGCTCCAGACCAGTGCTGACCAACAGAAACATAATGTGAGCCACAAGTGTAATTAAATAAAGAGAAGCAGATGAAATTCATTTTAATTATGGATTTTATTTAACCCAGTATTTCCAAAATGCAAGTATTTTGTCATTATGGTCAGAGCTATCTTTTTTTTTTTTTTTTGAGACGGAGTCTCGCTCTGTCGCCCAGGCTGGAGTGCAGTGGCGCGATCTCGGCTCACTGCAAGCTCCGCCTCCCGGGTTCACGCCATTCTCCTGCCTCAGCCTCCGGAGTAGCTGGGACTACAGGCGCCCGCCACCGCGCCCGGCTAATTTTTTGTATTTTTAGTAGAGACGGGGTTTCACCGTGGTCTCGATTTCCTGACCTCGTGATCCACCCGCCTCGGCCTCCCAAAGTGCTGGGATTACAGGCGTGAGGCACCACGCCCGGCCATGAGCTATCTTACATTCTTTTTTCCTAAGTCTTTAAATTCCCATATGTATTTTACACTTTTAGCCCATCTCAACTCAGACTAGTTATATTTCAAGTGCTCAATAGCCATGCATGGCTAGCAGCTCCTGTATTTGGCAACACAGCTCCAGATATAAAAAGAAGTAGAGGAGAGGGATACTAAGCCCTGGGACAATCTGCAGCGGGGGTGGGGGCAATCAGAGTGACATGACCTCCTCATTGTCTGTGTTTCTCTCCTTGGCCATTCTTCCACCTCGCTGCCCTGGCTGGCTGTTTCCAACCAAATCGGCCTCACTTTCTTCTTCTTTTTTTTTTTTTTTAATGTTTTATTTATTTATTTATTTATATTATTATTATTATACTTTAAGTTTTAGGGTACATGTGCACAATGTGCAGGTTTGTTACATATGTATACATGTGCCATGTTGGGGTGCTGCACCCATTAACTCGTCATTTAGCATTAGGTATATCTCCTAATGCTATCCCTACCCCCTCCCCCCAGGCCTCACTTTCAAGGCTCTCTAAAGATGAAGGTTCTGGGAAGGACAGAGAAGAATCCAGAGGAAATGGATTCCTGCTCCGGTGCATACACATGGGGCAGGGGAGTGCTACTGCTGCTGCACAAAGAGTTGTGCCCTGCAGTCTGGGAGCACGATTGTGTCTGTGCACCTGTGTGTTTCGGAGATGCTTCAACACACCAGCACTGACCTTCAGGCAGCCTCTTGCAGCCTCAGTCCCTGGGAAAAGCCCAGTTTCTTTCAATAATCATGTCAGGGAAGGGACAAGAGATGGCACATTTCACTCTAATGGAATGTTTTGGAAAGGCTGTCAGAGGAAATTTGTCTCTTGGAAAATGATCAGGATCTTTTTGAGGTGAAGATCAACCCCTTCTAGGCAGAGACCAGTCCATCTTCCACAGCATTTCTGGCTTAAGTTCTCCACAGATGAATTGAATCCCTCAGAAGCCACATCAAAGTTCTGGAAAGAGTGAGGGAGTGAAAGGACCACAGCCCCTGGCCAGTGGCATGGACTTGTTGGTGCAGCCACTGTCATGGGCTCCACTGCCCAGAGGAGAGGTATAGGGAGGGCAGAGGAGGCAAGAGGAAGAAGGTGGGCTCTGAGAGCCACATCCACAGCTCAGATTGCAGGGCAAGAGAAGCCACTTTTGTCTTCTAAACTCACTTCCCAAGGAACAAAACCCTTCTTCCTCCGCTCCCAAAGTGCATCCTTGTTTAGTCAAGCCTGTGTCCCCTGCCTGTAGGAAGGAGGAAAGCTCTTTTTTGTACACCAGCAGAACTACATTTGAAGATGCATCTTAGTAACTTTGTGCTTACAATAGAACAAAGCAGCACTGCTTAGGGCCAAGGGAGGTGAAAGAGAATCTCATGGTGGTCAGAGCTCCGGGACATCCCTGTTAGCTGGGTTGATCAGGGAAGGCCTCAGGAGGAGGTAAGCTTGATCTGTACTTTGGAGATGGGAGGAATCAGAGAACAGAGAGAAAAACGGAGGGCATTTTGGTGGGGAATTTAACACAGACCCTCTTACTCATTGCACATAGCTCTTTAAAGCTTACAAAGTCTGTTCACATGTGTAATCTCATTTCATCCTCATTGGCCTATGGGATCCCAGAGGTACTGTCTAATTTGAGAGGCAATTCAGCATAGTAATTAAGAGTGCAGTTTTTGAATTTCTGGTTAAATGTGGCAGATGGAATAATTGCATTTATATCTGCTCCCTCAACAAACCTCACAAAAATAAAAGTAAAGCGATGTAAAGAAGCCAATGGTGGACCACAGATGTCAACACATTTTTGGAAGATGGCAAGTGGATCGACGGGTTGGCAGAGCTGAGATAGCTGCATACCAAGTGCTATAGCAAAAGATGCCAAAGAGAAGTCAGTCAGTTGGAGACCTAGGACAAGGGAAAGATTAGATATTGGAGGCACCAGTTATTGCAGAAGGTGGGAGTGAGGTATGGGCTAAGAACAAGGGAATGGGTTGAAATTCTGCATAAGAACCGGGTCCCTTCCATAACATACACAGGCAAATAACTACATCTTCCATATCTTGTCAAGGACTGGAGGTTTTATTCTAGTTAAAAAGTGAACCAGGCCAGGCGCAGTGGCACATACCTGTAGTGCCAGCTATGTGGGAACCTGAGGTGGGAGAATGGCTTGAGCCCAGGAGCTTGAGACTAGCCTGGGAAACATAGTGAGACCTTGTTTCTAATTAAAAATAAATAAGGCCGGGCATGGTGGCTCACACCTGTAATCCCAGCACTTTGAGAGGCCAAGGCGGGCGGATCACGAGGTCAGGAGATAGAGACCATCTCCGCCAACAGGGTGGAACCGTGTCTCTACTAAAACACAAAAAATTAGTTGGGTGTGGTGGCACGTGCCTTTAATCCCAGCTACTTGGGAGGCTGAGGCAGGGGAATCACTTAAACCTGGGAGGCGGAGGTTGTGGTGAGCTGAGATCGTACCACTGCACTCCAGCCTGGTGACAGAGCAAGATTTTGTCTCAAAAATAAATAAATAAATAAATAAATAAATAAATAAATAAATAAATAAGCCAGGTGCAGTGGCTCACACCTGTAATCCCAGCACTTTGGGAGGCTAAGGTGGGCGGATCACATGAGGCCAGGAGTTTGAGATCAGCTTGGCCAACATGGCAAAACCCCTCCTCTACTAGAAATACAAAAATTAGCCGAGCATGGTAGTGCATGCCTGTAACCCCAGCTACTCGAGAGGCTGAGGCACGAGAATCGCTTGAACCCAGGAGGCAGAGGTTGCAGTGAGCCAAGATTGTGCCACTGCACTTCAGCCTAGGTGACAGAGTGAGACTCTGTCTCAAGAAAGTAAAAAAAATTAAAAATATATATTTAAAAACCCACCAAAGTTACTCAGGAGACTGAGGCAGGAGGATCGTTTGAGACAGGGCATTCTAGAATGTGGTAAGTTATGATCGTGCCTATGAATAGCCACTGCACTCCAACCTGGGCAACTTAGCAACACCTCATCTATAATTTTTTTTTTTTAAAGTGAACCAGGGATACTTCAGTTCAGAAACACCAGGCACAGTGGAAAGCAGGTGACAGATGTCATAATGAAAACAGCTGTGTTAGGAGACAGTCTGAACGATAAGACCCTAGGCTCGTGAGACACAGTTTGTAGAATACTGATGGCCAGGTGAATACCCACCCTCTCAGGTGGAGACTAGGGGATTTTTTTACTAGGGCAACTGAGTAGAGAAAAGATCTTTAGCTGACCATGGTGGGTGGCTCACACCTATAATCTTAGCACTTTGGGAAGCCAAGGCAGGCGGATCATTTGAGGTCAGGAGTTCGTGACCAGCCTGGCCAATATAGTAAAACTACTCTACTCTCTACTAAAAATACAAAAATTAACCGAGTGTGGTGGTACACGACTGTAATCCCAGCTACTCGGGAAGCTGAGGCAGGAGAATTGCTTGAACCCAGGAGGCGGAGGTTGCAGTGAGTGAGATGGCACCACTGCACTCCAGCCTGGGCAACAGAGCAAGACTCTCTCTCAAAAAATAAAATAAAATAAAATAAAATAAAACCCTTTAGATACTGAGAAAGAGATCAGAGAAAATGGAGAGAAGAGAGAGCACAGAAATAATAGAACGTTTCTCAGAGGTAAAAGACATGAGTTTCTAGAACAAACAGACTTACCCAAAGACCTACAAATATAATATATAAAAATATGCCCAAACCAAGTCTCATTTGCATGAAATTTTAGATGGACTAGGATATGGATAAAATACTTAAAGTTTCCTTACAGAAAGGAGAGGGTGCACACAAAGGATAGCATGGAATCAGGAATGGCAATGGACTTCTCAACAGCCGTCCTGGAGCAATGCCTTTAAAAGTCTAAAGAATTCCTATATTTGCCGGGCTCAGTGGCTCACGTCTGCAATCCCAACACTTTGGGAGGCCGAGGCAGGTGGATCCCGAGGTCAGGGGATCAAGACCATCTTGGCCAACATGATGAAACCCCGTCTCTACTAAAAATACAAAAATTAGTTGGGGGTGGTGGTGCGCGCCTGTAGTCCCAGCTACTTGGGAGGCTGAGGCAGGAGAATTGCTTGCACCCAGGAGGTGGAGGTTGCAGTGAGCCAAGATCGCGCCACTGCCCTCCAGCCTGGTGACAGAGTGAGACTCTGTCCAAAAAAAAAAAAAAAAAAAAAAAAAAAGAATTCCTATATCATTCAAGTTATAAGCCAACTGTAAGGGTAGAATAAAGAATTCTCTGAAATACAAGGTATCAAGATTTTACTTCTCATGAATTCTTTTTTAAATTTTTGAAACAGTCTTGCTCTGTTGCCCAGGCTGGAGTGCAGTGGCCCAATCTCGGCTCATGGCAACCTCCGCCTCCCAGGTTCAAGCAATTCCTGTGCCTCAGCCTCCCAAGTACCTGGGACTACAGGCACATACCACCACACCTGGCTAATTTTTGTATTTTTAGTGGAGATGGGGTTTCGCCATGTTGCCCAGTCTGGTCTCGAACTTCTGACTTCAAGTGATCCGCCCACTACGGCGTCCGGAAGTGCTGGGATTATAGGCGTGAGCCACTGTGCCCGGCTCTTCTCATGCATTCTTTCTCAGGAAGCCAGTAAAGGACATGCCCTATCACACTGAGATAAGGATGTGCTTCACTAAAATGGAAGACTAAGCCAAGAAAGAAAAGATACGTGGGATCCAGGAAAAGGGGACCCACCCAAGAAAAGTGTCAAAGGGAATCCTCTGAACAACTTCTGCGCAGAAGGCCCAGAGGGAGATGGAAGAAGGCTCCAGGTCTCCTTAAGGGAACAAAACGGGGGAATTAATAGCTTGCCTGATGTGTTTCATCATGTGGAAATTAGCATTCAGAAGATTTTTACATTCTTTTGAAGAGTTGGGGATGAATTCATGATAAAGATATGGAAAACTAAGAAAATGGCAGAAAGCAAAAAACAAGATCATTAACATAAGGAAAAACAAAAACTCAGCACAAGAAAGGTAATGGAAGATTAGTTTCAGCAGTAAATCGTGTGTGTGAGATCAGTAAGGCCAACACTGAATATTGATTTGACAAAAAATTATGATGTAACTATATTGGAGTGGTGGAGAAAGGAGAGGAGTGGGGGTGGGGTGATATAAACTATTAAATTATTATCTTCCATTATAAACCAAGAACAAGCATTATAAGTATATTATTTTGATATTCAGAGGTAAATACCAGTAGGCAGAGCTCAAATGGTTTTTGTTTTTTCTTTTTGTTTTTGAGATGGAGTCTCACTCTGTCACCTAGGCTGGAGTGCAGTGGTGTGATCTCGGCTCACTGCAATCTCTGCCTCCCAGGTTCAAGTGATTCTCCTGCCTCAGCCTCCCAAGTAGCTGGGACTACAAGCATGTGCCACTACACCTGGCTAATTTTTGTGTGTGTGTGTATTTTTAGTAGAGATGGGTTTCACCATGTTGGTTAGGCTGGTCTCAAACTCCTGACCTCAAATGATCTATTCACCTCAGCCTTCTAAAGTGCTGGAATTACAGGCATGAGCCACCACATCTGGCCTCAAATGTTTTTGAGGTTGCTTTGGGGAGTGAGACTTGATAAGGATATGAACTGCTGTTTTTGTAGCCAGACTTGTAGCACTAGTTTGCTTTTAAAAACAATGTACATGTATTGATTTTCTTAAAAAACAAAATGTAGCCTATGATTCAGATCTCCAGAAGATTAAAATGCAAGAGTAGAATGTAGATTAAATGGAAACTCCAGGCCAGGCGCAGTGGCTCACACCTGTAATCCCAGCACTTTGGGAGGCCGAAGCGGGCAGATCACGAGGTCAGGAGATCGAGACCATCCTGGCTGACACAGTGAAACCCTGTCTCTACTAAAAATACAAAAAAATTAGCCAGGCGTGGTGGCGGGTGCCTGTAGTCCCAGCTACTCGAGACGCTGAGGCAGGAGAATGGCATGAACCCGGGAGGCAGAGCTTGCAGTGAGCCGAGATCGCACCACTGCACTCCAGCCTGGGCAACAGAGCGAGACTCCATTTCAAAATAAATAAATAAATAAATAAATAAATAAATAAATAAATGCAAACTCCAATAGGTCAGGCAGTCTTGTCTGCTCACTGCTGTAGTATAGAAGTCACTCGAATAAATACACTGAGCACTCAATAAATGCTATCTACTATTGTTCTTTGTGTTTGTCTTCAGGGTACATCCCTTCATGCTGGAGCGTCAGCATTACTTCCTATCATGCATATGCATACATGTACACATATGCACACACATATGCAGGTAAGCTTCAGGGCATATTCCTTCAACAAGTACTTGCTGAATGAATTAAGAATGATTCCACCAGGCAAGCATCATTGCCTCATTTTGCAGATGAAATAAATGATGTCATATAGCCCATAAATGGAATAACCAACATTTTCAACCTTGCCCTTCAGACTCCAAGTCTTATGTTCTTCCCTCAACAGCCAGCAGCTGAAGAGTTGTAGAAGCACAGAGCTGAGAAATCACCTAGATAGGCTGTGGATGACAAATGGCCCTCTTTGATCGGAAAAGAAGAGGGTTTGTGCACAGGAGAAGTGGGCGATGACTCTAGAGATGTGAATGCTTGTCATATGGTGGAGGAGGGCTTTGAAGTGAAGCGAAGTGAATTATTCAAAAGCATTGGGCCCAGGTGCAGTGGCTCATGCTGTAATCCCAGACATTTGGGAGGCCAAAGCAGGAGGATCCCTTGAGACCAGGAGTTCAATACCAGCCTGATATTGAACATAGGAAGACCCTGTCTCTTCAAAAACATTTAAAAAGGCTGGGCGTGGTGGCTCACACCTGTAATCCCAGCACTTTGGGAGGCCGAGGAGGGCAGATCACGAGGTCAGGAGATCAAGACCATCCTGGCTAACACGGTGAAACCCCATCTCTACTAAAAATACAAAAAAATTTAGCCAGGCATGGTGGCGGGCGCCTGTAGTCCCAGCTACTCGGGAGGCTGAGGCAGGAGAATGGCGTGAACCTGGGAGGCGGAGCTTGCAGTGAGCCGAGATGGCGCCACTGCACTCCAGCCTGGGTGACAGAGCAAGACTCCGTCTCCGAAAAAAAAACAAAAAACAAAAAACAAAAAAACACAAAATCTAAAAATTAGCCGGGTGTGGTGGTGTGCGCCTATAGTCCTAGCTACTCCAGAGGCTGAGGTGGGAGGATTGCTTGAGCCTAAGAGTTTGAGGCTGCAGTGAGCTGTGATTGTGCCACTGCACTCCAGCCTGGATGACAGAGCAAGACCCTGTCTCAAAAAAAAAAAACAGAAAAAAAACAAAAAAAAAACCACAGACACACAGACACACACACACACACACACAGAGCCAGTGGTGTCTGTCCATGGTGCTGACATGACCCCCTATCCATTTCTTCAGCATGGAGCCAAGCCCACTACGTTCATCCTCAATCCCAGGCATCCTTAAATCCCACGGCATCTGTCCATGGTCTTGACCACAATCCTCATTTGCCACTACAGCCCTAGTGGTCTGTATCAGAGCTTATAATTCTTAGTCACACTCTTTATGTATAGAGACTCCAGATGATGTTTCCCTCTGGGTGTGGCATCAGAGACCTTCAGTGGTCTTGCAAAGCCTAACTCTGTCAAGGCTGAAGCCAAGCTCTGGTAACAGATGGCCTGACAAACTTGGGGCAGAAGGCCAGCCATCAGTAGACATGTCCGGGTCCCTGGGGAGAAGTCTGGCAAGATCAAGGCAGGAGATCAGGGTCAGTGCCAATTGGGCAGAGTTCTAGCCTTGGAGGGACAAGAGAGAAAACTAATGAAGGAAGTCTGCCATGTGGACTTTGTACAATTAGAGGTAATGGAAGAGGTCCTATTCTGGCAGGCACAAGAATGTCAGAACACTCCCCAGATACCATGTGCCAAGCTTAGAAAGAACCTGTAAGTCCAGATGGACCTTGGTGGTCTGATGAATCTGAGCCTGTCTGGTTCCCTTGCTGTTACTTGACAGTTCACTCCCCAAAAGGTAACCCAAAACTATGGGCTGAGCTTCCTTGAAGGCAGAACTGCCCCAAGTTAGGGCAAACACTGAGGCTCTTGCTGTCACTTGTCTTCAACATTCAAATGATGAAAAGAGAGGTAGAAGTGGGACCAGACAGGGGTCCCCAGAGTGCCTCTTGAAGACAGTGGAGAGTCCATTTCCAACTAACATTTTTAGTTTCTACTATGTGGGATCCACCAGCCTTAGCCTCCCAAAGTGTTGAGATTACAGGCATGAGACACTGTGCCTGGCCTCAACAATCTACTGAGGAAGGTATTTTTAATCCCATACACGTAGAGCAATTGGAGCCCAGAAAGGCAAATGACTTGCCCAAGGTCACATGATAAGTATGTGGCAGAGTCTCTGCTTTTTTCATCTTATGATGTAAGCACCCAGCTGAACCCTGCACCCACTCACTCACACAGGACTCTCCAAGCAGGCAGTGCCTTCCTGAAAAGCCATCTGTCCTTCTACCAGCTGCAACCAGCATGGCTGAATGACGTGGGTACCATTTATGCCCCCACCTTTGGTTGGATGCAGCTAAAGTGGCTCTGAGCACCCATTAGCTCTGGGGTTTGGAGGAGGTCTGGAGACTCCAGGTAGTAGGGATGGGGAGAAAACCTCTGTGGAGGGAAGAATCTGGTGGCAATGGGAGTGGGAGAGGACTGGCTTCCTGCTGCTCCCAGAACGATTCTCACCTGCCAATCGATGGCTGGAGACTCACGCAAGTGCTAATCAGCTCCATTGACACACACAGGCTGGGGCTACAATCCATTTTCACATGGAATGGCAGATCGATTCCTCATTCTCTGCAGTCCCCAACCAGCCTCATCAGGCCATCTGTCCTTGAGGGACTGAGAAACTGGTTAACTCCCTGCACCTCTGGCCACCTGTGAGCTTTGCCCTTCTCTATATTCTCCTACAGGTACAATCTCACTCCTTGAACCATTGCCAGGCAGAGCAGTACAGCAGAACTCCAGGCTGGGAGTCCAACAGGCCTGGGTTCCACTCTTAGATCAGCAGCTAATTGTGTGACCTTGGACCAGTCACTTCACCTCTTCTAACCTCAATTTTCTCAGCTATGCAGCAGGGATAAAAATATCAACTCTGCAGGATTTCTGTGAGGACTCAATTATAGTTAGTGAATGTAACATGGGGAAAAACTGCAAAATGTAATTAATATAAAGCCCAGGATGCTGTTCCTAGAATAGGTTCTTCCCTAAACCCAGCCCCCTGCCTTTCACCTAAAGCCCTATTTTTGAGGTCTGACAATACTGGGAGTGCATTTCTGTTGACATAAATCTAGGAGAGGTTGTCTCCTCTCTCAGGTTATGTTAAGTGGCCCAAAACAGCTCTTGATCCCTTGTTTTCCTGACATGATCAGACCTTCTAGCGGGGACCTCTGAGTTTTGGAAACTGAGCTTAGAAGCAGCAGAAACCAGGTAGGCAGGAGCTGGACCCAGCCAACCCAGGTGGAGTGCCTGGTAAAAGGGTGTTTCTAGGGCTCTGGGTAAATTTCTAGGTTTACCTCCTACACTCAGAAGTAAAATCCCACCCATATTGACAAACACATATATTATATCATATATATCTACACACACACACACATATATATATATATGTAATTTTTTGAGACAGAGTCTCCCTCTGTAGCCCAGGCCGGAGTGCAATGGCGTGATCATAGCTCACTGCAGCCTTGAACTGGGCTCAAGTGACCCCCCAGCCTCAGTCTCCTGAGGAGGTAGGACTACAGGTGCATGCCACCACACTCAACTAATTTTTTTTTCTTTTTTAGTCAGGATCTGTATCGGTCATCCAGCTGGAGTGCAGTGGCACGATCAAAGCTCACTGCAGCCTTGACCACCCCAGGCTCGGGTAATCCTCCCGCCTCAGGCCCCGAGTAGCTAGGACTACAGACATGCACCACAACGACCGGCTACTTTTTTGTAGCCATAGGGTTTTGCTATGTTGCCCAGGCTGAGCACAAACTCCTGGGCTCAAGTGATCTGCCGGCATTAGCCTCCCAAAGTGTTGGGATTACAGATGTGAACCTCAACAATTTTTTTAAATTTTTCATACAGGCAGAGTCCTGCCATGTTGCCCAGGCTGGTCTCAAACTCCTGGCCTCAAGTGATTCTCCTGCCTTGGCCTCCCAAAGTGCAAGGATTATAGGCATTAACTACCATGCCCAGCCCCATGTTCACATATATTTTGACAGTACTCATCAGTTTTATTTAATTTCAGAAAAGAGGATCACGTTCTAGAGATGCTCTTCACATTCTTCCCATACATATTCTCTGCCAAAAGGCAGCGCTTTCTTTCTTCCTCAATCCTATTTCCAGTCATAAATGATTATACAGGAGTAGGAAACATTTGCCCAAGTTGGGCCAATCAGATTCTTTCTAACTTCATGTGCACTGTGGTAAAGAGGAAATAACCATTTGGGGGCAGCCATAGTAGTGCATGTGAAAACAGAGGAAGCCAGTTTACTGAGAGGAGACTGGAGCAGACATGCAGATAAATGCAGAGGCAAGAACTCAGGAGGCCCTGAGAGAGCAATGTGGGGAGTTGCTCCATGATGACTTTCTAGTTCCAGAGCATATCAACTGTATTTCTTTGTCCCTGTGTTGGTCCACTATAAACAACCTTTTATAAAGCTGGTTTGCATGCATTTCTGCTCTGTTAGAGTCTAATAGCCAGACTCTAGCTAGAACAGACCCAAAGCGTGAAACTGCTCCTTTAACTTTTTTAAAAAACCATCTAGTATTAATATTGACATGTTAAGTGGACAATTACAAACAATGAATTAGAAGCTGTTTGGCCATGGAACAGGTCTTCCAAAGTGCTGCTGAATTAGTGTCTGCACACTGCATCTACCCTGGGGTTAGACTGCCACTCATTTATTCATTTAAAAAAGTATTCAATAATAATACTTGATAGTAATTACTATGTTCCGGGTACCATACTATGTACTGAACATACAATGGGAGCAATACAGTCTCTGCTTATTTGAAGCTTGCTTTCAACTGGGCTAACCCTAAACACATTTAATTTAAGCACATTAATCAAATGATTGAAACACATACATAACATCATACCTGATATCTCCTAGGAAATGTTATACATGCACTTCACATATTAATTAACTCATTTAATAATTACATCATCCTTTTGGGGCAGATACTATTATCATATCTCTTTTTACATATTAGAAAATTGGAGGACAGAAAAGTTAAGTAACCTGCCCAAGGTTACACAGTTGTTAAGTGGCAGAGCTGGGATTCGAACCTAGTCTGCTCGATGCCATCACCCATACTTAACCATCACATCATACTCCCTCTCAATACAAATGAATAACACTCTAAGGTCAGGGATGAATCTGAACCGATTCCTCTGTTCTTGGGTAGGCCCATTTCCCCAGATGAGGGCCAGGAAGCTGAGCATATCTAGCCAGTTACTAAGAGTGACTGAAGGGAACCCCATCAGCTACCTCTGGCACTAGGGCAATGCATGGAACTTGGGCCCAAGCTACTGGAAAGGAGCTCTGGTCAGTGCCCATCCTACCCTAGGCCCTGCACAGCCATCTGAACTCCCCAGACCTGCCAGATTTCTGAGGTCTTCAGAGAGATTCCTGGTGAGGGATGCCAGGTCTCATGGCTAGCTGTTTGGCAAATGCCTCCAAACAGAGGGTTGCTCTGCTCAGGGCCTGTATCTCCTGACCGTACTCTGGGTTCTTTCTATTCCAGAGCATCCATTGGCAGCTGCTCTGATTCAGAAGTTTTCTCACATCCATGCCTGCCTTTTCACCTCATTTCCTGACTGCATCATTGCTCACTGGGATGGTGCTAACAGCCTCTTCATGGGTCTGCTGGGGCCAAGTCTCTCTCCTTTGAATTCTTCTTCTTCACAACTGCTACAATGAACTTTTTAAAATACATGCCTATGTAATGCTCTTGCTTTAAAAACAATGGGTCCCCTTAAGATATTACCATTGGGGGGGGCCGGGCGCGGTGGCTCACGCTTGTAATCCCAGCACTTTGGGAGGCCGAGGCGGGTGGATCACGAGGTCAGGAGATCGAGACCACGGTGAAACCCCGTCTCTACTAAAAATACAAGAAAATTAGCTGGGCGTGGTGGCGGGCGCCTGTAGTCCCAGCTACTTGGAGAGGCTGAGGCAGGAGAATGGCGTGAACCCGGGAGGCGGAGCTTGCAGTGAGCCGAGATTGCGCCACTGCACTCCAGCCTGGGCGACAGAGCGAGACTCCGTCTCAAAAAAAAAAAAAAAAAAAAAGATATTACCATTAGGGGAAACTGGGTGTGATATTGGAACTGTCAGGACTCCTTTGCAGTTTTTTATAAACCTAAACTTATCCCAAAATAAAAAGCTTGTTTAAAGAAGTAATGACTCACTACATCACTTACTCTGATACTTGGGATGCTGTGTCAAGCCCCCGACCCCTGCTGCCTTCTCATCATTCCCTGAGGGTGTCATCCTGTTGGAAACCTCAATACCCATACATTGTTTGGAGTGCTCTTCATACCCTTAACTTTCTACCCTGGTAGCCTGAGGAGCTCCTAACCAGTCGTATTTATTTATCAGACATGTATAGAATTTTTAACTGTGTACAAAGCACTTAACACATAACTCATATGATCTTTACAACCACTCCATAAAGGAGCTACTATTGTTAACTCATTATACAGATGGGAGAATTAAGGCATTCACAAAGAAATTCAGTAACCACACATGCCCCAAACCACACAAAGGTGGTATTCAAACCCAGGTAGTGTAGATCCAGACTTTACGCTTTTAACGAGGACACTGTGCTTGCTGCCTTTTCAGCTCTCAGAGTTCAGCTTAAGTATCACCTCCCCTGGAAGCCTTCTTTGATTCATTTCCAGCAAAGTTACTGTCTTCTCCACTCTCAGATTCCATATCCCTTTGTATATTCATTCATTTATTCATTCAGATGCTCATTCATTCAATATTCATCAGAACACATATACTGAGCTCTCACTATGTCGTATCTTTTTTCTAGCCACTGGGAATCTACCCATCTGCAATACTCTGTGTAATCCTGTATTGGAATGATGTGTTGATCTCTCTCTCCCTCTGGACTATATCTTCAAGCTATTAATCTTTGTAGCTCCTTTAGAATCTTGCACAGTACCTACCACGTGTTTTGTCCTCAGTAAATGTGCTTTGCATGAATAAATGAATAGTTATCAAAAATTGTGATGACAGTAATGATAATGTCAACCATTCAGATGAGTCTGGTGTGTGACTGGGACAGTGTGGGCTGTGAGCCAGGGGCCAGGTACCTCATCAGAGTCGAGCCCTAGGCCAGGAGGCTCCTGGGGAGATGACAAGTGCCTTCTGCATGTAGACCAAACCATCTTTGTCACTGTGATTATATCTGCCATTAGTGTTGGTGTTTCTGCTGCAGTGTGGCAGGTGCCAGCAGCAAACTGGCTTGTCACACTTCCTCATGGCAAGAGAAGCATCAGGGAGGCAAATGCTCCTAGAAGATGAGCAGCAAGGAGGACCAGACTCAGGCTGAGCTTTCTGCTCTGAGTCTCAGCAATCCAAACATCAGCTCTGGGTGGCTGGGGCCAGTGCACATTTGCATCTTACTCCTGTCTCTGAGGTTCAAAGCCCTAGATATATTAAGCGTGGGATATGGAGAACTGGGATGCTATGGAGCAGGAGTCACCAAATTAAAGGACCCTGAACAAGAGGACTCATCAACTTTCATTGGATGAAAGCCTGAGTGTATGGGGTGGGCTCCACGGAAGTTGGGTCTGAGGTGAGAATAGAAGGGAACAGGTAAGGCAGGGGTTAACATGGTTCTGAGTGCCTTCATAGTACCATACCCTGGGAGGAGGCATCTTAGGCTTTCTCATTCTGTATAATCTCTTTGGGTACCAGAAGTCAGATGGCACAAATAATACTTCTGATGTTTGTGCAGAATCCTCTTATGTTCTCTATGACTTTTCCTGAAGGATTCCAGAATTACTATATTGAATGATTATAGGTTTCCTATGTGACTGGAATTCTCTAAAAGTCAGGTCTATTTCCCTGCCTCTGGGAAAGTGGTTGAAACAATTATAGATGGCAAATAACAGTTGTTTGCCAGTGAGGTGCTTGGTGCAGGTAGTTTCAGACCACACAACCAGTCTCTGATCATGGACCACTTCAGTTCTACTGGGTCTGCATTAGCTCCTGTGAGGCCTACAAGTGTTGTGTTTTTGGTCATCAGCAGATGTGACTGCCCTGATCCCTGGGTATAATGCAAGGAGTAGGAAGGTGCCATTTGTCTGAAATCCCCTGGGATACTGGAGCCTGCTGCTGAAGACATCAGGTAACCCTGAGGCTTGCGTTTTAGGCCAACCACGCGCTCCAGGGATGAGGGGAGGCAAAGATGAGATATTCTAGGGAGAGGTCTTACTTTCACGTGGAGAAGCTAAAGCCTAGCATGCAGTGCAAGACCTAGCCACAAAGTTTATCCAATCTCTAGGCCCTTGATTTTCAGTTTAACTTCTATCTTAAAATTGGCTCCATTCCAAAGCTTTCAAACTTAATCCCAAACTTCTTTTTCCTGGGTCGGTACCAAGGAAGCAGGAGAAATAATTTGAAATTAAGGAAGGTTATTTATTTATTTATTTATTTAGAGACAGAGTCTCGCTCTGTTGCCCAGGCTGGAGTGCAGTGGCGCGATCTCAGCCCATTGCAACCTCTGCCCCTCCAGGTTTAAGCAATTCTCGGCCTCAGCCTCCAGAGTAGCTGGGATTACAGGCGCGTGCTACCATGCCCGGCTAATTTTTTGTATTTTTAGTAGAGATGGGGTTTCACCATCTTGGCCAGGCTGGTCTTGAACTCCTGACCTCGTGATCCATCCGCCTTGGCCTCCCAAAGTGCTGGGATTACAGGCGTGAGCCACCACACCCAGCCTAAAGAAGGCTAGTATCTGTTCTGACTCTATTCCTCTAAGACTCTGCTTCTATCACCTTGAGGTACTCTGGGCTACAAAGGATATTGCCTTTCAGGGTATTTATTCCAAATCTCCATAGTTTACTCATTTGTACTTTACTCTTTCCCCAGCTGCTCCCAAAACACCCTCACCCATCCCTGGCCGTCTCCTTTGCCCTGCCTTTCTAGTTGAGGCTTTGATGGGCTGCTTTCCCCTTTCCAGATGTTGGTTTGCTACTCTTCCTTCCATCTGGCCTGACCTCCCTCTGGCCCAACTTCTTCAGTGATGGACTTCCTTCTGAAAAGCCTAATTTATTGCTCCCACACTGATACATGGCTCTCATAGACAGTTCTTACCTGGCATTGCTTGGCTCTTTAAATAACTACTGGATGGCTCTGGGGCTTGAATATCTTTGAAGGTGGTGAATAATACTAATAATAACATTTATTGAATACCTACTGTATACCTATAGGAACTAGGCTTAGCACTTTGATTTATCTCATTTCATCCTTACAACACTCTGTAAGGTAAGAACTAAAATGATCATCTCCCATTTTATATCAAATGAAACTGAGACTCAAAAATGTTGACTGGCCAGGTTTGGTGGCTCACACCTGTAATCCCAGCAATTTGGGAGGCTGAGGCAGGAGGATGGCTTGAGCCCAGGAGTTCCAGACCAGCTGGAGCAACAGAGTGAGACCCTGTCTCTACAAAGAATACAAAAATTAGCCATGTGTAGTGGCACACACCTGTGGTTCCAACTTGGGAAACTGAGGTCGGACCTGTAGTGAGCCCTGATTGCACCACTACACTCCAGCCTGGGTGACAGAGCAAGACCCTGTCTCAAAAAAAAAAGTTGATCATCTTGGTGAAGGCTTCCCAGCTAGTAAGTGGTAGAGTCAGGACTCAAATTCAGGCTTCTTTTATTTCCAGATACAAGCTTTTAACTATCATGTTGCATTATTTATCCAAGTTGGAGGAACTGAGTTTTCTGGAACATGACAAACATCACTGGTGAGCACAGAGCATTCTATGGACCATCGAGATATATGTGTTTGGAAGAAAGACTTCTGAGCCAACGCAGAAGGTTCTAAATAGAAATGTGATGAGGAAAGATGACCGTCCAGACTAAAGTAAAAGTAGATAACATGAAGGACAAAGATGTGATAAAGGCGCTTTGTAGGAAAGGAGGAGGTTGGTAATTCATGCAGAAAAATGCCTATAAAGAGGATTTTAAAATGCTGCATATGACTTTAGGTGTCTAATCATCCATAGAATATGGATGATAAAAAAATGAACTTATCATATTACCCAATCCGGGTGTACAAACAACCTCAGAGGTACCACGAAGACTTTGTAGAACGGAGCACCTCACTTTAGCATGCAAGACAGTGTTTTTATGCAAAATGGGCCTAATAAGGCCAAAACCTTGAGAGATAGGGCCTGTTCCAGAGGGGCAGCTAGCGTATGTCAGATGCAAAAGAGGAGGCAAGGGCAGCACTGAGAAGTGAAGCCAAGCACAACTAATGAGTATCAGTGGTTCAACATCAAGACCAGCTTCTGAAGCAAAGGTAGGACCAAAGAGTAAAGCTAAAGTCGCTGAGGGTCCAGTCAGAAGATGTCAAGTGACCTGGCTATCACTGGCTGAAGAAATGAGGCAGGAGAAATGGAAGCTTGAGGAGGAAGGGAATGGTCATTTAATTAACCATAATTCTGGCAAATGATGTCTTGCTAGCATGAGACTGCTTCCTGTCAAGCCATGGACTGCTTTAAAAGTGCTGACTTACACCTAGCAATGGAAAGATGTACCTTGTTGAAAATAAATGTATTTACTGGAAGGGACGGGGTATAAACCATATGACAAGAAAATATACCTTAGTAATGGGTGTGAACTTTACACACACTCATGTGTAAGAAGTGGCACATTTTTCTACATTGTGTAAATATCATTTAAGCCCTCACTCGTGCTGGTTAACAGGAAATTAAATTTCAGAAATATTTTTGAGCGCTGTCCCTCTCCCTAGAATTGATTATACAACAATTCTGAACAAAGAACACTGGCTTGGATTGGGTTCCCTAGAAGCAGAGTTTGAGACAGAGATTCTTGTTCAAGTGATTTACTAGGGGAGTAATTTCTGGAGGAAGGGTGTGGGAGATGCAGGATGGGACAGGGAGTAAAAGGTTGGCAAGAATGTGATCTCAGCTGATTCTATAAGAAATATCTGGAGCACAAGTTGGCCATAGAATTAGTTCCCCACTGAGGCAAGAGAGCCTGTCTTTTCTATCCCTGTGTCAATTTGTTATTGGACAAGGTGGGGTTAGCTTCCCCAATGAGGTGAATGACGATTTTCCAGAAGAGAGGGCAGCAGTGAGTTGCTGTCAATCAACATAGCTGAAGGGTGGTGCACTGATAGATCCACTAAAGTCCACACCTTGCACCTAGCAGCTTCACTGGCTTCTCACATTGAATTCACTTTGTCTAGGCATAGCTTCTCCTGCATCCTGGTTGGTCACAATTTCTGAGAAAACTTACAAGAGGAGGGTTTATGGAATGAAATATAGCCCAGGCTGTTGCATTTGGTCCTGAGCCCTAACTGATAGTCATCATCTCCCTTTTCTGCCATTTAGCCTTTCCTGATGAGTTGACCCACACTCTCATTCTCATGTTATCCTGGTCACCAGATCCTTATCAGGCCATGGTTGCTAAAATTGCCCATTTATAGTTCAGCTGGGCATGAGAATACCAAGAGATGTTCCAGCGGATCACCTGAGTGCCAGACAGATTCCCTTGTGCCCTCATTATGCAGCAGCAGTCCTATCTCCTCATGATGATTAGGGTTAATTACCCCTGCCAAATTGCTCATTCACTTTTACCTGTGCCCTCTGGATTTGCTTGAGCTTGATCCAAGATATACACTTCCATTTTATGATGGATTACAGCTGGGCCCACTTGACATTTACAACTTGGTGGGTTTATCAGAATCCAACTCAACATGGAAAGATGAAGCTACGTGGCCATTTAATGTGCTATGGTCAAACACTCAGTTTCTACAGGATGATATATCTTTGAAGTTTGAGGTACAATTCTTCCATTAAAAACTAACAGAACTTTCATTCGGCATTTTCCTCTACCAAAGATACTTCTAGTAACATGTGATCAGCTGAGTCAAATGGCCCAAGTGGCAGGGCTATTTATATTGCAGTCTGCCGCTGCTGCACAGCCCTTTCTTGCTCTGGGCACACTCAAAGCTGGTAGTCTTCCACATGTCAATAGATGAGACTACCACTCAATATCCGAAACAAAAAATACAAAGCCTAATTTATTGCTCACATAAGTATATGCTGGTCAGGCACAGCTTCCTCTAAGAGCAGATTGCTAATCTTAGAGTTTGGGCAAAGCATGAAATTCAAGGACTAGTGGATTTTCAGAGGCATGAGTGGGTTGATATAATCTTTAGAAGTGTGGTTACTCAGGTGAGACAGTTCACTGGTTGACATTCAGAAGTATGTTCACTGGAATTAGTTAAATCCTGACTGGCTTTTAGAAACAAGGAGTTGTCACTGAGTGGTTTGCTTGCAAAAAAAAGTATGGTCACTGATGGGTGTTGTTGATTAATTAAAAGGTTTTAAAACCAGTTCTGGTAATTACTTGTTACTAAAGGCATGGAATTCTCATTTATTGATTAGACGGGTTTAAAACAGACTCTGACTTGATACCATGGCCTCAGAAAACAGTCAGTCTTTTCATAAGAGTGTGGGAATGTTTAACTTCTCGATTTTCCCTTTTGGTCTTCACTCAGCCAAGGCTTTCGGAGAGACCAACAAAAATTATCTAGATATTTACCATTATTGTTGATTTTATTTGAAGACGAAGGTTCATTTGGAAAGGGCTAATTTTTAGTTCAAGTGTCAATCAACATGGTTTTATCCTGTTTTTGTCTTTGAGTCATATACTGAATCATCTATCAGGGCAGCAGCTGTGTAGATGCAGATGACTCTAGAAAACAGACATCAAGCAACTGTGAGAAAATGACTGGAAATATAAGAAGAATCTGAAAGGCACTCTGGACACATGGCGCAAGATTTTTCAGGCCTAAGAAAACATGTTTAAACAACTCCTTGAGTCTACCTTAGATAGCTAGGTTGTGTTTTCTTTTAGCTTATATGTAAATTGTTCCCTTTTACCTGGGCTGTTAATCTAGGTACAATACGAAATCAGAGACTAGATTTTGTGCCTCTATGATGTAATCTCTGAGCCTCTTCATGAATTTGTTTTTCTATTCTATAACAGATTCTTGCTTAAGGAATTTAGATATAGCAGCCTGTTACCTGAGGATCTGCTAAAGCATTTCCTTTTGCTTCTAGTATCTCATTTACTCTAGGTCTCTACCTTTACCAATAGTAATTTCTTTGGGTAGCATCAAGACATTAAACATATCAGCTCCCAGTTCATATATTTACTGTCTGATTTTTAGCAATTTGTTATGCCTAGAGAGGGTCACATTTCAGTCATTTGAGTTGATTTGGCTTTTGGTCAAGGAATTGAATTCTACAAGAGCATGGGCTACTATACTGTAAGAGAATTAATATAGCCTAGAGGAAATACCATAAATGTATACTGCTTATTCCATGTGAATGCCAACTATTTCTGATTCTCCTTCTCGAATGACTCAGAAATAATGTATTATCAGATCAATAGCTGAAACCCATGTACCCAAGATTGTATTATTCTGCTCTAGTAATACCAAACCCAACACAGCAGATGTAATGGGGGGCTATTATTATTATTTGAGATGGAGTATCACTGTCACCCAGGCTGGAGTGCAGCGGCCTGATCTCAGCTGATTGCAACCCCTGTCTCCTGGGTTCAAGTGATTCTCCTGCCTCAGCCTCCCGAGTAGCTGGGATTACAGGCATGCACCACCACACTCAGCCAATTTTTGTATTTTTAATACAGACAAGGTTTCACCATGTTGGCCAGACTGGTCTCAAACTCCTGACCTCAGGTGATCTGCCTGCCTTGGCCTCCCAAAGTGCTGGGATTACAGGCGTGAGCCACTGCGCCCAGCATGGGGGGCTATTATTTGTAAAAATCCATCCAGTCGTTACGTGAGGCAGATTGGTCAGTTAAATTGAGTTATGATGGGACAACCACCACTGAATTCTTCACATATTTGAAGGTGGCATCAATTTCTGTTAATCCCCTAGTACAGTATTATTTTCAAAATAGCTTTATTGAGATATAATTAACATATAATAATATGCACATACAATATTTTGACATATGTATACACCTATGAAACCATAACCATAATCAAGATAATGAACATATCCATCACCCTCCAAAAGTTCCTCATGTGTATTGCATCCCTTCATCTGAACCCTCTCTTCCTCTTTCATCCCCTGGCAACTACAGATCTTCTTTCATTACAGATTAGTTTGCACTTCTAGAATTTTATATAAATGAA
Organism: Symphalangus syndactylus; assembly: GCF_028878055.3. Classification (NCBI taxonomy): domain Eukaryota; kingdom Metazoa; phylum Chordata; class Mammalia; order Primates; family Hylobatidae; genus Symphalangus; species Symphalangus syndactylus. The sequence continues at coordinate 141,907,183 of NC_072441.2, forward strand.
ATCATACAGTGATTTTTGTCTCTTTTCTTCACTCAGCATAATTGAGGCTTATCCATATTGCTGTGTGCAATAGTTCATTCATTTTTATTGCTGAGTAGTATTCCATTGTCTGGATACCACAATGTGTTATTCCTCTGATAGGCATGACTCTCTTTCTCCGTCTTTTCCAGTTTTTTACTATTACAAATAAAACTGTTATGAACATTTATGTACAAGAATTGGGTATCTAGTAGACAGCATATAGTTGGGTCTTCCTTTTTCATTTTATCTGAAAATTTCTGCCATTCAATTGAGGTGTTTGGACCATTTATATTTATGTGATTACTGATATCATTGGATTTAAATCTACCATCTTGCTATTTGTTTTCTATTTTTTTTTTTTTTGAGACAGAGTCTCGCTCTGTTGCCCAGGCTGGAGTGCAGTGGCATGATCTCAGCTCACTGCAACCTCCGCCTCCCAGGTTCACGCCATTCTCCTGCCTCAGCCTCCCCAGTAGCTGGGACTACAGGCACCCGCCACCACGCCCAGCTAATTTTTTGTATTTTTAGTAGAGACGGGGTTTCACCGTGTTAGCCAGGATGGTCTTGATCTCCTGACCTCGTGATCCACCCCCCTCGGCCTCCCAAAGTGCTGGGATTCTAGGCATAAGCCACTGAGCCCGGCCACTATTTGTTTTCTATTTGTCTCTTATGCTTTTTCTTTTCTTCCTTTTTTGTCATCTTTTGGATTGAGTATATTATTCCATTTTGTTTTCTGTTAACACATTAGCTATAACCCTTTGTAGTATTATTTTAGTATGTTTGGGGTTTATTGCATACATCTTTTACTGACTACCTTCAAGTAATGTTATACTACTTTACGTACTGTATGAGAACTTTATAGCAGTTGTATTCCAATTCCTCCCCTCCTGGCCTTTGTGCTTTGTTATTCTACATTTTACTTCGAAATACATTATAAATCCTACAATATATTTTGTTTTGTTTTGTTTTGAGACAGAGTCTCGCTCTGTTGCCCAGGCTGGAGTGCAGTGGCGCAATCTCGGCTCACTGAAAGCTCCGCCTCCTGGGTTCACGCCATTCTCCTGCCTCAGCCTCCCGAGTAGCTGGGACTACAGGTGCCAGCCACAAAGCCCTGCTAATTTTTTCTATTTTTAGTAGAGACGGGGTTTCACCATGTTAGCCAGGATGGTCTTGATCTCCTGACCTTGTGATCCACCTGCCTTGGCCTCCCAAAGTGCTGGGATTACAGGCGTGAGCCACAGCGCCTGGCCTCGCCTGGCTAATTTCTTTTTGTGTTTATGGTAGAGACGGGGTTTTACCATATTAGCCAGGATGGTCTCGATCTTCTGACCTCGTGATCTGCCCACCTCAGCCTCCCAAAGTGCTGGGATTACAGGTGTGAGCCACCATGCCCGACCTACAATACGTTATTTTTGCTTTAAACAATTCTCTTAAAGACATACAAATATATATCTCTCTCTCCCCCTCCCTCTTTCCCTGCTCCCCCTTCATTCTAAACAGAGTCTTGCTCTGTTGCCAAGGCTAAAGTACAGTAGCACAATCCTAGCTCACCGTAACCTCAAACCTCCTGCCTCAGCCTCCCTTCAAGCAGTAGTAGCTAGGCATACACCACACCAGGTTAATTTTTTTTTTTTTTTTTTTTTTTTTTTTTAGAGGTGTGATCTTGCTATGTTCCAGGCTGGTCTTGAACTCCTGGCCCCAACCAATCCTTCTGCCTTGGCCTCCCCAAGTGGTGGTATTACAGTTGTGAGCCACTGTGTCCAGCTTTCACTTTCTTTCTTTAATGAATCAATGGCACTCAGCAATAGCCACCCAATTCTTTGGTCCAGACAATTACTGTTTTTCTCATATTTCTCAAGTGTCCAAGAGTTTTCCAGCTACTACATCCCTTTTCACCGTAACCCATCCCAGTTAAACACAGGTGAAAGTCTGAGCTTTCACCTGCTGTAGTACTGTTACAGGAGGTCGGGAACTATCAATATTCTTTCTACTGCCAGCGTTGGTGTCCTCGTCATCCTCTAGCTGGTGAGTGAGCTCACCCCAGAATCCCTTGGAGACTGCTTTCTAGGATGACTTGTGGTGCCAAATGTTTTTTAGTTTGAGTTCCCTAGAAGTGAACCAAAATGAGGGTGCTAGTTCAAGTAATTAATTGGGGACGTATTCTCAGGAGAAGCAGAGTTAAGAAGCAAGATAGGGTAGGGTGAAAAAGCTAAGCAAGAACTTGGTCTTGGCTGGAGACCAGCTTTAGACTGATCCCACAGGGAGACTTGGGAGAACAAACTGTATCCCACTTAAATTCAGGGAACTGATTTTTTATCCCTGTGTCAGACAATCAGTCAATCACTGGCAAGGAGTGGGTATCGGCAAACAGCCTCCTATGCAAGGGGGACTCCTATTTGGCTGAGGGAAATTCTCTGAAGAAAAGGGTAGTTGTGAGTTGTTATCAACCAACATTTATAACAGCTGGGAAATGGGTGCCCAGGTAGGTAAAGGGAGTATGGGCAGGGCATCAACAGTATGCAGTACAGTAACTGTCCTGAATGTTTAGGGATGTGCCTCTGATCTCCAGTCTACACTTGTCCCAATCCTATTGTCTAACCTCACAGGGTCTTTTGAGGGTGAGCTACACTGATGCTTTTATCTCAAGCTTGGGCTTGGGAGTCTTGGCAAGGTTGGTAGCTTCCACATTATGGCCATGTTCCCCAACACTGCAGTCATTCTGCATCAAGGTTCTGCCAAACTCTCGCAGCATATGGTTCCTTATACTCATGGAACCAAACAGACCTGCATCTTTGTCCCATCTCAAGGGAAACACAAAGCAAACCTCTCTTCTGAATGCCTCTTTTATAAATAAGAAAATTGAGGCTCAGGGAGGCTAAACAAATTTTGCAACAAGGCTGAAAAAGGTAAAGCTGGGACCACACTTAGGTGCTGACTTACAGGCCTTCCACTATATCAGGGAGGCAGACTATGGTCCGTGAGCCAAGCCCACCTTCCCCCTTCCCCTACCTGTATTTTAAGCAAAGTTTTATTGGAACACAGCCATGCTCTCTTGTTTATGTATTGTCTATGGCTGCTTTCCCACTATAATGGCAGTTGTTAGTTGTTAGTAGTTGTTACAGAGAAAGTAAGACCTGCAAAGTCAAAAATATTTACTATCGGCCGGGCGCGGTGGCTCACGCTTGCAATCCCAGCACTTTGGGAGGCCGAGGCGGGCGGATCACGAGGTCAGGAGATCGAGACCACGGTGAAACCCCGTCTCTACTAAAAATACAAAAAATTAGCCGGGCGTGGTGGCGGGCGCCTGTAGTCCCAGCTACTAGGAGAGGCTGAGGCAGGAGAATGGCGTGAACCCGGGAGGCGGAGCTTGCAGTGAGCCGAGATTGCGCCACTGCACTCCAGCCTGGGTGACGGAGCGAGACTCCATCTCCAAAAAAAAAAAAAAAAAAAAAAAATTTACTATCTGTAAATATTTTGGCTACATCATGCTACTTCTGTGAACCTCCACAGACTTCTAATTCTAAGACTCAGTTATTCTAAGACTTTAGTTGGAGGAGAGTGACACAGCACAAGGTAGGTCTTGAAAACCTACTTTCTTCTATACTAACAAGAAATGAGGGCAGCTCTAGTGCTACTTAGCTAAAGGAGATTTCGAAAAGTCCTAGGGAGAGCTGGGTGTGGTGTCATGTGACTGTAGTGCAGCTACTTGGGAGGCTGAGGCAGGAGGATCACTTGAACCCAGGATTTTGTCTCAAAAAAAAATAAAAATAAAAATAAAAAAGCCTGGAAAGAAAGAAGGATGAATCAGCTTAAAAGATAGTCCTTAAAAATAATAATAAAAATACTGTGGATCTTCCAATTCAGAAATCTGCAGCGTTTGTGAATGAATGAATATTGGTATGTACAAAAGAAAAGTCTGGAAGGATACAGACATACAGTAGGTGGTTACCTTTGGTGGAAGGAAAGGTATTTAACTCTTTATTTCTTCTATAGTTTGTGTATGTGTGTATATATAGTATTACTATGTACTTTTTGCAATTAAAAAAAAACACACACAATGAGAACGAGAGACAGAGAGAGAGAGAGAGAGACCTACCTCCTCCAAGTGGTATTTAAGAAAAGAATCTTTCTAGAATGATGGATGCAGCTGTGTTCATAGTGGATGGTTGACTTAATGACCTCACTTGCCCCCGGCATCCATCCCATGATTGATAGGCTGCCTCAAACTCCTCAGGCTCTGTGTTCCTTTATGAGCAGGGAGCTGGAAGAAACATTCAGAATAAAGTAAGTATTACAATTTCTGCAGAGGCAAATGAATTGCATAGTTGTGTTTGAAGATACAACTGCAAATCTTTTCTCATTTCTCAATAAGCTAGTATGAAGACTCAGTTGTGGATGTCAGAAACCCAATCAAGAAATATTTCACCTTTTTTTCAGAATTGCTTCAAGATATAAAGGGATGGCTGGGTTTTTTTTTCTATTAGAAAAAATACAAATAATGCATGAGCACTGAAAAACATTCAAACAATACTCATATGTATAAAATAAAAAGTGAAAGTTCTCCCTTCAAATTACACTCACCAGGGTAATAACTGCATATAATTTGACACTAGAATACCTGTAAGTAGGTATTTACAGGTATTTCCATTCATATTCAAATATTCATCGTTAAACAAAATGGCATCAGGCTACATATAAAAAAACATTTTTACTTTCATTTAATGTATCTTGGGCCATGGAATATATAGGTATATTTAGATTCATCTCATTCTTTTTATGGGTGCACAATATTCCACTGTGACTGTACTACATTTTTTTTTTTTTTTGAAGCAGAGTTTTGCCCTTGTTGCCCAGGCTGGAGTGCAGTGGCATGATCTCAGCTCACTATAACCTCCGCCTCCCAGGTTCAGGCGATTCTCCTGCCTCAGCCTCTCGAGTGGCTGGGATTACAGGCGCCTGCCACCTCGCCTGGCTAATTTTTTGTACTTAGTAGAGACCAGGTTTCACCATGTTGGTCAGGCTGGTCTCAAACTCCTCACCTAACGTGATCCACCTACCTTGGCCTCCCAAAGTGATGGGATTACAGGCATGAGCCACCACACCTGGCCCAACAATGTCTCCACTTTTAGACACATAAGTTGGTCCTCTTTTGTGTTGTAGTGCTGCAACACTAAATATCTTTTTTTTTTTTTTTTTTTTTTTGTGAGACAGAGTATTGCTCTGTTGCCCAGGCTGGAGTGTAATGGTGTGATCTTGGCTCACTGCAACCTCTGCCTCCTGGGTTCAAGTGACTCTCTTGCCTCAGCCTCCCCAGTAGCTGGGATTACAGGTGCTGCACCACCACACCCAGCTAATTTTGGTATTTTTAGTAGAGACGGGGTTTCACCATGTTGGCCAGGCTGGTCTCGAACTCCTGAACTCGTGATCCGCCCGTCTTGGCCTCCCAAAGTGCTAGGATTACTGGCGTGAGCCACTGCGCCTGGCAACACTGAGTATCTCTGTACACAAATATTTGGACTGTGTGTACAAACATTTCTTTTGGACATATTCAAAAGGTTATGCATATTTAATTTCAACAGATATTAAAATTGTTCTCTATAAAAAGGTTGTACAACTTAGAACCTTACCCCCAATTTATACTTTCTCATTGTTTCTTATTTCCCATTTTCCTAATTACCATCAAGGTTGAGGATCTTCTCATGTTTATTGGCCATTCGTGCTGCTTCTTTTTTTTTTTTTTTTTTTTTTTTTGAGACGGAGTCTCGCTCTGTCGCCCGGGGTGGAGTGCAGTGGCGCAATCTCGGCTCACTGCAAGCTCCGCCTGCCGGGTTCACGCCATTCTCCTGCCTCAGCCTCTCCGAGTAGCTGGGACTACAGGCGCCCGCCACCACGCCCGGCTAATTTTTTGTATTTTTTAGTAGAGACGGGGTTTCACCGTGGTCTCGATCTCCTGACCTTGTGATCCACCCGCCTCGGCCTCCCAAAGTGCTGGGATTACAAGCGTGAGCCACCGCGCCCGGCACGTGTTGCTTCTTTTGTGAATTGTTTTTCTTAGTCTTTGGTCTTTTTTTATTTTATTTATTTATTTTTTTGAGATGGGAGTCTCTCTGTTGCACAGGCTGGAGTGCAGTGGCGCTATCTCGGCTCACTGCAATCTCCGCCTCCTAGGTTCAAGCAATTCTGCTTCAGCCTCCCGAGTAGTACAGGCACCTGCCACCACGCCCAGCTAATTTTTTGTATTTTTAGTAGGGACGGGGTTTCACCATATTGGCCAGGCTGTTCTCGAACTCCTGACCTCTTGATCCGCCCGCCTCGGCCTCCCAAAGTGCTAGGACTACAGGCGTGAGCCCCCGCACCCCGCCGGGTCTTTAAAAAAACGATATTGTCTCACCCTGCCCCCCTCCCATTGGTTTGTAGGAATATCTTTTAAGTTATAGATATTAACTTTTTCCTTTTTTCTGTCTGTCTATAAGGCCCAAAATAGTAACTATTTCTACAATTGAAACATCCCCAGTGTACATTTACTGTTGAGCATGATAATGACTTTCACCACACAGAGACTTGTAATTTTATGTAGTCAAATCTGTCAAGTTTTTTCTCATATTGCTTCTGGGTTCCCTGTCAAGCTTAGAAACACATCTCTTCCACAAATTACAGAAATATTTTTCTACTTTTTCTTCCATGTTTATATCTCTTTTTTTTTTTTTTTGAGACGGAGTTTCGCTTTTGTTGCCCAGGCTGGAGTGCAATGGCGCGATCTCGGCTCACCGCAACCTCCGCCTCCCGGGATAAAGCGATTCTCTGTCTCAGCCTCCAGAGTAGCTGGGATTACAGGCGTGCGCCACCACGCCCCACTGATTTTGTATTTTTAGTAGAGTCGGGGTTTCTCCATGTTGGTCAGGCTGGTCTCGAACTCCCGAGCTCAGGTGATCCGCCCGCCTTGGCCTCCCGAAGTGCTGGGATTACAGGCGTGAGCCACTGCGCCCGGCCATGCTTATATCTTTAATCCAACCATATACTATTTTTGTGAAGGATGGAAGTAAGGCTCCCCTCAAGTTAATTTTTCTCCAATCTGGCTTGCAGGAAAGGGGTTTCTGTGGAGATTTTACCGAGCAACATAGGGAAACAGCTGCCTGGCGACCTACTCCTTTTTGACACCCACACTTGCTCGGCACCTTACATACACTGCGTGATTTTATCCTAAAGCGACTTTTAAAATCCCAGTGTGTAGACAGAGAAACTGGGCGTCACATAAGGTAAGTCACCTGCACAGCCGGCCCCGGAGGAGACCGGTACGATCCCAGAGACAAGTGCTGAGCGTAAGGCACCCGGCGCCGCGCCCGCTTTTGCAATCTCTCGCGACAGTTGTACGTCATCCGAGAGCGCCGTGGAAGTCGCGCTGCAGGCGTCGCGCCAGTCTTCGCTCTGAGGTGCTGTCTCACCGGTGAGACCTGGAAGCGTGCGAGTCTCGCGCTGTGTCGGACCTGCAGCCCCTGGCCTTCCGCCACCATGGAGTACCTCATCGGTATCCAAGGCCCCGACTATGTTCTTGTCGCCTCCGACCGGGTGGCCGCCAGCAATATTGTCCAGATGAAGGACGGTGAGAGGAAGCAGGGGAGGCCCGGCCAGGCCTGGGGTGTAGGAGCGGCCAGAAGGAGTTTGTCGGGGGTTGAATAAGTACCAGGGAGGATCTGAGAGATAGAAGCCGGCCTGCCCTGCCCATACTTATTTTATTTATGTTTTTTTTTTTTTCGAGATGGGGTTTCGCTCTTGTTGCCCAGGCCGGAGTGCAATGGCGCGATCTCGGCTCAGCACAACCTGTCTCCCGGGTTCAAGCGATTCTCGTGCCTCAGCCTCCCGAGTAGCTGGGACTACAGACATGCGCCACCACGCCTGGCTAATTTTTGTATTATTAGTAGAGATGTGGGTTTCTCCATATTGGTCAGGCTGGTCTTGAACTCCGGACCTCAGGAGATCCGCACGTCTCGGCCTCCCAAAGTGCTGGGATTACAGGCGAAACAGGCAGACAGGTCTGGGACCTTGGCATTTGCTCCTCCAGGGCTCCTGGGTCAGTGCTCTGCTCTGGCCTTCGCTAAATGCTTCTTGCTTGGTGAGAGTTGCCTAAAGGGAATCAGTTTATAAATGTTTAAGCTCCTGCCCAGAACCTGGCTGTCTAGATCCCCGAATCTCTGATAAGTTTCCTGGTGTCGCTAGTAATGAGGTTGGTTTGTTGGCCGCGTAAGGTGGGATCCTGGGGAGAGTGAGACTGTGGGACCAGAAGCTTGGCATTTTCCTTCCGCTGCCCGTATCGCCCCGTGGCTCCCGATTCTTCATTTCCGGTTTTCCAGAGCAATGACTGCCAGGTTTTCCTTATATTTAAGTAGTTAATGGAGTTAAGAGATTGGAGCCCTGTCATTTATTTGCCTTATGAGTTTGTATAAGTTATTTCGCAGTGCCCAGATTTCCTCATCTTTAAGATTAGCAATACCAAACTCACAAACTTGTCGGGAGGATTGAGTAAATGAGTTATGTGCAAATCCTTAGCACTAGGCAGGTACTTAATAGTACTAAGTGTATGTAGGTGCCCAAACATATTAGTCAAATGAACATTAAGTCATCTGAACCAAAGCTTAATACTTTTTTCAACAGTAGCACGTCTTTGATCAGTTAAGGAAAACAAACTTAGATTCTGCAGAAAAACAACCAAAATCTTCTTAAAATTATGTATTGAGTAATTTACTATAGAGAGACGTAGAGTAGAGTAGAGTAGAGTAGTTAGAGGCAAAATATCTGGACTCACTGCATAGGTTGAACTCAGGTTCTGCCACTTGTGACCTTAAGCAAATTTCTCTAACTCCGTGCCCTAGAGCTAACATCTGTAAGGTGGTAATGTAATAGCACCTATCTCAAAACGTTAATGAATTAATGTAAATCACTTAACATAGCACCTTATACTTTATGAAATTCTATGATTAGTTTGTAGAAGTTTTGTTTGTAAGCCAGTCCTTCCAAAGGAGTGAATTTGTTTTGAGAGTAAATTTGTCCGTTATTTTGAATACTAAGGTCTTTGACAAGCAAGTGATTTTAGCATTAAGTCATGTCTAGGTCGAACAATAATCATTACCTTTACAGGTCTTTTGTTTCATCCCAATAATGTATGTGAAATCACATTGAAAAGTAGAATGTGCTTTAAGCCTACTTATATACACAGTACTTTTAGTCATTATAGGGGATGCAGTATATTACTTATAACCCATAGAAGAGTCCAAGACATTAAGAAAACAAGGAAATAAATGCTGCAAGATGATTTCATATAATAAAAGAAGTATTACTAGTTAGTAGTAGGTTGGTTTTTAAATTAATGAGTTCAAGAGCAAATCCTAAGAGTAATAAAAGAAAGATAACTATGGTATGGGAGAAAGATGAATTTGAGTTAGTTCTTGAAAAATAATTGGAAATAATTGCACTCTGCACATTCCAATTTTCCCTATAGTCTTTTCTGGTATAAAACAATTTATAATAGAAATTTTAGTATTGTATGATGACTTTTTAATTTATTTTGTTTATTTATTTTTGAGACAGAGTCTCGCTCTGTCACCCAGGCTGGAGTGCAATGGCGCGATCTCTGCTCACTGCAACCTCCACCTCCTGGGTTCAAGCGATTCTCCTGCCTCTGCCTTCCGAGTAGCTGGGATTAGAGGCACCCACCACCACACCCAGCTAATTTTTGTATTTTTAGTAGAAACGGGGTTTCACCAGCTTGGCCAGGCTGGTCTCAATCTCCTGACTTCAGGTGATCCACCTGCCTCAGCCTCCCAAAGTGCTGGGATTACAGGCGTGAGCCACCGCGCCCAGCCGTATGATGACTTTTTTCTAATCATTGATTTCACGATGGAGCTTGTTTAGAGTAGGCAAGAATTCTGAAAAAATAGTAACCTTTTGGGACTCCTTTCTCCAAGTATAAAATGATAATACAACTTCCAATCAATTGTCCAGTATGTCACTTTGTAAAAACATTTTGATACTATAGAGTAGACATTTGCTGAGGATTGACACCTTATTAAATGGTACAACTTTTGGTTTGTTTATATGCTGCATTTCATGTCTGTTTTCTCTTGGCCTATGTAGCATTGTTTTTAAGTTACTCGGAGTACTCCAGCCCACACAGAATTCTCTCTTTTCTGAATTCCTATAGCCTGTATAATCCGAACTACATTATCTAACACTGAGTATCATAATATTGGACATGTATAGAATTCATTAGTTTTTCTCACTTGTGAGTTAGACAGGGGTAAGTCATATTATTAACATTTCACACATTTGGAAATAACATTTCACACATCTGGAAACTGGGGCTTAGAGAGGACAAGTAATTTGCCGAAGTTCAGAGTGCCAAGTTCACATCATAACCAAGGTCTCTTGGATTCTAGTCCAGTTGGTTTTCCACAGTATAACATGCTAATGTTGTTTATTTTGTTGGCCATTTGTTTCATGTATGTGGATCTTGTAAGTTCCTTGTCAAGAATCAGAAATTCCCCAGAGCTACACAGGCAGTTTCCCGTACAACTCAGGGGTCTCTAAGTATCTATCTCTTATGTTTTTATTAAATATGTTGCCCTCTGCTACTCATTGGACATATTCAGTGTTTAGAAAACATTTTTGGCCTTGTATTAAGCTAATTTTAAAGTTCAACAGGTTACTGCCTAGAATTTTAGCCTTTCTTCTAAGTGTGACATAAGTTCTTTGTAGACAAGCTCCCCCTTCAAATAAATAGCTTTTTTCTTATTATGAAAATAATGCGAACTTATTGAATAATGTTTTCTTATAAAAGTGAGGCATGTTAAGTATAGAAGTTTTAGGAAATACCAACAAGCAAAAAGAAGGAAACGAAAACTGCCCATACTCTTACCACTGGCAAGCACTTAGAATATACCCTTCTGGGCCGGGCGCGGTGGCTCACGCTTGTAATCCCAGCACTTTGGGAGGCCGAGGCGGGCGGATCATGAGGTCGACAGATCGAGACCACGGTGAAACCCCGTCTCTACTAAAAATACAAAAAAATTAGCCGGGCGTGGTGGCGGGCGCCTGTAGTCCCAGCTATTCGGAGAGGCTGAGGCAGGAGAATGGCGTGAACCCAGGAGGCGGAGCTTGCAGTGAGCCGAGATTGTGCCACTGCACTCCAGCCTGGGCGACAGAGCGAGACTCCGTCTCAAAAAAAAAAAAGAATATACCCTTCTGCTTCTTTTTCTTTGCATACATAAGTGAATGTTTTTCTTTTATTAACAAGTTTGCAAACTAACAATCTTTAAATCTAGCCTGTATAACAAATAAAAGTGTGTTTGTTTAGGAGTTTTGAGGCAATTTGATACTATCTACAGGTGGATTTTGTGTGTTTTTTCCCTCCAAGTCTAAGAAGCCATATTACTGGTATCTACAACTCTGAAACACTTGTAAAGTATTTGACAGTAGCATTTTGTTCTTTAAATCCTATTAAAGGATTTTGACATTTCAGAAGCTTTCAAACAGGAAACATGTCTCCCAGGGAAGATTATTCAGCACTATTTGAAAAATGAAAAGTGAAAGTGAGAGTGAGATAGGAAGATTTAGTCCTTTTCTGAAGCTGCAGACTGAATGTGGAGTTTTCTTCCTTAGGCAATAACTGTAACCTGAATATTTATTTATCTGTCTGATCTGAATGAGTCTGGTTCAGCTAGATAAGATTAGAGTATTAAGATTTTTGTGAGGTATTTTAAATAGCTTACTGTCAAAATATTCACTAGAATTTTTGCTTTGGCAATCATTTTAATTTTCTCTTTTTCTTTGGAAATGGAATTTGTTTACTTTTTAAAGTGATTAATATTCTCAGTTGATTTTCTATTCTTTCTTGAGATGGTTGCTTAATTTTAATTGTAGCACCAGTTATTTTCATATATGCTTTTGTATGTGTATAAAAATAATAACTAACATTTGTGGAAACATTTTAAGGCTTTGTTATCATGAGCCTAAAGGTAATCGCCATTGGCTGGAGTCCTTCAGTTTCTTCTATTGTTCTGTTCCTTGCATTTCAAATGCCTTTAAATGCTTTAAATTGTATTTTCAATTGGTAGCTTTCATGTATATTCTCCAACTGAAATTGGCATTACACAATATGCTGATGGTTTCACATGAAGAGTGAAAGAGATAAATTGATACCATTACCTATTAAAATCTTCTAAAAGCAATGATTAGTGAAATTATTCAATATACAGTCGTCCCTTGGTATCTGTAGGGATGGTTCCAGAACCCCTGCAGATACCCAAATCTATAGATGCTTAAAGTCCGTTATATACATGGTCTAGTATTTGCATATTACCTATGCAGATACTCCTGTGTACTTCAAATCATCTCTAGATTATTTATAATACTTAATATGACATAAGTGCTATGTAAATAGTTGTTATACCATATTGTTTAGGGAATAATGACCAGAAAAAAAGGCAGTACATGTTCAGGATAGATGCAAGCATCCATTTTTTTTTTCTGAATAATTTTGATCCATAGTTTGTTGAATTGTGGATTCAGAATCCATGGATATGGAAAGCCAACTGTAGTAATTAATAAACCTGTTTATGGTTACATAAATAATGATGGTCAATTTCTGTTAAGGCAGTTTCTAACACAGTTTTTTTCTTTGAGCAGATCATGACAAGATGTTTAAGATGAGTGAAAAGATATTACTCCTGTGTGTTGGAGAGGCTGGAGACACTGTACAGTTTGCAGAATATATTCAGAAAAACGTGCAACTTTATAAGATGCGAAATGGTGGGTAAGACTTAGAGTTTTTGTTGGCATATGAGTTTATTAGGGCTGCCATTACAAAAGTCACAGACTGAGTGGCTTAAACAACAGAAATGTATTTTCTCACAGTTCTAGATGTTAGAAGTCAAAGATTAAGGTGTTGGCAGGGTTGATTTCTGAGGCCTCTCTCCTTGGCTTGCAGATGGCCATCTTCTCCCTGTATCTTCACATGATTTTTTCCTTTGTGCTATATCCAAATTTCCTCTTCTAAGAATACCAGTCATATTGGATTAGGAACTCATTTTAATTTAATAACCTCTTAAGCATCCCTTCTCCAAATACAGTCACATTCTAAAGTACTAGGGATTAAGACTTCAACATATGAATTTTTGGTGGACAAAATTCAGCCTATAACAATTGGTTTGTCTTTAAATTTGAACTGAAAAATAATATTCTTTAAGACTAATGTGGTCATATTTTCTTTTCTTTTTTTTTTTTTTTTGAGACGGAGTCTCGCTCTGTTGCCCAGGCTGGAGGGCAGTGGCTCGATCTCTGCTTACTGCAACCTCCGCCTCCCAGGTTCAAGCGATTCTCCTGCCTCAGCCTCCTGAGTAGCTGGGACTACAAGCGTGCACCACCATGCCCAGCTAATTTTTGTATTTTTAGTAGAGACGGGGTTTCACCATCTCTTGACCTTGTGATCTGCCCGCCTTGGCCTCCCAAAGTGCTGGGATTACAGGCGTGAGCCACCATGCCCAGCCCATATTTTCATTAGAGTTTTCTATGTTTAAGAAGTTGTCTAGACCCTAAAGATTCTAATCCTTCATAAAAGATTTTCTACAAAAATCCTAGAGCAGAGAACTGTTGTAACACTGATAGCTGGTAGATAAAACTAACACCATCGGCCTGTTATGATGGCTTATGCCTGTAATCCCAGCAATTGGGGATGCCAAGGTGGGAGGATCACTTGAGACCAGGAGTTTAAGACTAGCCTGAGCAATGTAGTGACACCTCATCTTTACAAAAAAAAATCTTCTTTTTTTGAGATGGAGTTTCACTCTTGTTGTCCGGGCTGGAGTGCAATGGCATGATCTCGGCTCACTGCAACCTCTGCCTTCCAGGTTCAAGCGGTCCTCCTGCCTCAGCCTCCCAAGTAGCTGGGATTACAGGCATGTGCCACCACGCCTGGCTAATTTTGTATTTTTAGTAGAGTCAGGGTTTCTCCATGTTGGTCAGGCTGGTCTCAAACTCCTGACCTCAGGTGATCCGCCCACCTCGGCCACCCAAAGTTCTGGGATTACAGATGTGAGCCACCACACCCAGCCTTCTACAATAAAGTTTTTAAAAATTAGCTGAGTGTGGTGGCATGCACCTATAGCCCTAGCTACTCAGGAGGCTGAGGCAGGAAGATCGTTTGAGCCCAGGAGGTCGAGGCTGCAGTGAGTTATGATTGTGCCACTGCACTCTGGAAGGCAGCAAGACTCTGTCTCTAAAAAAAACTTTTTTAAACCAACCAACCAAAAAAAAAAAAAAAACCCAACACCATCTTGGAGGTAAGGATGGTAGTATCAGACTTTTTAAGTGTTAGATATTTCAGAGGATGTGGTTTGAGTTTAAAAGTGTCTGAATCTGGCCAGGCACAGTGGCTAACACCTGTAATCCCAGCACTTTGAGAGGCTGAGATGGGAGGATCACTTGAGATCAGGAGTTTGAAACCAGCCTAGGCAACAAAGCAAGACCCTGGCTCTATAAAAAATAAAAATATTTAGCTGGGTGCAGTGGTGCACGCTCATAGTCCCAACTACTCAGGAAGCTGAAGTGGGAAGATCGCCTGAGCCCAGGAGTTCAAGGTCTCAGTGAGCCATGATAGTGCCACTGCACTCCAGCCTGTGCGACAGAGTGAGACCCTGTCTCAAAACAAAGAAACAAAAAAATCTGAATCTCAGTGTCAAAAAACCTAAGTAAACCTTGGCTTTACTAATTTTTATGTGATAAGTCATTTATCTTCTCTGGGCCTTTATTTTCCTTATCTGTAAAATGAATTATAATACTAATGAATAATACATATGAAAATGTTTTGTAAACTTAAAGCATTGTGTAACTAACTGCAAGTATTTACTGTGCCATAATAGGGTTCTACCCTACTCTCTGGTAGGTTCCCTTCTAGAGAGATAATTAAGACTTTTGTGAAGTATTTTGTGAGCTCTCTCTGGGGCTAATGAACTCTTATCCACTGGGAAAGCCTCCCTAGCAAACAATACTAGCCACTAGGCCTCTGATCCAGGAATGTTTGTAGTGGTGGTCTGGCAGAGAAAACCTTATTTCCACTTACTTCACAGTTCAATAACAACATTATACATTGCACTGGTATAATATGGAGCTATGAAGGAAGTTAATTTGAATATACTTGCATGTGTAAAATGACCAAAGATCTATTCACATTGTTTTTTGGGCAGTGGATTTAGCATTCGTATTCTATTCCATAAATACTTTTGAGGGCCTCTTCTATGGTAAGCATTCTGCTTAATACTTCAGAGAATTCAAAGATGAATAAGGCTTAGTCCTGACATTCAGGAACATAAAGTACATGGTACTTAGGTTTATGCAGGTTTAGAATATTTCAAGAATTCTGCTTTTTTTTCCAGTGGTTCCACTTTTTGCCTGCATAACAAATGAAGTATGTCAGTAATGCTTCTGAAGTCCAGTAGGTACTGTATGCCTTCACTGGCTGTCCTGAGAGAGGGAGAAGAGTGAACAAGAGTAGCAAGAGTTGTTTGTTACTTGGGTTTTAGGGTCTAAAGTCAGTGCACAGACAAAAACTGTATTTGGTTAAAATTGCCCTTAAAGACCCTTAAATTACCTGCCAAGTACAGTTTTGTGTATGTAACTCTATAGAGTAATTCTTATATGAGTTAAAGAACTGAGCTAAGATAAGGGAAAGAAAGAGAAAATCTATATGCAGATAATCAGGCGTGACTTTTCTGCCTTTAGGATAATGGTCAGATCTTTAGTGGTGTTTAGGGGGTTAAGTAAAGAATTGAATAGTATTCCCACTTGTCCAGGTTCCTTCTTTTTTTTTTTTTTTTTTCTTTTTTGAGTCAGGGTCTCATTCTGTTGCTCAGATTGGAGTGCAGTGACGCAGTCTCAGCCCACTGCAACTTCCAACTCCTGGGTGCAAGCGATTCTCGTGCCTCAGCCTCCTGAGTAGCTGGGATTACAGGCATGCACCACCATGCCTGGCTAATTTTTTGTATTTTAAGTAGAGGCAGAGTTTCGCTATGGTGGCCAGGCCGGTCTTAAACTCCTGTCCCCAAGTGATCCACCCACCTGGGCCTCCCAAAGTGTTCTGGGATTACAGGTGTGAGCCCCTGTGCCCGGCCTCTTTTTTATTTTTTTTATTTTTGTTGTTGTTGAGACAGGGTCTCACTCCTGTCGCCTAGGCTGGAGTGCAATGGCACAATCATGGCTCATTGCAGGCTCGACTTCCCAGGCTCAGGTGATCCTTCCACCTCAGCCTCCCAACTACCTGGGAAAACAGGTGTGCACCACCACCCCTGGCTAATTTGTATATTTTTAGTAGAGACGGGGTTTCATCACGTTGCCCAGAATGGTCTTAAACTCCTGGGCTCAAGTGATCTGCCTGCCTCGGCTTCCCAAAGTGCTGTGATTACAGGCATGAACCACTGCACCTGGCCAAGGGTTGCTTTCATTATGATTTAATATGCACTGATAGACTTGTGAGGATAAAGTACAATAATACTTGTGAAAACACTCACCATAGACCCTGAAACATAGTTGCTGCTCAATAAATATTTGTTAGGATTTTAATCTGAATCTCTCCTAATTTGACAGTGGTATTTGAAATGTTGTAAGCAATTACTTAACCACACTGCTGTGTGCCTTTCCATACTGACATTTTCTGTGTTGGCCCACTGAGTTATGGATCATTCTTGTGCCTTTTGGCACTGGTCCCATTCTACAGGGGGATTAAGCTCCAAAGTGAATGCATTATTACATGCACACCTGATGCCATTCCTCTGGGTTGTACCTTTGTTGGTATGACAACTTTTATTTTTGAAGTTTTAACACTTGAGATACTCTATTTTTAAAAATATTGCAGAATGATGGAAATGTTCTTTTTCTGTGGCTTATACTTTTGAAAGTCATATTATACTTCTTAATAAAGTTACATTTAAAAATTTTTTTAATAAACTATGACTCTGAGGTAGTCCTAACTTCTAGCCTCTCTTTTCCCAATATCCTTTTTGTTCCTATTTTCATTTTTTTAGAGACAGGGTCTTGCTCTGTTACCCATGCTGGAGTGCAGTGGCACAATCATAACTCACTGCAGCCTTGAACTTCTGGGGTCAGTTGATCCTCTCCACTCAGCCTCCTGAGTAGCTGGGACTACAGGCATGTACCACCATGCCTAGAAATTTAAAAAAAAATTTTTTTTTAGAGATGGGGTCTCACTATGTTGCCCAGGCTAGTCTCAAACTCCTGGGCTCAAGCGATCTTCCCACCTTGGCTTCTCAAAGCTCTAGGATTACAGGCATGAGCCACAGTGCCTGGCCCCCAATATCCTTTTTAAAATAAACTTTTAAAAGATTGGCATCTAAGACGTCTTTCTTTTTTTTCACTTCCTGTGTATTCGTGCCCCTTTCCTTCTACGGCAGAAACCACAGTGTGTTGATGAATAAATAGTTTAAGCAAGGCTGCTACAAGTTTCATTCCACTATAGAACTGGTTCTGTTTGTGGCCAAGAATTGCTGTCAGTACTAACCAGCTATTTCATAGCTGTTGCATGAGGAAAGGGACTACAGTAGATTGTACCCCTCAGTCTATGCTTTGTTTACTCTGAGTGTACAAAAGATGGTGGGCTTTAGGAACAGGGGTAGTGAATAATTTGGGGCACTGTTACTCCTTCTGCTTTACTTTAAGTATGACTCTTTATCTCTTCTACCAGGATATGAATTGTCTCCCACGGCAGCAGCTAACTTCACACGCCGAAACCTGGCTGACTGTCTTCGGAGTCGGGTAAGTAATATATCAAGACATTGTTAGATAGAGCAGAAAAGTCCTTTGTGCTTCTTTTATATTCTCATTATACATGAGTAGTATTTTTGCCCTTTTTTGGCCTTCCAAAACCCTTCCTGTTGCTACTTGTTCATTCTTAAGTCCAATGTCTTTGTGCACAGTTGTTATTAATAGGTACAGCCCAAAGGGCAAATATTCATTCCCAGAGAATTGATTGGGACACACCAATATGAAGGCCTGTGACAACTTACCCTTTTTTTTTTCCCCTAAAAACTATTTTTTAGAGCAGTGTTAGGTTCACAGCAAAATTGAGAAGAAGTATAAAGATTTCCCACATTCCTCCTCACCCACATGTATAGCATTCCCCGTTATCAGCATCTTCCACCAGGGTGGTACATTGTCACAAATGATGAGCCTACATTGACAATAATCACCCAGGTCCATAGTTTACATTAGGGTTTACTTTTGCTGTTGTGCATGTTATGGGTTTGGGAAAATGTATAATGACATGTATCTACCATTACAGGATACAGAGTATTTTCACTGCCCTAAAAATCCTCTGTACTCTACTTATTCATCCTTTCCCATCCCTGCAACTCCTGACAACCACTCATCTTTTTACTTTCTCCATGGTTTTGCCTTTCCCATCATGTCATGTAGTTGGAATCGTGGATTATGCAGCCTTTTCAGATTGACTTCTTTTATTTGGTAATACACATTTAAGGTTACCCTATGTCTTTTCGTGGCTTGATAGCTCATTTCTTTTTAACATTGAAAAATACTCCATTGTCTAGATATACTACAGGTTATTTATCCATTCACCTACTGAAGGACATCTTGGTTGCTTCCAAGTTTTGGCAATATGAATAAAGCTACTGTACACATCCATGTGCAGGTTTTTGTTTGAACATAAGTTTTTTTGTGTGTGTAAATACCAAGGAGTGTGATTGCTGGATCATATAGTAAGAGTACGTTTAGTTTTTTCAAAGTGTTTTTGTAGCAAACCATATTACTTAATACCTGTGACTGGAAGTCTCTATGTGTTAGTGAAAGTAGAACTTTGAAAATAGTAATTCAGATTTTTTTTTATTTTTATTTTTTTGAGATGGAGTTTCACTCTTGTTGCCCAAGTTGGAGTACGATGGTGCAATCTTGGCTTACCGCAACCTCTGCCTCCTGGGTTCAAGTGATCCTGCCTCCATTTCCCAAGTAGCTGGGATTACAGGCATGCGCCACCATGCCTGGCTAATTTTGTATTTTTAGTAGACATGCGGTTTCTCCATGTTGGTCAAGCTGTCAGGCTGGTCTCGAACTCCTGATCTCAGGTGATCTGCCCCCCCTTGGCCTCCCAAAGTGCTGGGATTACAGGCATGAGCCACCGCACCTGGCCAATAATAACACCGCACCTGGCCAATAATCTCGATTTTTATCTCGAGATTACTTATCTGTGTTTCTCTTTTTTTCTTTTCTTTCTTTTTCTTTTTTTTTTGAGACAGGGTCTCACTCTAGTTGCCCAGGCTGGAGTGTAGTGGTGTGATCTCAGCTTACTGCAGCCTCAACTTCCCGGGCTCAGGTGATTCTCCCACCTCAGCCTCCCAAGTAGCTGGGACTACAGGTGTGCACCACCACATCTGACTAATTTTTTGTATTTTTAGTGGAGGCAGGATTTCACCATGTGGCCCAGGCTGGTCTTGAACTCTTGAACTCAAGCAGTCTGCTGGCCTTGGCCTTTCAGAGTGCTGGGATTATAGGAATGAGCCACTGTACCTGGCATACTTCCCTGTGTTTTTCTATGACTTTTTTCCAAAGCATACAGCATTGTTCCTCCTTACTTATTCTAGCCTTGTTGCTATTCTAGAGCTCACTCAATTTCATCGGCAGCATGTTAAAAGATGCAACACTAAGTTAAGGATTGAATGCATTAAAGATTGTGTAGGTTGTGCTAGGAAAGTTCATATGGTTGCCAAAGGTGTGTGTTATTCCCTTCCCACAGGGACTAAATAAATAGAGCCTTACCATGTGACCTCACCCCCTGTGCCTGTTTACTCATCTATGAAATGGAGATAACTTCCTAACCCCACAGGAGTGCCAGGAAAATGAATACTTGTAAATCATAATATTTAACATTCATATGACTTTTGCCCAAAGCATTTTGCTTAATAATTTAATCTACTCACTATTCCACTGAGAAAGATAGTAGTTGATTCTCTATCACTGAGATGAAGTGAAAGGCATAAAGTGGCAAAGGGACTAGCTCCAGGTCACACAGCAGGTCAGACAAAGCTAAAATAATGGTGCCATAATTATTTGACTATTCTGCTTTTGGTTCTTCAGTAGTGTTTCTAGAATACTGATGCTATTCATATTTTTATTATGGTTTGCGTTTTCATCTGTACTTGCTTAAAATAACAAGTTACTTTTTTTAAAGTTACTTACTACAGATATAAAGCAGTTTATTTTCTAGTGCCTAATAATTTTGGACTGATAGTTTCTCAATAAATAGTACCTCTCAGTGCTAGCTTTGACCAAGGGCTTGTACAATCTGAGGGATCATGAAGTTTGAAGAGAAGCTAGAGACATGTAGGATTGAGAGGAAGAGGCAAATTTACATACATTGTTTTGAGCTGGGTGAAAGATCAGTAGTCTTTTCTTTAAAAAAAAAAAAAATTGGCCGGGCGCGGTGGCTCAAGCCTGTAATCCCAGCACTTTGGGAGGCTGAGGCGGGCAGATCACGAGGTCAGGAGATCGAGACCATCCTGGCTAACACGGTGAAACCCTGTCTCTACTAAAAATACAAAAAATTAGCCGGGCGTGTTGGCGGGCGCCTGTAGTCCCAGCTCCTCGGGAGGCTGAGGCAGGAGAATGGCGTGAACCCGGGAGGCGGAGCTTGCAGTGAGCCGAGATCGCGCCACTGCACTCCAGCCTGGGTGACACAGCAAGACTCCGTCTCAAAAAAAAAAAAAAAAAAAAAATTATTCATTTATTTTTCTCTTCCAAGAAAGTCATTGTCACCAAGTGGTCTTTTCTTCACTCCTCCTTGAGAAAGGAAAATGGGTCAGATATTAGTTTTTCTGTCACCTAGAAGTTCCTGTGGTGTTCAGCATCTTATGGCTTGCCATGTACAATGTTCCTCTGACTTATCAGGCAGAACCGGAATAAGAATTCCAGCTTTGGGCACAATAAATACTGTGTC
This sequence comes from Symphalangus syndactylus, assembly GCF_028878055.3. Taxonomy (NCBI): domain Eukaryota; kingdom Metazoa; phylum Chordata; class Mammalia; order Primates; family Hylobatidae; genus Symphalangus; species Symphalangus syndactylus. The sequence continues at coordinate 141,928,211 of NC_072441.2, forward strand.
ATAAATACCACAGACATTAAGTGAATTCAGCTCCTTTTTGGAATTGAGATAAGAATGGCAGTGTGCTTCATGCAAATGCAGTGAATCTGGTTTAATCTTCTCCTAGCAGAAATGTTTGATGTCTTAACAAATATCCCTTGTAGACTACCTCTGCCTGAGCTTTTCCAATAGGTCCAATCTCTGCTCCCCCATCTGCTTATCAAAATAGATTCTTAGTTCTAAAATGTGAATTTATATTTTAGTCATTTTATTTTGGGAAGAGAGATGATAGTTTGTTAGTGTTCCTAATAAGTGCAAAGTCACCAAATTTAGTATATTTACATGGTCACACCAGTTGGCAGATGTGACTCATTTTGGGTCAGCCAGTTACCATGTATAACTTTTGTGTCTGTAGCTCAAATTGTTTGATTTCTAATTTGCTCTGTGTATGTGTGGTGGTTTGGTTGAGAGGACATTTACTACCACTGAGTATGTAATGAATCTTACATAAACTGGTTCATTAAAATGTAGGCAATTTAGCATTGTGGTTAAGAGCATAGTCTCTGGAATTGGACTACCTGGGTTTGAATATTTGCTTACTGACTTACTAGCTGGATGTCTTTGGACAAATTCTAAGCTTAATTTCCCTACTTACTAATTTCAAAAAGTTATTATGGAGATTAAATGAGGTAATGATGCAAAGCTCTTAATTTTTTTTTGAGACAGGATCTCACTCTGTCATCTAGGCTGGAGTGCAGTGGTATGATCACAGCTCACTGCAGCCCCTTGACCTTTCAGGCCCAGATGATCCTTCCACCTCAGCCTCCCTGGCAGCTGGGACTGTAGGTGCATGCCACTATGCCTGGCTAATTTTTTGTAGAGATGGGGTTTCTCCATGTTTCCAGGCTGGTCCCAAACTCCTGGGCTCAAGCAATCCTCCCGCTTCTGCTTCCCAAAACGCTGGGATTACAGGCATGAGCCACCATGCCCAGCCCACTTGTGTTTTTATGCTGTGATTGCTGTTTGGTTGAAGAAGCAATTAGCAATTTAATGGCTATAAGTTAGTTTTTCATGAGGGATCATTTGTTGTGCTTTTTTTTTTTTTTTTTTTTTTTTTTGAGATAGGGTCTCGCTCTGTCGCCTAAGAGGTGGCACATTCACAGCTAGCCTCAACCTCCCGGGCTCAAACAGTACTCCCACTTCAGCCTCCCAAGTAGCTGGAACTACAGGCGCCAAGCCACCATGCTGGTATTGATAGGGAAAATAGAAGTAAAATAACATTGAACATATATTATGTGCTAGGATTTTTCTAGATCTACACAGTCCAGTATGGTAGCCAACTAGCCATATGGGGCTATTTAAATTTAAGTTAATTAAAATTAAATAAAACTTGAAATTCAGTTTCTGGAGGAAAATCTCCTGGTAGACTTTGCCTGAATGCTAAATCAACTTTTGTTTCTTAAAAAAAAAAATTCCATTCCTCAGTTACAGCCATATTTCAGGTACCCAATAGCCACAGCTACTGTATTGGACATCACAGATCTGGAACATATCCATCATCATAGAAGTTCTCTTGGACAGTGCTATTCTAAATACTTACGTATGTATCTGTTATTAAGTATCCTTATTATGACACCATAAGATGCGTGTTATCCCTGTTTTACTTACAAGGATGTTAAGTATTTCTCTTAGATATGTTTCCAAAGCACATATAATATACTATGTTAAAGGTTAAGATTCCAGCTTCAAATATCAAACTCTTTCATGGTGTCTTCTTTATTAATTAGTGGACTAATATACAAGTATATTTGTGCATTTAGGGAAACATGAAATGTTCAGTTTTGTTAAAATGTCAAAATTGCACATAGTATTATATAGATAAGTTTGAATATATGTCCATTGTAGGTTTTCAATAAGTGTTTGCTGAATAAATGTCATCCAGCTAGGTCTATATATTCTGCTGAGAATGTTAATTATGCATTTATACACTAGAAGGGAATTCTTAATGAATGGAATACCGGAAGAAGTATTCTTAATAAATGAATGTTAATTTGTATAGGAATTAAAGACATGAAATCATCAGAAGACGAAAAAAGACAGATGGGGGAAAAATTCAGAAGCCTTCATTTTAGTTGTTTATTTAAATGCTTGTATACATTTAAGATGGTCTCTTCTTGTTGGTTAGACCCCAAAGAGCAGAAAAAGGACTTATACTATGCTCAAGGCTTGCTTGCTTCGGCCAGGCACAGTGGCTCCTGCCAGTAATCCTAGCACTTTGGGAGGCCAAGATGGACAGATCAGTTGAGCCCAGGAGTTCAAGACCAGCCTGGCCAACATGGTGAAACCCCATCTCTACTAAAAATACAAAAAATTAGCCAGATGTGGTGGCACACACCTGTAATCCCAGTTACTCAGGAGGCTGAGGCAGGAGAATAGCTTGAACCCAGAAGGTGAAGGTTGCAGTGAGCTGAGATCGTGCCACTGCACTCCATCCTGGGTGTCAGAGCAAGACTCTGTCTAAAAAAAAAAAAAAAAAAGGCTTGCTTGCTCAAATTCTCCTTACAGTTTGACTAATGTCAGAGGATGATGAGTTAGGGGCTATTTCTTTCTTTTTTTTTTTTTTGAGACGGAATCTCACTCTGTCGCCCAGGCTGGAGTGCAGGGACACGATCTCAGCTCACTGTAAGCTGCACCTCCGGGTTCACGCCATTCTCCTGCCTCAGCCTCCCGAGTAGCTGGGACTACAGGCGCCCGCCACCATGCCCGGCTATTTTTTTGTATTTTTAGTAGAGACGGGGTTTCACGATGTTGGCCAGGATGGTCTTGATCTCTTGACCTCATGATCCACCTGCCTCGGCCTCCCGAAGTGCTAGGATTACAGGCATGAGCCACCATGCCCGGCCTATTTCTTACTTAAAATGAATTATGTGGCATATTTGATGTAGCCCATCTGAATGCCCTAAAATTATCTCCATTTAACAGATAGAGAGACAGGTATAAACCAGGCAAATCTGGTGTCCTTGGGAATGTGAAATTTTTGGCAAGGCTTAGAGTAGGATGCTGGCCTCCATGATGTGTAATCATTGCATTTCACTGCCACACTGGCCAAAGAGTTTTCATAGAACTTTTTCTGAAGTGTTTCATGAGCCTTTGGTAATTTATCTTTTTATCTATTTATTTGTAAATGCTTAGCAAGTAAACAGTAGAAATAATGAGTTGAAAAGATATCCAGCCTGATGTAGTGGTTTTCAAACTTTATTCTGTGAAGCTGCTTCAGGATACTCACCAAGGAAGACCAGTGTGCAATGCCTTTTTTTTTTTTTGAGATGGAGTTTCGCTCTGTCGCCCACGCTGGAGTGCAGTGGCATAATCTCAGCACACTGCAACCTCCACCTTCCGGTTTCAAGTGATTCTTCTGCCTCAGCCTCCCGAATAGCTGGGACTACAGGTGTGCACCACCATGCCTGGCTAATTTGTGTATTTTTAGTAGAGACGGGGTTTCAACATATTGGCCAGGTTGGTCTTGAACTCCTGACCTTGTGATCCACCTGCCTCAGTCTCCCAAAGTGCTGGGATTACAAGCAGAAGCCACTGTGCCTGGCCTTTTTTAAAATTTTTTATTTGAGACAGAGTCTTGCTCTCTCACCCAGTCTGGAGTGCAGTGTTGCAATCTTGGCTCACTGCAACCTCCGCCTCCTGGGTTGGAGCAATTCTCCTGCATCAGCCTCCTGAGTAGCTGGGACTACAGGCATGCATCACCATGCCTGGCTAATTTTTGTATTTTTAGTAGAGACGGGGTTTCACCATGTTGGCCAGGCTGGTCTGGAACTCCTGACCTCAAGTAATCTGCCCACCTCAGCCTGCCAAAGTGCTGGGATTACAGGCATGAGCCACTGTACCCGGCCAAGTGTTCAGCACTTTAGCTCTGCTTCATATAGCTCAACTCAGCTTTTATCTATTTGACAGATAGGAATTCTAGGTAAAGTTTTATTTGAAAAGGTGCCATCACTGTTCCCTTACCACCAAAGAGCCCTGCAACAGGAGGTTTAATACTAGCTCTGCTGTGAGTTAGTTGAAAACCTTGGGAGAAAGCAAGCATTTGATTGGATGGTTTTTAGGGTTTCTTCCAGCCCTCAAATAGCATGATTTAAAAATCTCATGTCAAGACCATAACCAGACTTGAATTTTTATTTTTATTTTTCTTTAGAGAAAGGGAAAGAATATGTAGGAAAGGATTTCAGGTCTTAGTCATTTCCAGCAGTGACCAAAGCTTATCCCCACACTCTGGCCTTAATTCAAGGGTGTTTGGTCTGGTTAGTAGTAGGCATGTATAGCGTGCTCCTGTCCTAGAAGAAGCCTGTTGCTTTAAGCCTTCTATTCTGACCGTGAGAATTATTCTTCTCATGGCTTAGGTGGCTGGCACAAAGACCTCATCTGTTTATTGGTATCAATGAGGTCATGTGAACAGATGGCCCAGGTGAAACCCTGACTTTGCAAGTCTCGTCCCTTATACACTACCAACCATTTGTTACATGTGATTGAAATATCACTAACAAGGGTAATTTCACATGCTTTTTGGCAAATGTGGTTAGCAGGATGTGACATGACGCAGCACTGCCTTCTTCCTCCATGTGCCATCTCCCTTGAGGCCTCATCTTCTCTACTTGCCCCGTCTCACCCATGCCGAGGCTTGCCTTCAGCTCACCTGCTCCAGATGGGCAGCACAGTGGGAGGACACTGGCAAAGGCAGATGTGTTTATTTTCCGGAGACAAAATGTTGTGCTGCTGCAGATGGCAGTGCCTTGGAGCAAGAGGCAGCCTTTGACACTGCTGCCACACAGCCTGGGCATCTTGACAGACAGAGCCAGCTTACTTTTGGTGATGGGGAAATTCAAAAATCAAAAACAAAAACGAAAACCAAGATGTTCATTATGCAGCTCTTGGACTTTCAGTGCAAGCAGCAGCCCTTTTAGACCTGGGGAGCAGTTTTCTTCCCTACCAAACCTTAGTCAGCTAGTGAGCTAACTGGATTTTCACTGTAGGCCAAGAGTTATATGTCTGTTCATTACTTTTGTCTCCCAGCCTTAACAGGACATAAAGCAAAAACTGGAAACAAATGGCTACATTTAGATGGATACTCAGTTTGGTTCTGCAAAACGTGTGTATCCCAGGTCCCATCTCACAGGCGTCTCTTAGGATTGGGGGTGGCTCATGTTGGCCCCATTGGAGACACCGCTGTTCTATTTTTAGTGGTCATTTTGATTATCCAAAGGCCCAGAGACAGATGTGCCTTGAAGTTGAGGTGTCTCAATTAATATGACAACACTTTGTGCTTATAGTGTTTTTCTGCTAGGAGGAGTAAGCATTCTGACAGCTGCCCTTTTAAGCAGTATGCTTATGCATTTGTTAAAGCTTGACTAAATCCATTAGGAAGACAAAGACTGGCTGTTGAATCATTACACTTACTAGGCTCCTAAAAAAAATAACTTGGGAAGATTATTTGAAAGTTACTGGCTTTATCAGGAAATTTTTTTTTCTTTTTCTTTCTTTCTTTTTCCTTTTTTTAAATGTGCTGTTTTTCCCAGCCCTAGCTGATAGAGTTAGGAGTTTGCAGGTGTAAAGTCCTCCCTCTCCCTTTCCCTGTCTCTCTCCAGGGGGTTGTATGTGAGAAGGTGTTGCCTTCTCACTGAGAGAGCATATATGTGCTACCCTGTTGGATGCCTGCTGCGAGCACAGAGAACCCCTGTTCTCATTGAATGGAATATGCCTATTGGATGGCTGGAATTTTGCAGCCCCATAATGCCAACTTTTCACTTAAAGCATCTTTCCTATCCACAATGGAGTGGATAGGAAAGCAGTATATGTACATGGTCTAGATTTGTATTGTTTTAAAACTCGTGTCTTAAAAATTTTGTGATTTCCTATTAAGGTTTGGTTTAAGCCTAAAGCAGGAGAGTGCTGTGTCTGCTTAGTAGGCATGTGCTTTTACTTTTAAAATGTTTAGTATTGCCGGGCGCGGTGGCTCACGCTTGTAATCCCAGCACTTTGGGAGGCCGAGGCGGGTGGATCACGAGGTCAGGAGATCGAGACCACGGTGAAACCCCGTCTCTACTAAAAATACAAAAAATTAGGCGGGCGTGGTGGCGGGCGCCTGTAGTCCCAGCTACTCGGAGAGGCTGAGGCGGGAGAATGGCGTGAACCCGGGAGGCGGAGCTTGCAGTGAGCCAAGATCGCGCCACTGCACTCCAGTCTGGGTGACAGAGCGAGACTCCGTCTCAAAAAAAAAAAAAAAAAAATGTTTACTATTAGAAGTGCAGATTTACCCCCAACTTTTAAGATTGTTTTAAATCACTTGCCCCAGCCTGGGTAAGCATAGGTGTGGGCACGCCCTCCCACATACTCACAGATACAAACACACACAATATCCTGGCATCTTGGTGCCTCTTTTTACCTGCCCTGGCCCAAGATCATGTAGGAATATGAATTTAGGGGCTGATCCCAACAACCTCATGAGGTTTTCTTTACTCTCTCCCAAAAAACAGTTACCTAAAATGAAGCGCAGTGGGAAGGCTTTTCACAAAGGGAAAGGTGGATTTTTCTATTTCTTGACCTGAGAGGTCGTTACATGTATATTTACTATGTTCATTTGCTATACCATGTATATTTTATGCTTTTTTTTTTCTCGTCTTTTTGAGACATAGTCTCGCTCTGTCGCCCAGGCTGGAGTGCAATGGTGCTGTCTAGGCTCACCGCATCCTCCGCCTCCTGGGTTCAGGCAATTCTCCTGCCTCAGCCTCCCGAGTAGCTGGGACTACAGGCGCATGCCACCACACCTGGCTAATTTTTGTATTTTTAGTAGAGATGGGGTTTCACTGTGTTGGCCAGGCTCCCGACCTCATGATCCACCTGCCTTGGCCTCCAAAAGTGCTGGGATTACAGGCATGAGCCACTGCACTTTGCCTATTTTATGCACTTTTATGTGTACGAGTTATTTCATAAAAAGGTATAAGAAAATGAAAAGACTAAAAGGCCAGGAAAACATATTACTTTTTAACCTAAAAATAAAAAAAAAGGGCCAGATTTACCATTACTTTTGAATGTAGACAACAGAGCAAATAGGATTAACTGATTGGAAAGAAGAAAGGAGATAATAATCTCTGGGTCTTTGTAAACTGAAATGATCCAGCAGAATTCTAAACTTCCTTTTCTGACGCTTCCTGATGGATGTGGTTTCTTACAGCCAGGTTGTTCCATACCGGCTGATATTCATTCAGCCGGTCTCCAGCCTGCATTGTCCTTGGGGCTGAGGAAACAAAGGTGCACACCTCAATGTGGGCCTTCAGATGGAGAAATGGAGAAGTAAACAGTCAATTGCACTGCAGAGTGACAAGTGCTAAGATAGCTGTATACACAGGGTACTCTGGGATCACAGAGCCTAACCTGAGCCTCAAAAGACTTGCTCTCGTGAATGCAAAGATGAAACAAAAGGGCAAACTGAAAGCACAGACCAAGGTGTTTGAGAGTATGTTAGGTTAGGCACAGTGATTTGTTAACAGTAGGCAGGGCAGGGATAAATACTTCTCTGGGACTCCTCATAAGTTTATCTGTCATGGGATACTGTGTACAAAATAGGGCTCTACTGATTAAAAACAAATATAAATATATTTATTTATTTATTTTATACTACATACATAAAATCGATAATCTAAAGTCAGCCGGGCACAGTGGCTCACACCTGTAATCCCAGCACTTTGGGAGGCCAAGGCAGGTGGATCACCTGAGGCCAGGAATTCGAGACCAGCCTGGCCAACATGGTGAAACCCCCGTCTCTACTAAAAATACAAAAATTAGCTGGGCATGGTGACAGGTGTCTGTAGTCCCAGGTACTCGGGAGGCCAAGGCAGGAGGATCGCTTGAACCCAGGAGGCAGAGGGTTTTTTGTTTTTTTTTTTTTGAGACAGAGTCTTGCCTTGTCGCCCAGGCTGGAGTGCAGTGGCATAATCTCGGCTCACTGCAAGCTCTGCCTCCCAGGTTCACGCCATTCTCCTGCCTCAGCCTCCTGAGTAGCTGGGACTACAGGCACCCGAGGAGGCAGAGGTTTTAATGAGCCAAGATTGTGCCATTGCACTCCAGCCTGGGTGACAGAGCGAGACTCTCTCTCTAAATAAATAAATAAATACAAGCAGTGGGCCTCTCTGGAAGCCTGTTGGCTAAGAGGGGGTTAGCATGATTAGATGAGATTGTTAAGATCATTAGCTCGTTGGCTGTTCTTTGATGGAGCATTTGGGGAAAGAATGAAGGAAGCGGGGAGACCAATGAGGGGCCTCCATGTCAGTTAAAGCTGTAGCAGTAACTTTTGTTGGACCTGGGATGCTAATAGGGAACGCTGTTCTAATAGAAGGGCTCCTAAATAGTCTTTTCCTCAGAATTTCCTTAATATTCTATGGATATCTGAAAACATATACCATCATATATAGTCCTAACTACTCTTTTCTAGAAGACCATCTTATTTATTAGCTCAGAGAGATGAATCAGCTTTGATGTTCAGAATTCATAGATTAGATATTCATGGGCATGCTTAGCATGTACAACTTAATATATGCCTTGTAGTGTGTAAGTGTGTAGCAAAGCATGGTTTCTGCATGAGATTTTTAAAAACTGACTTAATGGTATATGGAATCTTAAATTTTCCTAGAAACTGCCAGCTCATGAAAAAAAGAATTCAAGTGTCCTTGTTGCAAACCTGGTGTTCATAGTGTTGGTTTTATCATTGCACAATCAGCAATTTTATTTTGACGTTGTTTGGGGGGAAGCAGTATTTTTGATTAGCAAGTAAAATTAATGTAGAAAACAAATACTGTGTTAACTATTTGGTATAATAAGGCATCTGTGCCATGTTGCATTTCAACTCATTAAATTTCTAAACTTCTAATTATGATAAGTTACAACTGTAATAGGAAAACCAATCAAACTTGGAGTCATTGATAGCTTTAGAGAAGTAAAATTTATAGTAACTTTGGAATTACTGAGGAGACCTTTAAAATCTAATTTAGTTAAAAATTGAAATATACACAATATTTAAATTTTTTTTGGTTGTAAAATTCACATTTATTGGGCACCTACTACTTAGCAAGTCTTCTTCCAGGAACTTTAACACGAGTGAGTACTTGAATTCCTCACAGCTCTGTCAAGCAAGCAGTACTGTCCTCCACATTACAGATGGGGCACTCGAGGCTCCAAGTGGCCTATCTCAAGTAACACAACTGTAAGGTGATAAAGCCACATTTGATTTTCATTGCTTTGTCACAAAAGTACATGACTATCTTATATGACTTACGGCATTTAAAAGCAGAGTTTATCCAAGTAGTAATTTAAAAGATGTTTTTCTTTTAAAGTTTAAAATATTGGTTGTAAATGCAGTAACATTCCTGAGCTTAAGTTCAAGAACTTAACCATTATATGAGTTTTTACCAGTGTATTAAGCAAAAACATTTGAACATGAGCTAATTGTTATTAAAGAAAAACAAAGACGATTTTTATATTTTTATTTTGGATCTGCCAGCATCAAACAGGTATTACCAAATATACTTTTGGAGAATGACCTAAGGCAAGGACAAGAAAAAGGAAAAAAATTATTTAGACAGTCTCATTTTCAGAGCAGTGTTTCTTTTATTTTGTCTTGGTCCTCTGAAAATGAAAGGTTTGCTTTGTTTGAGGCACACTTGCCTCCTTATTTCCCAATTTAGTATGAGAATTTATAAACGTGGGCCAGTTTGTTCTTTAGTGCTACAAAAAATAAATGCATTTGGAACAGGAGAGAACAAGAAAGTCAGGTGTTTAACTTTTTGTTTGTGAAGCTCATTATAGTATTCTGATTTTGATCAGTTTACGTTTGTACTTTTTTTCTGTCACAAGATTAAGAGAAAATTGTTTTCAACTTCCAATTCCATACCTTCTCCACTCTTACTGGCAACTGTAGATAACAGGACCCTAACCGGCCCTGGGTTCTCTCTCGCATCTCTGCTTTTGTCACTCCAGCACTTTGCTACTCTTCTCCCTTGAATGCACCAACATCCCCACATGGCTAGCTCTTCAGTGCCAGTTAAGCTCCACATTTATCAGGGAAGTTTTTTCTGTATTTGCTCCCCACCCTGCTCCCCCACCCCACACCACATATGTCACCTTCAATTTCTTATGGCAACTTAGGTATACCTTTGCCATAGTGTCCTGTTGTAATCATTTTCTTTACTGTCTTCCTTGTGCCACTGTGAGAGTGTGTGTGTTCATATGAATGAAACCTCTTCACTGGCTGGCTCTTCATTCGGTCTCATGACCTGGGTTTTACACTATTTTCTCTTCCCATCTGTCTTTGGACAGCTGTTCTTAAGCTCATTGGGTCCAAATTGAGCTCTTTTCATTTGCACCGCCACTGTCCCCCTTCTTGAGAGTCCTAACTCTTCTTTCTCCCTCACCTCTTCTACTAGTTATGAAGTTCCATCATTTCTACCTTCTAAATATATCTCATATTTCATACCTCTCTCTCCACCCCCTCTACTTTTTCCTTAGTTTGGTCCTCATCGTCTGTCTAGAGTAGACTGTTGTAGATCCTGTAACCATCCCCCCTTCCTCTCAGTCCTAATCTCAGTCTGTCTTCCATATAAAATGGCAATCTGTTTGTATTTCCTTTCTAAAAGTCTTCTGTCTAAGAGAAGCAGGGAAAATGGCTGGGACCGGTGAAATATCAATCTGAGACATCAGGATTCCTTGGCACCAATTAACCAATGTGCTACATCATGAAAAAAGGCTTGGATCAGCAGAGGGATGGAAGTGGCAAATTTTCACTGGTTGCTCTATGGTTTACATACTAATGTAAATATTCTTTAGTCTAGGAGGCCAATGACAGTGTCATCCCAGTTTCTCTGCCTACTTCCTGCTGAAGTCACCTAATTCTCCAGGTGTATGTGTCCCATGTTCACCGGTATCCAGACATTGCATATTCCTGTCTGTTTCTTTGTCTTCACGTATACTGTTTCCTCTATCTAGAGTCCTTCCTATCCACATCTACCTTATGAGTGCCTTCCAGATCCAGACTCCCATCTTCATCATGTGGCACGATGCTTCTTATGCATTAAATGCTAAATAAACATTTATTGAACTTACTCACATTCCAAATGTGGAAATGAAGTTAGTTGGGGCATCTGCCCATTTCATAATTATTCTATGTTGTACTCCCAGGGAACTCATGGAATTTGGTTGAGGCCTTTTATAAAGTGCATATTTTTTACTTAAAGCTAAAAGAGATTGAATCTACACATGGGTTTCCTTAAAAAGGAATATAGCCAAGAGGATTAAAGTCAGGGTATGAGGATGGGCATGGTGGGTCACGCCTGTAATCCCAGCACTTTGAGAGGCCGAGGCAGATGGATCACTTGAGGTCAGGAGTTCGAGACCAGCCAGACCAACATGGCGAAATCCTCTCTCTACTAAAAATACAAAATTAGCCGGGCGTGGTGGCGTGCGCCTGTTATACCAGCTATTCCAGAGGCTGAGGCAGGAGAATCACTTGAACCCGGGAGGCGGAGGTTGCAGTGAGCCAAGATCGTGCCACTATACTTCAGCCTAGGCAACAGAACAAAACTCTGTCTCAAAAAAAATAATAATAAAGTCAGGGTATAAATGATTCCATATTGCTTAGGCATTAAGGATAGGTAGTTCTCCACCTGCTTCCCCATCCATAGAACCATAGTCTTCTAGAGCTAGGAAAGGTACTAGGTCACAATAATTGGAAGTTGCGGAAATCTTTGAGATTTTTTTAAGTGTTTGAAATAGTGGATTCCAATTCACATATGAAGTCCTTCTTTAATTAAAATGGCAAAATTGAAATTGAGATTTTAAAATTATACCACCAAACCCACCCAAAAAAGATAGCTAGTGAATTTTGTTGGTTATTGCAAACAAAGTCCAGAGTTCAGAACATTGGTATAAGAAAATAACAATTGATTCATTTTATTTATTAGTGAAATTGAAAAATTGGGGGTTGGCAAAGCAGTTAAGGTATTGGTAATCTATCATCATGGGTATTTATTGAACTACTACATAGTTTTAGATCCTATAGAGGAGTCATAATTGTATGATATTTTAAACTTGCCATTTTAAAACTTAAAATATTAGGCAGACATGGAGGCAGCCACCTGTAGTCCCAGCTACTTGGGAAGCTAAGGTAGAAGGATTCCCTTGAGCCCAGGAGTTTGAGGCTATAGTGTGCTATGATTGCACCTATGGATAGCCACTGCACTTGCTTGGGCAAAACAGCAAGACCTTGTCTCCCAAAATAAATAAAATCCTTAAAATGTTATTGGTCATATAAAGATGTGATAAGTGAAATAGGGAGAAGTAGATGCTAGTATGCAAAATAGCGCATTCTGAAATATTTGAGTGTGAAACTGGCATTTACATACCAAATCATATTTGTACACTAATTTCCATTTTGTGGAAGTAGCATGATTTCCTGGAAAAGCATGTAGGACTTGCAGTTGGGAGGCCTGAATTCTGGACCTGACTCTTGATGCTAATTGCCTGTGTGGTTTAGGGCAAGTTACTATTTCCTCTTTGAAGTTTAGTCCCCACATTTGTGAAAGGGATACTGGGTAAACTAGTTGAGGTTTTCTATCCCATCTAAGTCTGTAAACTGCATTTTCATGAAATCTTTTCAGTGCTAAAGATGGAATTTTAGGCAGTTTTGAAAATCCCCTGGACTAAAAGAAATAGCAGATGTACTGTTCCTTTCAAAGTCCAGTCTCTGTTTAGTATATTTAGAAGTCTGTTTATGAAAACACTCATCTCTAGACAAACTCATTTGTCTCATTGGCGGTTCTGCATCTTCTTCCAAATTACTGACCTCACACACTGCTTAGCATTCCAAGGTGCAACACATCAAAAAAGAAATTGCACCATTCTCCAAAGCACCTCACTCATAGCAGTATCATCCCATTCAATCAGAGGTGCAAAGGCTGGCCTGGCTCCAAAGGAAGACTGTCAATTCCCCTCTTTTTCTGTGTCCACGCTTGGCAGGATGCTTCCTCACGCCCACCTCTCTCCCCCTTGCTGTGACTTTAGCTTCCGCCAGATGTCACACCGCTGCTTGTCACCACCCAGACTCTTGTCGCTGATTTTGTTGTTTGTGTTTATCACAACTGTTCTCTTTCACTGTAAAATTTATGGAATTTCACGCTCTTAATTACTACAGTGTTTCTTTTTCATAAGAGAGGGAATATACAAGAAGTCATATGCACAAGAGTTGGAGGGAAGGAAACACTTCATCTAACTTAAGTAAAGTTTGCATGTGTGCAGTGCACACTCCCCACCCCCAAATGTACAAGAGTCCAAAGTGGCACTGAGCTCAGTTCTGTAGGACTCAGATGCTCAGAGGTACTTAAGAAGTCTATTTCAGTCTCAGGAGTACATAAGAGATGTGCTTATTGGCCAATTCCCCTGTCTTCTTAAATTTGATCTTTTAGTAACCAACACAAGTTGGACAATTTTATTGGCTCTCTGTAGCCCACTTCTTGATCTTACTGTCTAGTCAAATCTGTTGATAATGCAGTCAAATCCTAAAAGTGGTGGTGGTAGTGTTGTGGTAATAGTCAATCTGCATTATTGCAATGTATCAGGCATTGCACTGAGTACTTTACATGTATTTATCTAAACCTTACCACAACCTTGTAATGATGGGTACTTTTATTATCCTTATTGTACAGATGAAGAAATCTCAAAATGACCTAAATGCACTTCACTGTGAAAATAAACTCATATCACGTACTCATTAAAGGAGGAAAACATAGATTTGTCTAGTTTCGTCCTCACCCCACCCTCACTGCCTTCGATTAAGAGGCAAAATTTTGGTGATACCTCATGCTAGAAGCTAAAGTTCATTTTGAGTTCCCAGGCTGGTTCATTTAAAATTTTTTCTTTGTATATCAATTAGACACAACTTTAAACATGTTGGTGTTTGCATTGCAGACCATTGATGGTGATTGCCAAGGCCTTTGGGTAGAGAGTATCTTAGCTAAATGTTTGGTTCACTTGGATGAATGTTTGGATATTTAGGTTAATTCAATACTATATATAATGTTCAGTCTTAGCTTATGGTGTGGAAGAAGCCTAGTCTTATATGTTATAGTTCTTCCCCTTGGGGACCTCAAAACTTTGTCTTACTACTTAGACTTACTATCTAAACAATTAGACTAGTGGAGACAACCAAAGGCTAGATTATATCATGTACAGAATAGAGATTTCATTTTAAAAGATTCTTGGTAATCTTTGCAAAGGATTACTTTGTAAGAGATTCTTTTTAAAGAGGATCCCTGGCTGTGCTCTCATTATTGATTAATGTTTTCATTTCCCCAGAATAATTAGGCAAATCCTTAAGTATGTAATATTGATCATGGGGAACTAAGGGAATTGATGAAAAAGTGTCTAGAAAGTAGCTTTACCACTCAGAATAGACACATTTGCAAGGGAAGAAATAACATGGTTAGGGAGGGTTGACCATGAAGTAGATATGCTCTAAGTGTCTAGTACAAATGCTTGTGACCCTGAACACCATTACCTCAGGGCCCCTGGAAAGAGTCCCAGGAATGAGAGAGGAGGAAACTCATTTACTGCTTTTCTACATGTGTCAGGCCCTGTGCTGGGCACTAACATCCCTCCATATCCCTTTATGAAGACACACAGGAATTTCCCTCCTATCTCAGTGCCAGAAGTAGTTGGGCTTCTCCTGAGTACTTGCATTGTTTATAGAGTCTTTACTGTTTCGGGCATTATGCTTATTATCTACATGCATTATCTTTTGGAATCCTTACTGCAGCAGCCCTTTTGTAGTAGGGATCATCCCATGTTTTAAATGAGAAATTAAAATTCAGAGAGATTAAATGACTAACTTTTCTAAAGTCACAGCCCAACTCTTTCTTACTTATTTATGCTTTTGGTCTCCTCTTTGTTCAGTTCTGAATGGCTGGCCTGTACCCTAAGCTTTTCTTTACTTAGCATCCTGTGTCTAGAGGGAGGTAGAAAGAGAAGGACCCAAGCCTAGCAAAATGCAACAATAAAGGTACATTCATGGAGATGCTGGCAGTTGACTTAAACTTGAACCACTTCTCAGAAATAGCACTTAGTGCTTACTCACATTTGTTTAGTACTTTTCTTTTTATTTGGTAGAAATAGGGTCTTACTCTGTTGCTAGTCAGTCTGTAGTACAGTGGGGGGATCATAGTTCACTGTATGCCAGGGCTTAAGGATCCTCCTGCCTCAACCTCCCAAGTAGCCACCTCACCTAGCTTTTTTTTTTCCCCCATAGAGACAGGGTGTTGCCATCTTGCCTACACTGGTCTTGAACTCCTAGGCTCAAGCAGTCCTCCCACCTTGGCCTCCCAAAGTGCGGGATTACAGGCATGGGCCACTGTGCCCAGCCAAGCCAGAGATCTTTGGTGGAGCATTGTCAGAAGAATTTCACAAACTGCAAGTTGTTGCACAGATGTATTGATTTAATTAGTCTAGATAACACCATTTATTTATGCTTAAGCATCTCACACATGCAAAAGTTGGTAATTCAAAGTCACACAATAATTTGTGAGTTATCTTCAATATCAGGAGTTGTAGCTTCTGAATACCAACTTTGGTAAGTGTATGTGTGCGTCAGATGCCTAAGCATGAGTAAATGATCCTATGGAGACCAATTAAGTGATGCAGTTTGCTTCTGGAATTCTGCTGACATCCTATTTCATCTAAAATTTTCTGGTAGTGGATTTTAAATAACATTTATTATTCTAAACAATTTAATCTCATAGTATGGACAAGATCTTCGTTGAAGACAAAACATCTGGGTTCTGCTTGTTAAGGCCTCTGAGTATCTGGGGGAATACTTAATATACCATTGCAACTTGATGAAATTGTCTTGGCTAACTATACAGTGAGTGTTCTGGCTAGTTAGTAGAGAAGAGTAGACATTATCCTCTTAGCAAAAAGATTTAACTTACTTTGTGATAGGTAAAAGACTGTATTATTAATTCTCTTGAGGAGGGAAACCAGTTTCTCTTTGCTATTCTGCCTCTTTTCTTCCCTCTTTCGCTCTTCTAATTTTAACTGTAAGAACACCAAGGTATTCTATGTCTGCCAGATTTTGCAGTACTGTTTTCACACTTGTATATAACTAATAGCATTTTTAAAATCTGTAGCTAATTTAAGCAGGTTTGTTGTTGTTTAAAGTTATAAGGTTTCAAAAAGAGACTGGGATGTAGTTAATGTAGTAGGAATTTTGGTAGCATCTTTTCTTCCAGAGTTTGGGTTGCTTTAGCGTTATTATTTTTTCTCATTATATTTCCTAGAAGATAGGAGAAAGATTAATTAACCCAGTTTTACATGTTAAAAAAAAAATACCCAGAAGCTCATAGGGGTTAAGTTTTTTGCCTAAGGTCAGGTTTACTAAGAAGGTACTCAGAATGCATAGAGAATTCCAGAGCTTGGCAGAGTGCCGCACACTACTCATTGGGAAATACGATAGGCAGATAATTGTTTTCTCAGAAGTTTTGACTGCAGTTCAACTTATTTCTCTCTGGGACTACCCACTGTCTTATCACTAACAGAAACCTACTTGGAGGTGAGGAGCACTCTGTAATCTCCAGGCAACGTTAGGAACTCTTCCTACTTAGCACAGCTGGCTTAGAATTCCAAGTAAGTATATAATATGAGTTTCATGCTAGGCACGGCGGCTCAAGACTATCATCCCAGCACTTTGGGAGGCCAAGGTGGAAGGATTGCTTGAGCCTAGAAGTTGAAGGCCAGCCTGGGCAACATAGTGAGACCCCATCTCTCTCTCTCTCTCTCTCTCTCTTTTTTTTTTTTTCTGGAGATAGAGTCTTGCTCTATTGCCCAGGCTGGAGTGGTGCAGTGGCATGATCTCGGCTTGCTGCAGCCTCTGCCTCCCAGGTTCAAGCGATTCTCATGCCTCAGCCTCCCAAGTAGCTGGGATTACAGGCTCGTGCCACCACGCCTGGCTAATTTTTGTATTTTTAGTAGAGACAAGGTTTCACCATGTTGTCCAGGCTGGTCTCAAACTCCTAACCTCAAGTAATCCACCCGCCTCGGCCTCCCAAAGTACTGGGATTACAGGCGTGAGCCACCGTGCCTGGCCAAGACCTCATCTCTTAAAAAAAAAAAAAATAAATTAGCAGGGCATGGTGGTAGGTGCCTATAGTCGTAGCTGCTCAGAAGGCTGAGGTGGGAAATTTGCTTGAGCCTAGGAGTTTGAGGCTGCAGCAAGCTATGATTGCACCACTGCACTCCAGCCTGGGCGACAGAACAAAACCCTGTTACTCCCCTCCCAACCCCTCTTCCCCAAAAAAAGCAAAAACCATGAGTTTTTTAAGGCTGCCAAGTGGCCATGTTAATCAGTGTTCAAAGAATGTTAAATGACACTTTTAGGACTATTAGCTATTACACTTCATGCTTCATAATGAGGTGTCTCACTTACTGTGCGTTTAATTAAATACATACACAAATTTAGGGATGGGGACATATCCATGGGCAAGGCCTGCTTACTACCTGCTGAAGCAAATGCAAGAGGAGAAACACATCCTGCAGAGAAAAAGAAAGCCATATAAAATGGAAGTCCCACCCCTGATGCCTGGGGGCATAGACAGACTGAATTTAACATGGTAAATGGCGCAGCTGGTGTAGAAAAAAAATAATCATCCATTTGGAGATGAAGAGCAACGCAGACTCAGTCATGGTTCTCTATAAAACTTATGTTTTTAGATTTGCAGGTAATACAAAGAAAGGATACCTATAAATCCAAGTTATAATTATTTTTTATTGCTTTTTATTTGTCTCAAAATTACTTTTCAGTTAAGTCTGGTGATTTGATTTAAATATTTGAGACTTATGGCCAGGCGCGGTGGCTCACACCTGTAATCCCAGCACTTTGGGAGGCCGAGGCGGGCGGATCAAGAGGTCAGAAGTTCGAGACCAGCCTGGCCAACATAATGAAACCCCATCTCTACTAAAAATACAAAAATTAGCTGGCCGTGGTGGAGGGCGCCTGTAGTCCCAGCTACTTGGAAGGCTGAGGCAGGAGAATCGCTTGAACCCGGGAGGTAGAGGTTGCAGCGAGCCGAGATCACGCCATTGCACTCCAACCTGGGGGACAAGAGCCAGACTCCATCTCAAAAAAAAACAAAAACAAAAACAAAAAAAAAGAGACTTACTATCCCTCCCCACCTCATGAGTTGTTTCTTTTCTCTCTCTTTCTCTTTTTTTTTGAACCCAGGCTGGAGTTCAGTGGCACAATCATGGCTCACGGTAGCCTTGACCTCCTTGGTTCAAGTGATCCACCTTAGCCTCCTGAGTAGGTGGGACCACAGGTGTGCGCCATCATGCCCGGCTAATTTTTTAGTTTTTTTATAGAAACAAAGTTCCACTATGTTACCTAGGCTGGTCTCAAACTCCTGGGCTCGAGCAAGCCTCCCACCTCAGCTTCCCAAAGTGCTGGGATTATACCTGTGAGCTACTGCACCCAGGTGTAAGTTGTTTCTTTAGTAGTGGGCATACAGTTTGCCATTTGGGATTGGTCCAGATGCCTAGACTGAGTTTATTTCATTTGATGTGGTTGGAGCATCTGCTTTTTTCAGTCCGTGGCCTGGCACTCTCAGAATTGTTTGTTGGTTTCAACAATTAGGAATGACAAAAGAGCACCTATACTTTGCCCTTGCAGTGCTTAAAAAATTTTTTATTTTAAGTTTTTGTGCGTTCATAGTAGGTGTATATATATATTGGGTATATGGGATATTTTGATACAGGCATACAATGTGTAATAATCACATCAGGGTAAATGGGATATCTCTCACCTCAATCATTTCTCCTTTGTGTGACAAACAATCCAATTATACTCTTTTAGTTATTTCAAAATATACAATTAAGCTATTATTAACTATATAGTCACTCTGTTTTGCTATCAAATACTTTTGAAGAAGTGCTTTTTTACAGGTTCTCATCCGTAGACTTTAAGAAGATAGCTTTTTCACATACCTTAAAGTGCTCCAAATGCCCTTCTGTTCAGAGAGAACAAGCTGACATCCCTTGACCTGTTACCATACTCCAGGTCCTCTAGATTTCCCTACATTTTTACTTTCATTATGATTTACTCAGTTGCTGCTAATATTTGCTTTCTCATCAAGAGTCAGAATAGTCTCATTTGCCATGGGAAGAGATGTTGGTGTTCTGCTTTAGTTATCACTTTGCCATATCTTTTCTTTGCAGACCCCATATCATGTGAACCTCCTCCTGGCTGGCTATGATGAGCATGAAGGTCCAGCGCTGTATTACATGGACTACCTGGCAGCCTTGGCCAAGGCCCCTTTTGCAGCCCACGGCTATGGTGCCTTCCTGACTCTCAGTATCCTGGACCGATACTACACACCGAGTAAGTATTAATACTCTAGGGAGGGAGCAGTGGCAGAGCCCTGCCCTCAGCTGCTTCCCAGGTTTGTCCACCCTTGGAGGTGGGTGGCCAGGGCTTGAATAGGATGGATCCTAAGAAGCATAAGCAGGTCCCCCTCTGGAAGCTGCAGTCTTCTGTCGGTCAGTAGGGTCTTCCAAAAGCTGATGTAAGTCCCATTTTTTGCCAGTCAAAATGAGATAGTACATATCTCTAGAGCTGGGTTTTGTTTTGAAGGAGGATTGGAATAGATGTCATAGTGAATAAAACATTTTTATTGGGTTCTAAAGTTCTTCAGTTCTAAGAATTCAAGTTTTTTCACTTATTTTGCTTTGCCTAGATGCTTTTTGGCATCTCAGTAAAGAATGAGTGTGTAAAGCAAGTAGCTGTGTATTTGTTTGGAATTTG
Organism: Symphalangus syndactylus; assembly: GCF_028878055.3. NCBI lineage: Eukaryota > Metazoa > Chordata > Mammalia > Primates > Hylobatidae > Symphalangus > Symphalangus syndactylus. The sequence continues at coordinate 141,948,087 of NC_072441.2, forward strand.
CAAGGATGAACAGGTCCCCAGCATGACAACTGAAGGTTTCTTTGCTTAAACAGCAAAGCTTTCTAAGGCTACAAATCTGAGCCTTCCCTTGGTTGTCACCTAATGGCTGCCCCCTCTTGAAAGAAAAAGCTGTTGCTCTACTTGTCCATAAAGCGTCAGCTTGGCAAAACTTCAGATACAGGGATGCTTTTTTAAAATTTTATTTTTTAGTTGACAAATAATAATTGTACATGTATTCATAGAGTACATCATGATGTTTCAATACATGTAATGTAAACAGATCACGGTAGTTAGTACATCAGTCATCTCAAACATTTATCATTTTGTGTTGGGAACATTTAGTATCCTCCTTCTAGCTATTTGAAACTATATATTGTTAGCCATAGTCATTTTACAGTGGTATAGAACAGTAGAACTTACATTCCTCTGTCTATCCATAATTTTTTTTTTTTTTTGGTTTGAGACAGAGTCTCCCTCTGTCGCCCAGGCTGGAGTGCAGTGGAGTGATCTTGGCTCACAGCAACCTCCGCCTCCCAGGTTCAAGCGATTCTCGTGCCTCAGCCTGCCAAGTAGATGGGATTACAGGCGTGTGCCACCATGCCTGGCTAGTTTTTGTATTTTTTGAAGAGATGGGGTTTCACCATGTTGGCCAGGCTGGTCCAGAACTCCTGACTTCAAGTGATCCACCCGCCTTGGCCTCCCGAAGTGTTGGGATTACAGGCCTGAGCCACCACACCCTGCCAATTTTGTATCTTTTAACAAATGTCCCCCATCCCTTACAGAGGATTTCTCAGCCTCTAGTATCCTCTATTCTACTTTTTACTTCTATGAGATCAGCTTTTTTAGCTTCCACATATGAGTAAGAACGTGCAGTGTTTTAACTTTGTTCCTGGCTTATTTCACTTAATAGAATATCCTCCAGTTCCATTCATGTTGAATGACAGTATTTCCTTTTTTATGGATGAATAGTATTTCATGGTGTATATATACCACATCTTCTTTATCCATTGATCTGTTCTCGGACACCTAGGTTGGTTCCATATCTTGGCTATTGTGAATAGTGTTGCAGTAAACACTGGGGTGCAGTATTTCCCCAGTGATATAATGATTTCATCCAGTATAATGATTTCCTTTCTTTTGGATAAATTCCCAGTAGTGGGACTGCCAGATCATATGGTAGTTCTATTTGTAGTTTTTTGAGGGACGGCCATACTGTTCTCCCTAGTGGCTATACTAGTTTGCATTCCCACCAACAGTATATAAAGAATTTCCTTTTCTCTACATCCTTGCCAGCATTTGTTGTTTTTTGTCTTTTTGATAATAGCTATTCCTAACTGGGATGAGATGTTACCTCATTGTGGTTTTGATTTGCATTTCTGTGATGATTAGTGATGTTGAGAATTTTTTCCATATATTTGTTGGCCATTTGTATGTCTTTTGAAATGTCTGTTGAGATCATATGCCCATTTTTTAATCGAATTTTTGTTCTCTATTGAGATATTTCAGTTCCTTATATTTTCTGGATATTAACTCCCTGTTGGATGAGTAGTTTGCATGTATATTCTCCCATTCTTTAGGTTGCCTTTTCACTTTATTGTTTCCTTTGCTGTGCAGAAGCGTTTTAGTTTGATATAATCCCCTTTGTTTATTTTTGCTTTTGTTGCCTGTGTTCATGAGATTATTCATAAAATCTTTTTCCAGATCAATGTCCTGAGGCACCATTTATTGAACAGACTGTCCTTTCCCCCAATGAGTGTTCTTGGTACCTTCATCAAAAGTCAAATGTAGATATGTGGCTTACTTTCTTAATTTCTCTATTCTGTTTAATTGGTCTATGTGTCTATTTTTATGCCAGTAGCATGCTGTTTTGGTTACTACAACTTTGTGGTATATTTTGAAGTCTGGTAGTGGTATCAACTACCAGATTTGTTCTTTTTGTTCAGGATTGCTTTAGCTATTCACAGTCTTTTGTGGTTCCATACAAATCTTGGATTTTTTTCCATAATTCTGTGAGGCATGTCATTGGCATTTTGATAGGGATTGCATTGAATATATAAATTTCTTTGGGTAGTATTGTCATCTTCATAATATTAATTCTTCTGATCCATGAGCATGAGATGTATTGCCATTCGTTTGTATCCTCTTCAGCTTATTTCATCAGTGTTTTATAGTTTTCATTATAGAGGTCTTTCACCTCCTTGGTTAAATTTATTCCTAGGTATTTTATTTTCTTTGATTTTTGTGTCTGTTGTAAATGGGATTGCCTTGATTTGTTTTTCAGCTAGTTTGTGTATAGAAACACCGATTTTTGTATATTAATTTTGTATTCTGCAACTTTATGGAATTCATTTATCAGATGTAAGCGTTTTCTGGTGGGGTCTTTAGGTTTTTCTATATAGAAGGTCATGTCGTCTGCAAATAGGGACATTTGACTTCCTGCTTTCCAATTTGGGTGCTCTTTCTTTCCTCCTGTTGCCTAAGTGCTCTGGTTAGGACTTCCCAGACACAGGGATGCTTTTGTGCTAAGTTCCATCTTCTGACCCCAGTCTTAACCTCGACTTTAGCCTCTGTGGGCAGTGGGTACTTTGGAATTCTTAGCTTTTACAGACTATAGATGAAGCACAGATAACCACTTTTCTCCTTACATTCCATTCTTCACTGTCAGTATTGTAAGAATCTGGCATGTTCATTCTTTTTTGGTACTGCCCTCTCGCTCAACCTTAGCCACACTAGAGCTCCAGGCCACATCTTGAAAAGAATTAGCCTGGCTTCCCAGTGACTTTCTTGATTTGGCATCTGTCAGTAATACAGCTGATTTGCCCACCAAAATAACCACTAGCCACCCCTGAAGCCTGAGTGCATAACACGTCGTCCCAGTTTGCCATGCCCACAGACAGTTCCTTTGGCTCCTATTTGGGGAAAGTCTCAGCCCCATCCTATGAATTCTCTTCCCATTGTTAAACAGAGACCCAGCTGGGAAAACAAGGCTGAAATTCTGACCCGTCCTCTCTTTCCCTGATTTGCAGCTGACTAGGGCAGATGGAATTGATTTAAACTCTGGACTAAGGGGGAGTGAAAGGGGTGGGTTATGATAAAGAGAGACAGGCTGCTGGACTTCTTCAGAGGCGGGCCCTGGCGAGGGGAGGCAGAATTCCTTCATGCTTACCCTTCACTGTAGCAAATCAATTTGCAGTGGCTTGTAGCTGCTGGAGCACTGGGTCTGGGGCACCCCCAGCTGCATGTGAAGTAAGTTGGTTGCAGTATAGAAGGCAAAGTATTTTTTGCCTTTTCCGTTTGTGTGGCACTCAGACCTGAAGAAGCCAGCTTTGATTAAGATTTGAAACTTAATCAAAAGCTGCTGAGAGTTGGTTATAATGACAGCACTGGAAGTACTTGGTCTCTGTGTTCTCTTTCAGCTATCTCACGTGAGAGGGCAGTGGAGCTCCTTAGGAAATGTCTGGAGGAGGTGAGTAGTTCCCATAGGATCCTGAAAGGAATGTTTGTCTCTCTGTTTGCCAGTGTTGTTCCTGTTCCTCAGTTATACTTTTTCAGATTTTTGCCAGAAGGTGTAATACATACCCACTAACCAGATGTGAAGTTGCTACCAGGGATAGAGTTTGGTGTGGATAGCAAGCTCATTTTTCTCTCACAGATTACCTCCTCAATGTCAGTTTTATGATTTAATTCTTTCTGGTTTATGCAAACCAGTGGTTCTCAAATTTTAGTGTGTATAAGTGTCACCTGGGAAACCTGTTAAACAGATTGCCATCTCTGCCCCAACCCTCAATTCTGAGTCCACTGTTATGAGGTACAAACTGGGAAGCTCTGCTTTAACTGGCAGTCCCAGGTGATTTTGCTACAGGTGGTAACTGAGGCTGTACTTGAAGAACTTCTGCCCTACACTTTATTTTATTTTTTTATTTGAGATGGAGTTTCACTTTTGTTGCCCAGGCTGGAGTGCAGTGGCATGATTTCAGCTCACTGCAACCTCTGCCTCTGGGTTCAAGCAATTATCTTGCCTTAGCCTCCCGAGTAGCTGGGATTGCAGGTGCCCACCACCATGCCCGGCTAATTTTTTGTATTTTTAGTAGAGACAGGGTTTCACCATGTTGGCCAGGCTGGTCTTGAACTCCTGACCTCAGGTGATCCGCCTGCCTCGGCCTCCCAAAGTGCTGGGATTACAGGCGTGAGCAACCATGCCCGGCCCTGCCCTAGACTTTATACCTGCTCTGTTCTTGTGCCACCTGTAATTGCCATACTGCCTGCTCCCTTAATAGTGTACGAGTCTTTATAATCTGTGAGAAAAAGCCTTCCCTAAGAATTCAGGAGGACCATAGAAAGCAACTAGGAAGCTTTGGGTAGAAGGGGAGAGTAGACTTTGGTTTTCGAGGACAGGATTACAGAACACACCCTTTCTAATACTACCCCTTAGAGTCTAAGGCTTTGGGTACGGATGGAGAATGGGGAGGTCAAAAACCAGCCACATTAGTTTTTTTTCATTATTTTACTGTTCCTGTGGCTTAAGGATGAACTTGAACTCGTGGTTTAGTAAGAGAGTAGGAAGATAAGAGCAGGAGCATTGGGAGTAATGTCAGTTTGCTTCTTACACAAACCTTTTGTTTTCAGTCCACAGTGCCCACCCCCCCGCCTTTTTTTTTTTTTTTAAGAGACGGGTCTCGCTTTGTTGCCCAGGCTAGAGTGGAGTGCAGTGGCACCATCATAGCTCACTACAGCCTGGACTTCTGGAACTCAAGCGATCCTCCCAAGTAGCTGAGACTACAGACAGGCACTGCCACACCCAGCTCATTATTTTTAAGAGATGGGGTCTTGCTATGTTACCTAGGCTGGTCTTGAACTCCTGGGCTCAAGATATTCTCCCACCTCAACCTCCCAATTACAGGCCTGAGCCACGGCTCCTGGCCTCTGCTTTGTTCTGAGGACAATCACTCTTTGTTAGCTTATTATCTTGAGACATTTTAAGAGAGACGTCTGTGTTTACCAGACTGATAGGTAACAGACTATGGGGAACAGAACACTGGATTGTCTCATTCTTTCATCGGCTGACTGACCAGAGACAGGCTCTTAGCTGCACCTCCCAGTTCAGCCTCCCTGCCTCCCAGTCATCCTCCAGCTGCCGTTTGGGTACCCTCTACCACTAGAGTACTAGTGCCCTACTGCCAACTGCCTCTAATAGAATATCAGTCCCACAAAAGCAGGGATTTTTGTTTGCTTGTATTCCCAGTGTCTAGAACAGAGCCTGGCACATAGTACTTAGTAATTATTTGTTGACTGATTTCCTCCATGTCTCTCTGCAGCTCCAGAAACGCTTCATCCTGAATCTGCCAACCTTCAGTGTTCGAATCATTGACAAAAATGGCATCCATGACCTGGACAATATTTCCTTCCCCAAACAGGGCTCCTAACATCATGTCCTCCCTCCCACTTGCCAGGGAACTTTTTTTGATGGGCTCCTTTATTTTTTTCTACTGTTTTCAGGTGCACTCTTGATAAATGGTTAATTCAGAATAAAGGTGACTATGGATATAATTGAGCCCTCTGGTCCAGGTCTCAGTTTACCTAATATTACCTCAGAAAGGATATGGAGGGAAAATGATCTTTTTGCCAGGTCTGACTTTTCTTCCTGCTCCGCCCTCCGTTAATGCTCAATACCCTTTAGCAGCTGATGGCCCCACGTTCTACTCCATGCTTGGCTTCCTTTCCAACTAGCTCTTTCATATATTTTACTTGCTAATATCGCCATTCTCTCTAAAGTAGTGGTTCTTTTTGCCCTTAAACTTAAAATTTTTTAATTAATTAATCTGAATGAATCATACATGCACTTAATAAAACATGCAAACAGTACGAAAACATGTAGTGAAAAATATTTCTTCCAGAGCTGGGTGTGGTGGCTTATGCCTGTAATCCCAGCACTTTGGGAGGCCAAGGTGGGTGGATCACGAGGTCAAGAGAGTGAGACCATCCTGACCAACATGGTAAAACCCCGTCTTTACTAAAAATACAAAAATTAGCCGGGTGTGGTGGCACACACCCCTAGTCCCAGCTACTGGGGAGGCTGAGGCAGGAGAATAGCTTGAACCTGGGAGGCAGAGGTTGCAGTGAGCCTAGATCTTGCCACTGTACTCCAACCTGGCCAACAGAGCGAGACTCCATCTCAAAAAAAGAAAGAAAAATGTTTCTCCCATCCCTATAATCCAATCACCTGCTTCCTGCTTCCCTCCCTGGAGGAAACTTCAGCTACTAATTTCTTATGTTTTTTTAAGAGATATTCTGTTACTGTGTAAAGTATACATACATACAGACACATGCTCCATTTAAATTTTTTAGATTTATTTATTTACTTAGAGACAGGGTCTCACTCCAGCCCAGGCTGGAGTGCTGTGGCATAATCTTGGCTCACTGCAACCTCGGCCTCCTGGGTCCAAGTGATCCTCCCATCTCAGCCTCCTGAGTAGCTAGGATTACCGGCACACACCACCAATGCCCAGCTAGTTTTTGTGTTTTTCATAGATACAGGGTCTCACCATGTCATTCAGGTTGGTCTTGAACTCCTGGGCTCAAGCAGTTTGCCTGCCTTGGCTTCCCAGTGCTGGGATTACAGGTGTGAGCCACTGTGCCCGGCTAAAAAGTATTTTTAATGTTCTACACATTGCTTATTTCACTTAACACTATATTAGAGATTGTTTTATATCATTACATATAGATATGCTTATTCTTGTTGACAGTTGCATATTTTCCATTAAATTGATGGATCACGGGCAGTTAAGCAGTTACCTGTTTTACTCAGCCTACCTTTAGAGAACAGTGTGGATGTTTTGTGGTTACAGCCACTAAAACAGTGGTTCTTAACCAGATGTGTGTTTCAGAATGTTCATCTCACATTTCCAGTTGCTACTGATGCTGCCGGTCTAGGAACCACATATCAAAACCATTTGGTCTCAGACTAAGATAAACCCTACTTTATCCAATTCTGTGCTCCTCTTAATATCATCTACAGATAGATTTTTGTTTTGTCTGTGATGAAATGTATCATCTAAGATACTACCTACTGATCATAACGTTCATATTAAAGTATTGGGTTAACATTAGATTTGGGTGTCTTATACACTATTTAATACACCAATGATAAATACCTTATACCATAAGAAGAAAGCTAATCATTGAGTAAATGGGAGAAAAGAGATGATTCACATCACTACAGTTGATTCAACCTCCAACACCACCTTGAATATGCATAGGCTTGAGCTTTTAGCTAGATTCCTGAGTGTAAGGCATCTATTTTAAAAGTGCCACAGGTTGGCCAGGCGCGGTGGCTCATGCCTGTAATCCCAGCACTTTGGGAGTCTGAGGCGGGCGGATTACCTGAGGTCAGGAGTTCAAGACCAGCCTGGCCAACATGGTGAAACCCCGTCTCTACTAAAAAAATATATAAAAATTAGCCAGGCGTGGTGGCACACACCTGTAAACCCAGCTACTTGGGAGGTTGAGACAGGAGAATTGCTTGAGCCCGGGAGAGGGAGGTTGCAGTGAGCCGAGATCGTGCCACTGCACTCCAGCCTGGCTGACAGAGCAAGACTCTGTCACCCCCCACAAAAAAAAAAGCGCCACAGGTGATTCTGATGCCCTACCCAGTGGAGTGCTGCTACTAAAGCACAGGCTATCCTGCTACGTGATTTTCCCATCTGTACAATGACTGAAATAGCACCTATTCCATATGGTAGATATGAGAATTCCATGAGGTAATATAGGTAAACGTTTAGTTCAGGGCTTGGCATGTGGTAAGTGCTCAGTAAGTGTATAATGATTGGTAAACTTGTTATTCTGCATTCAGGCCTCACCAGGGATGACATACGGTTCTCTGCCTTTGAATGTAAGTGTCCCCTGGGCAATCTCAGGCAAGCCTGCAAACCCATCCTGACTCTCAGTGTTTTTTTGCCAACCTGGATCTCTTTCCTGAGCTCCAAATCAACTCATTCCTAGATAGCTCACCCTCCAGATTTAGGGACATCGAACTCAATATGTCTAAAACTGAGCCTTACCATCTGCCACTCTCCAAACCTCTTCTATGACATTCTGTCTTAGAGAATTAGAGCCACCTGGTTTCCCAAGTGTCCAAGTCAGAAACCCAGGCATCATTTATTTTTAATAAACGTTTTATTTTGGAATAAATTTGGTTTTACAGAAAAGTTGCAAAGATAATACAGTGTCCTTATACCCCTTATTCAGTTTCTGTAATGTTAACACCTTCCGTATACCATGGTATATTTGTCAAAACTGAGAAACCAACATTGGTTGGTGTATTAGTATTACTAAGCTCCAGGCTTTATTCAGATTTTACCAGTTTTTCCACTAATTTTCTTCTGTTCTAGGATATAATCCAAGATACAACATTGCATTTAGCTGGGCATCATTTTTGTGCCATTCTTTATTGCCTGTCTACATGGCCACCAAATTCTGGCATTTCTACATCCTAAATCTTTTAATTTTATTAAAAATTTTTATTGTTGTTTTTCAGAGACAGGGTCTTGCTCCATCACCCAGGCTGGAGTACAGTGGCACGATCATAGCTTACAGCAGCCTTGAACTCCTGGGCTCAAGTGAACCTCTTACCCCAGCCTCCCAACTAGCTGGGACTAGAAGGGTGCACCACCACACCCAGCTAAGTTTGTAAAAATTTTTTGTAGAGACAGGGTCTCACCATGTTGCCTAGGCTGGTCTCAAACTCTTGGCCTCAAGTGATCCTCCCACCTTGGTCTGCCAAAGCCCTGGGATTACAGGTGTGAGCCACTGCACCCAGCCTAATCTTTATAAGTCTCCATCCCCATTACTCTGGTTCACTCCCTATCGTTTCTTAGACTATTTAACAGCCTCCTAACTTCACTCTACTTTTAATCTCTTCCCTCTCCAGGTCTTTCTCCATATTTTAAAAAACTAGTTTCACCATCCATTCCTCTCTGCCCTTAAAACTTTCTGGTGGCTTTCCATGGCTTAAGAGAATAAAGCCCAATTCTTTGGTTTGACATGCTAGGCATTCCATAATCCTCTCCTAACCTAACTCCCCACTTTCCTCTCCCTCTTTTACACCTCATAAAGCCTGTGTTCCAACTAAATTTACATGGCCTCGTCATTCACTCATGACTTCACACCTATGTATACTACTATAAGAAGGGTAAGCGTTGCTTTCTGGAACTTTTCTTACAGAGGGGTATGTGTGTGTATGTGTGTGTGGAGTCATGATGTAGTGTGTTCTGTTAACTTCTGTTTTCTTCCGCTGGATTTTAGTTTTTAAAATGCCAGCTGTATCCTAAATCAATTTCCTGAAGTTTAAAAAACACTGGGAATGTACCCATTATTTAACACTCCTGGCCAAACACTGTTCAGAATGGAGTTCTGATTAGCTCCCATCTGCTTTCAGGTGATTAATACACAGAAAAACAAATTATTGCTTCCCAGGCTCAGGGTGGGAGGGGGGATAGGTTGGAGAAGAGAGCAGCTGTTTTGCCTCAGGGTAGGGAAGCTTAGCCCTACTAGAGAGGGGATGGGAAGGCAGAAACCTTTAAGAGATGGAAGATGCCACTGAAATGGCCCAAGAGCTTGGTCTTGCTAGCTGAGCAACCGCTAGGTCTGCCCTGCCTGGAGCCCAGAGTCCTTTCACTTCTGCTCCCCTCAGCCTTTTGACCAAAGCAGCAGCAGTGCCCAAGCAAGAGAAAGCGGCGCATTCTTGGGTTCTCTCTAAATGTCTGCTGCTTGCTTAGTCCAGTGTGTGAATTATGTGTTAGTGTGTTTGGGAGAAGAAACCTGCAACTTGCCTTCACTTACCTTCCTTCATGGGAGGGAATGTTTTCAAAGACTGAACTGTTCATATTTATTCTGGAACACTATGATCCTTTAAGAGAAAGTAGGAAAGTCTTTAAACTCCAAATTGGAATGCTTACCCAGTCTAAACACTCTCTGTTTAATTCACAGATACTTGTAAACAATCTGTGTATACTTTATTTTTTAATTTTTAATTTTTTATTATTATTATTATTTTTGAGACAGAATCCCGCTCTGTCACCCAGGCTGGAGTGCAATGGCACGATCTCGGCTCGCTGTAGCCTCTGCCTCCTGGGTTCAAGCAATTCTCCTGCCTCAGCCTTCTGAGTAGCTGGGATTACAGGCGTGCGCCACTACACCCGGCTAATTTTTATATTTTTGTAGAGACAGAGTTTCACTATGTTGGCCAGGATGGTCTTGGAACTCCTGACCTCAAATGATCTGTCTGCCTTGGCTTCCCAAAGTGCTGAGATTACAGGCGTGAGCCACTGCACCCAGCCCCCATGTAAACTTTAATCATCATCTACTTTTCCGTAGGGCTAAACCCAGTTAGAGGCTAAAACGTGATTTATTTTGCTGTGGGGAAAAGAAAAACAACTTAATGGGAAGAATCAAATGCTGAGACCTCATTAGAAGCTTCTTAGGCCACTTAGTGTCCATACCATACTGCTTCCTCTGCACTGTTAACTGTCCTGACCATATGCTGGATTAGCAGAGCCTCGGGGCACAAGGGCCTGGGAGGACCTGCTTCCCCTTGCTGGAGTGAGGCCTGTGAGCCCTTCTGTAGAGGGCCATGTGATACAGTGGAAATGAAGGGAGGGTCGGATCACACACGTATGCGTGATCACTTGCTTAGTGACTTTGGGCAAGTTGCTTTGATCTACAACTTTCTTGTTTCTAAAATAGGACTTGTTGAGGACTACATCGTCCTTCCTTAGGGAAAGTTGTCCAGCCCCTGAAAAGTTTTTGATAAACTAATTTCTTCTGGGTATTTATAACCTTTTATTGATTTGTTACTGTATTCCAGGCATTATATAGAAGTGCTGTATATCTTATTTAATCCCCTCAACTTCCCATAGTCTAAGATAATTCTAGAGGTAGGATGTTTCTTGCCAGGCCCTAGGCTTCAGTTAAAGCAGAGCATACTTCAGCCTTCCCCCACATTCCTTTCTCTTCCTTTCTGCAGAAAGGATTGAATAACCCAGATAGGGATACTTGGGGAAGGCACTGAGCCTCTTTGTTAAAATGAGGAAAAGCAAATATTAAGTGTTAAAGTCATGCTAGCCCCAAATGCAGACTTTCTTCTTGATGTATTCAGAAGGACTGATTGAAAGGGACTGGAGAGAGGCAGAACTTCTCCCGCATGATTCAGAATTCTTCAGTGCCACATCCGGATACTGCCTCGAGGTATTAGCACCACCTAACATCCTGCTGGCGGGGGGGGGGCGGGGGTACATACCAGGGGACCTGAAGCTCAGGGTGGCACACCAAGTGAGTGGCAGGGGCAGGGTTAGAACATGTCGAGGGTCCCCATGCATTTAGCATGAGGGACAGGCCCCCAGAGGAGGCCCCACTGTGTCCGGAGAGCTTTCACTGGACACATGGGTATGTTGAGGCATTGCAGCTTCTTGGGAAAAAAAGTCACATCTTTGGACCCTTGTCCTGAAAGATGATGCCTAGACCCTATGTTTCTAGCACAATCTTCACTTGCAAAGCACCCCAACATCTCTCCCTGACAGCACACTTGCAAAGACATGGGGACAGCAGTGCAGGCAAACAACAGTGAATGCAATGGCCCTGGGGCATAAAGTGGTAGTTTGAGGAACAGAAAGGAAACCACTGTGGCTGGAGCAAAGTGAATGATGAAGAGAGTAGTTTAAGATGAGGCTGGAGAATTAGGCAAAGTCAGATCATTGCCAGACCTGACTTTGAAGGTGTACCAGAGAAAACAGACCCGTTGGGAGACTACTGTAGGAGTCCAGAGAACTAGGGTGTTGGCATAGAAGAAGGAAGATGGACTCAGAATCCATAGTCTTTCTGAAGGATTGAATATAGAGAAAGAACCAAATAGGACTCCCCAGTTTCTGGCTTGAGCAACTGGGTAGAAGGTGGTGTCATCTACTGTGGTGGGACGGTCTGGAAGAGGTCACAATTTGAGTACTTGAGTCATGTGCTCCATTTTGGACATGAGTTTTGAGATGCCTACTAGCCAAGCCGGCAGGCATAAGGCAGATAGCTGTACCTCCAAGTCTGGAGTTCAGGCAGCAGCCTGGGCTGAAGATAAACATTCAGGAATTGGCAGTATTGAGATATGGAAAGACATGGGATTGAATGAGACCAATCTAAGGAGACAGTATAGAGAGGGACCTGAGGAAAGCCAACATTTAGAGGTCAAGTAGAGAAGTAGCCAGCTAAGTAGACAGAATTGGGACCAGTGAGGTCATAGGAATCCAGAAGTTAGGAGGCACAGAGGAAACAGAGTTGCAGAAAAGAGCAAGTGGTCAGCCATATCCATTGACTGCTGCTGTTAAATCCAGAAAAAAAGGCCTTGAGATTTGACATCGTGATGACCATGCTGAGTGGACTTCAGCCGACTGGTCGGGAAAAAAGCAGATTGAAGAGGAAATTGGAGGTGAAGAAATGGAGGTAGAGATGTAGCAATCTTTCAAGAACTTTAACTGCAAAGGAAATAAAGAAATGGGGAAAAGATTTATGTTTTGTAAGGTAAGAGATCCTAGAACATTTGTACTCTGGGGGTGATCCAGTAATGATTCCGTAGAGAGGGAGACACTGACGATAGGGGACAGAAAAGATGACTGAAGAGTGAAATCCTCCAGACGAGAGTTGGATGAGCGTTGGCCTGATGGACACACACAGTCACCAGCGTTCCGATTGACACCTACACACCACCACCAATGGGCATGGTAACAAATCCACCACCTTTGGGCATGGTAACAGCCAAACTGACACATGCACCCTCCAGCCCACCAAATCACAGGAATACACATACAGTATTCACTTGACACACACCCACAGACACAGCAAATAATAGCCACACTGACATGCCAGATAGACCAACATCTGTACCTCCTCTCACACAGAGGGGCCCCCAGTTCCCTCCCATGCTGTTAGGAGCCCCTTCCAATCCTACCCCCTGCCCAATTCCCAGGCCCTGCCTCTCCCCAGTGACATTGCCCTCTTAAGAGGCAAATCCAGGCCTGGGCTAAAGAAGGACAGGGAGGGCTTCATATCCAATGAAAGGTTTTATTAAGAGAATGAGAGATGGGGAGATGGGGAGGTACATCAACTGCAGGGGCAAAAGAACCACAAATACAAGATCCCAGCGACAACCTCAGGGTGCCTGACACACCTTTCTTCCCTCCCAACCCACCCACAGCCCTTTGCGAGCAAAAACACCCTCTCCCTCCTGGTCCAGCTGGACATACCAGTGTATGGCCAGAAAACAGTGAAATGCATCCCCAACTCATTGGGATAAATAAGTTGCACTGGACATTTTAAAATTTCAAATTTAATCACAACATACATAAATAAATGGGACAGACAGCAACGGGACTGTGATGAGCAGCAGCCTGGATTCAAGTTCTGCAATTTGTGCTTTATCTTCTTTGTTCCTTGAGGACCCCTCCTGCCCACTTCTTTCTGAGAGTAGGAAGGGTACAAAGAGTCCACTGGGGCCTCCTTCCAGCACCCCTTTTCTGGGGGTAGGAGATTCTGGAATGAGGGGCACCAACTCCTCAGTAGCACCTCTGATTTATCAATTTTCCTCCTGCCACCAGTGAAAAACACAAAGGCTTTGGCCTCTAGAAGCACCCACGGCCACCCAGGCACGCTAATGGAAAGGGCTCTGCCCCATGAGCCAGATCTTTTCATGTCAATTTTCTGTCCAAACCTTCTCAACCATCAAAGGTCAGAAAATTGCACACATGAGACAAATACTTGGGTCCTTAACTTACCAACACACCACCACAGAGAGGCCCCCTCCCTTACTCCAAGCCAGATCCCCAACTCTGGGATCTCTGGATGAATGTTCTCTTTCTGGCCTGACTTAATCCCACCTTTCAGTCCTTCCAGGCCCACCCCCAAGAGCTAAGTCCCTATTTCCGGGCCTGGGAGCCCCTTAGGGATGGGGTGGGAGAAGCAGTTATTTCCGATGCTTGACATCCTTCGAAGCCTTGGTTTCACCATGCCCACTGCCCACACTGCTTAGAAACATCTTGTCCAGCCCCTTGAGTGACTCCAGCAAGTAGTTCTGAAAGGCAGTGAGGGCAGCACAGATGGCAGGCCCACCGAAGCCATGGGTGATGAGGCTAAAGTGTGTCAAGCAGCTCTGTACTCCGGGCTCTAGGATGAGTGCTGGACGTCTGTTGCCCAGCGGTGAGCGGTCCTGAGCCATCAAGTCTGCAAACTCCTTGCAGATCTGCCTGGTGGGAGAAGGAGGGTCAGAGGTTGGAGGACAAAAGTCTGAGCCCAGAGAAGGACCTACTATGTGCTAGGCATTTTACAGACATTAGCTACACAATTGCTGACCCTCCCAACAGTCTGCAAATGATGACCATACTATTTTTTACAGAAAAGGAAACTAAGGTTCAGAGAAGTCATTTGACTAGCCCAGTATCACACAGCTAATAAACAGCACATGTCGATCACCCTATAATCTTTCTTTTTTGGATGTCCAGCCCATATTCAAAGTGCAGCTCAGCTACTTACTACCTTATATAGGAAACTTTCCTGGATTCCCTCTCCCAACCCCAAACACCCAATGCTTCACAGAACTTTGTCTTTGAAGCTATTAGGAAACAATCCAGAATCTGCCAGAAATAATAACTAGCAGTGAATATAATTGAAGGCTGGATGCTGTGCCAACCACACTGTCTGCATCATCTTAATCTTCATAACAAGTCTATACTATTATTATCCCCATCATACGGACAAGGATACTGGTTTCAGACAGGTTGGATGACCTGTCAAGGTGACCGAGCTGGGATTTGAACCTAGCTCTAGTTTGCAGCCATTCATTATTCATTCCTTTGTGCGTCCTGTGTGTGGCTCAGGAAAGAGAATCACTCATCATTCATCTTTGTGTCACCATGAAAGCCAGCCAGTATCTTAGGACTGAGACCCACGAAGTGCTTGATGAATGAGCTGATTAGTGAACGAAGTGAGCCCCGCCCTGGCTAGGTTTCTCCAGCCACAGTATGAGCAGCCTCAGAGGTCTCTCCATTTGGCAGTCCCAGGAGTCTGTGCTTCCTCTTCTGCCTTGGGCACTTGAGGAAAGCCTCAAAGGCAGGAAGGTGGAGTTGTCAGTTTGAAGGACTGCGTTAGGTGGGAGGACTGGATGTTCTAAGCCGGAAACAGACAAACCCAAGGATGTGAGGACAGGGTTGGCAGAAGTGGGTGGAGTTTGTGTGGGCCAGACTGTGGGGCCCTCAAAAGAGTTTGAACTTTAGCCTACCAATTGGTAGTTCTCAGATTTATCTCTCCCTTTTCTTTTTTTTCTGAGACAAGGTCTTGCTCTGTCACCCAGGCTGGAGTGCAGTGGCGCAGTCCTAGCTCACTGCAGTCTCAACCTCAGCCTCCCGAGTAGCTGGGACTACAGGTGCGCACCATCACTCCTGGCTAATTTTTTTTAGCACAGATGGAGTTTCGCCAAGTTGCCCAGGCTGGCCTTGAACTCCTGGGCTCAATCGATCTGATCACCTCAGCTTCCCAAAGTGCTGGGATTACAGGGATAAGCCACTGCACCCAGCCTCTCTCTCTTTCTTTCTCTCTTTCTCTATCCCCTTCCTCTCTCTGTCTTTTCTTGCAGTGGGACTGCTATGGTGTGAATGCTTATGTTCCCCAAAATTCATATGTTGAAATCCTACCCCGCTAGGTGATAGTATTAGGAGGTGAGGCCTTTGGGAGGTGATTAGGTCATGGAGGTGGAGCCGTCATGAATGGGATTAATGCCCTTGTTATAAAAGAAGCCAGAGAGAAACCCCTTCTCCCTTCTACAATGTGAGGACACACAGCAAGGTGCTGTCTATGAGCCAGAAAGCAGGCCCTCACCCGACGTGGAATCTGCCTTGACCTTGAACTTCCCAGCCTCCAGCACTATGAGAAATAAATTTGTTGGCCGGGTGCGGTGGCTCACACCTGTAATCCAAGCACTTAGGGAGCCCGAGGTGGGTGGATCACCTGAAGTCAGGAGTTCGAGACCAGCCTGGCCAACATGGTGAAACCTCTACTAAAAATACAAAAATTAACCAGATGTGGTGGCAGGCACCTGTAATCCCAGCTACTCAGGAGGCTGAGGCACTAGAATTGCTTGAACCCAGGAGCTGGAGGTTGCAGTGCACCAAGATTGCACCACTGCACTGTAGCCTAGGCAACAGAACAAGATTCTGTCTCAATAAATAAATAAAAATTTCTGTTGTTTATAAGCTACTCAGTTTATGGTATTTTGTTATAGCAACCCAAATGGGCTAAGATAAGAACTCTTTTGGAAGAACTAAATCTTTTGCCTTTCGCCTTTTTTTTTTTTTTTGGGATTGGGGTCTCACTGTGTCACGCAGGCTAGAGTACAGCGATGCAATCATGGCTCACTGCAGCCTCGACATCCCAGGCTCAGGTTATCCTCCCACCTCAGCCTCCCAAGTAGCTGGGACTACAGGAGTGCACCACCACACCTGGCTAATTGTTGTATTTTTACTAGAGACCGGGTTTCACCGTGTTGCCCAGGCTTGTCTCCAATTCCTGGGCTCAAGCGATCCACCAGCCTCAGCCTCTCAAAGTGCTAGGATTACAGATGTGAGCCACCTTGCCTGGCCTGAAAAACTAAATCTTGGGGCCAGGCGCGGTGGTTCATGCCTGTAATTCCAGAACTTTGGGAGGCCAAGGCGGATGGATCACCTAAGGCCAGGAGTTCGAGACCAGCCTGGCCAACATGGTGAAACCCCGTCTCTACTTAAAATACCAAAAATTAGCTGGGCCTGGTGGCAGGCGCCTGTGATCCCAGCTACCCAGGAGGCTGAGGCAGGAGAATTGCTTGAACCTGGGAGGTGGAGGTTGTAGTGAGCTGAGATCGTGCCACTGCACTCCAGTCTGGGAAACAAGAGCGAAACTCCATCTCAAAAAACAAAAACAAAACTAAATCTTAATAGAATACTAGTTTGTTAAACAGGACCTGAGGTGCCCTCACAGACCTAGTTTGAAAATCAATGCAGCGGGAACCATTGAAGATTCTTATGCAGTGGGGCGGGTGCATGTGCAGGGAGATTGGGAACAGGAAGACTCTGGGGTGAAGGTCCAGGAGTGAGATGAAGACCTGAGTAGAGGTGGCAGCATGTGAACGGTGGTGAGGGAGGCACAATGGGCTTGTAGAGCAGTCAGGTGTGACTTGGTGGCCTGATGGACGTCACTGGATCAGAGGGTTGATGGGCAAGGCTAGGAGAGGGAGCCTCAGACCTGCGATGGGGACTGGGGCTGGTGGTGTCCTGGGAGTGTATGTGAGTGTAGGACCCATGCGTGAGCCTGTGTGAGCCAGTATTGACATCACTGTTCCTGATGCAGGAGCCCAGATATGTTCACATGTAGTGTCCATGTGTGCTCCAGGAGCTTGTGAGGAGTGTTCATGTATGTCTGAGTGATAAACATGATGCCCAAATATACCCATATGTGGCACCCAAGTGTGCCCAGGTGGCATGCACACATGTGCCCAGGAGAGCCTAAGCAGGGAGCCTAGGTGTGCCCATGTGTGGTGCCACATGGGCCGCAGGTACATGTGTGTGCTCACTGCTTGTGTACACAGTGGTGTGCATGTACGTGTGTGCTCACTGCTGATGTACACAGTGGTGTCCGTTGTGCCCATACATGATGTCTGTCTGTGCATGGCACCCACGTGTGCCTGTGCAGGGTGCCCTCACTCACTTGGCGGCCAGCAGCATGCTCTTGCGGCTGTGCAGCTCCCCTGGGTCAGCGTGCTGTCGGCACAGGTACTCGGCGGCTGCCTTGGCTGGGAACTCCGTCTCACAGACATAACCGAAGTCTCGGGCCAGGTGCACGGCCTCTCCTGGGGGGAGGGGAGCTGTCACTACTGCCGGGTGTACCTCTGCGCCTGGAACACAGCTTTGAACCTCTGACCCCCTGGCCAGAGGGATCCTGCCCTATCCTGCCTGTGTAGATGCCCCCTCTGACTTTCCTTCCCAGCCCAGCTCCAGCTCCCATTACATTGCTCTCCCTTGGGGCCATTAGGGTTGGGCTCTGAGCTCAGAGATGGGAGCTGGGCCCACCATGTATTCCAGAGGCACCAACCTCCAGGGGAGGGGACTGTCACCCCCTTCATCCCTTTACCACATCCAAACACTGGCTATTCCCCGCCAACACACACACCCACACACCCACACCCACACCCACATACACATACTCACACTGCAAGTAGGTCTCCATTGCACGTGCATGCACACATGTACAAAGACTACACACAGAAATCACAAACACACCTTATACATGAAAGAGAGTACGCACACAGATACTGCAACACTTACACGGATACACACACACCACTAAACACACCCTCCTGCACTAGAGACAGTCACACCAGACAACTCACTTGCCCTTGCATCCACTCCCATGCCCATCTTCAGGCCTCACTCACCTTCCACTAGCGAAGTCAGCAGCGTCACATTGGCGGCCTTGCGACGGCCAGCTGGCAGGTTGAGCCCAATCTTCTCTAACCGTTCCCGCAAACACCGGCCCCCATTTTTGGACTTGGCCCTTGACATGCACAGAGACAGACAGACATACAACTATGAAGACAAGAGAAACACGTGGAGGCTAAGTGGCTGCCAAAGGGCCTTGTTGCCTCCACCAGCCCCTGTTGAGGTTTGGGTCTGGTCCTGGGGATGCTCTGAGGTCTCTTTCAGCAAGGGCACAACCTCTTCCTAATCTCCATGGTTTTGCAGCCAAGACAGAGGCAGGGGGGCCAGCACCCAGCTCCAGGAGCCTCTCAGTTCACTCTAATCCTCTCAACAGCAGGGGCAGCCAGGGTGGGGCATCCTGGGGTCCTTAGCACACCAGATGGCCACACACACCTACCCGGGGATACACAGACCTATATGTAGAGACACACAGTGACATACAGAAAGAGAGCCACATGGGGAGACACAGGTACACACACAGCCACCTGGTGACTCACACACACACACACACACACACACACGTGAAAGAACACAGACACGTAGAACCAATAGAGACAGACATATGCAGAGACACAGACTCAGACACCCAGGGACACAGAGACACAGGATCACACCAAGTCAGGGTCCCAGGAACACATGTACAGACACTCAGGGACTCACAGAGACCCTCCAAGATGCTAGGAGTAAGGAGATACCCCCTATGACTGCACAAATGCCACTCCCACACAGTGGCACAGACGTGAACATCCATGTGAGTAGCTCCAGATGCACAGGCAATCACACACACACAGCAGGACACACTGTAGGCCACACATCCCACTAGAAGAAACAGGATACTCACACTCATGAAAACACACGCTCCTGGCCATCCGCTACTATAGACACACGCACACTCACATGCACACGCACATGCACACACATGTCCACACCATCCTCAGACTCATCCAAGCTCATGACCCTGAAGCAGAAATACCCTTCCCAGGCACAAAGACATGCACAGAGAGAGAGAGAGAGAGACAGGTCTAGGAAGACGAACCATGGACTACCATGCTCTGCACCCCAAAACACACAGGGCCTATGCTGCCGCGCAGAATGGGCCTTGGGTCCTGGGGTTCACTTCCTGGAAGAGGGGGTGAGGATGGCCCTCTCTCTTCCCCAGACCCAGTCTCGTCCTGACCAGTGTAGATGAGTTCTCCATCCCTACTCTGTGCCCAGGCTTCTTTCTCTGCCCTCCTCCCTACCCCAGACCCACAGACATGTGGCAGCCACCAGGGACCTGGGCCGGCCCCTACAACATGCACAATCCAGAGTCCCCGGGGATTCCCCTCCCAGGGAGACTGAGGCAGGAGGCCTAGGTGAGACTGGCCTCCTCTCTGATGCCTTGAGAAGGCCTGAAGAGGCCAGGGATCCAACCAGGCGGGGAATTGTGGGCTGGCCTTCCTACCTGCGGAGGACACCCCCCAGGAGGGAGGCGTTGAGGCACTCGGGAGGCGAGAGTCGCCGCTGCACCTCCCCCACCGTCACCTTGTACTTGGACGTTGAGCTGAGCAGTGAAAGCCGGCCAGGCACGGAGCAGAAGACCTCACCAGGATTTGTGATGCCGCCCACCAGGCTGTCTTTGGCCAAGGAGAGGGCTGAGAGGCTGCTGGCTTTGGAGGGGATGGGCACTGTGGAGAAGAGGGAAACACTGAGCCAGTGGCTGCCGCACACGGCCCCACTCAAGGGAGGGTCTGGTATCCTTGCTTTATGAAGGGAGAAACTGAGCCACGGTGAGGTGAAAGTGACTCGCCCGAGTTCCCTCAACTGATGGATGTGAACTCAGAGACTGAACTCTGAGTCGTCTGGCTCCTGAATCTGTGTCCCCCTCACTGAACCAGGCTGGTCCTATCTTAAACTCAAACAGTTCCAGCGGAATCTTGGTGTTTTAGCAGATGCCATCAGAGAGGGACTTGCATGTAAGGATATGAGTGTGAGCTGGAGGCAGGACCCCTGGGGCCCTGCAGCAGGGCTAGGCCACGGCTGGGCAATCACAGGGAGTCCCCAGATTCCCTCTTCCCACTCGTGATTCCCACGTTTTTCCTCTCCGCCCTCCCATCCCACCTGACCCCTGCATCAGTGAGGGGTCTGGAGACTGTGGGCTCCACATCCCAGAGACAGGGAAGTTATTGCCCTGTTAATGCCTTCAGCCCTGGCCCTCTCTTCCTGCCAAGTCACTCTGCGAATGCTAAAGGAGACCAGGAGATAGGCCCTATACCCCCTCCCCAAACACTCCCTAATTATCTACTAACTGAAGACCAGAGAAGGGAATCTGAGAAGTTAATTTTCTTTCTTTCTTTCTCTTTCTTTCTTCTTTCTTTCTTTCTTTCTTTCTTTCTTTCTTTCTTTCTTCTTTCTTTCCTTCTTTCTTTCTCTTTCTTTCTTTTTCTTTCTTTCTTTCTTTCTCTCTCTCTTTCTTTCTCCTTCTTTCTTTCTCTCTCTCTCTCTTTCTTTTCTTTTCTTTTCTTTTTTTGAGATGGAGTCTCGCTCTGTCACCAGGCTGGAGTGCAGTGGTGCCATCTCGGCTCACCGCAACCTCCGCCTCCCGGGTTCAAGAGATTCTTCTGCCTCAGCCTCCTGAGTAGCTGGGACTACAGGTGCCCACCACCATGCCTGGCTAATTTCTGTATTTTCAGTAGAGATGGGGTTTCACCATATTGACCAGGCTGGTCTCAAACTCCTGACCTCATGATCCACCTGTCTCAGCCTCCCAAAGTGCTGGGATTACAGGCATGAGCCACCGTGCCTGGCCAGAAGTTAATTTTCTAAAATTCACTTAGACATTCTTGGCTATAAGAGAAAGAAAGTTCTTCCTGCAGTCTAACCTCCATCCTCCTGCTTAGCCTCGGGGGAAGGGAGAATATCGAAGCACTTGCTTCTTTAGCGGAACCCTTTGGCCTTCTCTTCCTTTATGGAGGTGACAGCCTTGGTAGACAAGGCCTCGTGTGTACATCAGGAGTGAGGCTCGAGTGTGGAGTCTGGGACTAACAGCTACTGAGCACTCACTGCTGTGTGCTCCGGTAGATAAACCCACTCAGTCCTTGGAACAACCCACAAGAGGATACACTTATCACTATTCCCATTTTACAGATGAGGAGACTGATATCCAGAGAGGTGAAGTAATATGCCTGAGATCACACAGCTGGTAGACGGAGAACCAGTCACAAACCCAAGACTGCGGTCTCAAAGGTGGTGCTCTTTGCCTTCCAGCCATTTGGCAATATTGGCTGAGCACTTGCATGCCAAGAATGGTGCCAGGCCTGAGGAATACAAAAGTAGAAAAGGCTAGCCTGATCCCTAGCCTGGCAGAACGTCTAGTCTCTCCCTCTCTGGATAAACCTCCCCACCTCCACCCAGCAGCCCGGCCAGAAACCTCTGTGATACCCTCTGCAACCCTCTCCCCCAACACATCCCATCCATCACCACATCCCATCCATCACCACATCCTGTCCATCACCACATCCCATCCATCACTAGATCCTACAGCTTTCTTTTTTTGTTTCTCCCACCCCTGCCCATCCCACGACTTTCATTTCTTTATGTGCCTTGGATGTGGCCACTCCTCTGCATGCACACAGACACAGGTTCACTTCCCATGTGAGTTTCTCCACAGACCTTGCTCTGATCTCCCTGCCCCAGTCCAGAGGGATCTTTCCATCTGCATGCACCATTCTGCAGCCAAAAACTCAGCCTAAAACTCATCAGAGCCTGGTCAGTTCTCTGAAAATCAAACCCCAGCTCCAGAGCTAGACAAAATGATGTCACCTGTCAATGAGTAAGTGCCAGGTGCTGAAAGTTCAAAGAGGTTAAAGTGGGACAGCAAGTAAGGAGCAGAAATGAACCTTTAACTCTGAGCACTGACTCCGAAGTTCACAGCTTTAACCATCATGTTACAATGGCCTCCTTCACCCTCCCTTGTGTTCTGGCTCTGCCTGCCCCTCTTGCTGGGTCCCCATTTGTCCATTACGCTCTAGACCCAAGCTGACCAAGAGAAATATAATGTGAGCCACATGTATACATTTACGTTTCCTAGTGTCCACCATCTTTTTTTGAGACAGGGTCTTGCTCTGTTGCCCACGCTGGAGTACAGTGGTACAATCACAGCTCACCGCAACCACCACCTCCCAGGCTCAAGTGATCCTCCCACCTCAGCCTCCCAAGTTGCTGGGACTACAGGTGCGTGCCACCATGCCTGGGTAATTTTTGTATGTTTCATAGAGATGGGGTTTCACCATGTTGCCCAGGCTGGTCTTGAACTCCTGGACTCAAGCTATCCACCCGCCTGCCTTGGCCTCCCAAAGTGCCGGAATTAAAGGGGTGAGCCACCAGGCCTGGCCCACATTTTAAACAGTAAAAAGAAATGTGAGGTTAATTTTAGTCAATATAATAGTAAATAATATATTACTATTTAGTATATTTTATTTAGCACAATATATACAAAATAGAATCATTTCAACATGTAATCAATATTTTTAAAATTATTAGTGAGATATTTTACATCGTTTGAAATTAGCCTTCAAAATCCAATGGACATTTTATGCTTAAGTGCATCTCAATTCGGATTAGTCGCATTTTGGGTGCTCAATGGTGGTTATAGTGGCCACTTGGTGGACAGCACAGCTCCAGGCTTCAAGGGAGGAAGGGCTCAACAGGTAACATAGTAAGTGGGCTGTGGGGAGGTTGGCAGGCTAGAGGGGCACCTTATGCAAAGTCCCGCCAAGCAGGACACAAAGTTCCTGGTTTGTTTGTGTTTTTGTTTTGTTTTGCTGGTTTTTGAAACTCGGATTCTGGATTTTTATGTGAAATCTCTGGATTTGTAAGCATTGGCAGTGATTCAAAGATTGAAAAACCCAGCACAGGCCAAATGGAACAAGTGTGAAGTGCCTCCTGCGACGTGGTGCCTCCCAGGGTGTGAGCTCTTTGAGCCCCACAGTGCTCCTTTGGTTCTCAGGGGTCCTTCTCTACGCTACTGAGTTTAGGCACCAACCCCTGCACAGAACTTCCCTCCCCTGCCCCCCAGCTCCCTCTCACCCCCATCCCTGGCCTTACCGCACTGAACCTTCCTGGTCTGTTTCCACGGGTGTCTTCCCTACCAAGTATGAGTGTGTCGAGGGCAGGGTCTTGGCACAGGTGGCCATGAGTGAATATGAAATAAGCTAATGATGCAAGGGCCCTGGGAACCCGAACTGAACTATACTGTATGTATAAAAAAATTATACCTCGAGCTTGACTTTAAACAAATAAAACTACAAATTAGGCCAGGCACGGTGGCTCACACCTGTAATCCCAGCACGTTGGGAGGCCGAGGTGGGAGGATTGCTTGAGCCCAGGAGTTCAAGACCAGCCTGGGCAATACAATAAGACCTTGTCTCTACAAAAAATACAAAAATTAGCCAGGCGTGATTGCACACGCCTGCAGTCCCAACTATGCTGGAGGCTGAAGTAGGAGGATTGCTTGAGCCCAAGAGGCAGAGGTTGCAGTGAGCCGACCACGCCAGCCTGGGTGGCACAGTGAGACGCTGTCTCAAAAACAAAAACAAAACCAAAATCCTACAAATTGATAAATTAAAAATAAAAAGAAGGGCAAAGTAACTGTCTTCCCTCCCATCACCCCTCACCAGAAGTAGGGGTTGGAGAAACAGGATGAGCAGCCTTCTCCATTCAACTGCTATTAAAACCTAGGGCCCAGGCTGGCTGAGCATGGTAACTCACACCTGTAATCCCAACACTTTGGGAAACTGAGGCAGGAGGATCAGTTGAGCCCAGGCTGGCTGAGCATGGTAACTCACACCTGTAATCCCAACACTTTGGGAAACTGAGGCAGGAGGATCACTTGAGCCCAGAAGTTCGAGACCAGCCTGGGCAACTTAGTGAGACCTCATCTCTACAAAAAAAAAATTTTTTTAAAGTTAGCCAGGCATGGTGGTATGTGCCCATAGTCCCAGCTGCTCGGAAGGCTGAGGCCACAGAATGACTGAGCCAGTTTGAGGCTGCAGTGAGCTATGATTGCACCACTGCACTCCAGCCTGGACGACAGAGCGAAACTCCATCTCAAAAAAAATAAAAAAGGATGACTGTATACAAAAACTGTATGCCCTTGTGATAAATACAGCAATGAGGATGAGCTGGAGTATGGAGGAACGTGGTAGCCTAGATATGGATATTTGCAAGTGCTTTCTCCTGTTGATGCCAGATTTATGCAAACATAGGTGCTGCTAGATATAAGGGCAGACATGACATTGCTCATGTGTTTGTGAATATGAGTGACAGACCTGGCTGCTTCCCCCACCAGTCCCTTTTTTTCTCAGAGCTTCTTCCCTTGAAAATGGCAAGAGGGATGGAATCCATGGTTAGGGAAGCAGGTGGGTCAGGGACGGGCAGTGATGGAAGTAGGAATTAAACTAGCACAGAGGGCAAAGCCGAGACAGTAAAGTTTGTCTCCCACACCCACAGGACAGGATTCCCTGTGGTAACTCCTGAAGCTGAAGTGATCTAATGGTGTCCTGCTGGTCACACATGCAGAAGCCATTCACACACACACACACACACACACACACACACACACTCACTCCTGCAGACACAAGAGCTCCCAGTTATTTAACCTGTCAGACAAGGCACTCTGTCCACAGGTGGTAGATATGGTCTGACTTCTGAACCTAGGCAAGTGTGCAACAGACTCTCCAAGAAGCCTTGTTAAAATTGCAAGTTTTTTCTAGAAGAAAACATAGAAGGCCAGGCGTCCTGGCTTACACCTGTAATCCTACCACTTTGGAAGGCAAGGCAGGTGGATCATTTGAGGTCAGGAGTTTGAGACCAGCCTGGCCAACATGGCAAAACCCCATCTCTCTACTAAAAATACAAACAACAACAGCAACAACAGAAAACTTAGGAGAAAAATCTTCGTGACCTCAGGTTGAGCAAAGAGTTCCTAGATACAACACCAAAAGCAAGGCCCATAAAAGAAGATGATAGGCCAGGTGTGGTGGCTGACTCCTGGAATCCCAGCACTTCGGGAGGCCGAAGCGGGCAGATCACCTGAGGTAAGGAGTTTGAGAGCAACTTGGCCAACGTGGTGAAACCCTGTCTCTACTAAAAATACAAAAATTAGCCCAGGATGGTGGCGCTCACCTGTAATCCCAGCTACTTGGGAGGCTGAGGCAGGAGAATCACTTGAACCCAGGAGGCGGAGGTTGCAGTGAGCCGAGATCACGTCATCGCACTCCAGCCTGGGCAACAAGAGTGAAACTCCATCTCGAAAAAAAAAAAAAAAAAAAAAGACAATTCTAAGTGTAGGATGTGGAAAAGGGGAACCCTCACACATTGCTGGTGAGAATGCAAAATAATACAGCCACTTTAGAAAACAGCTTGACAGTTTCTTAAAAATTAAACCTAAACCGACCATATAATCCAGCAATTCCACTCCTAGGAATTTACTCAAAAGCACTACAAATATATGTCTATAGTAAGGCATGTATGTGAATGTTCACAGCAACATTATTCAAGACAGCTAAAAAGTGGAAACAACCCAAGTGCCCGTCAACTGACCAATGGATAAACAAAATATGTTACACCCATACAATGGCATACTATGAAGCAATAAAAAGAAACAAACTGCTGATAATAGTTTGTTTCTTTTTATTGCTGCTTCTTTTACTTAGCATAATGTTTGGGGCGAGCCTCAAAAATATTATGCTAAGCAAAAGAAGCTTGACGCAAAAGTCTGCATATTTATATATTCTATTTATAGAACATGTCCAGAATATGCAAATTTATGGACAGAAAGCAGATCAGTGGTGGCCTAAGGCTTGGGGTGAGAATGGGGAGTAGCTACAAATGGGAACTTCTGGGGATGACAGAAATGCCTCAAAATGGATTGTGATAATGGTTACACAACTCTACATTTACTAAAAATAATCAAATTGTATCCTTACAATGTGCGAATTTTAGGTATGTAAATTTTACCTCAAAAAATCAGTTAAAAAATGCAAGTTCCAGGGCCATACTTACAGGGGTTCTCATGCAGTCAATGTGGGGTGGTGCCCAAGAAATTTGCATTTTTTTTTTTTTGAGGCAGAGTCTCGCTCTGTCGCCCAGGCTGGGGTGCAGTGGCGCTATCTCACCTCACTGCAAGCTCCGCCTCCCGGGTTCACGCCATTCTCCTGCCTCAGCCTCCCGAGTAGCTGGGACTACAGGCGCCCGCCACCACGCCCGGCTAATTTTTTTCTTTTTTTTTTTTTTGAGACGGAGTCTTGCTCTGTCACCCAGGCTGGAGTGCAGTGGCACAATCTCGGCTCACTGCAAGCTCCGCCTCCCGGGTTCATGCCATTCTCCTGCCTCAGCCTCTCCGAGTAGCTGGGACTACAGGTGCCCGCCACCACGCCTGGCTAATTTTTTGTATTTTTAGTAGAGACGGGGTTTCACCGTGGTCTCGATCTCCTGACCTCGTGATCCGCCCGCCTCGGCCTCCCAAAGTGCTGGGATTACAAGCGTGAGCCACCGCGCCCGGCCTTTTTTTTTTTTTTTTTTTTGTATTTTTATTAGAGACGCGGTTTCACCGTGTTAGTCAGGATGGTCTCGATCTCCTGACCTCTTGATCCGCCCGCCTCGGCCTCCCAAAGTGCTGGGATTACAGGTGTGAGCCATCGCGCCCGGCCAAAATTTGCATTTTTAACAAGCACCCCCTGGGGGTCCTGATGCATGTGGTTCCTTAGACTACACTTAGGGTACCACTGGTCCAAAGCTTGAAGGGGTTGGAGCAAGAGGAAGGTAGACAGGAGGAGTAGTGACCTGCTCCCCACCCCACACTGGGGGCACAGCATGTGCAAATGCCCTCCCTAGAGTCTCTTCATCTCCCCTGCTGGGACCTGCTGATTAAGTTTCCTTCTCATCAACTGCTAGAGGGTTTCTTTCTTTCTTTTTTTTAAGATGGAGTTTCGCTCTTGTTGCCCAGGCTGGAGTGCAATGGCACAATCTTGGCTCACTGCAACCTCCACCTCCCGGGTTCAAGCGATTTTCCTGTCTCAGCCTCCAGAGTAGCTGGGACTACAGGCATGCACCACCATGCCTGGCTAATTTTTTTGTATTTTTAGTAGAGACAGGATTTCACCATGTTGGTCAGGCTGGTCTCAAACTCCTGACCTCAGGTAATCCACCTGCCTCGGCCTTCCAAAGTGCTGGGATTACAGGCATGAGCCACTGCGCCCGGCCCAGGGTTTCTTTTACATATAATTTCTATCCTTCACTCCCCTGCTCCAAGATTTTCCATAGCTCCCACCGTTTTCAGGTAAAGTCCAAACTCTAGCTGCACATTTTTTAAGTTGCTTTCTGGGGCAGAGAGTAGCCTGGGAGGCAAGTGAGAAAGGGTTGTGGAAGTGCAAGTTCAGTAAATTTTTGATATTTTGTTTATCATTGATTTTTGCACTATTTTCATTTAAAAAGGCCAAGCATGGTGGCTCACGCCTGTAATCCCAGCACTTTGGGGGGCTGAAGCGGGCAGGTCACTTGAGGTCAGGAGTTTGAGACCAGCCTGGCCAACATGGTGAAACCCGGCCCCTACTAAAAATACAAAAATTAGCTGGGTGTGGTGACAGGTACCTGTAATCCCAGCTACTTGGAAGGCTGAGGTACGAGAATCTGGGAGACAGAGGTTGCAGTGAGCTGAGATCGTGGTGCTGCACCCCAACCTGGGCGAGAGAGTAAAACTGTGTCTCAAAAAAAAAAAAAAGAAAAAAAAGATTATTATTATTTTTTTTTGAGATGGAGTTTCGCTCTTGTTGTCCAGGCTGGAGTGCAATGGTGTGATCTCGGTTCACTGCAACCTCCGCCCCACGGGTTCAAGTGATTCTCCTGCCTCAACTTCCGGAGTAGCTGGGATTACAGGTGCCCGCCACCCCGCCCAGCTAATTTTTGTATTTTTAGTAGAGACGGGGTTTCACCATATTGGCCAGGCTGGTCTCAAACTCCAGACCTCAGGTGATCCATCCGCCTCGGCCTCCCAAAGTGCTGGGATTACAGGGTGTGAGCCATCGCCGCCCGGCCTCTTTTTTTTTTTTTTTTGAGATAGTCTCACTCTGTTGCCCAGGCTGGAGTGCAGTGGCATGATCTCGGCTCACTGCAACCTCTGCCTCCTGGGTCAAGCAATTCTCCTGCCTCAGCCTCCCGAGTAGCTGGGATTACAAGCTAGCGCTACCACACTGGGCTAATTTTTGTATTTTTAGTAGAGATGGAGTTCCACCATGTTGGCCAGGCTGGTCTGGAACTCTTGACCTCAAGTGATCCGGCCTCCCAAAGTGCTGGGATTACAGACGTGAGCCACCGCGCCTGGCCTGTTTATCTTGATTACTGAGTTTTTTGGCACCCTCTCAAATACTGTCCTAGAGGTCAGTATCTCACTCATCTCACCCATGTCCTGGCTGCTTAGAGATTCTCTGGGAAGTGGAGACCCTCCCCAGCTCCCTCCTCCTTCTCCAGGGCCAAAGACAGCAAGGAAGAGGGCGACTGTTTACATCAGCTCCTGTCCTAGATATCCCGAGATCGGACAGCTGATCCCGTGGAGAGGGATTCCCCACCCTCAAGTAGGCAACTACCCACTCTCCTCCAGAGGGAACGAGGGATCCATCTCCGTTCTCATCCTTGACCACTCCCTTCCAGCTCTGATTGTATAACCTGAAACCCACACACGGTTTGGAACTTTTTTTTTTTTCGAGACGAAGTCTCGCTCTGTTGCCAGGCTGGAGTGCAGTGGCGCGATCTTGGCTCACTTGCAATCTCCGCCTCCCGGGTTCAAGCGATTCCCCTGGCTCAGCCTCCCGAGTAGCTGGGACTACAGGGGCGCACCACCATGCCCGGCTAATTTGTTTGTAACCTTTTTAACCTGTCTCGCTTTTCCACAGGGAGAGGATTTGCACCTGCTGTGTCCTGTGTGATGAAAGTAGCCCTTTTTACACACCCCCTCTTTCAATGCACTCAGACTTCAAAACCCATCACTCATTCATTCAACAAACACCCACTAAGCACCTCTTGAGCCCGGTTCAACTATCTCTCCTCTAGGCACTCACCCAACCTCGGGCACTCTCCGCGCCTCTTCTGAGCTCCTCCCGCGTCCCATACAGCCCCTGCTCACTACTGGAAAATATTCCTGTTAAGCTCCGTCTCCCCACCAGTCCTGCCTGCTTTCTGTGTCTCTGGGATAGGTTGCAAAACTGGAGGTGACAAACGTGGGCAGGAAATGGAGGGCTCCCTTATATGCCTAGGGTCGGCCTCAGCCCTGCCATCTCCTGCCCGATACCGCGGGTGCAACTGGCGGGGGAACCGGAAGTGTGTGGGAAGGCGCGGGGGCTTCGCCTGGCCGCCCCTCCCGGACGCTTGCCTGCAGTCAGCGAGGCTTTTCCAACCCAGGTCTGGGCCCTGCGAGCTCCAGGTGCCTCTGCCCCGCGGCGCTGGAGAAGTCGAAGCCCGAGAACGCCCACCGCCGCGATGCGAAGGCCGCAGCTGAGGCTGCAGCTGCCTCCCTTTCGCACCAAGGACCCCAAGCTTCAGCGACGCAGCCGCCGCTCCCGCCCAGGCTGGGAGGCACTGTAGGGATCCGACGCTTCAGGTGGCCAAAGAGCGACTTTCTCTGATTCCAGGGCCCTGGCGGGGCAGGCTCCAGTACCGCACTCGGCGGAGGCCGAAGGTCTGTGGGGCAGGACAGGGGTTCCGCGTGCCGTCGGAAGGGCCGAGGACGAAGGAGGGCGCTAATTCACTCCCCACTGGGCTGGCGGCGACGCGGAGGGCCAAGGTGAAAACTGCTGGGGGCGCCGAGGGCGGGTGTGGGGAGGGGCGGCTCCAGGGAGCAAGGAGCCCACCTGCCTCGCCGCCGCAGCTGCCCTGGGTCGCCCGCCCACGCTTTCCCCTGGGTCACGACCTCCGGATCCAACTGTGCCCAGCTCCTGCCCCTTCCCCTTTGCTGCAGCTCCGCGGGCTGTAACTTGACGTCTAGGCTGGGACGTCCAGGGCGCAGTCTCCGCTCAGGTCGCAGTCTCCGCTCAGGTCGCCGGCGCTCCATTCGCTCCACTCGGCCACAGACCCGCTGGGGCTGGGGTCCCGCTGGCGCTGGGGTCCCGCTGGGGCTGGGGTCCCGCTGGCGCTGGGGTCCCGCTGGCGCTGGGGTCCCGCGGTTGTGCACGTGAGTCCGCGCGGCCGCGTCCCGCCCCGCTCCAAGGAGCCAGCGCGCCGCACCTGGGATGTTAGGGCTGTCGTTGTGTTCTTTGGACTGCTTTGGGAGATTTCAGCGCACCCCTAGGATCTACGAGTCTTGGAAGTTGTTTGAGAGAAACCAGCTCTGGGAGGGCCTGGCATCCAGTCTCCTGTCTCGGCTTTGGACCGGGTTAAGGTGCTCAGAGCAACAGCTGATCCTTCTACCCTTGCGCAGGGCAGAGATCCCCAAACCCCTTTCTAAAATGCAGGGTCTTAGTCTTTCTCAGGGAGTCAGTGAACCTAGACTCCCAGTCTCTTGAGCCCAGCATGAGTAGGGAACTGGGGACCACCACCATGCTCATATTTCTGGTGGCCAGGAAGTCCAGGCAGGCTTTTGCCCCCTGCACACGGATCTCTTTCTTCAGGGGTCAAGAAAGGCTCTGTCCAGTAAGCCAACCAAGCCTCACCAGCAGAGCTGCGCTGCAACCAGGTTCCTAGTGTCTTTCCCACACCCCCAGTTCCAAGCAACACAGGACACAGCCCCAATTCCACCCCCTCCCCACCACTTCCTGCCCTGTTGCCTCATCTTCCCTGCTACACACTCCAGGCCATCCACCTAACCCCCAGCTCCTGGCAACTCAGCCCCAGCTCCTGGAAGTCCAGCCCCAGCCCTGCTACCACCACTTCCACCTTGGCCTCCCTTGAGAACAAGTGGAGGGCAAATAGAGCCCAGGCTTGAATTCACTCGTTTGAAAAACAATTCGAGCCAAACCCTGTGGGAGCAGTGTCTGCCTGGGGCACCGCAGGCTCATGTGCACCTCTGAATTCTTTCGGGCACCTGCCCCAAATGTAAAGAGGCTGCTGCCCAATGCCTGGGCCCCTCTGAGTCTCTGCTCCTCTCTGGCTGTCTCTCTCTTTTTGTCTGTCTCTCACCTTCCCCTGTCATGGCCAGTACTTGGTCCTCAGGCCAGAAAAGGTGGGTCCCGTGTCCCAGGATTTTACTAATTCCAGGAGTCACACAAATACTCCTATATATACACAGAGAGGACCCGTGCATGCTTGGAAATCCTCAGATACCAAAGAACAAAGTGCAGGACACAACAGGGATACTGTACACATTGAGACCCGCAAATGCAGAGAAATGCACACCAACATACAGAGACACACCTCACAAACACATTCACAGAAACAGACACACTCACACTCCAAGAAATACTAAGACACCCATGAAGGGAACATTTCAGACCCACACAGGACCCTGAACTCACATAGACACAGACACCCAGGAGCAGGTGGGCCCTGACTCAGGTGCATACAGCCTAACACACAGTATTCACACACAAGATCCCCTAAGTCTAAATGCCGCAAGAGACTCCCACAGAAAGAAAATTCCCCCAGAGACCTCCAAAGCCCTGCCTGGAAGGAAGGGGAAGAAAGTGCCCGCCAGGCTCCGAAATGCTAAGGCACTGTAAAATGAAAATCATTTCCCGAACTCCGTGGGAACAGCACTTCCATTCCCACCTCTTAGGGAAACAGGGAAGTGGTTTAACTCGTTCTGCAAATCAACTCCAGATCCACAAGAGTGCCCTCCCCCTCCTCGGAGAGAGGCCAGGCTCCCAGTGCTGCAGCCCAGTGAACGCTGACCCGCTTAGGCCCACCGCAGGCCGCAGGATGCTGGGCAAACTCACCAAGCCCGCGCCTCTGCCTAATCTCTGGCTGGACCAGGAAGAGTGCCTGGTGGACACCCAGCCTGGCGACACACAGGAGGCATGGCCGGTGAAGAAAATGGATCTGTGCACCAAGGGCCTGCACCATCTCGCCCGGCTCTGCCCTGACAGATGCACACCATTCCTTACCTTTCTTGATCACGGACTGGTCTAGGAGGCTCATTCCCGGCTCGTCCATCGCCTGCAAATAGCAGAGGGAGGCAGTGAGGGCGCATAAAGCCCTAGCCGCCCATGGCTTCCCAAGCCCCTGCCACCCACGGTCTCTGTCTGCTCCGCCCAACGCGCACCACCTTCGCTTCGGGCGGCGACGGGCAGGCCCAGGAATCGCTATGTCCAGGCACCGAGCTGGAGCCCTGGGCATCTCACCTTGCAGTGCAAAAAGGGAATTTTGAACCTTAGACTGGTAACTACTATGCTTCTCTTCGCTCCAGGTGCAGGCTGCCCCATGGATGCCACACGTGGCTCAACGGCCCAGCGGGGAGAAAAGAAGTGATTCAGTCCCTGCCGAGGATTGCTGCCACCCAGGCACTGTTGGCGGACTCAGTGCCAGGCAGCCTTAATGGCCAGGCAACGTCTAACCCAGGAGGTGGGACACAACCTCGGAGTCACCAGTGAGAAGTGGCGAGCTGGGAGAAAAGTCGGGTTCCTGCATTTGTCACCTTCTGCCTCCAGCCATGGTAGTAAACCACCGCGGCCAGTCCCAACCCATCCCGGACCCCTCGGGTCTCACCTGCAGGTCCTCCAGACCGGGGGCCGCCGCCAGCCCCGGAAGGCCGAGCGGTGCGTCTGCCAGGCCGTGCAGGAGCCGGGGCACGGCGGTGGCGTAGTCACGGCGCGGGTCAAGGCCCAGGGCGCGGGCGGGCGGTGCCAGCAGGCCGGGAGGCTCCTCGTGGGCGCGGGCGGCTGCGCGGGGAGCGGCCCAGGCGGCCTGAGGAGGCTGCGGCTGCGCCAGGGGCGCCAGGCCGCCATACGGGTCCCCTGCCTGGTGGGGAAAGGCTGCGGCGGCGTCGGGCGCCTGACCGTAGGGCAGCGGTGGCTGCGGGTAGGGCGGCGGGAAGTAGGGCGGCTGGAAGTCGGCGGCAGCTGCGGCGGCCGGCGTGTGGCAGAGCTGGGGCGCCGGCCCGTAGGCAGCCTGGGGCAGAGAGGACAGGCGGGCCCCGCCGGCAGCTGCGCCCAGCCCGTCGGGGCGCTCCTGGGGAAGGAGAGGGGTGCCTTAGGTGACCCACTGGCAGCTGAAAGGACCCCAGCCCGAAAGGATCCTCCTCAGCTCGGGAGGGTTCAGCTGCCGTCCCCCCCGTTTCTTGCGGCCCGAGGTTTATTTCCGAGCCACCCGCAGGCGCAGGAGCCTCAGGCTGGGGACAGCGGTCACTTGCGCATCGTGTTCTCAGCTGGCGGAGTCCCTGCGGCCCCCTCCCTCCGAGATTTCGTTGGCGCGGGGCAGGAGGGTTGGAAAGTCCAGCACTCAGGCGCCCCGATCCTCCGGCCGAATACGTCCCGGGCCCGAGACTACTCACCATGGCGGAGTAGGTGTGCACCAGCATGGGGCGGTGAGTCCGGGGCGCGAGGCGTGGCGGTGGCGGAGCCCTAGCCCGACGGCGAGCGCTGCGGGCAGAGGCGCCGGGAGCCGGCACAGCCCGCGGGGGTCACGGTGCGGTAGCCGGGTGAGACCCAGCCGGGATCCTAGTGGGCGTGGGGTCCTCAGCGGTGGCCGTTCCCGGGCGGGTCCATGGAGGCAGGACGGATGGGCACTGATCGCACTTGGAAAAGTCAGTCAACGGGTGCCCAGCGCCCGCCCTTCCTCCTCTGAGCGTAGCCTGCTCCATGCACTCCGGTTATAGTGGCGGGGGCGCGCTGGGCCTCTGGGGGCGCGCATTAAAGAGACAAGCTATGGCAGTTCTCTCCCTTTTCCCCAGCGGCCGCCACAGGGGAGGCAGTGGCTTTGGCGGGATCGGGTAGGGTGGGTAGGGGGCGTGAATTCAGGCACATTGATCTGAGCCGCCTTCTGGGCTCGCAGCTCGCAGCTGCGGTGAAACAGAAATGTTCGAGGCTGGGACGCAAGGGCCCTACATTCGCTCGACTCTATCACATCCTTGCCTTTAAGCAAAGCACTATTCTTCGCTGGCCTCAGCTTCCTCAGTCAAATAGGTATCAATCCTTTCTCTAAGCACCTCAAGAGACTTTGGACGAGGTGGGCAATCGGGAACGTGGAAGAAGTTTGTGAGCTGAAGACTCAAGCCTATCTGCTCATGTGCACACAAGTGGCAGTGCGTGTGTGTAGGGGGGTCTACCATCACAGTCTCTCCTGAATGGTTCTGGATCAAAATCCCTCGAAGGTGCCCACTTCGCTCAGGCTTCCTGGGCTGAAAACTTCCAACGCCAAGCCAGGCTCTGAGGGAGTTGGAGACACAAGCTGGCCAGACAGAGAGAGACTTGCCTGGGATGGGTTTGGGTATGAGCTCCACCTGACGAGGGGCCAAGATATTTCTGAAGCCACAGGGTTCTGGGCTGATTGAGGGTGGGCATGAGATACCCAGAGACTGTTGAGTGACAGTGTGTAACTGACTAGCATGGATGCCGTGTGATTGTTACACTAACATGCGCAGGCTACATGTTCCTGTGTTACCACGGCAGGCACTCCCTGGCTGTCAAGCAAGTTCCAGTCTCTATAGTCACTCTCTCTTTCTCCCCAAACCCAACCCTCCCCTCCTGAGAAGCAGAGACAGGGATTAAAGATGGATAAATGAGAGGAATGCTAAGGAGAACGGGAATTAAGAAAGCAGAAGAGGCCGGGCGCGGTGGCTCACGCTTGTAATCCCAGCACTTTGGGGGGCCGAGCCGGGCGGATCACGAGGTCAGGAGATCGAGACCACGGTGAAACCCCGTCTCTACTAAAAATACAAAAAATTAGCCGGGCGTGGTGGCGGGCGCCTGTAGTCCCAGCTACTCGGAGAGGCTGAGGCAGGAGAATGGCGTGAACCCGGGAGGCGGAGCTTGCAGTGAGCGGAGATGGCGCCACTGCACTCCAGCCTGGGTGACAGAGCGAGACTCCGTCTCAAAAAAAAAAAAAAAAAAAAAAAAAGAAAGCAGAAGAAAGATGTTTTTAAAAGCAAGATATGCAGACCAGGGCAAAGTAGAAATAATCACAGTAGACTTATTACAGAATGTGCCAGCCTCTGTGCAAAGTGCTTCCCAAATATTGGGTTATTTAACCCTCACAGCAGCTCTATGAAAGAGATACCCATATCATCCCCATTTTCAGGGGAAGGGTGAGGCATGGAGAGGTTAAATGGCTTGCCCAAGGTCAAGCAGCTAAGTGGCAGAGTTGGGGTGATCTGCCCCTGGCCTCTCTCTGCTCAGAATCACTATTCTCTACTGCCTCAGACTCCGGGGCTTGGATTTAGTCCTGACTCTGGCTGACTGTGTGATCCTAGCTACATCCTGTTTCCGCTGTGATCTCGTTTCTGCAACTTCGACAACACCAATAAAAAAGTAGGGGAAGGCAGAGAAGACTAGTTTTTTTTTAGGTCCCTTTTTAAGTACTAAATGAGAAGATTAAGGTAAAATTATTGATATAGAAGAGAAGGTGATAGTGACACCATTAACTCATGGAATATATGCTTCCAAGTGGGTATCCCAGAAGGCACATGGCAGGTGCAGAGCTCGGGGCTGGATGATCTCAGCCTGGGGAGTGGTGGGGAAAGAAGGAGGCTAGAAGTCAAGGATTCATCATTAAGAACTTTCTGAAGTCTGGAACCACCAGCGAGGGTGGTGGATGAAGCAGAATTGGGAAGCTCTGCAACTTTCCTGCCCGAGATGGGTCAGAGATCAGGAGTGTGTTTGTGTGTGTATCTATATATGAGGAAGTCTGTGGCAACGCCCTGTTCCACCCTCCCTCAACCCCAGCCACGGGGCATCAGAAGTCAAGCTCCAGGACAGGTGTCAGTGCATGAATAGAAATTGGTGAACTCCTTTGGGAGAAGTCTAGGAGCCGCAAAGGAGATGATGCCTGTGCCCAGCTGCAGGGATGCCCCTGCTCTCTCCAGCAGCTTGGGAAGGCCAGAATGACGGGATGTGCTGCCTGTCTGTGGCTTCCTTGGGTTTCCTCAATCTACTTCCTACACCTTTGATAGCCCCTTTCTGCCTCATTGTCCTACTCCGACCATTTCTGTCTTCTTTTCTGTTTCTGTTTTCACCTACATGCTTCATGTCAGTAATTCTTTCTGAGAGCAGAGAAGCTTCTCTTTTTCTTCCTACACTCTTCTTGAGTGAGCTCATCCCCTCTCAAGTCTTTTTTTTTTTTTTTTTTTTTTTTGATAACAGAGTCTCACTCTGTTGCTTGGGCTGGAGTGCAGTGGCACAGTCTTGGCTCACTGCAACCTCCACCTCCTGGGTTCAAGCGATTCTCATGCCTCAGTTTCCTGAGTAACTGGGATTACAGGGGCCCACCACCACACCTGGCTAACTTTTGTATTTTTAATAGAGACAGGGTTTCACCACGTCAGCCAGGCTGATCTCGAACTCCTGACCTCAAGTGATCACTCGCCTCAGTCTCCCGAAGTGCCGGGATTACAGGCATGAGCCACCACGCCCGGCCCAAGTCTTTAATGACTACCTGTCTGCTGTTATCTCCCAATCGTGTTATCTCTGGCCTGGATCACTAGTGAGAGATCCAGACCCATAGACACAGCTGCCAGCTGCGTATTTTCTCCAGACATCTCATTGCAGCCATCTGAAATTTTCCAAGTCCAACATTGAACTCAACATCTCCTCTATCCCCACCACCAACCCCAACCTGCTTCTCCTCCTTTGCTCTGTAGTTTCATAAATGACACCACTCTCTTTCAAGTTCAAAACTTGCTAGTCATCCCAGAAGAGCCTAGGACCTTTCCTTAACCCCCACAAGCTAATCCTTATGGAGTGTTGCCATCTCTAACCCTTAAACATCCACCCACAGAAGGTATGTGGTGGAGAATTGAGGCAGGTATCCCAGAGGGCACATGGCACCCTGTCTCAGCACCTTAAACTACCTTACTCTTACTCATAGACCAGTGGCTCTCAAAGTGTGGTCCCTTGAGCCCAGGAGTTTGAGACCAGCCTGGGCAACACAGCCAAAGAGTGGTTCCTGGACCAGCATCACCAACAATATCTGGGAGCTTGCTAGAAGTCCCAATTCTTGGATCCCACTCATGACCTTCTGAGTCAGTAACTCCGGGGGAGGAGCCCAGCAACCTGTGTTATTAATAAGTCCTTAAGGTGACTCAGAGGCACACTAAAGTTTGAGAACCACTATCTAGGCCATTGCAACAACTAACTGGTCTCCTGACTTTATTCATATCTCTTCTGATCCATTTCCAACTTCCACAAGAGTGACTGGACCATGTTACCTCCCTACTGAAAACTTTCCTAGGGCTCCCCATGACCCATCTTCGGGGGAAAAAAAATTTCAAACATTCTAATGAGCATTCCAGACTCTGCAGTTGTGACTTTCTTTTCCTCTTTCAGGAACTGCTTCGCAAGATTAAAAGAGAAACAGAAAATGTATCTAGCGCTGTGCTTGGTGCATGGCAGGTAATCGATGAATGCTTATTAAATACTGTAAATGATAAACAAATCAATGGATGATGTTATGAATCCCATTGGCCTATTAAGGGATCCTTTAGGAAGGCTCTATGTGAACATGATCCTGGGTATCTACATACAGAACCCAGGTATAATCTGAAGAGATCATCTGATAAATGAGTGATTTTGATTATGGCTACTGGGGAGAGGGATGTTCTCCATGGTCTGCTGCTGCTTTGAGGCTCCTAAAACATCATAGTCCCATGATTTCAGACTCAGGACTACTTTTCAGTGCCAAGGGACTCCTCACTCTTGAGGCATGGAGGTGGAGATTTCTGGTTGTCTGCTCCCTGGGACACATGCACACATGTGAAGGCCTGGGGTGCAGTGGGGTACACATGCAGACAGCCTTGGGAACATGGGGCACACAACTTGCACAGAGACACTCATGGGAAACACAAGTACACATGGGGCAGAGGACATATATTGATAAGCATACATAGGAACATAGGACATATATTGACATACAGGGTTGCACATTCAAACATACATGGACTCCCATTTGGCACACTTGGCATACTGCTCTTCTCTAAGGCTCCTTCTCTTTTCAAAAAGTGAGCTTGCATTTGGATTTTATGTTAAGAAAAAACTCTGATCTGCCTCATTTATTGTTGACACAGCCACCCTCATCCTCCCAGCCTGTGATCACCTCTTGCTCCCGGCCAGGCCGAGTGTTGGCAGGGTAGGGAAATCTGGCACAAGGAGATACCAAGGCGCCATCTCGTGGTTAGATCTCACAACTGCAGCTCAGATCTCCCTTTTCCCCACTCCGCCGAAATACCAAGAGCAAGCCAGAACTCTCTGACCATACCTCATTTAAGCACAGAACTCTGTCTGCCTTGTATTAGGAAGCTTTGCAGGGTTTGACTTCTCCACTGTGGGAGGGAGAGCACCCTGACAGCAGGGACCATGGGTGGCTGTCACTTTCTTTGGGACCTTTCTCTTCTCTTTTCACTTCCCCAGATGATCTCAGTTCCTCCCATGACTTTAGGGACCTTCTATACTGACAGCTCCCAAATCTGTCACTCGCCCAGACTCTCCCTGAGCTCCAGACCACAGAAAGCAACTACCCCTTGGATATTCCATGAGCAGCACAAATTCGCCATTTACCAAGCTGAGTTGTGTATGGTATGCACAAATCTGTCTGTGTCCCAGTGTTCCCAGTGACAATGAATGCCCCATTATCCACTCAGTCTCTCAGATCAGGAATCTGGGAGTCATCCTTGGTTCTACCCGCCCTTCTTTTTACCCCTCTTCACTTCCAGTTAATCACCAAGTCCTATTAACTCCTACCTATATCTTCTCCAGCCTCATTGCCACTGGCTTAGTTCAGACTTAGCACCTCCCCTCTGAGCTCTCCGGCTCAGCCATTCCTTTTGCGGTGCATCATCTTCCCAAAATGCAAACTGCTAAAAAATGTGCAGTCTAGCCAGGGATGGTGGCTCATGCCTACAATCCCAGCACTTTGGGAGGCTGAGGCAGAAGGATTACTTGAGGCCATGAGTTTCGAGATCAGGCTGGGCAACAGAGTGAGACCCTGTTTCTAAAAAAAACAAAACTGCAATTTGATCTCTCAGCATGATTCTACGTCTAAGCTTCTGAGCACAGCACAGTAGGATCTGGTCCATGCCTGCTGGTTCAACCTCATCTTCCACCACTCCACACTTCACACTCTATACACCATGGAATGAGAAACTACTCGCAGTTCTCAAGCTTGCATGCCTTCAGACCTTGCTGTTCCTTTTCGTGTCTGCCTGGCAAGCCCCTCCTCACCCTGAAGTCTCAGAGCACATAGTTGCTGTAAGTTTTCCTGTAATTGTTTGGCCAGTCTGAGGGGCTCTCATACTCCAGCCACACTGTGTTTGGACCTACATAGAAGCCACTGCTTACACTATTTTTTTTTTTTTTTTTTTTTTTTTTTGAGACAGGATCTCACCCTGTCTTCCAGGCTGGAATGCAGTGGTGTGATCATAGCTCACTATAACCTCAAACCCCTGGGCTCAAGAGATCCTCTCGTCTCAGTCTCGGGAGTAGCAGGGACTACAGGCACAAGGCACCATGCCCGGCTAATTGTTTTTCTTTTGTAGAGATGGGGTCTCACTGTGTTGCCCAGGCTGATCTTGAATTCCTGGGCTCAAGTGATCCTCCCACCTCAGACTCCCAAAGTATTGGGATTACAGGCGTTAGCCACCACACCTAGCCTCTATGTCTTTTCATATTTACCCCAGAGAATCCATGCTAAGAAGATGGCTTTCAGTACATCCAGTCAATAAACAAATATTCCTGTCTATGCATAGCCAACCACAGGTGGGCATGTAGGCTATGCTCAGCACATGCTTATAGGTTTGAGGGCCTAGGTGAAGGAGGTTGCAGAGGGTATGGGTCTGGGGCCTGTCTGGCTCTAACCTCACAGCTTTGGCTCAGGACTGGTGAAGTACCCATAGTGGGTACTTGGCTCATCTGCTGAAGCTCGCAGGCCCTCTGGCTTCTCATTTGGCATACAGGATCAACAGCTGGTAACCTGGAAGCTACATTTGGACTGCATGTTTTGTTGGATCAGTAGTTATTTAATTAAAGATAGTTACTGACATTCAAAAGTTGGGTTTCACATACAAATTAGGACTTCCGACTTCTTTAAAAATGGGAGGATATGGCAGGGCCACTTGGCAGCAACCCAGTGACATGGGGGGCGGGGTGGAGTGCTTCATCTGTACTTGAGAGCATCAGAGCCCCCACAAGGCCTGGCCACGTCAACATGAGTTTGGCAACCTGCTGTACAAGTGAAAGATGTGGGCTGGGGAGTCGGACGGCCTGTGTGGAGTCCTGGCTCTGGCACTGACTAGCGGCAACACCTTGAGCCAATCACTCATCCGTGCCAAAGTTGCTGTGTCTGTAAAATCAGAACCCTTCAGAGGATTCTTGGAAGGGCTGAATGAGGTAAGACTCATGATGTGTTTAGCAGGGCGTGTTCCGCACCTGGTAGCTATGAACTGATGGAGCCTGGAAGGGAGAGAGCAGGTGCAGGGCAGACCACGCAGGAGGCTTCTTGTCACCAATGAACATTTATTGAGTGTCCACATGTGCACAGCTTTGAACTTGGCGATCACAGAACGCACTGGGGGAGGGAAGTGGGGAGGGAAGCAAGGGATCAAGTGTGTGTGTGTGTGTGTGCGCGGTCCCCCTGGGTTTATAAGAAAGGTAGTCCCTGCTGGAGCCGCCAGTCGCGTCTCTGCAGAGAGGAGTCATAGCAGGGGTGGGAGTTAAAGCCAGGCACCACGGTGGCAGGGGGGTGCAATCACTGGGGAAACATGCGGATTCTGGGGAAGTGTCCCTCCTGTTCCTGGCTCCAGCCAGGCCAGATGGCACCAGGGGAACAGGAATCAGATGCTCAGGTGTCCAAGCAGGGATAAGGACAGGCAAAATAAATAATCCCCCAACCCCCATCGTCACTCTGCTGCAACACGACACAAAGGTTTAAAGATCTGGGCCCAAAGACTCCTGGGTCCCTTCAAGCAAGCTCAGGTGGAAGGAGGTTTCCCCACCCCCACACCAGGCCTGTCTGCCCCAGGTTGCCCTAGGATGGGGGCAGTTCAGACTCTGGGTCACTGAAGTTGATAGGAAGAACTGCGATATCAATGGCCTAAGCCTGCTCTCTGCCCAAGGGAGCCAAGGGCAAGAGCCAAAGGGCCAATTTAAAGGACGTGGACCTGGGGGGCCAGAGGAGGCACCACAGCCGAGGGGAGCCCACGCCCTGGCCGGCAGGGCACATGGGCTGAGGCAGTCTCCTCCTGCCAGCCCTGTCCTACCCTGGAGCCTCCCTCCTGCAGGGGAGCCAGACGTCGGGCACAATGACACCTAGTGCCCCCCTCCCTGGGGGC
This sequence comes from Symphalangus syndactylus, assembly GCF_028878055.3. Lineage (NCBI taxonomy): Eukaryota > Metazoa > Chordata > Mammalia > Primates > Hylobatidae > Symphalangus > Symphalangus syndactylus. The sequence continues at coordinate 141,990,057 of NC_072441.2, forward strand.
TGCTCCAACCTTCCCCGGCCTGGCGGGGACAACCACGTTGATTTCCAAGCCGATCCCTGCCCCCATGGGGGCCTGAGGGGCGGAACGCAGTGCCTTACACTTGAGGGGTGGGCACCATGCCCTTGCCCTCAGAAAAGCCAGAAAGCTGGGGTGTTTTGCGGGGGAAGGCTGGGGAGGCGGGGGCCAGTTTGGGGGCTTCAGGGAAGATGCCTCCTCCCTCCTTCCCTCTCTGCCCGCCCCTGGGTCTGTCCCCAGTGGACACCCCTCAGGGCTCTGACAGGCACTGCTCCAAGGCAGCCATGCGGTAGTGGCTGGCCGTCTCCTCGCCCGCCTGCAGCCTCATGGCCTCCCGGCACAGCCGGTTGGCCCGCGCCAACTCCACCAGGACACCCTGATAGGCAGCCACCATCTCGGGCTTGACAGAGTTGGGGCTGACACTGCCTAGCAGCTGGAGCAGCTCCTGTGGCCAGCGGGAGCGCAGGGCAGCGGGGGCCAGCCAGGGCAGCAGCGGCACACAGCCAGTGAAGGCCTGCATGCCCAGGAACCAGAGCTCCTGCAGGTCGGCCCAGATGCCCTCATACTCAGGGGACAGGGCTAGCACTGCCTGGTCTGAGCCCGGGGTGGCCCGCGCCACGTGGGACTGCGATAGGAAGAGGATGGCAGCTGCGAAGAACCCTCGGGATGCTGGTGTTCCCTGAAGAGCTGCAAGGTAACGGAAGGAGTGGGGGCATGAATCGGACAGGCCAGCTGCTGTGCCAGACCCTTCCCTAGCCCTCTGTGTAGACACATGCAGGAGCCAGGGCACAGCCTGGAATCAGACTGCCTGCATTCAAACCCTGCCTTACATGCTCACTGTGTGACCTTGGATAATTAACTTTTCTGGGTCTGTTTCTTTACTTGTAAAATGGACCAGTAGTGCTCATCTCAGAAATTTGTTGTGAGAATTAAATGTGATCATCTTGGTACACTCAACCACCAAGACCTCTACTGGCACAGGAGGTGGGGGTGAGTCACAGGGTCAGATGGGAGAGAGAACCAACCCCTCAGGGTTCTGGACACAGAGCTCAGACACAGGTTAAGGGAGTTTCACCATTTGATCCTTGGGCCAGAAGAGGGCGCCAGAGAGGAACATGAGCAAGTGACCCTGCTTTGCTTACGGGCTGTTCAGGGGGTGACCCTCACACTGCAGGTGCTCTCCAGGAAGCTGTCAACCTAACCTGGTGGTATTTGAGGGTGAGCCAGAACTGGGACCATGAAATTGGGGGCTGTAGAGATGCAGCCTGGGACGGAGAGTGCAGAGTGGGCTCCTGGTGTACAGGGATGTGCACCCCTTCCCATGACTGGGTACCCTGCTGGGAACCCCTCAAAAGGAACACAGAGGCAGTGGAGGGTACGGGCACGTTACGCCCTGTTCCCAGGCATCTGCTCAGCTCCTCCAACCTGACAGATGGGGCACAGGGAACAGGCAGGGACAGAGGGACCCAAGCAGACACCCACGGCCAAAGTGGGAGACACAGAGGGCTGCCAGGGGCTGGAGGGGACGTCCCTCCCCCTGCAAACAGCCAGAGTGAGGCAGAGCGAGGGAGAAGGTGTGCATAGAGGGACACCAAGTGCTGAAGCCTGTCACTGACGGGGGTGAGGTACCGAGCAGAGCAGAGAAAAACATCAATGGAAGGAAGTCAGGTTTCTGACTCAAGGCCTGGGTGGGGGCGGCTCCACCTTGAAAACACTGGATTCAGATTCCTCTGGCTGCCAGGGATTCCAGGTGCCTATGCCTGTGCCTGTGAGCAGGTCTGTACTTAACACCCACCAGACTTTGCCTTAAAAGTCTTCAGAAGAAAGAGAATGTTAGCATTTTGGGAAGAACGGTGGGGGTGGGGGATGGAGATACACTGCAAAGATTTCCTCTTGCTTAGAAAATGCTGCAAAACCATCTTCTGAAAATGGTGACTTTTGCCCCAAACACAGGAGGTCCACCCAGGTCTTCTGCCCTCACCCATTAGGACTGGATCCCCAGTTCTTACCTGGAGAGGTGCTAAGGAGCCGGGCCATGAGGAGCCCCAGGGTGGCCACATTAGCAGCCAAAAGCAGCCTTCCCTGTTGCTGCACTAGGGCTGGTAGCGAAGTCATGAGGGTGTTCATGAGAGATGTGAAGCAGGCGTCACGCCTGGAAAAGAAAGGGGGGAAGGATGGAGGTAGGTAGGGGTCTAGTACAGCCAAATCAAGCCCTTGGCAAGAAATTAGGCACTAGGGTGAATAATTAACTTTGGGTCCCAAACATAGCATCTGGAGGGCAGAGATTGGAGCAAGCAGACATGCTGAGATAGTACCTGGGGGTTCCAGACATGCCGAATCCTTCTGTGGGGCTGGCTATGTCTACTCTGAGACCCCCATGCTACCACTAACAAATCCATGGGCATGGGGGGGCAAAGTAGGAGACTGAGAATTGAGGCAATTGGGCAGCCTCCTTTGCCTCCTCCGGCCTCCTCCCCCACCTCTCCCGAGCCCCTCACTTGATCAGCCCCGGTGCGGTGACCACGAGGTTGAGGAAGATGTGGCAGCAGGTCTGCAGGCCAATCTCCACGCTGTCGGGCAGCACCGAGGTGTCGTGGCCGGGGGATGTGAGTTCCCACTGCTGCAGGAAATACTTGCACAGAAGCGAGGGGGCCCCTTCCTTGATCAGGATCTCCCGGGGCCCATCTTCAACCGTCAGGTGGCACCAGCCAGGCAGGAGGAGCCTGGGGATGTGGAAGGGACAGACGTGTGTGGGATTGGGAGAGATGAAGGCACATAGATTCCCTTTTCAGGGCACCTTGCCTAAGAGAAATGGAAGTAGGAGAGAAGGACACATCCTCGCAGGTACCACAGAAAAAGTACAAGCTTCAGAGTCGCACAACCTAGGACCAAACTTGGGCTCTGCCACAACGTGTGACTGTGGGCAAGTGACTTTAATCTCTATGAGCCTCAGTTTCCTAATCTTTCATATGTGAATGAGACTTCTGTTAGATTTACCACGTGGACCAAATGAGATCGTTTTGGTAAAGGGTATGGCAAAATACCTGGCTCGTAGTAGGTGCTCAATAAGTATAAGTTCTCTTTTAACTGAGAAATCTGGGGTTGGCAAGTGACACCTGGCAGCCGAGGAGTCCTGTGGGAATAAGCCCCCCAAAACAGAAATAACCCTAAGGGAAATCTCATGGCCCAATCAGGAAGCCTGGCACAGCTCAGTTGGTGGGGAGGGGTGTCCTTGTGTTAACGCTTTTCGGTAGAATCATCTAGCTGGACAGACTGTAACTACAGACTCACCGGAGAGCGTCTCCTGGCCAGGTGGGCCCTGGGGTGGTTGGGGAGATGGCCAGGTTGGCCACCTGCTGGGAAAGGTCATTGGCCTCCTCGGCCTCCTCGTAGAGGGTCTTGGCATAGCGGACGAGGAAGGGCAGCAGCTGGCACACCTCCTTACGCAAGGATGAGGTCTCCTCGGCCAGCCAGGCACCCAGGATCCGCACCGAGGCAAACACAAAGGGCTCCTTCTGCTTCTCTGACCCCACCTGTTGCCACAGGACCCCCTTGAGATGGAGCAGGACCAGGGACCCTCCCTGCCTTGCCAGAGGCCAGCCAGCTAGAAATAATACAACTAGAAGGAAATTCTGGCCTGTGAGCCTTTCCAAGGCAGGCCCCAACCTTTATTCTGACCCACGAACCCAGCACCCAGCATGTGGTAGGGACGCACACAAGGGACTGGCACAGAGTGAGCCAGGCCCTCCACGCACGTCTGCTGAGTGAACTGGGCCTGAGTGAATTGAGTGACCTGCCCCCGTACTTGCTGAGGCTCCGGTCACATCTCCCTAACTCCCCACCTCTGGAGTGTCTCAAGGCTAGAAGGAAATTCACAGGTCAAAAGCGAAGTGAAACACCCTTTACAGCAGCTCTGACCTGGGGCAGGAGGGCAGGTTCCTGGCTACTGTGTAACTGCTCCCAATGGTGGGAGTGAGGGGATGCTCTCTTTTGGGCTAAGTCAGAAAAAAGACATGAGCTTAGCGTGGTCCATGGAATATATGGTTGGTGAGCTCGGTGGCTGAAGCAGGCCATTAAAGAGACCAGAGTCACGACTGAATCCCTGTGGGACAGGACAGCTGGCCTCTGAGGCGGGGAGGCAGGAGGGGATGTAGGGGAGGCAGGCGAACTGATCTAGCCAGACCTCTACAGAGGCCGGGAACCAGGCAGCCCTGCTTCTCTCCCCTGCACCACTAGAAGTTCGGGTGTGTGCGTGTATAAAACAATGCTATGGAGTGAGCAGAACAGACTGCTTCAATCTTGTGTGCATGTGTTGGGGAGAGGTGTGTGGCGTGTAGTGTGTGTGTATTGGGGGGAGCGTTTGAGTGGGAGGTTACTGTGTTGTGTGTGTGCGTGTGTGTGTGTACTGTGATGTGAGTGCACATATGGTGTGTGGTATGGTGCTTGTGTGGAGGGAGGGAGAGAGAGGGAGGTTGGGCCGCACGCTACTCCTTGGAGTGCTGGCTACAGTATCAGCTTGTGTGGACATGCAGCTTCGCTGTCTCCCCATTATTCTCCTTCCCCTTGCCTCCCAGCTCCAGCACTGGCTCCCCCCATACTGGGCCCCCTCTGTGGGTCACTGCACCCTCACCTGTAGCAGATAGTGGATAACAGCCCCTATGGCCTCCTTCATGACGCTCACGAGCTGCACCTTCTGTGGCTCCTTAAGCAGTGACTGCTCACAGCGAGTGCATTCCTGGATCCCCAACTCCATGAGGGCATAGCAGGCGGTCACCACATCCTCTTTCACCTCCGTGCCCGTCTCCTCCAGTGCCAGCCGCACTTCCACGCACGCCAGATTCACCAGCAGGGCCAGGAACTTGCTCCCGGAGCTGCCCGCCGGGATCCAGTCAGAGCCGCAGGCGTGTGCCAGGCGGGCTGCCAGCTTCAGTGCAGGGTTGCGCTGCCAGGAGCTCAGCTTGCTTCCCAGGATGCGTGCCAGCCCGGCCTGCAGATCCCGGTAGCATTCAGGGGGCACGGTTGTCGGGGGCAAAAAGAGGGGCAGCAGCTGGCAGAGCTCAAACTTGCTGGCATCCTCAGCTTTCTGGAAATCCTCACTGAGGCCCCGCAACACGGCCAGCAGATCGGGCTCTGCCTCCTTCCAGCACTGTGTCTCGGCAGCCGCCAGCAGCCCCACCAGGAGTGCCAGGGCCTGGTCAAAGCCATAGCCGTGCCCCAGGTATGCCTGGCATAGGGCAGACACAGTGCCGCCAGCAATGAGGTGCCGAGGCCCTCTGGGTGTGCCTGCTACAGCTGTCAGGCACTGGTAGGTGTCATCAATCATGGAGCGGCGGGCAGCATCGTCCGGGTCCCCCCGGGCTGTGAGGAAGGTGCTAAGAATGGGAATCTTGTTCAGGACTTGGGGATGGGCGGCCAGTTCGGGGTCACTGCAGAAGCAGGCCAGCAGGGCCACGCCCAAAGCCCGCAGAACATGGTCAGGGCAGCCATCAGGCGCCTCCTTGGTGGTCAGGAGACGATTGGGGAAGGTGAAGCCGACAGCATCGAAGATCCGCCGCCGAGTTTTGGCATCTATGTCACCTGCTTTGACTGCCTTGGTCACCTATAGGGGGTATGTGCTATCATCAGGATGAAAGGAAGAAGTGGCAAAGACTGTCCCTCTCCTGCATCCCGGGGCACTGAGGACTAGCAAGATGAGGTTATGCAACAGGACTCGTCTGGGGTCATTTCATCCAGCTCCTTTTTTCTCCTTAGAGGCAGATAAATGTGACCTCTGGGATCCCTCTCATCTGTGACTGTCCCATGGAAGTGAGGTCTAGTCTTCCTCAACCATTCATTTGAGCATTTCAACACCTGGCCGGTTGAGAAGTTCTTCCTGATGTCTAAATGCCCACAACCTGGGATGCAAGGGGCTTAGAACTCAGTGGTTAAGATCTCCCAAGGATTTAAAGTCCTTCCTTAATTGCTCCCTCCAGAGAAGTCCCTGATCCATTTCTGCCACCTTCTCAGGGGAAATGGCTCCTGTGTCTCGCCGCTCCGCCTGTCAAAACATTTCACCTAAACACCTCCTCTGCTGCAGTGTGAGCCCTTCACTCCAGAGCCTTCTCCTTGTTGCCATGGCAAACAAGCAGCAGCTGTACTCCCTCCTCCCTTCACCCCCCCCACACAACCCCCCCTTCCTAGCACTGCAGCTTCTGCTCTGCTGTCCCCAGCTTGGGTTCCTCCAAAAAGGCTAAGCCCCGAACTAGCTCCCATTCCTTAACCTACCTACTGCCATCCTGGCCTTCCCCTAGGACCCTCCCCAGCCACTTCTAGGCCTGCTACTCTCTCCAGGCCCAGAACAACCATCCCCGGCCCTCAAGTACTCTGCATTAGTTACTACCTGCTGCTGTTACCCTATGAGTCAGCTCCCATCTGCTCTGGGACGCCCCAGAAAACAGACCCAGGCAGCCCCTAGTGCCACAGCCTTATTCAGTCCCATTCTCCCCTTTGCCCCCATTCTCAGGGGGAGCAAAAAAGAGCACAAAGGTAGGGGTCTTGGGCCTTCTTTGGTGCCTCCAGGGTTGCTAGCACTGCGTACATATCCTCGGGGACTCACTGACCCCATTCCTTGGGGGCCCAACCACCCAGCCCTTCCCACCTCCCAATTTTCAGCCAGTTCCTTACTAGCAGCAGGGCTGCAAACTGCTCGCTGTCATTCTTGGCCTCACGGAGGGCTCCCAGGTAGCGCTCCAGGGTGGGGTTTCGGCCTTCTGCCTGGTTCAGAGCTGGCTCGCAATCCGAGGCCATGATGCTCGCCTTGCCCAACTGTGAACACAAGAGGGACTGAGCATCCCTCTGCAGAGGAGGGACGGGGGTGGGGTGGGGGTGAGAGTGGAGGATGGAGGGAGGGAGGGATTAGCACGGAGGGAGGGGAGGAGAGGATCTGGAGGGGTGGGCTCCTCAGGACTGACCTCCCCCGGGGAAGCCCCTTTAAGGGGCTGGATCTGCAAATCCTTAGGGATAAAGAAGGGACCCTGGTCCAAGGTCACCTCCAGAAAGCGGGAAAGAAGGACCATGCATGCTGCTGCTCAGCTGGACAGCTCTCCTCACCAGTCTCCTGGGGGTGGGCGGGGGCTGGCCCCACTGCTCAGCTGTACCCCTGGCACCAGAGGCTGGGTTTTATCTCCCTCCACAGGGACACAGAGGGAGTGAGTGGTGAGGACAGACAGGGAGGAATGGAGACATACATGGGTGAAGTTCGATTATCCGGACTCAGGCTGACATGGGAGAAAAGGACACCCTAGGCTTCCTTTCCCCTCCCTTCTTCAGAGGCAGAGATACGCTTCAGAAGTGAGAATACAAGATGCTCCACAGGGAAGGCTTGGAGGCCCCTTTGGGGACCCCACCCCTCCAGCCAGGGCTCTCAGTCGCCCCCGCAGGCTCCTTGCCT